>NC_060076.1:15885000-16510000 GCF_922984935.1 Meles meles
ATATGACCTTAATTACATTACCATGCTAAAATTGATGTTTTCCTGGAGGGCTAGGGGATGAAGGGAGAGGGTTGGAGTCAGCAGCTATGGGCCAAGGATAGACAATACCATGATATTATGTCACTGGTAATTAAGAGGTAGGGGTAGGAGGAGGGCATGAAAAAGGAAAACAAATAACATGTCTTGAGTATCTTTTGTTTCTCAGGAACTAAGCTATGTATTTGTACATATTTTGTATAAAATAATTAGTAAGGATAACAGTGAATTTATATTATAAATAACTCAAAAAATACAACAAAAAATATGCTTTTTCTAATGTTCTGGAGTTGCAAAGCATTTCAAAATAGGAAGGCCCTATATGTTATGGCTTAAGGAGACCAATCAAAAGCACATTTTTCCTTTCCTTAAGTTCAGAAATTGTCCCAAAAGTTAAGGTAGGTGGGATCAAAGTATGTATAGGTTCATTATTGTTGAAAAAATATTGCAGAACTTTTCCCTCAGATTTACCCTTACACAACTCAGTACAGACACAGGGACAGGAGGACGGAAGAACTATCTCACAGGTACACCTGGAGGCATGAGGTTCCAAAGAGCACTATCCATAGACTTCATTCCACAACTCAAGTGTGACCCCTCCTCCTTTGGGGAGGAGCAAGGTGTGGGGAGGGATTTAAAGTGCTCCTCTAGAAAAGTTCCATCAGGAAAACATGAAGATATAAAAATAAGCTTTCCACAATTGTAGTACAAAATGAGAAAGCATGGGCTTTAGAGGAAAATAGAGCAGATACTTAATATGTTACCTTCAGGAATTTCCTAAACAAGTCCCTGAGCCAGACATCATCACTCCTGTCTCTAATTGATGCTGTCTATATGTTTTATTGTGGAAGCCCGGCATTCATTTTGACTTTTAATATTTTGTATTTTAGGACTCTACCAAAATGTTACAATATTAAAATATTATATGTCTTGATACTGAGAATTGTGTGCTCTAGTATACTAGCTTGCATAGAGCAGGTGTTCAGCAAAAAATACCAAATACACTGCATTATGTAAAACATGGTCCGTATACCCTAGGACCGAACAGTGCAAATGGGGCAGTGTTTTACAAAAAAATTGGTATGAATTTAATATGTAGTATATGAACTACTGATGATATTCTAAATGACTTGAGGTAATACATGAAAATATTTTAAAATTTTGATAGTTACATATTTATTTCTTCCTTGATTTTTTAATTTCAATTCCTTTCAAATATATGGGTATATATATGCACGTGTATAATTACAGTACCATATTAATTTTATAGATGTTATTACTTAAGATGAGGTTAAAGAGGAAACGAAATGTTTTTAGAAGTTAGTAAATATAGGGGCAGCTGGGTGGCTTAGTCAGTTAAGCATCTGCCTTCAGCTCAGGATCAGGTCCTGATGCCCAGGCCTGAGATGGAGACCGGCCCCGCCCCCAGGCTCTCTGCTCAGCAGGGAGTCTGCTTCTCTCTTTGCCTCTCCCCCTGATCATGCTTATGCTCTTTCTCTCTCTCTCTCAAGTAAATAAATAAATAAAAATCTTTTTAAAAGTTAGTAAATATAAAGAGACTATTAAGTAAATGAAATATGGACAGCAGGCAGGTTTAGCTAAATGCCTCAAACAAGTGCACAGATAAACTAGCGTTTGAGAAGCTCCATAATAAACACTATCATTTTATAATCAGACAATGGGAAAAGTATCATAAACAGTCTAATAGATGCGGAAAACATGAACATTAGTTATTGAGAGAAAGGGGAAATTAATTCCAAGCGGTGGGAATTTGGGAAGGCTTTAAGGAGGAAACAATCACTGAACTGGGCCTTGAAGGCTGCAAAGGATGTCAAGAAACAGATGTGAGACTATTCTTTGAAAATCCAAAGTCCAAACTGCATACTGCATTCATTCTGGGGTCTAATGCTGTTACATTTTAGCTGGCCACATTTCTAGGCCATTCCTGAGGAGCTGTTTCCATTTCTAATCCCCATGAAGAATCATTTTTATTACAATCTAAGGTCACCCAGTTGGTGACAATAATTTCTCACCTCTTCTTTAACACTGCCTGATTGTCTTCCAAATTTGTTTACGAGGCATTTATAGCCAAGAACCCAATTAAGGGTGTTTATCCCCTACACAAGTGTGATCAGCAGCACCTAGAAACAGTAACAGGGCCCCCCTCCACACACACCCCCTTTCTTGTAAATTTTGTATCACAAAATGAAAGTCAGTTACAGATTCATTAAGGGGGGGATGTAATGGGAGGGAGACGCAGTGAGCTCTATCTGGGTTGAAGAAGATAACCTGCATAAATCAGCACACCTTGCAGCTGAACATTTCTTTAAATAGCTGAACAGGAAAAGAACACGCTCCTTCTATTAATATCAGCAGCACTCCCTCCTGTCTTGAGTGGAAACCAGCCCTCAGTGTTGGGATGGGGGAAACGCTATTGCCCTATGCTTAAGTGCTACGACCCAGCTATGATTGTGCATCTGTCAATCCTACAGTATTGTCCCTGAGGCGGAACCTGTCCCAGACTATTCTTGGAATCTGTTCTCTTCTATATCCCTATCTCATCCAAATTTACCCATTCTTGTATAATCTAATAAGTTACCTTCCTCTAACCTGAAGACTGTGTCAACAAAATCTTAGGGTTGGCTAGTTACATGAGGCCAAGTACAAAGCCACACTTAGCTAAGGCAAGGGCTCTCTTAATTTTAAAACACTTTGTTCCATGCCTGTGAAGTACTACTAAGGCTTTAATTGAATTTAAATTATATGTTATTTTATTTATTACATGAGAAATCCTATCGCAGACTTATTGCACAAGAAGTTTCTTGTAGAAAGCAAAATAAAAGTATAAGATTCAACTGAGCAAACACAGAAAAAAAAATGTTAATCAAAATCATCCCAACCCAAAATAGTAGTTTTGGTGTGAAGATACATAAAATATATCCAAAATGCCTTATGTAAAAAAAACCTTGGGGAAAAAAAAAAAAAACCTTGAGGTTAGACGTGTTTCAAAATTTGTTTAGATTTTAGAAAGTTAGTTTAGAGCATATTTATTATATGACATATCATCCACAGCAGGTCTAGGGCAGAATTAGTAAAAATCATGAATATTCACATGATAATGGTGCTAATGTCTAAAAATAAATTCATGTCAGCTTAGGTTAGGTTTTGTGACCAAATGTGTTTTGGCAACAAATATGAAAAAAATACATTTAATTTGAAGGGTATTTGGATTTTCAAATTGAACATTAGCGCTTACATTATTACTATTCTCTAAACTGCTCTTCAGCATGATGAGTATATTATAAACAGCTTTCAGTGTGCAAAAAATATGTATCTACGCCATCACTGAATATCAAATTTCCACTGTTAAAATTTTAATACATACATATTTTTAAATGCAAATTATACAGAAATGCAAAACAAAGATGGTAAGTGCCATTTTATACCACCTCCAGAGACAACCACTGTTTACTGGCATATGCCCTTCTCGGCCTTCATTTTATATATCTACAACCTTATAAAATTAGCTGCATGAAAAAAACTGGAATCACATTATGCATGCTTTTCTGAAATCTAGTTTCTCCCTGTAAGATATTTTGAAAATATTTCCTTATCATTAGTATAAATCAGCCTCATTCTTATGAGTGACCTCATAATAATAAATATAATAGGTGGAATTTCCTCCCTTCCTTCCTACACGTCTTCCTCCCTTTCTTTTTAATCTCCTTGTAAGTATTTATTTTTTCCAGCACTGTTTGAAATGCTAGGAACAGAGAGAGAGAAATCAAAATCAAAATTCAAAATGCATGAATTTAGGAAGCATAGTTTCTAGTGGACAGAAAGGAAATGAAGAAGATAAAAACCAAACTGACCATATATGACATAGTAGGATGAAAACTGAGTCCTGCAAAGGGATAGGAAAACATCAAGAGCTGAAGAGTGCAAATTTAGATGGGCTGGCTGGGAAGGCATGATGGTTGCCACCTCCCAGAAGGTAAAGAGGAGACAAAGAGCAGGTGGGGTAGGGAGTCATGCAGATACCTGGGGGAGGAACACAGCAGTCCAGGCAAAGGACATGTCAAAGTACAAACAGGGTGCAAAAGTGAGTCTGGCACCTTTCAGTAATAGAAAGGAAGCCAGCATGGCTGGAGCCAACCAAACAAAGGGGAGAACCCAGGGGTGGATCAGAGATGGAATCAATGGTCACATTTGGGCCGGGAAGGTCATTAGAAGGTCTTTCGATTTTGCTGTAGGTGACCTGGGAAGTTTTGGAGAATTGGGAGCAGAGAAGGGAAAGATCTGGATTTTTATTTGTAAGGGATGTCTCAGTGGGTTGAGAATACATAGAAGGGAGCAGGGACAAAATCTGGAAAAAGATTTTAAGAAGTTATTGAAGTTATCCAGGTCAGAAATATCTTGGGTGAATGGAGAGCCGTGGACTTGGTGAGGAAGGATGAGGTTAGGTATGTATCGTGAAGGTACTGGCGAAAGATTTGCCAGTGGGTTGGACAGGATGAGTAGGTGAATGAGAGGTGTCCAGGGCCCAAAGTGTGTGGCCTGACCCAGCAGGAGACAGGTACCATCAGCTGAGATGGGGGAGATACGGGAGCAGAATTGGGTCGGGAGGAGATATCAGGAATTCACTCTTGATCATGTTCAGTTTGAGATCTGTGTGGCACAGCTGAGGAGAGACCTCAAATAAGCAGTCGGACTGAGAGGAAAGATCCAAGCTGGAGGCTTATGTTTAGGAGTCACCGACATTTACATGGACTTAAAAGGTATGAAACTAGATGAGAATCTTAAAGATGAATTATGATTAAAAATAAAGATTCTATTAAGCTACTGTCCAATTTTTGGACATATTGTTGTTATATAAAGAATGGAAAAACTGTTATGCACACATTTTGAATACGTATCTGATTCTTTTCCCCTCAAGTCAATCTTCTTCATGCATAGTTTCTTGATAAGAGACACCTGTAAACTAATTCAAGTAAATGGTGAATGATGCTTCATCATTCATCATCAAAACACAATAAGTAGTTTATGATGTCGCCTGGAGAGTCAGTAAAGTTCTCCATAAGGATAAGGAGATATCATTTCAACTGTAATCCTAAAGGCTGCAAAGAAATTTTGCACTTAAAAAGTGGAATAAGGGGGAAACGTGGGTGGCTCAGTGGGTTAAAGCCTCTGCCTTCGGCTCAGGTCATGATCCCAGGATCCTGGGATGGAGCCCCGCATCAGGCTCTCTGCTCAGCAGGGAACCTGTTTCCCTTCCTCTCTCTCTGCCTGCCTCTCTGCCTACTTGTGATCTCTGTCAAATAAATAAATAAAATCTTAAAAAAAAAATGTTGGGGCGCTTGGGTGGCTCAGTGGGTTGGGCCTTTGCCTTCGGCTCAGGTCATGATCTCAGGGTCCTGGAATAGAGCCCCGTGTTGGGCTCTCTGCTCAGCGGGGAGCCTGCTTCCCCCTCTCTCTCTGCCTGCCTCATTTTATTATTTTTATTTTATTTTATTTAATAAAATAAACCTTTTATTTAAAAGATTTTAAATAAAATCTTTTAAAAAAAAAAGTGGGATAAGGGTAGAGCATATCCACGGTAGGAGGAAACATCATATGAACAAATACGGCATGAGGAAGAAATATAAAATGTCCTAAGAAAAACTAAATACCCACAGATAAAGAGGCACATGGTATCTTCAGAGCAGCATAGGAAGGGAAGTTAATTTGGGACCAGATCCTGAAGGAATTTTACATTCCAAGCTAAGGAAATTTTATTATGTTCTATAACCTAATACAAAGAGATAGTAGAAGTATTGAAGTGGGAACAGGTGATCTAAAGATAAGATTAAATCTCTATAGAAAAGAAACACACACACACACACACACACACACACAGAGGAAACAAAAACAAACCTTCACTGGAAGTGTGAAGGGTTAATACCAGCAGATGACCCAGGGAGGGTCCAGCTGATGGGCTATTGTAGCTGCTTCTTTCATAGATAAGAAGAGCTCCGATGACAGCATGCCTGGGCCAGTGGGGAGGAGGGAATTGAAAACAGAGATGTTTATGACAAGGTCCGGGTCTGACCTTTCACCAATTCCCATGCCCAAGCATCCTGACCCTGGGATTCCTGTCCCATCTCTGTGATTCAATGCTACTCACGCTCAAGGCTGGGGTGCTAATTTTTAGAGAAATTATTTGGAATAATGAGGCATCTGAATGAAAGGCACCATGTTGTTTTTTATTTGTTTTTTGGAAAGCAGACCTTTGTTTTCAAGCATGTACGCTAATTATGGGATGTAACCACTGGAGAGATTTCCAGACTGTGGCCCTCACAAGGCTCTTGCCTACATCCGTCTATATGATTAGCTTAGACAAGTCATCAAGACATATGAGTCTCAGTTGCCTCACTTAAGAAAAGGGCTCTATGAACTCTCTCCTACCTACTTCAGATGACTGCATTGTGTGAATTGAGACAGACAATGCAAGTGTTCTTTGTAATGAAATCTACAAATATATGGTGCTCAATTGAATTGGGCTAAAAAACTTATGTTGGCCACTTCCAATTCCTTTTGGAACTAGACAGTGTATAAATAAATAACTAGATAAATAAGGTGCTGGCTTTTGAAGGTTTTTAGGGACTATGATTCAATAAAAATACATGAATGGATTGCTGGTGGCATTATGATTATTGCTGGTAATGTATAATTGGAAACATCTTGTCAATTTTTAAAATATATATTCCTCTAATATTACCACACTATTTCTCTTGCCAAATCATGTGTTCATAGGCATAGGAAAGTAAATTTCACTCAGCTTAGACAGAATTCTAACAGAATCTAAATTAATGACCTTTTACTATTTAATCAGCCCATTTTGTAGAGTGACATTTTTATGTCAGTTGACTTTCTTTTTGTAGTCCTGTTTCCTACATGTGAATTCCTTAGAAGGCACCAGTCTTCTGAAACAAAATCTGACTCTAGGAAACTAGGACCTTCCAAGTCAAAGGAAATGAACCCTCTGGATTTAGAGAGGTGTCAAGTAGATGAATTCAGATAGGATTGAGAGGGAAATAAGGACAGCTTCAGATGGAAGATTGAGCTGGATTTTCTGTCAAAAACTAAGAAAGCCAAGCCAGGTCTTTTAAAGATCTGGAATTGAGTTTTGTTGTATGTGGTTTATGACTCATACTCATTTTCTCCCTAGCTTTATTGAGATATAATTGACATATAATATTGTGTAAATTTAAGTTTTTAAGTTCTACAACAGAACAACTTGAAACACACACACAACACACATTTTTCAGTTCTATCATTAATATTCTTTAGCATCAGGACTCTTTTTTTTATTTTTTCCATCTATATTCAAACACTGCTTCCAGTCTTCACTGGGTGGTTTCAGCAGGTAAAGACCTTCTCTTGTCTGTCTCCAGGTTGGTGGGATTACAGCCAGAACTGCAGTTGTGCTGGGTTGGAACTGGTTACAAGTCTATCACTGGGTCTATGGCTGGTGGGCTTGTTACCAGCGGCTCTGGTGAGTGTGGATTCTGTCCAGTTCCTCTGTGATGGGACTCTGGTACTTTTTTTGGTAGGGTGACACTGAGACAAATGTCTGCTTCAGGGTCCTCAGATAAGTCCTCAGATGGCCTATGACCAGATGTGCAGATGGGTATGGCTCCCACTGATTTCCTGGGAGGGCTGCTTCCAGATCACTGGATGCATCCTGGGGGGGGGCAGGACTGGCTCTGCACTGTGAGCCAAGAGGGGCTGGGACAGAACTCCAGGGCTGTTTCAGGTTCCACAACCAAGCCTGAAATCTGCAGATGTGGCTCGGGAGGCAGGGGTGGGTGTGTCATGGGGCAGGCCCCTGAGTGGGCTGGCTGGCCCCTGTCCATGGCTGTAAGGCCTGGAAGCTGAGTATAGAGCCATTTTCAGATCGCCTGAGGTGTAGATGTGGGTGTCTTCCACTTGGTCTGTGTTCGTAGAGCTGCTCACGGAATGCAGCTGGTGGGGGGGTGGATTGGAAATAAGTATAATGCATTTTCTAGATCACTTGGTGTATAGATGGAGTATTTCCTGCTAGTTCCCTGGGCCAGCAACATTACTCATAGACCGTGGATGGGAGTGTTGGAGCTAAGCATAGCACCTTTTAAGATCTCCTAGAACTCAGACATGCAGAAAGGGGTGTCTCCTGCTTGGTCCCTAAGCTGACAGCTCTGTCAGTGTGCCACAGCTTGAAGGGCTTGGATCCAAACATAGGACCCTAACAGAATTTTGGGGATTGCAGACATGAGTGTCTCCCTTGAGGAGGAGCCTCTGGGCTACTGGCAAAGTGTGATGGGGCCAGATGTGCAGAAAAGGCCCTTCAGGATCTCCATGGGTACAGACAGGAGTTGGTTCTGGTCCCTGCACTGCAGAACTGTTCATAGATTGTGGCTATAACCCAGCTTTCTGGATCCTTAGTCTGACAAAGTTTGGAGGGCTTATTTCCAGGGGCTCCCGGATGATGGCTGAAAGAGGCTGGGCACTTTGCAGGCCACATAAGGGTCCACAGCCACAGGCACACGTCTGTGTGCCTAGTACCTGATGCATGGGTGGGCATGACTCCTTCTGGGTCCTTAGCATATGGTACTGGTGTAACAAAAGCCCACTGGGTTGTAGTTGAGTCTTCAGGAGTACAGAGCTTTTCTAGGTCTGTAGCTGTCATCAGGGTCAGCAAGTTGGCCACTTGGGTAGGATTCTGCCTTCTCAAAAAGCCTCTCCCTCTGGATTGCAAAATCCCCCACTTGAATCCCAAAACTCCCACAAGGGCACTTTTGTCTGTCAATGGTCGCTAAATTTTGGTTGTGGAAGGTGAATTTGCATTATAAAAAGCAAATATGTTTTGCATTATAAAAAAGAGAGAAGGAGGGACATCTTATTTGGTCCTCTTGCTGACCTCACTGTGCTCTGTTTTTAAATGTCAGTCAACAAACTTGTACTGAGCATTTGTCTGGGACAAACCTTTTGACAGGCCCAGAAAATACAAAGGCACACATTCCTATTCCTCAAAAAGTATGGTTTTCAGCTTTTTTCCAAAGCTATAGATTTTTTTAGGAGAGGAATTATATGTTCCCATAGTGTATGACAAAATAATAAGAGCATAGTAGACGTGTGTTCTTTGTTTATAACAGGGATTGGCAAGGTTTACCTTCTTATGAATTAGGACACAAGGTTTCCTTATTTATGAATTAGGACACATCTCTGTTTGATGATCTTAGCAAAATTCATGAAACAGGTAACCTATGACACCTTGTTAAGTTATATACTACTTAACCTTCATCAAGAATACAAATGACCTTCAGTTCAGCCAATGCTCACTAAAGATTGTCTTACATAAGGTCTTATGCAATCATGGTGGAATGAACAGTTCTAAAGATTATCTTTGCCTTCAAGGAGAAGAGAATCTAGTGCAGAAATACATATTTTGACACCTAAAATAACACTAAATGTTTAATGCTCTAATAGAGTCAAAAGAGTTACTTTAGAAGATACAGGAAAGGGGGACAATAGTGTGAAGCCAGAGCCGGGAAGGAAGTTTTTATGGCAAATGCAGCCCACAAGCCCTTACCAGAAAGGGGCACTGTGGGGATTGGTTAAGTCCCTGGACTTTTAAGAACTTTCTATGACTGCATTTCAGTTCTTGCTCAGAGGTTACCAGCTTTGGGTAAGTCACTATTCCTTTCTGGACTTCAGTGTCTTCACCTACACCATGGAGACTATGACAGCCCACCTACCCACAGTTGACTTAATGTTTAAATAAGACACTATATTAAGTGCTTATCATAATATCTAGTATATATTAGGAACCAAGTAAGTGGAACCTATTGATGTTGTTTTAAACTGAAACATCTTACCAGTCAGTCTGTCTTATATTTTCCCTTTATATGTTGCAAGACCTTTGCCCCTCCAGCATTGTGCTGGGATCAGAGAAGAAAATATCAGACAAAGGCCATTTCTCTTACATCGACAAACCAATGCAGAAGAGAAGAGTTAAGAAAATAACCCAAGGAAACCTCTCCACAGGAGATTCCCAACTCAGTTTGGGGGTCTTATGGATGTTCAGAACACATCTCAAAGTTGAAGTTGTGAGGATTTGGCTTTCTTGAATCAAAGAGAAACTCAAAACTGTTTAGCATTCAGAAACCAGCTCCAGCTGTTTCCTCTTGGAACAAGTTATTCACCTTCTCCTTCTGTTATCTTGATGGCCTTTGTCCCACTTTGATGGTGTGTCTGTTAGTCTGGGTCATGTCTCCTCTGTATCCTGCACAATGCCAGAACACTGCTGGAATTCATTAAAAGTTGCAACAACTGGGACCCTGGTCATTTGAAATTTCTAAAAATTTGAACATACTTATTCAACTTTGCTTTTCCTTTATTTATAGAAAGAAGCAATACTAAAGATAGTGCAGAGTCATTCATTCATTCACATATTCATTATGTCATTACACAAAATGAGCCTCAGAGGGAACAAAGCTTCCCAACATTTATATAGCATAATGGAGGCTACAAAATGTCTCACATGTTTAAATTTCACAGTGCTACTCTTGAAGTCTCACTAATTGCTGTAAGATAGACAATAAGGATAGGCTGTTTATTACACCATTACTCCTGCCATGCCTGACACATGACAAATGCCTAATATATACACATATATGTATGTGCGTGTATATGTATTTGTTTCAGCTAACAATGGAAAAATCAGCTAAATTTTCTAAGTCTCAGTTTTCACGTCTGTAAAAGGAAAGTATAGTAATGATGACTCCCTCTCAGGACCATTCTGAAGATTCAATAAGAATTTACAGGACAGGGTGCCTGGGTGGCTCAGTGGGTTAAGCCTCTGCCTTCCGCTCAGGTCATGGTCTCAGGGCCCTGGGGTTAAGCCCCGCATCATCAGGCTCTCTGCTCAGCGGGGAGCCTGCTTCCCTCTTTCTCTCTTCCTGCCTCTCTGCCTACTTATGGTCTCTGTCTGTCAAATAAATAAATAAAATCTTAAAAAAAAAAATTTATAGGATATTCCAAGAACTGCACCTTGCTTTCAACTGGACACAAAACACTCCAAAGAGAGTAAGAACTTTGAAAGAAGGTAGATCAAATTATTTACTAATGTGTAGGCTATAAAATCAACCCATGATGGGTATGAGCAAGAAAATGCCAAGTAACTAAAAATACAGAATTGTTATGAATCAGTTTAGTAATCTAATGGAAGATAAAACCCTAACCACAGAAAGGAACCATAAAAATAGGTTGGAAGTGTCCTTCAATGGAATTACAGAGAAGCTCTCTGTGCAGGAAAGAACATTCTCTGTCCTAAAAATATCATCTGTCTGGCTGTAGTTGCTGGAGTATGCCAGTTATGGAGATGGATACTCAGGGTCTATTAAACTAAAGCAATTAAGTATTTGCATCATATAGACTCCTCTGCCTTGTTTCAATCCTGTGCTGTTCAGGCATACTTTCTGCTTATTTATCTTTCTACATGTCTGGTCTTTTGGGAGAGAATGTACTGCCCAGGCTGACATAAAACTCAATTCATGTTGGATTTATATTTCTCAGTGTAAATTAGTACATTATTATTCTGGTTTTAGTCATGGGTCACTTCAGAACTTTCTTTGTGTGAACCAGCATTCTTAAACTCTGATAAACTCTGAAACATTTTTAACAATGAGTATATGAGACAGGCAAACCCAAAGACAGTCCTCGAATGGATTTGGACCTACAAAGGTTATGGCACCCCATGGGGTTTTGTATGACCAGGCAACTGACCTTCACCCACTGAGCTCCTTTGATGTCTTTACTTTTAAACTCTATACTACCTAATGGGTGGTTACTATATTTCCCATGTTTGTAGTTCACTTTTTCTTGCTGTCCTATCAGGGAGAAATCTCATTCAATGGGAAATAAAACTGTTTATCCAAGATTATGTAGCCAGAAATTCTGCTCTGGAAGGGGGAGTCTAGGAACATGACTGGCTTTCAGGAGTTCAGAAATGAAAGAGAAAAGGGAGCTTTGAAAGGTGCTGTTTCTCCCTTTACTAAGTTATAAGATGTGAATAAGAAGTCTGTTTCATTCTTTAGTTGAGGAGTGAGTAAATACTTGAATTTCTTCCATCTAATTCTGGATTTTTTTCTACTGTTATCCAATTAAGAATTAAAGAGAAAAAGAATTTGAATTATCTATCCATTGAATATAAACTCCATTTCTTACCACATTCTTTCTTTTCTTTCCAACAGTGCATTTCTATCGAGGACAGAAAAAGATGGTGTTTCATTGTATCAAATGAGCCAGATGACATGATTATTTATATTAAAAATCCCAAGTAATTGAAAAATAGCTATTAGGATTAGTAAATGAATTATGCAAGATTTTAGGATAAAAAAGTAATCCAAAAATCAATTAAATTTTTATATACTACAACAAAAATAGAATTTAAAATAAAATAATTTTATTTACAATAACATCATTTAAAGGAAAATTGAGAATACTTTCAATAAGAGTTACATAGGAGCTATGCACAGGACTTACACAACTTTGCTGCGGGTAATTAAAGAACACTTATGATAGATAAAAACAAGATATAACAGGTTCATACACTGGAAAACTCAACATTGTTAAGAAATGTCAATTCTCCCCAAATAATTCCAACAGATTGTTTCATAGAAGTGGACAAGCCGATTCTAAAATTTATAAAGGATCAGGAATATATAACACAATCTTTAAAAAGAATAGAGTTGCAAGACTTAACACTACTTAATTTCAAAACTTACTATAATGTTGTAACAATCAGGATGGTACAGTGGTAAAATTAGGATTAGCATATGGGTCAGTGGAACAGAATAAACCATTCCAACAAAGGCAACAGAGGAAGCCACTGTAGAAGACAGAGATAGACAGATATTTTCCCCCAAGAAATGGTGCTGGTATAATAAAGAATTCATTTTTAAAAAAAGATATCAATTCCTACTTCACACTATACACAGAACTTGGCTTATGAAGAATCACAGACCTAAACGTAAGAGCAAAAGTACAACTAAGGTTTTATAAGGAAACATAGGAGATTAACGTCAAGATTTGCAGGGGAACAAAGGTCTTTCAGACAGCAACAAGAAAGAAATAACCATAAAGGATGACAATGATCAATTATATATCACCACTGAATACTTTCATACAGGGGTACTTGGGTGGTAAAGTTGGTTAAGCACCTAACTCTCGGACTCTTGGTTTCAGCTCAGGTCGTGATCTCAGGGTTATAAAATTAAGCCCTGGGTCAGGCCCCAGGTTCAGCGGGAAGCCTGCTTGAGAGTCTCTCTCCCTCTCCCTCTCTTCCTCCCTGCTGCCCCCTGACTCATGTGTACACACTCACTCTAAAATAAATAATCTTTTAAAAAATACAATAAAATAAAATGTCTGCATATCACCAGACTTCATTATAAAAGTGGACAGGCATAAAAAAAAAAAATAAAAAAAAAAAGTGGACAGGCAATTTGATAAAAATGGACAAAAATGGGCAAAAATTATAAAAATTCATTTTATGAAAGAAAATATACAAGTGACCAATAAGCACAGGAAAAATTTCCCAACATCAGTAATTAAGGACTGAAAATTAATAACATGAAGATACTATTATACAGCCACTTGAGTCAGAAAGAGTGACAACATCAAAGGCTGGGGAGGTTGTAGAGCAAGTAGAATTATCATACATATCTTTTATGGGAATACAAATGGTACAGTTACTTTAAAAAGAGTCTAGCATTTTCTTTTGAAAGTAAACATAACCCCATACCTGCCCTCTGACTCAGCAATTCCATTTCTAAGTATATACCCAAGAGAAATGAAAACCTATGCTCACAAAATGACTTGTACAAGAATTTTCCTGAAAGCTTTAGTCCTAAAATCCCCAAGCTCCTAAAATCCCCTAAACTAAGCTTTAGTCCTAAAATCCTCAAACATGAAAGCAGTTCATATGTCTATCAAGTAGGAGAATGGATAAACAAACTGGTACTTACTCACTAGTAAAATGGAATGAATTATCATGCAACAATATGGATGATTCTCAAAAACATCTGTCTGCATGAAGAAAGCTTTACACAAAAGAGCATATACTGTGCAATTTCATTCATATGAAATTGTAATGAAGGCAAACAAATCTAGAGAGAAAAATAATGAAGTCATTGGTTGTTTATACAGGGCGGAGAAAGAGGTTGCCTGGTAAGTGGCATGAGAGAACTTTCTGAGGGACAATGAAATACTTTAATCTGAATAATGATTTGATTATAGAGGTATATAAAATTGTGCACTTTGTTGTATGTACATTTTACATCAAAACTATAAATAAATGTCAAACTCTAGATAATGATGTGCATGCTGAAGAATTTAGGCAGAAGCATATGTATATCTGTAATTTATTTTGAAATGAACCAAAAATAAGACAGATTAATGGATGGGAAAAGGGATGGATAGATATTTGATAAAGCAAGTATGATAGTATATTAATGGTGCAATCTAGGTGTTAGGTTGGGGTATTTACTGAAAATCCTTTCATGTTGACTGCATGCTTAAAATTTTTCATAACAAAGTGTTGGGGGAAAGTAAGCACTAGTCTAGATGCCTGCTTGCAGAGTAAGTCCGAATCCCTTAGCACGACGTGTAACCCTAAATGAGCTACTAAACTGAATTCAGTCCAGGTTTACGCAGGTGGCAGTACTGTAGTTGTTCAAAGAAAGATCCATTCATTCAAAGTAACACAAGCAACTGGTGTGTGTGTGTGTGTGTGTGTGTGTGTGTGTGTGTGCACGGTAATGTGGGTGGAGGCATGGAGGCAGGGTAGGGGAGATTTAAGCATAGTTACAGTATCCAAAGACAGGATATAATGCACAGTAAGGACAAAGTTTTGAACTGAGGATCCTGTCTCTTCTCTTTTTCTTCCTGTTTTTTCTCTTTCTTTTCTGAGTCACTCTTGCTCTTTCCAAGAATGGTTGGGAAGGTTGGTTGGTTGGTTGGTTGGTTGGTTGGTTGGTTTCTTTGTCTGTTTGGCTTTAGACCCTCTCCAACCTACCCCTCTGCTTACTCATCATTCTCTGTAGATTCCTGTGACTACCAGGAATGAGGTCAACTCTGACCCTGAAGTTCTGTGACCTTCTAGCTTGAGAACAAGCCAATAGTAATTCCCTTCTACTGCCCTCATACCCCTTGAATTACTCCCCATTCAAGCCATCTTTCTGTTTTGCATCAACTAATATCTCTTCCGGGGACACCAGGACTGCCATCCCAGCCTGCTCCAAAGCCTTACCTGGAAGACAAAATCCTCTCCTCTCCAAGGGCCACATTCACATCTTCTACCCAGTGACACCAAGTCTAACTGTGTTAGCTAAGACTTTGGGTATCATTAATTTCACCTCAAGAAACAACATTTTGTGTGGAGAATATTTATGAAAATGAGGAAATAATCTTTAAGTGCAGGTTCTTAGGAACAAGAAAACATAGTTTAGGCACTGGGAGATATGCAGATGCTGTAGCAGTACCACTGACTCTCCTAGGCATTGACTCACTTGCGGCTCTTGCTTTTTTAAGGCACTGCTGACTCATGATATCTCTGTTCTGCCTTCTTCCAGAATGCTCAGCTCTTCTTGGGTCACATATTTTAAAATATCAGGGAGGAAATGTAATTGGTTCACTTATCTCTGTCTCCCTACTGTCTCTGAACAAGTCTAAGAAAGGCATACTTACGATTTACATACAAAAAATGGCATTGAGTTATTGCTTGTATCTAGGTGGAGAGATTAATTGTAAGCAATGGAAAGTGAATCACTGAGAAAATGACTATATATTGCTTGGTATGTATATGACAAATGCTGAAGAATGTTACTAGACTGATAAATGGCATCCTAGTTCAATGCCTACTAAATATCTTCACCTTGGGGCACCTGGGTGCCTCAGTTGGATAAGTGTCTGCCTTTGGCTCAGATCATTATCTCAGATTCCTGGATTTGAGCCCCATGTCAGACTCCCAGCTCAGTGAAGAGTTAGCTTTTCCCTTTCCCTCTGTCCCTCCCCCCAACTCATGTGTGCATGCTCTCTCTCTCCCTTATATAATACAAATCTTAAAAAAAATAAAATAAACATCTTCACCTCAACACAATGAAACAATGCCTTGAAGTTTAATCAAGACATTTCTAATTACTGCCACTTCAACTCTCCTGAATCATAGACCAGGGAAATACAGATTGTTAGTACTGCAAAGTAAATTGGTCTTGTAAACTACATATTTTTCAAACTATTTGCATTATGATATTTTTAAAAAAATGATAGTCACCAACTGGCCAACCAGACATCTATATACAGAATAACCAAGGCAAGAGACTGAAGACTTGACTCCTTTCAGGAGTAAGATAGGAGAATAACCTGCTTTTTGAAGCTTGATCGACAGGATCCTAAGTCCCCTATAGCATGAGGGTACTGTATGGGTATCTCAACATGGCACTAAAAATATTCTCCCCCACTTATTTCTTAAACATTATGTTCTAACCAAACTGAATTATCTAAGCATGTTGTGTTTGCTTGGCCCAAGCATTTAACCAAGCCTCTTTGTTCTGAAGTAAAATCATTCTCCATCACCTCCTCACTTCCCGATAAAACAGTCCTCACCTCCCCTTCTCTTTCCACCAGTCTCCAACCTTGACCTTGTGTACATACTAGCTTTTCACCTTCCATTTCTGGCAGGAAATGCACAGGGTCAGCTTCATTTGTACTCCCTACAGTTATTAGTACAATGACTGCCACACAGTAGACAATCAATGAGCATATTAGCTAAGTAATAATGCGTTTTTATGGTCTCATATTTACCGGCTATTTTGAAGATTCTCTTCAGTAGAATTACCCAAATTAGGTTTGGCAATGTGGACTTCACTCTTTTCTGTCTTTATTGGCACTAATTATTGAGTTAAAAAAAAAATCCCTTTTTATATGCCTGTATTTAGGTTGAGGAAATAAATTCCAATAACCTAACAACTAATGGCCAAAGAGCTCCCAGGAGGTTGAGTTATACCATTTTATGGGAAATATCATCTCCTCTCATTTACCTTAGCTGAATGTAATCATTCAGGTTGCTTACCTGCTGCCTACAGACAGTTTTGTTTTTCTTGAGAATGAGTTCATGATTATGGTAGGATGGTAATCTGGAGAGGGGCACTGTAAAGACTGGGTAGGGCTTGGTAATTTTGGATGTCTGTGCTCTAATAATGTCCATGAAAGTGCTTTGAGCTGTTTAAAATACTAACTGTATCATTATATTTCTGTCTCAGCTTTCAGTGTAGGCCTATAGTTAAAGCATTCAAAAGGTAGCTCTTTTCTTTTTAAAGGTCTCCAGGATCTATTTAATTCTAACTCCAATAATAGCACGATTTCATTATTGAATATCCTTTGCCATGCAGCACTTCCTCATTTTTACTTTAACCTATTTTTGCTGCAACCTAGACATTTGCATGCCCCTTTTCAAATCTGAATCTCAGTTCTGTAAGGCTTGAAGTCCGTTGTGTATGTATAAAATGCCTTCCCTTGCTTCATACCATCTTCGTCCCATCCTTTTTTTCTGGCTAGGTCACACTTAAGTTTAAAATTCAGCGAAAGTGTCTAAGCCTCCAAAAAGCCCATCCTCATCTTTCCGAGCCATATTAAGGTGCTATGCCCACCTTTGCACACTTTCTCATGGTATCTATCTAAAGCATACACTCTAATATCATTCGCATTTCCCTTAGTCCATCAGTCCCTTAAAAACAGGCCTCATGTCTTATACATCTCTGAATCCTGAGGGTATGTATGGAAGACAACAAAATGATTGGTTTTTGAAGGGATGATATGGATACTAGAAGCACAGTCCAGGCCCTCGTCCAGGAAATGGGCAAGCCGAGATAAAGGGTAGAGAATTATGTCCCTGAAATTCAGCAAAAGGTTCAGCAAAAATTTCCAGCAAGAAACCTAGAACCAGGTTAAAAAAATAATCCAGGGGGTGCCTGGGTGGTTCAGTCAGTTAAGCATACAACTCTTGATTTCTGCTCAGGTCATGACCTCAGGGGTTGTGAGATCAAGCCCAGCATCCAGCTCTGCATTGGGTGTGGAACATGCTTAAGATTTTCTCTCTCCCTCTGCCCTACCTCCTGCCTTCTCTCTCTCAAAAAAGAAAAAAAAAAAAAACCTGCTTATGCTAATACCCATTCATGATTAAAATAAAAATAAACTCCTTAGCAAATTAGAAATACAAGGGAACTGCATCAATTTGATAAAGAACATCTACAAACATCCTACAGCTATTATCATATACAATGATGAAATATTGTGTGTTTTCCCTCTCAGATTTGCATCAAGATGAGGATGTCCATTCTCCCTGTTCTTATTCAATACAATACTGGTAATTCTAGCCACTGCAATCAGGCAAGAAAAAAATAAATAAATGGGATGCATATTTATTTAAAAGGAAGAAATAAAACTGACCTTATTTGCAGATGATGGTCTATTTTGAAAAGCCCAAAGAATCTACAAAAACTTCTAGAACAAGTAAATGCAACACTCAAAAACAAATCACAATAAATCACATTGTTATATACTAATAATAAACATATAGAAATGAAAATTTAAAACATAATGCCATTTGCAATCATTTCAAAGAAGATGAAATACTTGGGTTTAAACATGCTTTATTGAGAAAAATGTTGGGGAATGATTCTTATTGTCCCGTTTAGGGTCATGTGTCCATCTGTGAATGACTAGAAAATTGAGTTATATGATTGGTTCTGTTTTGGTCACAAGCCTGCAGTGTGAATAGGACTGAGAGATACTAGGATTGACAACTTTTTTTTTTTTTTAATAAAGATTTTATTTATTTATTTGACAGAGAGAGAGAGAGATCACAAGTAGGCAGAGAGGCAGGCAGAGAGAGGTGGGGGTCGGGGAAGCAGGCTCCCTGCTCAGCCTGATGTGGGGCTCGATCCCAGGACCCTGAGATCATGATGAGCCGAAGGCAGAGGCTTAACCCACTGAGCCACCCAGGTGCCCTAGGATTGACAACTTTTAATAGAACTATACTATTGGCATAGCAGATGTTTCTTCAAAATAACAGAAATACTCTTCTCAGATTCTACCTAATGAACAAAATGATAAATATTGACTAATTCACTATTCCTAAATGTCCAACATTACCACTATACCTGACTCTCATTTCTCCAAGACTTGGAGCATCAGATATTAGCCCCAGAAAATAGTGGGTAGAACTAAGCAGATGGGTCTGGCCCTAACAGATTTGTACTGGCACTATGAGGTCATGAAATGTTCCATTAAGCAAATGAGGCTGGAAAGAAATTAGTTTGGTTGCTCAATGTGACTGAAAGATTTGGAAAATAATTAGTTTATATTTTGTTCAGCATTTCTATCAGTTGGCTTATTTCTTATAGGCAACAGGAAAAGAACTCGTGGTAATCCAAGCAAAATGGAATTACTGGGGATATATATCCAAAAATTTACCATTCCCGTGGATATCTGAAAGTTCATGTTTAGAATTCAAGGGTGAACCCTGCTGGAATGGCTGGCCATCAGAAGTACAGCAGTTGTCCAGATTTAGGAATAGTCTCCCGAGAATTTTGCATCTGTAATTCCTGGCTTTTGACTCTTCTTATCATCCCGGAGTCAAGTGCTCAAATACAAAATCCCAAGAGCAAATGTCTAGTTGGTTGAGTTTCAATCTTATGTTTATTCTGTGTATTAGGAAAGAGGTGAGGGTATCTAGCCTCCTGAGCTTGTCCAGAGAAAGATGGTCATTCTGAATTATCCTCTGTATTAATTTTCTATTGCTATGTGAAATGTTCCTACAACTCAGCAGCTTAAAACAACATCCAGTTCTGTAGGTCTGAAGTCTCTGCCGGCTCACTGGGTTTTCAATTCAGGGTCCCTCAAGGTCAAAATCAAGCTATTGCCAAGCGGTGCTCTTATCTGGAGTCTCTGGGGAAGAATCCACTTCCAGGTTCATTCAGGCTGTTGGCTGACTTCTGGTTCCTTGAAGCTGGATGTATGAGGTCACCATTTTCTTGATGTCTCTAAGCTAGGGGTCACTTTCAGCTCTGAGAGACTACTCACCAGCCCTTACATGTGCCCACCTCCATTTCCAGGCCATCAAACGTAAATCCAATCCTTCTCACACTTTCCATCTTTTGACTTTTTGACCAGATGCAGAGGGTAGCAAGAGGTAACTTATAAAGGAATCCTATGATTGAAATAGGCCCACCTAGATTATTCCCATATTTAAAAATCCATAGATTAGTACCTTAATTATATGAACAAAAAAACTACTGCCATCTAAAGTAACATCATCATTGGGATCGGGAGGGAAACAAACCATAAGAGACTCTTAATCTCACAAAACAAACTGAGGGTTGCCGGGGGGAGTGGGGTAGGGAGAGGGTGGTTGGGTTATGGACATTGGGGAAGGTATGTTCTATGGTGAGTGCTGTGCAGTGTAAACCTGATGACCCATACCCCTGGGGCTAATAATACATTATATGTAAATAAAAAAATAAAATTAAAAACTAAATAAAGTAACATCCTCATGATCATTGCACCCCGGTGGGGGCAATCTAAAATTCTGCCCACCACATTCTCAAAATGGATACAACGGTGATGAGAAGATGCAGCCAAAAATACTGAATTTCTACTGAATTTCACTTAGGAAGGAAGATTTCCTGAGTAGCTGATGCAAACAAGCAATTAAGACATTAATATCTACCACAGTGTCTAAACTTCATTTTTAAAAGGGCAATTTGTTTTAGATTGATGTATAGAAACACGAACATGCAGGTATGTGTTTTACAACAATAATAAAAAATACACACTAGTGAGTACTGGGGTTTTTCTTGTTTTTTGTTTGTTTGTTTGTTTTTTTATGCAAAGAGATTTAACCCATGAGACACCCAAGGGACTTACTTGGGGGTAAGGTAACGGACCAATGAACAAGGAGTCAGTTAACCTGGATTCAATTCTCTGCTCTCGTAGTAATGCACTGAATAACTTTGAATAAATCACTGGCTTTCTCTAGGACTATTTCTTGAACTTTAAAAGAAGTGGAAAATGGTAAAGTCACTTTGGAAGATAGGTTGGCAGTTTCTTACAAAACTAAATATACTGTTACCATATGATCTGGCTGTTACGCTCCTTGGTATTTACCCAAATGAGTTAAAAACTTATATCCATATAAAACCTGCACAGGAAAGTTTATAGAAGTTTTATTCGTAACTGCCCAAATTGGAAGCAATGAAGATGCCCTCAATAGGTGAATGGATAAACAAAGTATGATATGGTCACTGAGTAAAATATTAATCAGCAATAAAAAGAAATAAGCTAAGGGTGCCTGAGTGGGTCAGTTGTTAAGCGTCTGTCTTCAGCTCAGTTCTTGATCCCAGGATCCTGGGATGGAGCCCTGCATCAGGCTCCCTGCTCTGTGGGAAGCCTGCTTCTCCCTCTCCCACTCTACCTGCTTCTGTTCCCTCTCTACTCTCTCTGTCTGTCTGTCAAATAAATAAATAAAATCTTAAAAAAAAAAAAAAAAGAAGAAGAAGAAGAGGAAGAAGCTAGGAAGCCATGAAAAGACATGGAGGAAACGTAAATGGATTTGGCTTAATGAAAGAAGCTAATCTGAAAAGTCTGCACGCTACATGATTCCAACTGTATGATATGATATTTCAGGGAAAAGAACAACAACAACAACAATATGGAGACCATAAAGAGATCAGAGACTGCCAGGGTTCAGAGGGAAGGATGGGAAGGGGAAAGGAAGGATGAGTAAGTAAAACACAGAGGATTTTTAGGGTAATGGAACTATTTTGAATCATACTGAAATGATGGATACATTTATCAAAATCCATAGAATGTACAACACCAAGAACGAACCTTAATATAAATTACAGACTTGAGTTAGTTAATGTGTCAATACTGGCTCATCAGTTATAATAAGTGTACCATATCAATGTAAGATGTTAACAATAGACAAAATTGGAGGTACGGGGAGGGAATATATAGGAATTCTCTGTACTTCCCACTCCTTTCTTTTCCCCTGTAAACCTAAACATATTAAATAATTAGGTCTACAAAAATTTGTAAAAAGCTTAAAAATTAATGAGTGTAAATTAAAATAATAAGAGAATTGGGCTAAATTACTTCTGAATATTTCCAACTCTAACACCACATTATACTGAAAAGCTTTTATGTTTTATAACTTAGGTGTAGGGTGTTCTGTGTTTCACCTATTAAATTAAATTATAGGGGTACCTGGCTGGCTCAGTCAGTAGAGCATTGGACTCTCAATCCTGGGATTGTGAATTCAAGACTGACACTGGGGGAGAGGCTACTTAAAAGTATTTAAATAAATGAATATACACATATATACATAAAACACATATATAACTAGCTAATACTAAAGAGGTTATAGTGAAATTGGTATATACACAATTCTGTCACTTATGTAAATTTTTATCTCTTTGGGAAACACGTCTGTACAGTGAACCAAAGCTATAAAACCATTGCTATAGATTGCTAGGAATTCACTTCTGGGAACTGTATCTAAAGAAATGAGTCAGTTAGGGGCCCCTTGGTGGCTCAGCTGGTTAAATGTCTGCCTTTGGCTCAGGTCATGATCTCAGGGTCCTGGGATCCAGACACAGGGAGCCTGCTTCTCCCTCTCCTTCTGCTGCTCCCCCTGCTTGTGGTCTCTGGTTGTCTGTCGAATAAGCAAAATCTTTAAAAAAACAAACAAACAAGGAATGAGTCAATTATATAAATTATGCATTTGTTGAAAGATGTTCATTGTGTCATTGTTTATAAAAAAGGAAATATGACTATAACATGAAAGTCTCCTAAATGGAGAACTGTCAATTAAATCATGAAACGTTAATGAAATGTGCTACAGACTTACAATCAGGAATATGCATAAGGCATAGTATCACAAGTATATAAATGCAAGTTATTAAAAATGTATATGCTTGTATGTAAATTATGGAGGTGAGTGTATGAAATTAAAGTAAGTTATCTCCAACTTCCTAAACTTTAACTTACATTAAAAAGAATCTCTTCTGCTTTCCATTTTCAAAGTTGTATTTTTTTTTTCCCCACCACTAGCTGGAACGCATTTTCAGGTATCAATTAATGCATTTAAAATCTTCTTTGAGGGGCACCTGATTGGTGCCCCTCATCTGACTCTTGGTTGCAGCTCAGGTCATAATCTCAGGTTCTTAAGATCCAGGACCATGTCAGGCTTTGCACTCCTCACGGAGTCTGCTTGGGATTCTCTCTCCCTCTTCCTCCTCTGCTCCTCCCTACCTCTCTCTCTCTCCCTCTCTCAAAATAAAATAAATGAATCCTAAATACAATACAATACACAAAAATCTTCTTAGAATGAAAACAATGGCATATGGAGAAGTGGAAATACAAATTTATTGGTGCTACATTGAGTCTTCCAGGAATATCCTTCTGAGATGATTTGGAATGGTATCTTGATATATCATTTTACTTTTCCAATTTTCTGGGTTTTTTGCCACAGTGCATTTTGTTCCATTTTGGCTCATATTACACTTCACCTGTAGCTTCTGGGTCCCTCTCTATACTGGTAAGCATCTAAATTTCAGATTCTGTGTTTATCTACAGATTTCTTTTAGTTTCTGTCTTAGGCTTGTTCTTCCTAGAATCAAACTCCCCAGGTACTTCTAGTCACCTGCTTCCAGCTATAACCCTCAGTTCTTTTTTTTTTTTTTTTTAAGATTTTATTTATTTATTTGACAGAGAGAGAGATCACAAGTAGGCAGAGAGGCATAGCCCTCAGTTCTGAAGGACTCTCATCACTGATCCTCTTTCAAACTCAAGCTGTATTCAGCATGCATAAAGAAAACTGTATTAGGAATGCCAAATTATGGGGCCATTATCAGCATGTGAGCCAAAGTTAAGATTTGGAGATCAGAGCGAAATGTGAGTAGCTTGAACTAGTTGACTGCCTACTGAAATTGCTAAAGGAGGAATCAAAGTTAAGAATCACCCAAGAGTCCACAGTTAAGAATGAGACAGTGGAAAGGAAAGCAGATAGCTCTAGATTAAGATTCCAATCATTTGGTGTTCTACAGAGGTTACAGACTCCCGATATATATAGGTGCTAATACATACTACAAAGCTGGAAAGAGAATCCTAAAAGGGGGTAAGACAGGTGAATGAGCCCATTGCTGTAAAGCATGGTACCCTAGGAAGTGGATTCTCTGCAAACATAATCAGATAGTAAAAAAATACCCCAGAGGTTAGCGTACCAGACCTGCCATAATAATCTCCATGGCTAAACACAATCACCCATGTAACATTTGCATCGCAAATTAAATTCATTCTCTAGAAAACAAAGCCTAACAGATTGAAAATTTATTAGCATCTGCTGTGCTGTGATTAGGGCTTTTAAAATGATTCACATCACATGTGTAAAATGCACAAATACATTTCATTGCAAAATACATGGCATTTTGGTCGTATATAATGAAAGATTTCATCTAACACAGGATGCTGCCTTTTTTTTTTTTTTTTATTGCTCCCTGCCAGGAGAATGCTTGGGATGCTTTTATTGGTTTCGTATAATAATGAGATTGTACCCAATACGAAAGCCAGAAGGACACCCATCTTGAAGAAGGTGTATTAATTGATTTCTCTGAGGACATAAACTCCCCTTTGTGAATTTAACTTTGAGAAATAGGACTCTTTGAGTAATCACATTTTGAGGTGTCCCTTCTCCAAATGCAATTTTATTGTTACAAATGAAAAAAAAAAAAAATACCACTTCTGGCCCCCACCCCCTCATGAAACTGAAAGTACTGTCTTTTCATTGAGTCTATAGGATTTCCAAGGCCACTCATATCCATAGATGAAGCTGTGGGAGCTATCGGTAGAAGACTCTGGAAGAATGACCCCAAGCTATGATATATATTTGGGCTTCATGAAGGCTGGGTCCCATTTGTTTGTCAGTAAGTAAACCCATGGAAGATGTAGGTCCATGTTGGTTTACACTGCCTAGTGCTTTCGGTCTCCCCAAGGAAATTAAAACTGCAGGAGAAAATAATTTTTATGAATGTAGTTAAGTAAATATCAAGGAATGAGGAAAGGTAACTATGTCATACTGTAGCACATAGTAAGACTTCCATTAAAAGTTGCCAAATGAATGAATGAATAAGTAAATGGTATGCACCATAGAGAGAAGAGTGAATGAGGATTCATCCTGCTGCTGGTACAAGACAAATTCCCTGCTCCTGATGTATAGACTCAAGGCAGGATAATCTCATGGTTAAAAACACAGATTCTGAGGGCTGCCTGCAGGAGCTGAAATTACCAGCTCTGCATCCTATGAAACCATGTGACTTTAGAAATGATATTTAACCTGTGTCTCCTCTCCCTTATTTGTGAAATGGAAAATATTAGTAACATAAAATATGATAATAATATCCACTCTGTAATCTGTGTGATGATGATAAGAGTTTCTTTTAGGTGCTGTGACTAGTGTGTGACACACGATAAAGTCCACGTAAAGGTTAGCTATCGTTATGTAGAAATTCTAGAACTACCATTTGAAGCTAGATTAGTTCCTACACCTCTTCCCCACCACTCTATCACATTAACTTCTGGTGGAAATATGTAATAGGTGACCTCTCAGATCATGCTTTGCAAACTTGAACGTGTACATTTTTATCTTTTTTAAAAGTGGGACTCATAGAGCAGTAGGGTCATTGAAGTTCAATGTTTTATGAACTTCCAAAAGTATCAAAAATTTTATTAAGATTTTATACAGACTCTAATACATTCAACATATAAAAGTTGAACCTTTCTACTTCAAGTGGAAGTAAAGGGCCATGGGCTTTATTTCAATGAGTTTTACCTTTGTCCCTTGGGACCTTCCATGAAGACACCTTCAGTTGTTCCACTGAGAAAGTTGTGGTCTCAATGGAAATGCCAAGTCTTATATCAGAGCAAGAATTACAAAAAAATGAAGAAACAATAAAAGTTATGGTGTAACAATTAACCGGATTGTACCTAAATTTGCTTTAAATGTTTTTTCTTTTTAATTTAAAGATTTTATTTATTTATTTATTGCGGGGAGGGAGCAGAGGAGGAGGGAGAGGAAGAAAGAATCTGAAGCAGACTCCATGCTGAGCCTGGAGCCCCACACAGGGCTCAATCTAATGACCATGAGATCATGACCTGAGTCCTAACCAAGAGCTGAACGCTTAACCAACTGGGCCACCCAGGCACTCCTAAATACCAGTTTTGAATAGTTAAAATAATGGTTCAGGTGAAGAGTTTTAAGCATTCTTAATAATAACCACTTGTCAAGTTTATAGAAATACTACTTAATTTTTTTAAGTAAAAAATGATCTCTTAACACTGAATTATCTTGAATTATTTGCACAGAAAATTATATATTTTAGAATTCTACTCATTTTTCTAATAATTTTATTGAATTAGCATCTTGTCTGACTTCTATCAACTTCCCTGTCTTTTGGGCCCAAGATTATAGGTCTTCATGGCTCCTATAATCTACTAATTTATGCTACCAAATCCATTTAGCTATCTTCTGGATTGTATGGATTTTTCTTCTTAGAGACACACTTCCTTTGAATTCTTTCAGCACCTGGCATCTCCTGTAGTAAACCTGGAGTCACAACTGTGTTTGGTGACTGTGAAATAGTGATTTATAATAAGAAATACATATTTGGTCTTTATCTCTGTTTTTGACTCCGGGAGGCGAGAATTCTACCACTGAACCACCAATGCTGTTTTTGACTCCGGAAACACTTGGAATTTCCCAGGTGGTAAGAGTGATAGAGCTATATTGATATTCATATAAACCCCTTTCGACCACACCTGAATTTATGTAAATGAGAGACTTTTGGTTGGAAAGCACCTGAGGGGGGGGGGGGGGTGCTGGTTGCCAGGGGAACCAACCTTGTGATTAGAGAGCGGGAGTGTCAGCCCCGCCCTGCTGACCTCTGGGGAGGAAGGAGGGGCTAGAGGCTGAATTGATCCCCAGTGGCCAATGGTTTAATCAATCATGCCTATGTAATGAAAGCTCCATAAAAGCCACAAAGGACAGGGTTCCAAGGACACATGGAGGGGCTGGAGGAGGGGCACCCCAGAGAGGGCACCATACCCTTTCCCTATGTCTTGCCTATACATCTCTTTCACTGGGCTGTTCCTGAGCTCTATTTTTTCATAATAAACCATTAACCTATGAAGCAAAATATTTTTCTGAGTGTTGGGAGTCATGCTAGCTAATGAATTAAAACCAAGGAGAAGGTGGCAGGTACCTCTGATCTACAGGCCCTGGGTCAGAAGCCCAAGTGACAAACTGGACTTGCAATTGGTATCTGAATGGGGCCTGCGGGTGGCAGCACTGTAGGATGGAGGCCTTAACCTGTAGGACTGATTCTGTCTCCAGGTGGACAGTGTCAGAATTGAGCTGGACTGTGGGACGCCCAACTGGTGTCTGAGAACTGCTTGGCGGTGCTAGGAAAAAGCCAAAACCACAACAACACAAAGCAAAACAGAAACAAAAAAAGCCCACACATTGGGGCGACCACATAAAATGTTTGGTATACTTGCCTCCTTACATACTGTGCTGATCACGTTTACTGTCTTCCTACTGCTCCCTGAAACTGTGTATAAGCCCTCACTGATCACCTTCCACATTAACGGAATCCAGTCCTACGTTCAGACCCTTTGCCTGCTGATGTTCATGCCCTCCCACCCCTAAGTATAACTGGAACAACACATAAAGGCAGTGGCCATATCCTGAACACTTACCTGTCCTCATTGCACCAAATGCCAATTCTCATTGAATAATTAGCTTTCAACTTTTGAGTAATTAAGTATTCACTGGTGAGCTGCCTTAGTAAGTCTGTAGTGCTTCCCTCCTGCTCCTGAGCCCCTTAGTCTCTGTCAGTGTCTGGAGTACTCTAGGTGCTCAGCTCAGGGGAGGGGGAGGGCGCGAAACGAGGCGGGCTGCGTCTTTGTGCCCAGGAATGTCATCTATTCACCTCTTCATCAGAGCCAGGAAAGTAAGTGCAGTGATGGAGAGATATAAAGGACCACCCCAGACAGATGGAGAATCAGGTTGTAATGAACAAAACTACTTTTCATTGTCCCTCACTGCAGTTCAGTTGGGCAGTGTGGCACCTACGCTGTGCTTTCTGTCTGTGATGGCCTCATTGACTTGGAAGGTGTTAGGGCTTAAGAGACCTGCAGAGGGTATCTGTTACCACTGCCCAAATGAAGAGGCTGAGAGTCTGATTAAATACACACACACACACACACACACACACACACACACACACACACACGCATGCACAACTTTCCCATTTCACTTTAAAAATCCAGAGTGAAAACTGCTCCAAACTATAAAACTTAAACTGTTTTATCTCAGCTGTCACTCTTTCATTATTATTCATGGGGAACTAAAGGATATCAGAGTACAACAGAGTGGGTCAGACAAGGACAACAAGGCTGACAATCCCTTTTCTTTCTTACTCAGCAAGGACCTGGGAGAATAACCTTTAGGTCGGTGAGTGGCCATGTGCATGCTTTCATGAACTTGAAACAGAGAACCGGGTGCATTTATTCATTTAACAAATATTTATTGAGGACCTATTACATGCCACTCACTGTGCTTAGCACTAGAGATACAAAAAAGAAAAAAGAAGATATTCTATCTTCATGAGCCTTGTAATTCATGAAGTCCGTAGCATTTCCTGTATGGCAGATTTTTGTGCTACTCTTTCAAACATGATAATAGACTCAACCTTCTAGATAGGCGACTTACGGAAGTATGGAGGCCAGAGAGAGGGGAAATGGCCTACCTCACTCCAACACATATTTTATTTTAATAAATATTAAGTGGAGATACATAAGTCTGTCATAAAATACTATATATCTTTTAGCATAGCCTTTGGCACACTCTCTTATAACTTATTTCATTGTATTCCTTCCCAACAGACTGTGAGTTCTATGATTGCAGGAATTTTGTCTCTCCCATTCACCAAGGAACCCCCTGTGTCTAGCAGAGTGTCTAGCACAAAGCAGATAATTAATAAGTTTTGATAGTGTTGCTGAATTAATGAAAGCGGACATGAAGACATTTTCTTGACCTTACATGTAGAGTTGACCCTTGAAATATGTGGGGGTTAGGGGCACCGACTGTCCAGCACAGATGAAAATTCATGTATAACTTTTCACTCCTCAGAAACTTTCCCAATAGCCTACTATTGACTAGAAGCTTTAGTGGTAACATAAACAGTTGATTAACACATATTTTATATGTACTATATATGTATTCTTACAAGAAAGAAAGCCAGAGAAAAGAAAATGTCAAGAAAAAAAAAAGAAAATCAAAAGAGAAAATATATTTATAGAACTGTAACATAAAAAATCTGCATATGAGTAGAACTGTGTCAAAGTAGACCCACACAAATCAGATCTGTTTTGTTCAAGGGTTAACTAACAGGAAGCTGTGGAAATCAGCAAATGAACGTGATGACAGGAAAATAATAACCAGCACTTCCAGAATCTTTGCCATATTCCAGACTGTAGCACATTGAGAATACTGCATCCCAATAATTCTAGAGGGTAGACTTTTTTGGAAAATAAATAAATAAATAAGTTTAAAAAAAAAAAAAGACTAAGCTTCTGGGGCAGCCACACAGGAGAAAGGCCAAGATGGCAGATGATTTTGCCAAGACTCAGGCCCGGCGGACTGGCAAAGACACAGTGTTCAGGAAGACCATTCACAAGGAAACCCCAGCCAAAATCATTTTGAGGATGACCAGTGTATTGTTTTCCATGACCTTCCCCCTCATACACCAAAACATTTTCTGGTGACTCCCAAGAAGCATATATCCCAGATTCCTGTAGCAGAGGGTGATGACAAAAGTTTTCTTGGACATTTAATGATGGTTGGCAAGAAATGTGTTGCTGACCTGGCCCTAAGAAGGGTTATCGAATGGTGGTGAATGAAGGTTCAGATGGGACACAGTCTGTCATTTTCATCTCCATGTTCTTGGAGGTTGGCAGATGACTTGGCATCCTGGCTAAACATGTTTTAAGGGATAATTTTCCCTTCTCTAGGCAATGATCAATGTTTGCAAGTTCTTTTTTTAAAATTTTTTTTAAAGATTTTATTTATTCATTTGACAGACAGAGATCACAAGTTGGCAGAGAGAGGAGGAAGCAGGCAGAGAGAGAGGAGGAAGCAGGCTCCCTGCTGAGCAGAGAGCACAATGTGGGGCTCTATCCCAGAACTCTGGGATCATGACCTGAGCCGAAGGCAGAGGTTTTTAACCCACTGTGCCACCCAGCTGCCCCAATGTTTGCAAGTTCTAATATGTTAAATAATACACTTATTTTCCTGAGTTTGGAGAGACTAAGGAAATAATTTTTAAAAATCTATACATAGGGGCACCTGGGTGGCTCAGCGGGTTAAAGCCTCTGCCTTCAGCTCAGGTCATGATCCCAGGGTCTCAGGATCGAGCCCCGCGTTGGACTCTCTGCTTGGCTGAGAGCCTGCTTCCTCCTCTCTCTCTCTCTTTCTGCCTGCCTTTCTGCCTACTTGTGATCTCTATCTGTCGAATAAATAAATCTTAAAAAAAAAAAAAATCCATACATAATAGAAGATGATGTTGCATGGTTTATAGTTGTTTTTTAAAGGACTACAACATAAAGTTTTCATGGAAATCTCCTGTTCATACAACTACTTAGAAGCAAAGCCAAGATTCAAACTTAGAACTGCTTAACCTCAAATACTGATAGCTCTATCTATCTATCTATCTATATTTTAAAGATTTTATTTATTTATTTGACAGACAGAGATCACAAATAGGCAGAGAGGCAGGCAGAAAGAGAGAGGAGGAAGTAGGCTCCCTGCTGAGCAGAGAGCCTGATTCGGGACTTGATCCCAGGACCTTGATATCATGACCTGAGCCGAAGGCAGAGGCTTAACCCACTGAGCCACTCAGGCACCCACTTTATCAATATATTGAATATTCCTTAGCTATATAGAATGACCTGCTATAACAAGATGCAATTTAAAGAGAAAAAAAAAATGTAGGCTTTATGTTTTGATACTCTAGTGCTCCAATGCACTAGTAAGAAGGACTGGCAGAAAATCATATGGGGAAAAAAAATTGTCAAAAAAAAACAGAATTTGAGTCAGCAATACAGTATACCTGCCAAAAAGGCTACCATAATTAAGTAATTATTTAACTAATTAACCAACTGATGGTGATGGTCATCTTATTCTTTCTACAGATGCTCAGACCAGAGCTAGAGAAGAATGTCTGGTTCTGGGCAGCACATGTGTAATGCGATGTTATCAAACTGAAGAATGTCTCGAAGGAAATGACCACCATTGGGTAGGGGTCATTGATTTGTCATAAAAAGAACTCAGTTTATCCTGAAGTAGAACAAATGTGAACGAAGGTATTATGATCACAACCACACCATAGCTGAAGGGCCATCATTGGTAAAATTTGTAGACTTGTTTTGCCTGGTCCCAAGGAATAAAATTTCAATCTGAATGGAATCCTCAGAAAAATATATTTTTTAAAGATTTTATTTATACATTTGAGATAGAGTGAGAAAGAGCATGAGAAGGGAGAAGTTCAGAGAGAGAAGCAGACTCCCCGTGGAGCTGGGAGACTGATGTGGGACTTGATCTTGGGACTTTGGGATCATGATCCGAGCTGAAGGCAGTTGCTTAACCAACTGAGCCACCCAGGTATCCCCAGGAAGAGATCGTTAATTCAAATGAGAAAGAGCAATGGAGAGATGGAGTGTATTACCCTGAGAGCACTGGAACTTTCTTTTCCTTGCAAATGTCCCAGGAGACACTGAGAAGCCACAGTTTAAGTCATTGTAAAGGGAATTGAACTTACATGGCTGGACAGCGTAGGGGTCATCAACTACAAGCAGTACATACTGCTACTTTCCCATGCAAGCTCATTAAAGCCATCACTAGTTAATCATGGCACTTTTCACGAAGCTTCCTCAGATTCTTTCCAAACGTAGAACTCCAGGCAACCATGTCCAACTGGTTAGAGTTGGCGTGCAAAATGAAACATCGTCCCTCTACCCATATGAGGTATACATGTTATAAAATATGCATTCTCAAGCCTGGATGCCTATATGAATCAGCTCTAGAGCTTTTGGAGCTTTTAAAAACTGCGGATTCCCAGGTCCACCCTTGCTCTCCTAAAAAAAAAAAAAAAAGGATCTAAGTTCTGAACAGAGGAAACTGAATATGAAAATTATCTCCAGCTGACTCAGATGTGTTGAGTCTAGCACAGTCTGGCAAACTGGTACTTAGCAACAAGTAATAAAAGACCCATCCCAATCCTTCAGATCTGCAATGCTTTCAGAATCAAATAATCAAGAATAAAAATATGAGTGTTTATCTTTGTTTATATGTCCACATATTACCCATGCATGCAGTAGTCATGTTTTCCCCCTAGGGATGAAATTTTGTGTGCAACCCATCCCATGGTTCAGATTTGTGTGTGCGTCCGTCTCCTGACTTGCACTGACTGGATGAATCACACTACCTGTTAGAGTACAGGGGAGCAAACATTAGTAAAACTGATAATGCGCCTTGTGGTGGTGACTCAACAAAAGCAAGCACATCTGTCACGGAGGAGCAGCCCGCCAGCTCTGCACCAGGGGAGATGCGATTGAATAATAATGTGCCAGAGATAAAGCAACTTCAATAATGCTCTCTGCCAAGCTAAATCCCGTAAGTTAGAAATGTGTGCATATACTGGGCAAATGCACAGTCACATCGTGTAACGAGGCCAAAGACTCTGTACTCAGAATATAACATCTTACAATCACAGCTCACCCAACAAGCATCAGGTGCTACATTAAGAACTGAGGAAACAATGATAAGCACAGCAGACACACTCCCTGAACTTTTGCTTCTTCAATAAGAGTGGTGGAAGCAAAGGACTAAGTTTAGAAATAATAGTCAAAGCCAGGGAATAGGCCCAGGAGAACTCATGGAGAGTTTTGTAGGACAAGACAATATTAAGACATTTGATCTTGATCTTGACAATGAGAGAGTGGCAAGCCATGAAGAATTTCAAACCGAAGAGTGTATCTTGTATGTAGAAAGACTACTTGGGCTGCCCTGTGGAGAAAGGAGAGAGGTGACTGGAGGGAAATACAGCTATTAGAAGACTGTGTAACAGTAACACATTAGGAACATCCTTCTGGCTGAAGAGAGCTGACTGTCAACATCTACATCCAATTACAAGTTCAGTGACTTCAAGTTGGTAGCATGTAACCAAGAGGATGGATGGGAGCATTTACACCATGGAAATTGGCAGATACTACAGAAGATTTTCTGCCTCAGAGAGACTGTTATTAAACATTTGTCAGCACACCACATCTGTGCCAAGCACATTTTTTTTTTAAAAGATTTATTTATTTGACAGATAGAGATTACAAGTAGGCAGAGAGGCAGGCAGAGAGAGAGAGAGGAGGAAGCAGGCTCCCAGCTAAGCAGAGAGCCCGATGCGGGGCTCGATCCCAGGACCCTGGGATCATGACCGGAGCTGAAGGCAGAGGCTTTAACCCGCTGAGCCACCCAGGTGCCCCAAGCACATATTTTGTGTCTACACACAGTATGAATGAAGGCACTGATATAAAATTCTAACTCAGAGGACCTTCACTATGGAACTGAACACAGAGAGACAGTTTGTTGATGAGAATACCTCTCATTCATAAAGGGCTTTACTATTTGCAAGATAGTTTTATATTTATCTTCTTCTTCTTCTTCTTTTCCCCCTTTCTTTGAGAGAAAGAGAGCACATGAGCAGGGAGGGGCAGAAGGAGAGAGGATCAAGTAGGCTCCACACCCAGGACAGAGCCCACCGCAGGGCTCGATCTCATGACCCTAAAATCATAACCTGAGTCAAAATCAAGAGTAGGCCACTCAAACAACTGAGCCATGCAGGCGTCCCCTTATATGTATCTTCTGTTTGCCTTTCTTTTTTGGCAAAATGAAGATAATTGTTATCCTTGTTTTACAAACAAGGAAAAGCTTAATGGGGATAATAGAATTTTTTAAAAAATTGAAAGAGAACAATTATCCAAACACTAAACAAAATGCTGGGCACACATTAAAGGCTCAGTAAATTTTAGCTATCATTGTTGTTATTATTAGAAATAATTATTATAGTATCAAAACAATTCTCTAACTTAGATATCATAGACAGTATTTTTTTTTAAAGATTTTGCTTATTTGAGAGAGAGAGAGAGAGAGAGAGAATGCAAGCAAGCATGAGCAGGGGGAGGGTCAGAGGAAGAGGGAGAAGAAGGCTTCCCACTGAGCAGAGAGCTGGATGCAGGACTTGATTCCAGAATCCTGGGATCACGACCTGAGCCTAAGGCAGACACTTAACCAACTAAGCCACCCAGGCACCTGAGACACTGTAGGTAGTATTAACTACATTTCCTTAATGGTGGACTTAGGATTCAGAAAACTGAAATCACATGACTGAGACCTAGATTAGAAAGAACAGAAAAGTGACCTAAAACCCGAAGTTCTTTTGACTCCCGGTACAGTGTTAGGCCCACAGTTCCTGTTGAAGTTTATCCATTCATTTATTTATCCATCCAACTACTCAACAAGCATGTATTAAATATCTATTACATGGAAATATTATTATCAAGAAGTGGCAATAAGCCAAAACTATTTTTTTCTCTCATGGAGCAAACACTGGAGTGGGGAATGGCAGAATTAGTACATTAAAAAAAAACAACTAAATATTTAATAAATGTTGGGTGGCGTTAAGTGCTGTGAAGACTAAGAGATGGCCTTTCTGAAGAAGAGAGTAAGAGAGATGGTGTTTTAGGCCCTGAAGATCTCTCTGTGAAGCCTGTTCATGTGACTCCATGAAGAGAAAGGGCATCTTGGAAAGAACCATCCATATGGAGGGCACGGTAAGTGTGAAAGGCCTGACCCGGGAGAGGGCTGGTGTATCTGAGAAGTGCAAGGAGATCATAGTAACTGGAACAGAGTCAGTCTGACAGGGGAGAGTAACAGAAGATAGGATCAAAGGAATAGAAGCCAGATCATAGAGGCTTTGTAGGTGAAGGCATGGTCTCTGGTGGCTTCCATTGAAATGTGTACATTGTAATGACTTTAGATTGCTTCCAGTAGAAGGTGGCAGATCTCAGTTAACATTCTGAAAGCCTTTCCTCTAAGCTCGTAGAATGTTCCCATCCAAACATAGAGGTAGTTGGTCTCTCTAGATTCCTTCAGTCTCTCAGTCTTAATTTTTATTGGATAAAGGTACATTCATTCATTCATTCATTCACTTATTTTTTTTCCCTAAAGATTTTATTTATTTATTTATTTGACAGAGAGAGAGAGAGAGACAGACAGACAGAGAGAAGGAGAAAGAGTGCATGCATGGTGGCGAGGGGCAGAGGGAGAAGGAGAAGCTGACTCCTGGCTGAGTGCAGAGCTGTGGGGCCTGATCCCAGGACCCTCCCTTAGATCATGACCTGAGCCAAAGTCAGATGCTTAACCGACTGAGCCACCCTCATTCACTTACTTCTTATGACACTTCCACTATATGCCAGGCATTTGTGCTAGTCCCTGGGAACAAAATGTTGAGCAAGGCAGTAGGATCCCTTGCCCCTAAGACACTAGCAATTCGATAGGAAATAAAAGCATATTCATAGGTAATAATGTGCAGAGTGACAAGAGCTATAGGCACAGAACTATTAAAAGAAATGCATGCTCCTCTCTACCCCCACAGTTCACACTCATAGGTACCCTGGTGCAGGCTGTTCTGAAGTGCAAATCTGTGATCCACAAGGGCGACAGAGCCTGTGAATGCAGAGCACAGCTTGCTTTGCCAAACATGGAGAAATTAGCAATAAAGTCAGGAAAATATTATTTTGTTGTCTTTAACTAAACTCTGTAACTGGAATAATATTACCTTTAATGAGGCTGGGGAACTTCCTCGGAGGAGTCTCAAGCCCTTTACTGATGTTATTCCATTAATTCTCCTTGTGTCTGGAACTTGGCACCTGAAGCACAATGCATTATGCAAAACCAAAGCACACTTTGCATAGAGAAAAGATTGTGTTTCAATTTTTCCCTAGTGCTCAACTTCAGAACGCTGGGAGATCTGCTATCAGGCCATGTGTCCTATACCCAGGCTCGATGTTAAAACCATCCTAGATGGGATCTGTCTATCTTGTGGTTGAGGTGCAGGGCGTATGGAGAGAAAAAGATGGAGAGGGAGAGGGGGAGAGAGAGAAAGAGAGAGGAAGAGATAAAGAAAGAGAAGGAGAAGTTTGGGGGGGAAAATATATCTGAAATCTTTTATGAGATTAAGGATAAAGTTGTTGGGACCATTTGATTCAAAAAAAGTTTACGAAAACCTTCTGTAAAGTGTTGTGTGCATTTGGCTACAATGCTTGATAAATAATTAGCTGCATGAGCAAGTAGATTTGATGCTCACACCGTGTGCCCAGTCTGGTGCTAGACAATTTGTAAAAGGAAAATGAGGTCAAGACAAGCTCCCTGTTTCAGTCTGGGAGAGATGACTGCCTTACATAAAGCAGTTAATTTACAATGCAAACTTAGAGCAAGTGCTAGATTGGGCAGTTTAGCCTCTAAGTGCTTCTTGGAGTTCAAAGAAGGCAGAAATCGATGTCGACTGGAAGGATAAGAAAATCTTTATGATGAGCAATAGATCTGAACTAATCTTTGAAGACCAAGGAGGATTCAGAATGGTGATGTTGCATTACAGTTCCAGAGATGGAGAGGTTGCCTATAACCTAAATATTCTGAAATTCAGAGCAGCCAAAATTGACCCATTTTTCCCCGGGGTGGGGAAGGGTGGATCCACATCACATAAATTCTGGGAACCTAGGATTCTTTTCCTCATCCCAAGTATTCCCTACATAATGAGGCTGAAATGATCTTGCTGGGTGCTTGTCACCTTCCAGTCCAAACTCCTCTTCGCAACTTGGTCTTCATCTGCCCTGGATGGCCTCCGTCCCCACCACACACTGACTATCCTATATCCTGCCACCATCTCTATGTCCTCTCTCTTTCCTCACTCAGCTTCAACCCTCCCCTTAAATCCCCTCCCCTCTCCTCTCCTCTCCTGATTCACCTGAAGCCCATGCACAAGCTTGGCCCCCATTGTTGGGTCCTCCAGCACCTCTAACCCAATGCCTCTGGTGAAGCCTATGTTTTTTGTTTTGTTTTGCCTTTTTCCCCCCAGAAAAAGTTAGGGACAAAGGAGGGGGAAAAAATACCAGGGAAGAGGAACTTAAAACTGCACATCAGAAATCATTGCTGCTAAGACTAAGGAAGAGCATCATTCCCCATCCTCTCCACAGGAATCTCTTACTGGATCCTGGCTCAGTGATTCCTGGCCTGGGACCTACCCTCACCGTCTGTGCCACAGATGGTCTTTGCCACACTGCCTGGAGTCAGCCTCCCTGGGACTGCACCTCAGGGACATTGCTTTCCAGTTGTGAGGATCTGAGCAAATTTCTTCATTTGTAGATGAGAATAGTGGTACCTACTGCAAAGGACTGCGCTAAGGATTAATTGAGTTAGAACAGGTGAGATTCTCAGTGCCTGGAACACATCCAAAAACGTGGGACAGCTACAGCTATTAACATGATTACCTTCCCCAAATTTCTGGGCCCTAGTATATTTTTCCTAGGAAACCAAGAGGAGCCCAAACTCCCTGTGAAAAGAATTTTTATACTCAGGAATTCAGGTACCTCAGGCTTTTGTTGTTTTTATATTTAATTTTTATTTTCCAAGAATGCCTTTATATTCTGAGGAGTATTTGCCAAACTCATATTCTTAAAGATAGTCTCCCTCTTCTTTTTTTTTTCCCCCCTGGAAGTTTCTAGTTACTCTTTGTACTTTAAGTTCATGGTCCATCTAGAATTATAGTTTCTATATGGTATAATGTGGGTACTATATTTTCCACTTGTCTATCCAATTGTTCCAGAACCATTTATGGAAAACACTTTTTTTTTTTTTTTCCCCCTCACTGAATTGTTTTGCTTCCCTGTTGAAAAGTAAGCTAACTAGGTATGAGTGGGGTTATTTCTGGTTGGGTCCCTCAGTATTAACATGTCCCAACCAGGTGATACCAGTCCTCCTTCCCTCTCAAAACCTTTCATAAGGTCCATTTAAGAGTCTCAGAAAGAAAGAGTTTTATCCCAAAAAGGAATGCAGCTACCTTCATTAAGCGTTTTTTTCCTCCTCATCAGAGTTCCATAGAGTCATATCATCATCGAAAATAAAAGATCTGAAATGTCCCTTAGCGATCCACAGAGGTCAGCTGTTTCATTTTACAGAGGGGAAACTGAGGCCCAGGAAGATGAATGTGATTTGCTAAGACCACCCATATAATGAACCGCAAAGACAAAACTAGACACCTGATTTCTTTCCCCTTCCTTCAGATGTATGTTTCTTTCTCAGTGTGCACCTGTATTATATCCTGTTCTAGCATGAAAATACCTCCATTTGTTTTGAAACCAAAGCAAGCTAGATTCAGAGCATGGGTGTCCATTGTCTTCAATAATATTTTTAAGGTTTTTGAAGACCCCTAAGACAATCTTAGCGTTTCCCTCAGCATTACTAAATTCGGACAAATTCTTTCTGTGCCACTCTGAGATGTAAATCTTCCTCCAGCCTCTTACCATTTTACAATTCAGGAATGTCTTCCCTCAAAGACCAGGGAGCCTTTGCTCTGAAACATTATCTTCAGGGATAATGCTGAAGCCCCACCCCACCATCTCCCAGTCTCCATGGGAGGGTAGGAACCAAACTTGGCATAAGGCACAAACAACACACACACACATACACAGCCTAATCACCTTGACCAACCTTCCCCCAGTGTGTTCCAGTAATTTTCCACTAACTCACCCAGTGCAAAAAATACATACATACACACATACATAATAAATATTAAAAACAAAACTGCCCTGCCTTTTGCTTCAGCAGAACTGAGCTCAGTCCTATAATGAAGTCTCTTTCACCTGCTACAGGAGACTGAATAAAATCTATACTGCTATTTTTAACAAATGTCCGGTGCAATTTTACTTGCACACCAGGCCATCCAGGACAAAGGGTTACTCCAGCCCAGCTTCCTCTTTTGTTTGGGAAAGCACAAGCAAGCTAACTGGAAGCAGCCCAAATATTGCCGATTCATTTGCATTTAAATTGCCCAAATGGCATTTGGTAAGAGCTATTTGATGTCCAAGAAGGCTTTGGAGGCTTTTAAACTTCAAAACAGAAGGTCAGGATTGATCAGCAGGAAAAGAACCTCAGTGCAAAGTGGCCAAGTTGAGCCCCAGGCTTCGGACCTGGGAAGCTGTTTTCAGCATGAAGCCTGGGAGAAGTGAATCTTCCCAGGTTTGCACCATGAAAGATGGCCGAGTCTGCACTGGGTGAGGATAACTTGTGGTCTTATTTTCTAGGCTGCTAAGCTAGGGCCTCCTGTCCCCTTCCACGATCTGCTTAGGAAACACATTATTTGGTTTAAAAAAAAAATAGTGTATTAGTCATTAAGTTTTTTGTTGTTACTAACCTGTTCTGTTTTATTGTTTGTAAAATGTGGACAGTGTTAAATTAATTAGCAAGGAGGTCATTAGACTGAGGTGGCCCTAATGCCATGTGGGCCTGCATAAGCAAACCAAAACCTAAGCTTATAAATGCCTCATGGTTGTGAAACTGAAACGTATGGACAACTAATCATGAATAGTCAACAAGGTTTTAAGCTATAGCCAATCAATAATCTTCCTTACTTTATTTGTACCTTTTTTCTGTAAATATCTTTCCCAAAGCTCTTCTGTCCAAGAAGGGCTCCCAGCCACATCTGGTTTAGCGCTGTCTGAGTCCAATCAATAAACTCTTCAAGTTTTCCTTTTTTTTTTTTTTTAAGATTTTATTTATTTATTTGACAGAGAGAGATCACAAGTAGATAGGCAGGCAGAGAGAGAGAGAGAGGGAAGCAGGCTCCTCGCTGAGCAGAGAGCCTGACGCGGGACTCGATCCCAGGACCCCGGGATCATGACCTGAGCCGAAGGCAGTGGCTTAACCCACTGAGCCACCCAGGTGCCCCAAACTCTTCAAGTTTTAAGAGGACTCACTTTATCGTTATTCACTACTTTCCCTTAACTATTCTTATCTCACAAGATTAACAGAGAATAACAATGATAATAATAATGGGGTGATGATGATGATTAATCCAGCAATTTCTACATGCTCATCCTTAAAAAAAATTTTTTTTTTTAAGATTTTATTTACTTGGGCACCTGGGTGGCTCAGTGGATTAAGCCTCTGCCTTCAGCTCCGGTCATGATCTCAGGGTCCTGGGATGGAAGCCCGCATCAGGCTCTCTGCTCAGCGGGGAGCCTGCTTCCTCCTCTCTCTCTGCCTGTCTCTCTGCCCAGTTGTGATCTCTCTCTCTCTGTCAAATAAATAAATAAAATCTTAAAAAAAAAAGATTTTATTTACTTATCTGTGTGAGAGAGAGAGCGCACAACCAGGGGGAGCAGCAGGCAAAGGGAGAAGCAGACTCCCTACTGAGCAAGGAACCCAACGTGGGACTCCATCCCAGGACCCTGAGATCATGAACTGAGCCCAAGGCAGATGTTTAACCAACTGAGCCACCCAGGCATTCCCATCCTTCAACATTTTGAAGACCATGAAGCCCAAGACAAAGGGTGGCTTCAGCCCAACTTTCTCTTTTGTTTACAACAAACCTATGAGTTATTTTTTCTTTCCTTTAATGAAAAAAAAAATTTAAATAAACAGCAACAACTGAAGCACAGAAAGGTTAAGTAATCTGTCAATGGTCATATAGCTAGGAATCAGCAGGACCAAAATAAAACAGGCACACTGGTTCTGAAGAGTTAATAATATATGAAAAATATTAAGCTAAATGGTAATATCATTATCACTAAAAATAATAAATCCCAACTGTGCCCTTATCAGTACTCACTTTCCATGCCAAACACTGTGTTTGACTTCTAACTTCCTATCTAGCCTTTGATCTCATTAACTCTCCCACCATCCCCCTCCCTATAACTAAGCAACCAAACTCTGTATCTATGTAAGAACTTTTCCTATTGTTGCAAGTTTGACACAGCTCTCCAACTCAAACCTTGCCTTCTTTGCCAAGCAAAATATGGAAGAACACAACAACAGAGGTAAACAACCCCAAAACAAACAAACAACGGGAATGAGATATTGGCAATATCAGAGGATTTAAGAAATGAATAAAAGGGGGACGCCTGGGTGGCTCAGTTAGTTAAGCGGCTGCCTTCGGCTCAGGTCATGATCCCAGCATCCTGGGATCCAGTCCCATATTGGGCTCCTTGCTCGGCAGGGATCCTGCTTCTCCCTCTGCCTGCCTCTCTGCCTACTTGTGATCTCTCTCTCTCTCTCTTTCTCTCTGACCAATAAATAAATAAAATCTTAAAAAAAAAAAAAAAGAAAAAAGAAATGAATAAAAGGTTCCCCTTTAGTGCCTGACAAGATGCAAGCCCCCTTGGTGCTTGCAAGAGGTACAGCAACAGGAAGGGCCTGAGCATAGACTTGAGGACAGCACAGAACTGAAGCAGGAAGGCGCTCCCTGCTGGGGCCACCCTGGTGAAAGGTAAAGCAGAGAGGAGAATGTGAGAGATGCATGGGTAGAATTATTGACCACCATGCTAAACTCTGCCTAGAGACACAAGCATTGCTCTCTCAAACCTAACACACTACCAAGATTACCATAACTGAGGGGCAAAAGGCTTAGCCGCTCAGATGTTAGTCTAACCTGGCACGTCTTTGAACTTTCCTAATAGTGCATTTATTTGCCACCTGCCCATTTTCCCTTTATTTATAGTTTGTCTTGTCCTGTACCACAGAATAAAAACAGCTCTAAAACAAGCCTTAAAAATCATCTCATTACAATTTTCATTTACCGGGAAACACAAACTAGCTTAAACATGGAAAATGAGTAAGTTAACCAAGGTCACACAGTTAACTAGTGGCAGAAGAGGGCCACTGACAGGACTAGATTCTTTTAGGAAAGGAGATCAACGAGCACCTTGAGATGGTTTGCACTGTATTTCAGGAACTTGTTTTGTTTTTCTCAATGAAATCCATGAACCAAATATTTTAAGGACCATGGTTACCGGTTTTTTTCCATGAAGAGCTTAAGAGGTGCAAGTAAGTTGCATTTAGACATTACTATTTTCACTGACTTATTTAAAAGCCATAAGGAGAGAAGAAATCTGAGATGGAAACAAATTAAAATAAAATAAATAAAGCTCTTCTGGTTCCTTCAGTCCACTGACTGGGAAAGATACAGTTTCTAGACATACTGTAGTAGGACTAAAAACAACATAGACCAAAAAAAAAAAAATGTTGCTGATGCTGCAGTTAATTGCAAATAATCCCACTAGCCTGCGTCTACTGCTCTGAATGCTTAAGCACCTGGACCATCTGGTCTCAGACTCACCGCACACTCACCACGTTATGACATCACTCCTGGCCACCTGTGGTAAGGGAAACAAAGCTTTTTTACCTGGGTAATTGCTCTTCTAAAAAAAAAAAAAAAAAAATCCAGCAGTACCACAACAGAAAATACCAGCTAGAAAAAAAGCAATGTTTATAACATTGTGCAAATGAAGACAATTGCTGGATCCTCTTCAAACCCAACTTGCAGAGAGGATAGAAGCACTTTTTCCTGGGCCGTGTTAGGCAAAGTATGGGGGTGGGGGAAAACATTTTTATGGATTTACTCAGAGAACAGATTACTTCTACTACTCCTATTCCTAGTAAGTGTGTGCAAGCAGAGACACTGCAAAGACTTTAAAACAATGAAATTGGGGATTCACATATGAAAATGCAAAAATGACAGTGACGATATAGGAAGCTGAGTTTGAGATGTCACCTGTTGTATTTATTTATTTGTACAAATTTAGTTCTTTAAGAAAAAAATTCAGGGGACACCTGGGTGGCTCAGTTGGTTAAGCATCCGGTTCTTGGTTTCGGCTCAGGTCAGGATCTCAGGGTTGTGAGATATAACCCTGCCCCACTGCAGAGTCTGCTTCCTGTTCTCTCTTTCTCCCTCTCCCTCTGCCCCTCCCCATGTTCCTGTAGTCTCTCTCTTTTAAATAAATAAATAGATAAATAGGTAGAGAAATAAATGAAAAGAAAAAAAATTCTAGGATCCTTACCTTGTATCAAATTGATTCTGTGCATGTTATTTTTTTTTAAGATTTTAGGGAGAGAGCAAGAGCAGGGGCATGGGGACAGAGGGAGAACCAGACTCCCCACTGAGCAGGGAGCCTGAGATCATGACCTGAACTGAAGGCAACTGCTTAACAAACTGAGCCACCCAGGTGCCTAGTGCATGCTTTTTATTTATTTATTTTTTAAGGTTTATTTATTTACTTGAGATAAAATGAGAGTGAGAGAGAGAGAGCACAAGCAGGGGAAGCAGCAGACAGAGGGAGAAGCAGACTCCCTGCCAAGCAGGGAGCCTGACGCAGGGCTCAATCCCAGGACTCTGGATCATGACCCGAGTTGAAGGTGCTTAACCAACTCAGCTACCCAGGTGCTCCTGTCATGTAATTTTTATAGGCAACCTTAAGGCAGTGCAATGGGTAGCAGGTACCCATGCCAGAGTCTGCAAAAGTTTCCTAAAATGGTTCAGCCATGTCAATAGAGTAATAATCATCAAAAGACAGATTAATATATTTTTTTCCAATAGGGAAAAGCTGTATTAATATAGATTTTTTTTTCCCTAGGTAGATTTCTTTGCCTCCATTTTTCAGAAGAAGGAATGGAGCCTTTGAGGAAAGTCAAACAACTTGCCCAAAGTCACACAGCTAGAATCCCGCAGAGGGAGCATGTAAAACCACATCTGTCTACCAAGCCCAAGTACATCCAATGACATGTGGCTGCCTCCCAACATTAAACCACCTACATTTATTGGACTGTCTTTTTTGCCTTTGCTTATAGTTTCCTCTCTGTCTGAAATGCATTTCCTATACTACACTGTAGTTATTCAACTGTGTCCATCCTTTGAGGCTTGTTTCAAAGTCCGTCTTCTCTGCAGAGCTGTATCCAAATGTCCCCAATTACTAGTCTCATCTACCTTTGGTCCTCATGTGACTTTATATCTATAGTTCTTACAATTGTCTCATTTTCTATTCAGTACCATAGCTAATTATATAAATGTCAATCTCTTCTCAGAGACAGAAAAGTCTTATTTTGCTTTCCAAACCTCACTGTATCTTAAACTGCAAGTTATAGGAGAACAGAGATTAGATAGTATATGAATAAGACCTTTGTCCTTTGTATCAGAGCTTCTGCAAGTTCCAGATTTACCACATTACCTGGTACCATGCAAATCAATTAACAGTTCTGAGCCTTACTTTCCTAATCCCTATAACACAGATAATAAATAACAAATCCCTTCCTCTCATTCTTAGTGTGAGAATCAGATTAGTTGAATAGGTAGAAATTTTGTGTTTTTATCAGGTTTCAAGGAGTGTATTATTTAAGATATATGTTTGGCTGCTACAAGAAAGGGACTGCAAAATAAAAAGGCATTAAGCACATGGAAGCTATCATGTAACACCAGACCAGCATTCTGAGTTGGTGGTGACTCTATTCCAGCAAGTTACATGAAGATCTGGGTTCCTTGCATCTTCTGCTCCTTCATTAGTGCTGGTCTTATGTGTACATTTGGAGCTATGTCAGAGGTTCATCTATGTTCCCAATGACAGGAAAGTGAAGATGTGAAGTCAAAGCCAACTAATTTCATTCCATTGTCAATAACCTGATATCCATTGCTATACCTAGCTGTAAGTCACTGTAAAATGGAGCCTCTAGCTGGGCACTATGGGTTCAACTTGAATTAAATTATTGTAAAGATGGAGAGAATGGGCTTGGTGGAAAATAAGCAATTTCTGCCAAGCGGAATATAGAAAAATAAAATAAGATGGTATTATAAGCATCAATAATCATTAAGGTATGAAGACCCAAGGTAGACCTCCCAGGCAGGTTTTATGTAAGCAGGAAAATTCTGCAGAACCTTTTGATTCAATATGCATAAAGAAATTAAATGGTCTCAAGAGATGAGAAGGCTATTTGAATATGTTAATTGTGGGCACCCCCAAACAGAGCTTCAACTGTCAGTGAAGAAGTACAGCTGTAGCTTATAGGTATACAACCAGTGCAGAGGATACCACACAGTTTTCAATACCTCAGTATCTTTAGTAGTCTTCAGGAGATGAGATATTCCCATTGTTGCCCAATTCCATATTTAAGTGACCAGTTATAGCTATTATTCACATGGCATTCATCACTGGAAAGAAATGTATAAAAAATATTTCAGTTAGACAGCAAAAAGAGCTCCTTCCTTAAAGGTAGTGAGAAATACTGACACTTCCTCTTTTTTTTTTTTTTTTAAGATTTTATTTATTTATTTGACAGAGAGATCACAAGTGGGCAGAGAGGCAGGCAGAGAGAGAGGGAGAAGCAGGCTCCCCACAGCACAGAGAGCCCAATGCGGGATCCTAGGACCCTGAGATCATGACCTGAGCCGAAGGCAGAGGTTTAACCCCTGAGCCACCCAGGCACCCCAATACTAACACTTCCTTATCGGAAGGTATAGAATCTCTAACGCCACACAGAGGTGAGAGAATTAAGGGAATTATCTCATGTTACCTCGTATATAAGATGACTTTGGTTTTTTTTTTTAAATTTTTATTTAAAAAAAATACTTATTAATTTGAGAGAAAGAGAGGGAGAGAGAATCTTAAGCAGACTCCACCCTGACCACAGAGCCTGACATGGAGATCTCTCATGACCCCTAGATGATGACCTGAGCCAAAGCCAGGAATTAGACTCTCAACTGACTGTGCCCCCCAGGTACTGCTAAGACAAGACTTTAAAACAATAAGCAGAGATATGAGGCTGATAGAAGAGAGCCATGGGGGAGCCCCCAACAGATCTTAGAAACATGAAATGAGAATGTCTCTATCCTACAGTAGTAATAATGTGTTATTTCTTGTTTATTTCCAATGAAGACATGCTTTTTGGAAACTGCGTGGTAAATTTTAATTATTAACGAAACTAATAAAAATATTTATAAGAAAGCAACTATAAAGTAAATGAAAGAGCACACCAACAAATTAGCATTTAATTACCAAACATTCCAACAGACAGCTAGGCACAGTGCTGCAGTTGAACAAGCCAATGGGGGCAGAGTTGAGTGTGAACTCCTCCAAGGATAGGCTTAACCACATGGAGCTATCTTGAGATTTGTTACTTCAAACAACAAGGACAGTGTGTGGGGCCAGTTGGGGGTGGGGGGAGGTGTATGAATCCTGTTTGTGCTAATTTTCAGGCAACTGAAATCTATCTTTACAGCTCAGTGCCAAATATATACTCAAGGTAATTTATCAACTAGAACTAACTGTATCTCATAGAGACTTTTTGTTAAAGTTCAAGAGTCTTCCAATCCCTCTATGACTATGGATAAGACACTTAGTTTTACTGAGTCTCTAGACCTTCATTTTTGGAAAATGGGGATATCAGAGGTAATGTAGGTAGTGGGGGTGTAAACATTGGTTTCAAATATACCAAGGCCCTAATTGTTTAGGCCTATGACATTCTCAGCATGGCTGTTTCAAATTGAACAAACCAATTGGCTATTAGAGTCTGGTCCAAAGATCTGGTCCAACATACTACATGTTCTACATGACTGTAGAAGCTATGGTCTGGGCTCTCATGAGTATTTCAAACTGTGATAATCAGGAGAACTTAGTATCCACTGGTGAAAGGTTGAGTTTTCCCGAAGATTAGAGCTGAGGAGTTAGTAACTGTTTCTACATCACTGTAAGAAATTAACAACCACAGGTCTGCTGTCTGTCCCCCTCAAAACTTTGAATCACCATGTTTAATTTGAAGGTCTTTGGCTTGATAGTAACCTCTCTATGACTCAGTGTCCTAATCCATAAAATGGAGATAATAGTGCTACTCCATAGAAGTCCTATGAGAATTTAAAGTCATGGCTACTGAAAATGTCATGTTCATTGCCTGGTCCTTAATAAGCACTGAGTAAAATGCTTGTTGCAATCATTTCAATTCTCACTGACTGTGACTCTACTCTAAAGACATCCCAACAGACAGCTGCCCAGGGAAGTCTACATTTAGGGAATTAAGAATGTAGTCAACCACAGGATGATTTCTTAGGCAGGGTCCCTCTAAAAAATGTATACCTTTCCTGGATGTCCATCCAGATCACAGTACCTCCACCTTCTCTGGAAACTCACCCTTTCTCCAAGACATGGAGCTAGGCAACTAGTACCCATGTTTGAACAATTACTCTGCTTATCACCATTATCACATTTATTTGTCTGTGGGATAACAATTAGGTCTATGATGAGTCAATCCAATATTTTCTCACTGAAATGTGGAATTGAGCTTGAGGATCTCTAAGCGGTTGCTCCTATAACAAGAAAATCTGTGAGCTGCAGCATGACCATATTTTCTTCAGTGTAGGTCACAGAGCTGAAAAGGCTTCTGTCTAGACAGAGAAAAAAAATCAAGCAGAAATCAGTGATAAAATTAAAAAAAAAAAGAGTTCTGAAGACTTTCCAGTTTCTGTTTCTAATCCAGTGGTTTCTACATCTGTATGCCCATTAAATTAGCTGGGAATCTCTTAAAATCTCCAAAGTCTACACCACACTATAGACCAATTAAATCATAATCTATGGAGATGGGACATGGGCATTAGTATTATTAAATCAGAGTGATTCCAATGCACAGATATGTTTAGAACCACTGTCCTAGTCCTTCCTGAGAGCCCATCTATAGAACTGACTATGGGTTACATAAGCCATTCCAATATCCTTGTAATAAATTCCATTATTTTTGCTTATGCCTCCTAAATTCACTTATTTTACTTAAAATAAAAGCAAAAAAAGACTAAGTGAAAATTTGGGGATTATATACTTTGCCAACACTGCACAGGGAACTAGGCAGGACCCAACTGTACAAACTAGTGTACAAGGTGGGGATTAAACTAATCTTCGAGTTTTTAGATATATACTACTATTGCAAAAAAAAAAAAACCCTTAAAGTTTTATTCAAAGACATATAAAACATAATATGGCATGTTCAGTTGGGTGAATAAGAAATGGAGATAAACATTAGACCCCCGTAAAGCAGGCATGATGTTCTGTTAGTTTTTCCAAGTTTCCTACTAATCAGCTGGAAAAGGGCAACCAGTTTAACCAACCAATTGCATTTACATTTGACAAAAGCAAATTATCTAGAAATACAAATGTTCTTGGTATAAAAAGCAGACATGAATTTCTTCCTTAGGTTCTTGTTAAAAAGAGGCAATGAATTTGAAAGAAAGTCAGGGATACAAGATAGAACAGCAAACACAATGGGTGAGACATAATGTTAGGCCAGAACAGCAGAAAGGACGACGAATGCCAAATCAAACCCAGAGGCCAAAGAAGGCTGGTTTTAAAGAGGTTTCTTTAAATCATCCCCTCTTCTATGGAAACGACCAACACACCTTCCCCATTGTTGAGAAGAAAACCCATGTATCTGGAAGCAAGGATAGGAGCAAGTCCTGGCATTATCCATTCACAAGTACCTGCCCCATTAGATGTTTCCCATCCCTGAGACTGCCTCTCAGGGTCCTGCTAGGTAGACTTGCAAGTTTGACATTCTGTTCTGTTCGCTGAGCACCTTCCCATCTAGTTAGTTCCAACTCCTTTAAAACTCCCTGTCTACTCAATGAAGGTCTTCTGCTTAGGGCTTCCTTGGACTTTTAGAATCCTTCATGGAAAGGTTACAGCATTGCCTGTAGACTTACAAACACTAGTCATCCAAGTGTACACAGGCATCATGTGTGGGAAGGAGGGTTTAAATGCAGATTCCCGGGGCACCTGGGTGGCTCAGTGGGTTAAAGCCTCTGCCTTCGGCTCAGGTCATGATCCCAGGGTCCTGGGATCCAGCCCTACATCGGGCTCTCTGCTGGGCAGGGACCCTGCCTCCTCCTCTCTCTCTGCCTGTGTCTCTGCCTACTTGTGATTTCTGTCTGTCAAATAAATAAATAAAATCTTAAAAAAAATAATAAATGCAGATTCCTGAGTTGCACTTCTAGGGACTTGATTCAGTTGGTTTTTTAAATGTGCCCCCCAAATCTATACTTTTAAAAACACAGCAGACAACATTGATTCACCTGCACTAGACTTAGAGAAGCCTGTCTTAGGAAGTTCTCAGAGAGCCTTCACTACTTTTATGTCTTTCCCTTCTGTATCCCCACCTCCGTATTTCCTGAACATTTATTATATTCCTGGCACCACACTCGGTTCTTTGGTATAAGTCAACTTAATACATTTTTATAAAAACTCCTTGTGGTAAATATTGTTTCCCCCATTTTATAGGAGAGGGAACCATGGTTCAGGGATCTTGAAAACTTAAATAAGTATTTCAAGGGCACAGAACATAGTGGAGTCATAAAGATTAAAAAAAAAAGACCCCTTTTCTTTTAAAAGGAAAGATGAGAATGAGCTGTGTCGGAATTCCAGTAGCACAGAGCTGTGACTAAAACTGACTAAGCTCAGAGAGTCAATAGCTCATGCCTCAGTTTCTCCATTGTCAAATTAGAAATGACACGGGCTTTAAATGAAGTTAGAAGACTTGAGGAGAAACATGGTTTCCAGGTGCAAAATATGATTAGCATGACAAGAAGCATAACAAATTGATCAAACTGCTGGTTAGACACCCAGACTTCTCACAAAACATCATCTTGCTGCACTAAATGCCAATCAATGAGGATTAAGTGGATTGAATTTTCCTTGGAGAAACGTGAGTTTTAAAATGAAAAGGAAAAAGGCTTAGATTAATAGCTACGAGGGGTTTTGCAGACACAACACTAAGGAAATCAGTCGTTTGATAAACTTTCTATTAGCTCAGAATCATGGAAACTTTGAGTGTAAGTCTGGAAGGAACTTACTATGTGAAATACCACAATTAGTAAAACAAAATCCTCCTAGGCATCTCCCAGGTACATGAAGGCAAAACTTAATCAGATTATTTCCTTAAAATTTTCATTTTATGGAAATATATTTCAGTGTGATAGACAAAAAGGGTATAATACAGTCAGGTATAAAATATATATAACATATATACAATTATATATGTACACAATTTATGTATGTAGTACATATAATACATATACAACTATATATATATATATATATACACACACAATTTTTGTATGTGTGACATTTCCTTTTTCTGTATCTCCAAAATGCAAAGTAAGTTTAATCCTGCGATTAATGATTGAGGTTACATTGAGATGGTCTCAAAGATTATTTCACATTCAAAGGAATGTTTGATAAGAATTTGATGGCCATCAGACTTCTGCCAGGAGAGAGGAAACTTCCATTTTATTATAATTCAGAACCGGCACATTGTTCTCAATCACTCCTGGGCTATTACATTTGGAAAGATGGATCACACAAGAGTTGAATCCATTTGGGTTATACCCATGTAGGCTTTGACTTATCTTCATCACACAGTCCCTGAACAAAGGCCTAAAAGTTACCGTCGGGTATCAGGAGGGACCTTTAAGGTGCTCTAGAAAATAATCACCTTGCAGGAGCCAAAAACAGCAATTACAGGTAATAAAGAGGCAGTGCGGTAGAATGAGCCAGATTCTAGTTTGGTTACAGTTCTTGTCTCCAGATCTTCATTGTCTCCCCTGATTCCTTGGCCTAAGGTCCCACTTTCACAAAAAATTTTTGGTATTTTCTGGTCTGAATTGTTTCCAACTTCTTTTTTGACTTACTGGCTTCAACTGGCTACTATCAACACCTTGCTTCTCAGGTCATGGGCTGCAGGTACCATCTGGAGATTTCTTTCTTATCTTGATCCTGAATGTCCCTGCCTCCATTTTACTTAGGTTGTTTCACATTCCATAACTGATTAATTAACTCTTTAAAGTACGTATATTTATCAACACTTCAAGGCTTGGGGGAGGACTCTGTGGGAATACCATTGTGAGCAAGGCTAAAATACTGTCTGCCCCCCAAGACATAAACAGACATTTCTCCAAGGAAGACATACAAATGGCCACAAGACAAGAAAAAAAATGCTCAACATCACTCAACATCAGGGAAATACAAATCAAAACCACAATGAGATACCACTTCACACCGGTCAGAATGGCTAAAATGAACAACTTAGGAAATGACAGATGTTGGCAAGGATACAGAGAAAGGTGAGCCCTCTTACACTCCTGGTGGGAATGTAAACTGGTACAGCCAATGGTTCCTCAGAAAGTTAAAAATAGAGCTACCCCATGACCCAGCAATTGCACTACTAGGTATTTACCCTGAAGATATAAATGCAGTGATTCAAAGGAACACCTGCACCCCAATGTTTATAGCAGCAATGTCCCCAACAGCCAAACTATGAAAAGAGCCTGATGTCCATCAATAGATGAATGGATAAAGATGATGTGGTATATACCTATACATGGAATATTAGTCATCAAGACAATGAAATCTTGCCATTTGCAGTGATGTGGATGGAACTAGAAGGTATTATGCTAAGTAAAATTAGTCAATCAGAGAAAGATGATTATTATATGATTTCACTCATATGATAAAGAGAGGAGAACAGGGGGAAGGAGGGAAAAATAAAACAAGATGAAATCAGAGAGGGAGACAAACCATAGGAGAATCTTAACCACAGGAAACAAACTGAGGGTCAGGTAAGATGGTGAAAAAAATCATTTGAAAAATCATTCTTGTGGCACAAAAGAATAAAAGGCTTCCATTTCTTCTATCCTGTGGTTAGCAATTCCAAAAGTATCATTGTGGAAGGGGCTGGTCCCTTCCACTTCCACACTGAAGGCTAGCCCACTCACTCTCCACCTTGGCTACTTCAAAGAACAATGACTTTGGACCCAGCACAGCTTTCCCATCACCATTCAGGTGACAAGACTGAGGAGACCTAGTAAGTGCCACCCCTGAAAAAGAATAATCTCCTTGAGGTATGCCATCCCTTACATAAGCAAGCAAGAAAAGACTGAGACGGGAACCAAAAAACAGACATTTTATATATCATGCCAAAGACCGCTGAGGGTAAGTAAAAATCTAAAAAATGTCATCCATCATCCATCCAGACAATTGTCTGCTCTGACAGCTTATGCAGGGACCAAGGACATATTGCTAGAAATCTTTAGAGGAGGGGTATATTTTGTGCCTCCGTGTCCTTAAAAGGGAGTTTTAAACTGGGGACACCCTTCAATTTCTCACCTGTAAGGATCTATTTATTTAATGATCATGCAAAATTTTCTTAACTAATTTGCATTTTTAATTTGCACTAGCAATTGTATGAAAGCTAGCATGGATTTTCCCAGTAGATTTCAAACTAGGATTTCTTCCAGATCCCAGGCTTTAGGGAATATGATTCAGCTCCAGAGCCCCAAGACCTCCTTCAATGTGAAAAATTCCATTATTTCAGTTTTCATGTTGGGGTTCCGTAGGTAATATATTTCATTAAAGAAACAGTTCCACTGTTTGGGGGGGGGGGATCACTGAAAGAATAGGTTCATAGAAAGAAAAAGGAGTCAGAAGACTCAAATTTAATTAGTTGTTTGATCTTTAACAAAGTCCTTCTTCTCTCTGAGCCATGATTTCCTCAGCTGAATATTGAGGACCAAAATAGATAAACTCTGGTATTCCTTTTAGATTCAGGATTCGTACGTCTATCTTGAAAGCCACAGGAACGCAACATAAAAGTATAGCTACTTCTTTTTGACAGTGTCTCTTCCTAGGAGGAATTTTGATACTATTCTTCACTTCTGAAATACTCTTTTGTATTGAGCTTCTTTCAATCCCACAGATGGTCTGTCTTTGCTTCGTGATATTTTTCTCTTTATTCTAAAATGTAGAATCACATTCATATTTTTTAGTCAGTAGTTCTTAAAATAAGGCAAAATCCTGAGCTCATTTCTCAGGATTATCCATATATGCACTCAGGTATGCATACAACTACAGACCACAGCAAGCCATTCATACACTTGCCTTAGGGGTGTCTGGTGGTTCAGTCGTTAAGTGTCTGCCTTCAGCTCAGGACATGATCTTGGGGCCCTGGGATCAAGCCCCACATCAGGATCCTCTGCCTCTCCCCCCTCCCCTTACTTGTGCCCTTCCCCCCACCAAATAAGTAACTAAAAATCTTAAAAAAAAAAAAAAAAGAATTGTATTTTCCACCCTCTAATACATTCATTAGTCAAATGTTTGCAGACTCTCAACTCTGACCTCTCTAGATTCTAGGATCTCAAACAGACATTATTTTTATATAGAATTACATGTTATTTTTCTAGGGACTCATGAACCAGAGGAAAAGGTGAATCTGTAAGTAAGTCAAAGACAGCTGTGGCAATATGGAGGCTAGAGGAAGTAACTGCCAGAGGCAGAGCCACATAACTAATAAGTTTCAGAGCCAAAAGGCCTAGGTCTATTGATTCTTTGCTCAATTTTCTTTTCCTTTCATTGAAAGATCACTAAAGCTGTGAACATGGGAATTCTACTTCTTTCTCTCCGAAGGACATCGGAGGCTTTGGAAGACATCTGATGGTCCTTGACTAAGAGCATTAAGACACTAAATTACACTGACATGGTCCATAAATCACCAAATGAGTGAGATCCAGACAGTGGGTCAGTGTGAATAGGTCACATCAAGAATGACAGTCACCAAGATCAAGTTGGAGATATGCAGGCTAATTATGGGGTCCAGCTAAACATCTGAGATGCTTCTTCCTTGTTTGTACACTGCACAGGAAAGGGAAGAAAGCGGGTGTTCCCTAAATCATGATGACTATTACAATACCAGTTTGGTTCAGGGAGTCCGACTCCCTGGTTTCCAATGGCATGTCCCATTGTGTACTTTGTGACCTTGAACACCTTACTTCCCTTTTATAAACCCACTTTATAGGATGAGCCTACAGACTGAACGAGATAATTTGCGAAGTGCTTAGCTTAGCACTTAATAGAGTGTTCAGAAGATGTGAAGAGCATATAATTATAACAATCATTTTTTAATCTCATTTTGATTTGGCTCATTTTAGTTTACAATATCTCATAGGAGGTGGGATAGGGGAGAGATGCACCCCATGTATATTTCATCACTGACATTGTTAAAGGAGACTAAATTTTATTCAGTTGTATTACTGTCTTCAAATTCTCTCCAAAGAACACACAAGCTATCCGCTGTACTTGGAAGAGACCACTCACATCATGATACATCATGGAAATATTTATTCATCAATATTCATGGATTTCTTCTTTACACCAACCCTGCTAGTCAGGCACAAATATCTTCTTTTACAAATATTAAAACTGAGACATTGAAAGATCAAGTAATGATAGTAATGTTATCAATAACAAAAGAGCTACTTTTACTAGTACTCATTGTATGTGCAGTATGGCACAATGTACTTAAAATCCATTTTTTACAATGAACTCTCACATAAACTCTATGATATAAGTTGCTTATTTCCCCTTTGTGGATGAAAAAAACCTAATGCTCACAGTGATTAGTCACTTTGCTGAAGATAAGGGTGAAGCTCAAATCCAGGGCCGGTCTGTCTGCAGTTTTAGCTTCTCAGTCCTGAGAATCTTTCTTCAAGTTACTCAGTAACCACTGGCAACGCCACATCTTGCATTTAGGTTTCTCCCCTTTTTCAGTCCAAGATCAAGGTGTCAGTCATATTGGTTTCTTCTGAGGACCACTTTCCATGGCTTGTAGATGGCCATCTCCTCCCAGGCTCTTCACATGGTCTTTGCATGGTGTGTGTCTGCATCCTACTCTCTTTTAATAAAGATACCAGACGTATCTTTATTCGTCTCACCATAATGGCCTCATTTTAACTTAATTAACTCTTTAAAGATCCTATCTGCTAACTATAGTTACCTTCTGAAGTATTGGGGGTAGGACTTCAACACATGAATGGGGGACACAATTCATCCTGTAATATGGGAACCTTCACTTTGACCAGTCTTTGGTCATCCTAGACTCTCTGTCAAAGGAAATGTTCTAGCTATTGCTGATATCCCCATACTATAGAGAATGCATCAGCTGTGACCCCAAACAGAGAACAGTGTCAGTTCTTGTGAAATAAATAGTGGTCTTGAACGGAGGAAGGTTAGAAAGGATTGAATAGCAAGAGAAGCCTTGAAATAAAAATAATGTGAAACATACAGCCACTGTTACAAGAACTTTAAGAGCATTAATTTCATTGAATCTTACAATAATGCTATACTTACTAAGATAATATGCTGAGAAAGGGTAAAAACTGTGATAGTTATTCTCCATTGAAATACCTTGCTTTAAGGAAACAGTTAACAAAACCAAAAGACAACTGACAGAATGGGAGAAGATATTTGCAAACGACATATCAGATAAAGGACTAGTATCCAAAATTTATAAGGAACTTAGCAAACTCAACACCCAAAGAACAAATAATCCAATCAAGAAATGGGCAGAGGACATGAACAGACATTTCTGCAAAGAAGACATCCAGATGGCCAACAGACACATGAAAAAGTGCTCCACATCACTCGGCATCAGGGAAATACAAATCAAACCACAATGAGATATCACCTCACACCAGTCAGAATGGCTAAAATGAACAAGTCAGGAAATGACAGATGCTGGCGAGGATGCGGAGAAAGGGGAACCCTCCTACACTGTTGGTGGGAATGCAAGCTGGTGCAACCACTCTGGAAAACAGCATGGAGGTTCCTCAAAATGTTGAAAATAGAACTACCCTATGACCCAGCAATTGCACTACTGGGTATTTACCCTAAAGATACAAATGTAGTGATCCGAAGGGGCACGTGCACCCGAATGTTTATAGCAGCAATGTCTACAATAGCCAAACTATGGAAAGAACCTAGATGTCCATCAACAGATGAATGGATAAAGAAGATGTGGTATATATACACAATGGAATACTATGCCGCCATCAAAAGAAATGAAATCTTGCCATTTGCGACGACGTGAATGGAACTAGAGGGTATCATGCTTAGTGAAATAAGTCAATCGGAGAAAGACAACTATCATATGATCTCCCTGATATGAGGACATGGAGATGCAACATGGGGGGTTAGGGGGATAGGAGAAGAATAAATGAAACAAGATGGGATTGGGAGGGAAACAAACCATAAATGACTCTTAATCTCACAAAACAAACTGGGGGTTGCTGCGGGGAGGTTGGGTTGGGAGAAGGGGAGGGGGTTATGGACATTGGGGAGGGTATGTGCTATTGTGAGTGCTGTGAAGTGTGTAAACCTGGTGATTCACAGACCTGTACCCCTGGGGACAAAAATACATTATATGTTTATTATTAAAAAAAAAAAAAAAAAAAAGAAAGGATGAATACCCAACTTTTGTAGCAACATGGACGGGACTGGAAGTGATTATGCTGAGTGAAGTAAGTTAAGCAGAGAGAGAGTCAAGTATCATATGGTTTCACTTATTTGTGGAGCATAACAAATGACATGGAGGACATTGGGAGATGGAGAGGAGAAGGAAGTTGAGGGAAATTGGAAGGGGAGGCGAACCATAAGAGACTATGGACTCTGAAAAACAACCTGAGGGTTTTGAAGGGGCGGGGGTGGGAGGTTGGGGGAACCAGGTGGTGGGTAATAGGGAGGGCGCGTATTGCATGGAGCACTGGGTGTTGTGCAAAAACAATGAATACTGTTACGCTGAAAAAAATAAATTAATTAATTAAAAAATATATATATATCAAGATGTAAAAAAAAAAAAAAAGAAATACCTTGCTTTAGCAGAGAGAGTCAAGTATCATATGGTTTCACTTATTTGTGGAGCATAACAAATAACATGGAGGACATGGGGAGATGGAGAGGAGAAGGGATTTGAGGGAAATTGGAAGGGGAGATGAACCATGAGAAACTATGGACTCTGAAAAACAACCTGAGGGTTTTGAAGGGGCGGGGGTTGGGAGGTTGGGGAACCAGGTGGTGGGTAATAGGGAGGGCACCTATTGCATGGAGCACTGGGTGTGGTGCAAAAACAATGAATACTGTTACGCTGAAAATAAAAAAGAAAATACCTTGCTTTGATAGAAGAAATGACTTTCATTGATCAAGCAAATCCTGAGCACGTATAATGCATCAGTCACTGTACTAAGTGCAGAGATGTTGAGAACTTTCGAAGATGGAATACTTCCACAGCAATCAGGGATAGGACAAAGAGGAGCACAGTCATTAAGAAAGAATTCTTAATGACTGCGCTCAGGCCAGGAATTCCAGCACACACTCTAAGAATAGATGTAGAAGTGTTGACCAAAGGATCAAATGACCTTATCATTTTCTGTGTTTTCTTATGACAAGTACTTTTTAAATTCTCCTATCAATGAGACAAATGAGTTTGGCACAAGCGCTCCCTTGGCATTTGAGAAAAAAGCTCTGAATAGGAGTTACTGTCCCCTGGTCCTCTGTATTCTTCCCTACTACTCCATCTCTTTGTATTAGCTCAAGCTCAGGCTTTACCTATCTAAGTCTCCAAGGTGAGCTATGATTGAATTAAACCGGTGGTAGGGGTCCACCTTCCTTTTCCGTATGTAATTTCGTATGTAATTACTGCGATTGATTGCCACTCACACTTGTAGATGGGAGCAGAACTGGGACAGGAGCAGTTCGGTAGGATGTGCCTGTCACAGGACACGAGTTTAAGCAGGTGATGGCTCGATGTCCAGGAGGTCAGTTTAGAGAGAGAAGGAAACAGGCAGTGTCCATCTGGTCAAAGTCAGAGAACCAGTGGGATGAGAGGAGCAAGCAGCACTGGGGATCTTTGATTCTTGGCACAAAATTCACTCAGTGCTCTATTTAGGGTTCATATCTTTCTCAAGAAATTTGAAATTGTTCAAAATTCTTAAGCACATGGTTAAAATGTTCAGCTATGAATTAGATACAGTCTTTAATATAATTCATGAATCAGGTGTTGAACTTGAAAGGCAGTTAACTTCCCCTTTCTTTTCTATCCCACCTGTAGTCTCTTTACATTCGCAATACCGATTCCATCTTTCTGATTGCTAAATACTATGAAATTTACTCAGATTGTTAGATTTTTTTTTTTCCTCCACTGGAATTTTGCACATGACTAGGCTCATCCAGCATGGAATTTGGTGAATTTTGTAGGTCAACCAGTACAAACTGCTCTGCAATTTTCCTTATTATTAAATGGTTTTTATATCAGAATACCTTTGTCTTTCAAATTGGTCAAGGTTGCTTGCAATTCTAATATGTCTTCCCAAGACTACGGCAGTAGTGTTCCACATTCTCTGCTTCAAATGGTGCTTTATTAAAAAAAAAAAAATGGGGTAAGCATCATTAAGAATAGGATGAATAGATTCTTGCTGAGGAGGTAAGTCACTCCTATGGGAAGGAGACATTTATGATCTGGCATATGGTGAACATTGTCTTCAGTGCTAGTGATGGTAGGCACTTGTTGGGTGTAATTCACAATTAATTGTGCCCAACAGTTCAATAATAATTCAGATGGAAAGAGAAATGTGAAAGGATCCTTAGTTCCGGGAGCTGTAATCTTGGCAACAAATATCTAGAAACTAAGTTTCACGTTTGGGAACTGTGTTGTATTTTTGTTTTTTTCCCCTCCTCTCTTTGCCTGTACCCCTCCCTTCTCTACCCTTGGCTTTTAACTCTCTGTCTCTCTCTTTTCTTCTTCTTTTTTTTTTCACTTCTTAATCCATTTTTGAGATGCCTTCTCAGCTCTCCAGCCTCTTTTTTTCATCTGATAGGCCACTGAGCTGTCTCTGACTAAAGATTTCTCAATCTGGAACAATCCAAGACAGTAGTTGGAGCCTGTCTCGGTATATGATAACGGAGTTGGGGAAAATGACATTATTTTCTGCCTGTATCAGTGTGAGATGCAAATATACACAATTGCTTCCTTAATGATGATTCCCCTTGTATTCCCTTTTCTAAACGTCTGAATGAGAAGGTTGGGACTAGTTGAAAGAAGTGGGTAGGGATTCTTCCTAAAGGGTGATAGACAACCAACATACATCCTTTACTCTGTCTACAATCTGCTGTGAAGAGAAGAGCAAGTTCAGCAGTTTTTGCAAAATTACCAACACAGCAAGAAAGGCAGGAAACAGATTGCTCAGACGGACTGACTCTTAATAACTAGATCTATCAAGTCCCAGATTTGTTGCTTGCTGGGAGACTTCAAAGTGGGTCTGCTTTTAAATATTTGATTTCCCCAAATGAGGGAAAACCCTCTGAAACATGTAGCAATGTGGGCCGTACTTTGGAGAGACTCGGGGAGCCTCGCTTTGATGTCATCTTTGGTGGTATGATTTCACAATTCCTCCAAAGAGTTGTGTCATCATCCTGACTCCCTTTCTTTTGATTTATTTGTGAATTGCTTTGGTTGCCAACTTGCCAACTGCTTATATCTATGCACCGACAGACCTACTCCATACCCTGTCCTACCCTCCTTTATAAGCCAGGAAACTGTTATTTTACCATCATTGGGCTCCTTTGCCCCATGCCTACTGATGGGTTCAGCCAATGGGTGATGTTGGCAACATATATGGAAGGTAGGGGGAAATGAAGTTGGGATATATATTCCGCAGGTCTCTCTTTCTGGGTCACTATGGCTTGCCTGCTTCCCCTCACAGAAGCCACTGCTCCTGTTAGGTAGCCCTCTCCTACTGCCAGCGACTGAACTCTCTGTAGGTTCCTGTAACTGCTTCCTCACCTTGTTCTTTCAGACTCAAGGGCATTGAGAATGCCCTGCTCTTGCTAGTACTGGGGTGCTTTCTCAGACCTCTTTTGTGTCCCTTCACACCACCCACCTGATTGTGACAGTCCCTGGACTGAGCTCTCCTTAAACAGACTTTGAACATGCCACTGTTTGCTATGGAGTTCTGTGAACAATAAACACAAGGATCAGGGCTATTTGTTCAGTCATATGAAGATAGTAAATGATGTCATATGTAGGTAGATTTAAATCTACGTGCCTGTTATAGAGGCTTGGACAGGTCAAATGCTTTACTCAGGGTCACAAGGAGAGTCATTGGGGGAACCAGGACTAAAACCCATCTTCAGAATGTACATACACATAATCCCCAAGTGTGTTCCATGGACCCCCAGCCTCATGGCTTTTGCCATGGTCTAAAAGATGGAAATAACTATACTATGTTTTACTATACTGTACATATCTTGGGGAATCACAAAACATGTTAGCAATTTATAGGCTTTGAGAAATCCTGTAGTGAGGTACCTAGTTAAACTCAACTTTGTTTAAAAGAGAATTTACCGGGGTGCCTGGATGGCTTAGTGGGTTAAAGCCTCTGTCTTCAGCTCAGGTCATGATCCCAGGGTCCTGGGTTCAAGCCCCGCATCGGGCTCTCTGCTCCACAGGGAGCCTGTTTCTTCCTCTCTCTCTGCCTGCCTCTCTGCCTAGCTGTGATCTCTCTCTGTCAAATAAGTAAAATATTTAAAAAAAAAAAAGAGAGAGAATTTACCACCCATATCACTGTAAAACTTTTTTTCCCCCCTTTCTCATAACTTCTCTGTAGCCCATGGAAATAATGGCCTATGAAAGCCAGAATGAAAGTCTCAGCTTCCCTAAGCATACTTGAAAAGGGGACCACTCCAGTGCTTGGTCAGTCAAGCTCCCAGTGAGAAGTGATCTGTTCCTCGCAGCCCAGGTGCAGTGATGGTGGGGGAGATTTTGACTGAGCTTGGCTGGGGTTGGGTCTGTTAAAAAAGAAACAGCAGCCCCAAAAAGACTCACGTTTGCTTAACCCGACCGAGACTTGATATCTAACCTACGTGCAGTTTCAGTCTCCTCAAGAGAGTGGAATGTTAACCAATCAGAAGGGCATTTCCTGATCTACGGGGAGGTGATTCTGCATAAGACCCTCCCTAGGCTTTTCCCTGAGGAAAGAAAACCTTGCCTGTACTCATTCACCATTTTAACTTCCTTGTCCCACCCCTCTGCCTATAAAAACCTCCCAGTTTGTAAAACTCCTAGAAGCTCCTTTTTTCTTGCGAGATGGGATGCTGCCTGATTCATGAATTATTGAATAAAGCCAATTGGATTTTCAAATTTAGTCAGCTGAATTTTGATTTTTAACAGATTTGATCCAGTATGTCCGTAGGGGTGGGGTCACATCCTTGCAGCCTGGCTGTGGTGACAGGTCCTTTGAGTTGGGGGTGTGCGCAACAACAGAAGCTCAGCTTAGTCTTTGCAGACACCCCCAAATATACCTACATCGTTCTTTTCAAAAGGCATAGCCTAATGATTTCTAGAGCCTCAGAAGGCTACTTTTTGTTTATCTGGATATTTTCATTCTCCAACAATGAAGTTAAGATACATCTATACTAAAAATGCTTCCTCTCAAAGTAGGTATTGGCTTTTGTCTCCCATCCAGTAGGCAGAAGGATTGTCCCCCATCACACACGCACGCGCGCGCACGCGCGCGCACACACACACACACACACACACACACACACGAGTCGAGTGCGGCTTAGTACCCCTTAGATACTGCTCTCTGCTTCCTTCTGGTCAATAATGCCACTTAGCCTTACTTAATGCAGTTTCTGCTTCAGTCATCACAACTCAAGGTGAGGAAAAAGGAAGGCAACTAGCAGGTATCGAATACCTATACCAGCCAGCTCCTTTATATCTTACTCCTCTCCTCTGTGGCTCAGTGTTCTCCCCCATAAGGAAACTGAGGTTTAGCACTTGTATGTTCCTCGCCCAAGGTTTTAAGGACAACAAAAGTTTTGAACTGCTGGCTGCCTTACCAACACTCATTCCTTTATTCCATGTACAGTCAATGCTGTCTGCCGGGAGGCATGCATGGTTGAGGAACTAAGATTACAGATTAAAAAAAAAAATGCAACAGAGATGACTTAGATCTAATCACCAAAGTACATCCATGGGAATGCGAAGGCCACAAAAGCAGAAGTGGCCAATTCTATAAGAGGTAAGATTTGAAGCCGGTTTTGAAAATGGACAGTTACTGGTAGAACGTGGTGAGGTAACATGTTCCAGGCAGAGGGAAGTAATGTGACCGTGGGGGTATGACCTGGCATGGCAGGTTTAGGAAATTACGACTCCTTTGAGTTGGCTGAAATACAATGAGTAAAAGGTGTGTAGTGAGGGATGGTTATACACAGGGTTCCCATCTCGGAGGGCTTTACCAGCCACGCTAAGGACCCATCAAATGTCCAAAATACACTGAGAAAGCCCAGAAGTACAGAATGCGTGATGACCACAAGGATCTGTGGACCCCACACAGAGGATTCAGCATATGAGCGTGGCATGTTGTAAAACACAAACAGCTACAACATACCACTCTCGGTTGCTCAAGTGCCCTCTGGCTGAAAGGACACACACAGAAGGCTAGATGGCATAAGCCTTTCTCTTAAGATAACTGAATTCCATTTGCTTTAGATATTCCGTCTGGACTTTGCACAAATGACCTGCCCACAATTAACATTTTGTCAGGTCAGCTCTACAGAGCTCTGGATGGGTGACAGTTTTCTCTTAACTGCACCCATAGAGTTCCTCCCCACCTCCCCCACCCCCAATCATGCTGTTTTCCAAATGAGTTTCCAGGGAAGTAAAATTAGTTTGCTTTAGGACCACTAATAGGAAGTTGCTTTTCTTTGCTCCGGCACCCCAAAGGGGTTGTAAACTTGGATGTTTACCACTGCTGCCGCCTGTGGGCTGTTGGGCTCTCTCAGGACCTCTTACCCAGAAACAGCTTCTGTAGTTCCTCCTTTGTATGCTAATTGATAATACTTATTTTTCAGTAATGCTTCTTTTTGCATACTATTTGAATTGGCTGCACTGTAAATTAGAATGAGGAAGAGAGCAGTGCCCAGTATCTGTTACTGGGTGCAGCCTTAAAAAAGAAGGCAGGTTGGGAGGCACCTGGGTGGCTCAGTGAGTTAAGCCTCTGCCTTCCGCTCAGGTCATGATCCCAGGGTTCTGGGATCGAGCCCCGCCTCCGGCTCTCTGCTCAGTGGGAAGCCTGCTTCCCCCCCAACTTCTCTGCCTGCCTCTCTGCCTACTTGTGATCTCCGTCTGTCAAATAAATAAATAAAATCTTTAAAAAAAAAAAAGAAGAATGCAGGTTGGTTGTAAAGCAGCTTCGAAAAACTACTCAGAAATTTAAGCCTTTGCCTGGACCTTTCCATCTTACAGTTCAAAGAGGACATTTTCTTATGAAGGCTCAGCTCATTCTAAATTGTACAAAATGGAATTTAGGGGGACACACAGAGACTAAAAACTTCTTAATATCTCTCAATTTGGCATTTGTTTCTTCAATCACTCATTTGCTGGTGAATCCATCCATCCAATATATAATGAATATTGTACTATGTATAATAATACATTGAAACAGCCACTACCATATTGAGATAATCAGATGTGAATACTGCCTTAAGAATTATTCCTCCAGACTTTGGAAAACAGTGTGGAAATTCCTTAAGAATTTAAAAATAGAGCTACCCTATGACCCTGAAATTGCACTACTGGGTATTTACCCCAAAGATACAGATGTAGTGAAAAGAAAGGCCATCTGTACCCCAATGTTCATAGCAATAATGGCCACAGTTGCTGAACTGTGGAAAGAGCCAAGATGTCCTTCAATGGATGAATGGATAAAGAAGATATGGTCCATATATACAGTGGAGTATTATGCCTCCATCAGAAAAGATGAATACCCAACTTTTGTATCAATGTGGACGGGACTGGAGGAGATTATGCTGAGTGAAATAAGTCAAGCAGAGAGAGTCAAATATCATATGGTTTCACTTATTTGTGGAGCATAAGAAATAACAAGGAGGACACTGGGAAATGGAGAGGAGAAGTGAATTGGGGGAAATCAGAGGGGCAGATGAATCATGAGAGACTGTGGACCCTCAGAAACAAACTGAGGGTTTGGGGAGGGTTGGGTGAGCCTGGTGGTGGGTATTCAGGAGGGCACGTATTGCATGGAGCACTGGGTGTGGTGCATAAACAATGAATCTTGGAACACTGAAAAAATAAAATAGAATTTAAAAATAAGCAAGTAAATAAATAAGTAAATAATAAATTAAAAAAGAAAAAGGAAAAAAATATATTCCTCAGGGTCTCCTGGGTGGCTCAGTGGGTTAAGCACTTTTGATTTTAGCTCAGGTGATGATCTCATGATGGTGAGAGCAAGCCTTGCATGCAGCTCCACACTGGGCGTGGACCCTGCTTAAGATTGCCTCTCTCCCTTTGTCCCTCCCTGCCTTCTCAAAAAAAAAAAAAAAAATTATTCCTCCAGACTGTATATTTTCTGAAGGTAGGTACTATCTGTTTTGTCTACTGTTAAGTCTCCAGAACCTAGCAAAATGTTTGGAACGTGGTTGGATATTAGAAATTTAGATGGGATTTGATGATCACACCACATATCTTTTTCCTTTGGTGGAGGCAAGATAAAATCTCTTTATGATCCCATCTGAACAAGCTATAGAGGTAGAGGGGAAATAGATTTTTACAGAGTGCTTTTTGATTAATACTCAGGGAAGCATGACACAATGTTCAATGTAAGTTTTGAAAGAGGTTGTATGGGAGAACATGAAATCTCCTAAGTCTGAATTAAAATGGCCTCTGTGGAGAAAATTGAAGCCAGGCTTACTTATCCAATGGCAGGTAACAGAATTGAAATCAAGAAATCTGAAAAGGGCAGACCTGCCCCAATTTTTCAGGTCCTTGTAAAATATTTTTGCCACACACCTGCATGGAAATGAAGTGGTCTAGAGACAGTAAGGATGCCCGGAAGGATTCTGCCAAAGTTTACCTACATCCCTAGAGCAAGTTTACCGGGAGACGAACACCTGGGCATGAATCTTTGAATGTACAGGGACTCTGCCCACAGCAAATCAGGTCTGACGAATACATTAGGCACTGCCAGTTTAAAGTCATTCCTTCCCTTTGAAGGGTTTTGACTACTAGGTTAAGAAGTCTGAAATTTATCCTGCAGGTAAAAGAGAGCTATGACACCCACAAGGCAACCACAATAAAGCAGCAGCACAAAGGAGCTCCTTTGCGATGTGGGAACACTAGTTTATCTTTTTTTTTTCTTCCCCAAATATTTATTTACTTATTTGAGAGAGGGGGGCGCACTGGGAGGGGGCACAGAGGGAGAGAGAACCTTAAGCAGACTCCCACTGAGCATGATCCCCAATAGGGCTCAATCCCAGGGCCTTGAGATCATGACCTGTGCTGAAACCAAGAGTCAGATGCTTAACTGGCTGAACACCCCCGGGTGTCCTGGGAATAGTAGTGTATCTTGATTGTAGTGATGGTTCTGTGCATCAACATTGAGATTAAATCACATGGACCCCCGCCCCAAAACACACACAATCACACATAGATATGGGCCTAAAAATCGAATATTGAATAAGATCTAGAGTCTAGCTAATAGGATTATACTGATGGTGATTTCCTGGTTTGATATAGTACTACTGAATTATATAAGATTGGGAGCACTTGGGTGAAGGATTCTTGGGATTCTATGTACTATGTTTGAAACTCCCTTGGAATCTCTAATAATTTCAAAATAAAAAGTTGAAAGAGAAAGAGAGAGAGAAATTACCTTCCCCCTCAATTAAATTCTAATGCTCCAGGCAGTTGAGACTTTCTGGGGTAAGATGGATTGGGATGGGGAAAGACCAGAGGCTATGTCCATATGGAATCTCATGCCTTTTTTCTTCTGTTAATACATTAGCAAAATTCCATTTTCCTAATTCAAAAATTTGACTCTGGGGAGAGGGAAGTAAACACATCGCAGACAGGAAAAAAAAAGATTTAAATGTAAAAATAATCATTTTAATCATGTCTTCAAGTTTGGTACACCCCACAGGAGAGTAGCCTGAAGTCAGGAGGAATCTGCCTATGCCAAGGAGGTTGTGTTTGGAAAATTTAGTTCAAATTCCTTGAAATTTACATGTGATGTGAAGGCAGTTATCAATTTCTCTGCATCACAATCTTTATTAATCTTTAATAACACATAACCTTTAGTTAAAGACTTTACAGACCCAGGACAAAATATAACCTAGGAGGAAAGCAGCACACAAGTTTGATATCTTTATGTAAGGGGGTTTTTAACATCTTAATGTGCTGTCACACATATTTTTTCCCAAATTAAATTATTACAACTGTAATAATTTTAGGGAATTATACATTGGGCATTTAATTATATATATATATGTATATATATATATATATATTTTTTTTTTTCTTTTAATTAGCTTCATTTTACTCTGAGAAAAACAAGGCACCAAGCTTTGTTTTGAGATGTCTCTGTCTCTGATCTCATACTGAACCAGGGCAGCACTGGGATTAGAATCTTACTCTCCACAAGAACCACAGCCTTGACCATTATACTCTGTGACCAGGCTGAGCTTTGGTTTCCAAGAAGCATGAGAACAAACATATTATGCCTAATGATGCATGGAAAAAATGAGTCTAACTTATGTGTTCTCAGGAAAATGAGAAAATACATATTTTTCACACATTTGGCAAAGAAAATTGTAGCCATTTGCACGGAGCTTTCAAACCAGGTCTCATTCCAAGAATTTTAAACTAATAGAAGCTACAACTGTCTGCTATTGTGTTCAGAGCCAATCTCTAGTTTGTTACAAACTGAGGACTTTCTTGGGCAACAAACACTACCAACGTCTCTTTCCAAATACTTGGTTTCCTCAAACGTGCCGCATAATGTTCATTTTTAGATAAGCTGACCAGTGGAAGAGAGTATTTTTTTCAAAAATATAATTATCTGGTGCACTATATTGGTGTCATTACAATGTTGAGGAAATACAATCTTGTCAATAAAGGGCAGGGAATTAATTGGATATCATCACGGGAAAAAAAATCGAGTTCCTATCTCATATCTTATGCAAAATTAAATTCCACATAGATTACTGACCTAACAGTGAAAAGTAAACAATAAAGATTTTTGAGGAAATCATAGGAAGACATTTTTTAAGCTTTGAAATAGAAAAAAAGTTTTTTAAACAGAAAGATAAAACAACAATCAAGAAATATATATAGATTTATCTGCAATAAAATTAAGTGCTCTGTTCATCAAAAGATAGCAATAAAAAAAAAGTACAAACTCAATACCAGTGCAGGAAAAGGCATTTGGGGTGTGTATATCCAATAAAGAATTTCCTACAGTGTCCTACAAATGCATAAAAAAATCTACAAATAAATAAGAGAAAAAAAGAGACGGATCGGGCAATAGATAAATGAACAAAAAACTTGAATTGGTACATTATGAAAGAAGATATCTATGTAGCCAGTAAACAAGGAGAGATCATTTTCGTTAGCAATCTGGGAAAATGCAAATTAAAGCATTAGTGTATCACGACTGCCATAATAGCTAACAACAACAACAACAACGAATGCTCACACACTACTGGTGGGAGTATAAACCAGACCAGACACTACAGGATACAACAAGTATCTATCAAAATGGAATTTATGGGGGCACCTGGGTGGCTCAGTGGGTTAAGTCTTTGCCTTCAGCTCATGTCATAATCTCAGGGTCCTGGGATCAAGCCCTACATCGGGCTCTCTGCTCAGCAGGGAGCCTGCTTCCTCCTCTCTCTCTCTGCCTGCCTCTCTGCCTACTTGTGATCTCTGCCTGTCAAATAAATAAATAAAATCTTAACAAAAAAATGGAATTTACGCCTAACCTGGACTCATTAACTGAACTCTTAGGTACACTCGCAACTGAAATGCATTCACACGTTCACCGTAAAACAAGTGCTGGGATATTCATCTATTATCAATCATAGCTCCAAGTGGGAATTACTGATGTAGCCATCATCAGAATAAATAGTTCTAGTACAGATAGCCCCAAACTTAACGATAATCCAATTCATGATCTTTGAACTTCACAATAATGTGAAAGAAATATGCATTCAGTAGAAATCATAATTTAGATATTTGATCTTTTTCCTGGGCTAGTGATATGTGGTAGATACTCTCTTGTGATACTGGGTAGTGGTAGCAAGCCACGCTACCAGTCAACCAAGCAATCACAAGGGTAAAGAATGAATGCATTAACAATCATCTGTACCCATACAAGCATCCTGCTTTTCACTTTCATTACATTATTCAATAAGTTACATGAGATATTCAACACTTTGTCATAAAATAGGCTTAGTGTTGGATGACTTTGTCCAACAATAAGCTAATGTAAGTGTTCTGAGCATGCTTAAGGTAGACTGGGCCAAGCTATGATCAGATAAGGTGTATTAAATGCATGTTAATTTGCCAGTATTTTCAACTTATAATGGGTTTATCAGAACATAACCCCCTCATAAGTGAAAGAGGATATGTATATTCACAGAAAGAAAATAATACAGCAGTAAGAATGAAGATTCAGTGTTCCACACAGGAGTTTGAGCCAATCTCATGAATATAATATTGAGCAAAAGATACAAAACTAGACACAAATGAGTATATATGTATATGCTTCCATTTATATAGATTTTTAAAGATATATTTATTTATTTTAGAGAGAGAGCAAGTATGTGTGCATGCATGCACAAGCATGGGGAAGGGTAGAGGGAGAGGAAAAGAATCCTCAGGCAGATTCCCTGCTGAGTCTGGGGCCACCTTGGGGCTGATATCCCAGGACCCCAAGCTCATAACCTGAGCAGAAATCAAGAGTCCATCGCTCAACCAGCTGAGCCACCCAGGCGCCCTTTTAAAAAGGTTTAGTTGGTTAAGCCTCCTATGTTTGATTTTGATTCAGGTCATGATCTCAAGGTGGTGAGATAGAGCTCCACATAAGGCTCTGAACTGGGCATGGAGCCTGCTTGAGATCCTCTCTCTTCCTCTGCCCCTCCCTGCTCACACACACATACTCTCTCTCTCAAAAAGAAAAAAAAAAAAAAGGCACACATAATGTACACTATTAGAAGTCAAGACAAGGACAAGAGTTTCTTTGTGGGTGGTAGTGACAGAGAGAACACAAAAGAGAGATTGGAGGGTGGAGATGATACTCTGCTTCTTGATCTGGGAGATGGTGGTTTGGGTTTGTTCGGTTTGTGAAAATTCATGAAGGTATATATTATGATATGTGGTCAATTGTGGGTGCATATTACGCTTCAGTTTTAAAAGTTTATTCTCAGGATGCCTGGGTCACTCAGTACGTTAAGCATCTGCCTTCAGCTCTGGTCATGATCTCAGGGTCCTGGAACTGAGTCCCTCATTGGGCTTCCTGCTCAGCGAGGAGCCTGCTTCTCACGCTGCCTGCCTCTCCCCTGACTTGTGTTCTCTCTCTGACAAATAAATAAATAAAATCTTTAAAAAAAAATAAAAGTTTATTCTCTGGAGTTTTTTCAGATTTGCCACTTTACTCCATTCAATTCATTTCATTCATTCATTCATTCATTCATTCATCAGTTACTTTGAGAATCCATCTCGTGCTAGATGTGTCTCTAAGAAACGGGGTGGCTCCTATGAGCTATACGTGAGGTTTACCCCTTCTCTGGTCCAGGTTTTCAACGCTTTTTTCTTCCCTCTAGGTTTACAAAAACAGCCACCTTTGTTGTCAATCTTATCTCCTTCAAATTCACTGTCTGCATTATTGATAAGGTCATCTTTCTAAAATAAAATACCCTGCATTACCTTTCTGGCACACAAGACAGAATCTAGGTTCCTAGGTAATAATAAAAAGAAGTAAAGATAATAACATAGCTAAAATTTATTGAGCATTACTGTGTGCTAGAGACTACGGTCCTACTTATTTAATCATAACAATCGGAATCTGTCGATTGCACTTTACAGGTGAGGACACTAAAACACAGAGAGGGTACCTCGCTTGCCTAAAGTTATATGGCAAATACGGAAGAATGAGAATTTAAACAGTGTTAGATCTGTCTGTGGAGTTTATGTTCCTTACCTAACTTTTAACTACTAGACACCTCACGGAGTGTTCTTGTCTTACTCCCTCCAGGCCCCTCCTGAAAATTCTACCTGTCTTGTAGTGCCCTGACTTCTGACTTGGCTCACACATGCTCTTTTAGCCCACAGCCAACATGTATCCACCTAGTTTCTCTCTTTTTTTTTTTTTTTAAAGATTTTATTTATTTATTTACAAGAGAAAGAACACAGGAGCAGGGGGAGGGGCAGAGGAAAAGGGTGAAATAGAATCTCCACTGAGTGGGGAGTCCTGGATCATGACCTGAGCCACAGGGATCATCAGGAACCTGGGATCATGACACTTAACAAACTGAGCCACCCCAGGTGTCCCTAGTCTTTTTTTCTTTATCCCTTTAGCTACCATAATCACCTTTCTTAGTACATTGCTCAAAAATTGTCAATGGCTCTTTCTGCCAACAGATTAAAGGCCAAAATTTTACACCTTAATGTATTGGCCCTTTATAATGAGGTTCAATTGCCTAATTACTCTTGGGCACTCATCAAACTCTTCTTTCCAATTCAAATATTCATAATTCCTTTTCATTTTCCACGCCTTGGGTCTTCTGTTCCCATTTTTCTTGTATCCCCATTCCCTCCATCTCTAAAGGTCCATATCCCACCTTTCCTCAAGTCCCACTCAAATAGCAGCACCTGCTTCAAATAATCTGTCCTTATGCCTATAGTCTTTTCTCATTGTTCTCAAGTTGGATTAGGTGCCCCTCCTCTGGTTTTATGCACTTTCTGTTTCCATCTTTTTACAATTATTTCTTTTGTGTGGTGACAGAATAGTACAGGCTTCTGCCTTCACACTGACCTCCACTCCAAATACACACACACACACACACACACACACACACACAGTCAGTGCCTAGAACATGGTAGATGCCCAGTTCAGGTCTATTAAACTAAATTGACATGGAGGTGCTGTAGGAGGCTGTTTTTCACTCCCTCATGGGCAGAAATGGACATCGTCATTTACACAGTGCTTTAAGATTGCAGGATTATCTTACCCTGTCTTGTTTCATAGGGTCTTTCATAGGGTCTTAAAATTATTATCACCATTTTTTTTTTTAAACTGAGGCTCTGGGACATGGATTTATCCAAGCAAGGTCATACAATATTCTAAAAGAAATTCAGGTCCTCTCTCCCCACCGGTAGTGGACTTCTCTAGAAAGCCTACCTTTTGACAGAAACACAAAGGAAAGAAAATTAAGAGACAGTTCTTTTGTTGTTTGTATAATATTTTTCCTATCTTTAGTTTACTGTTAGATCTTTCAGGTTATTTTCTACCACCTTGTAGGTAAAAGGTTTCTGTTATCAAAATTGGGTCTCTGGTGGGTTTTGCTGTTGTTGCTTTGGATTTTTTTACTTATTATTTTCTCTTCCCCTTTAAGTTCCACAGAATAAAGTCCCTAGAGTAAGAAAGACATATAACACAGTATTTCAGCAGGAGACCATGGAGAAAATAAACAACCTGGAAGAATACAATTGTAGGAGTCATCCAGACAAACTTTCTTCTGAATTCCTGGCTGCAGAATCTCAGTACATTCAAAGGCCCCAGGAAAGAAAGGTGCAATTCAAGAAACCTAGTGGGACTTATGCGACTGAAAAGCATGGACTCAAGATCAATCCCCTACACTAGTAAGGAGAGTTAAAACAATATACTTATGTACACTAAACTATATGCGCTGATTTAATAACAATCAAGTGCCAGGCATGATGCTAAGTGTCACAGATACAGAAAGATTTAGTCCTTTGCTGTTATGGAGTCCAGACGTGTGACTAATACAGTTGTAAATGTATCCAACAGTTCAAATATAGAATTATAAACTGCAATGGGAATGCAAACCAGTAGTTGCCTTCTTACCCATTTTTTTCCAGAAAAAATGCAAACCTTTGTTCACACGTGAGTGTAACTAGAAGTCTGATTTGTAATCACCAAAAACTAGAAAGAAAAAAAAACCCTCAATATTGTTCAATGGAGATGAATGGTTAAACAAACTGTGGTAGGTCCATACCATAGAATACTACTAAGCAATAAAAAAGAATGAAAAAGTGATATGCATTTATACATACACACACACACACACACACACACACATATGTATGTATGTGTGTATGTATCTCCAGTTTTTACCTCAAGGGACTTACAGAAAGCCAGTCCCCAAAGGCTACATAATGTATGGTGCCATACATAGCATCTGGAGATGATAAAATGGAAGCAGTGGAGAACAAATCAGTTGCTGGGATTAGGGATGGCTTGGGGTTATGTGTAAGAAGAGGGGGCAGATGTGAATGGAAATGGGCAACACTTGGGACTTCTGTGGTGATGCACTGCTCTGTGTGCTCTATGAGCTGGTGGGTATGTGAACCTACATATATGATACAATTGCATGGAACATATACACATACATATTAGGAAAACTGGGGAAATATGAGTGCAACTGGTAGGGCAGATCGGTATCAATATCCTGGTTGTTGTATTATGGTTTTGCCAGAGGCTACTTTAGGGGGAACTTTGGTACAGAACACAGAACCTCCCTATATTATTTCTTATAATTGCATATGATTTTACAATGACCTCAAAATAAAAAATCTAGTTAAAAATTGAGCTAGAAAGGAATATATTTGATAAGATTAACGTATATGACAGAGGGATTTGATCCAGCCTGGGAAAACCACTAAAATCTCCCCTGAAGAGAGGGCATCTGGTCTGAGGTCTGAAAAATGAGGATCTGTTATCTGGGAAAATAGTGAAGGGAATCTAGGAAGTAGGAAGCATGATGTGTTCTAAGAACTGGAGGTGAGGATACCAAGTAGTTCATGATAAATCAAAGAGGCAAGCAAGATTTAGGCCATTATAGGCTGTTTTAATGGTTGGTTCTTTATTCTGTCTTCAAAATACTGTTGTACAAGGAATGCCGTAGGTTGCTCTGGGAGACTCCAAGGAATATACCTATGTCCTTCAGAAATATCAAGGAGATAATTCTTATTACAACTTTTTTTTTTAAAGAATAATTTATTTACTCATTTTAAAGTGAGACAGACAGACAGCATAAGGGGAGGGCTAAGGGTAGAGGGAGAGAGAATCTCAAGTAGACTCCCTGTTGAGCATGGAGCCCAGTGCAAGGTTCAATCCCAAGATCCTGGGATCATGACCTGAGGCTGAAATCAAGGGTTGGATATTTAACTGACTGAGCCACCCAGGTGCTCTATTACAACTTCTAGAAAAGCCAAAGTTTTCTGAACTGTATTTTCAAATGGGGCTATGTTATAAAATAATGAATTTCCCTTATCTGGGACTATTCAAACGTAGTAGTCGACCCATTGTAATGTTGAATACATATCACAATGAGCAGCAAGACTGAAAGAGACAATATCTACGTGTTCTTTCCATTTCTATGAGATCGTGTCTTAGTGTTCATTTTGCACAATCTTTGCTCAAGATTAAAGATAAAAAGGACAGACAGAATTTGGTAAAATATATGGAACCTGATAATAGAATCTTGGGTTGATTTCAGAAAATTCTCTAATGAGTAATCATAACCTTCATGTTGCAGAATCCTGAAGTGTGATAAGTAGTGACGGGAATGACATCACAGAGGATTTCAAACGTGGGTCCCTGATCCCTGTTCCCCAGGGTCATCTCTTCCTCTCAGTGGAAGAGTCCTTTCTTAATGGTCTGCATTGCAGGCTACTCACTCTGGAGTGGGTTATAAACAGAAGCCCTCCTATTAATTTCAAATGATGCATTTCTATCTCTGGCTATGAATAAAACAGATCAATGCCACCCGCATGTTTTATTGGGCCTCCTGCGAAATGAATCTGTAGGGAGACAGCCGGCAGGATGGAGTTGACATGCAGATGAGATTTGTAAGTGAGGACATATTGATTATTTCCATTTCAGCTCAGGCAGTAATTCCACCCAATGCCGCTTCCCCTGTTTGAGCTCATTATTTATGCCATAAAAACACTATCTCAATGATAATAACAGGCTTCATTTACAAGCCAGAACATAAAGCATCGGCGCTTAAGATTTCAAGAGGTAGGAGGAGAGGGAGAGAGAAATTTAACAAGTCCTAGAGAGGCACAAAACTGCCAAGGCTCATCTTGCAGCTTTTCTTCTCTCAAAAAGCAAGACTGCGAGCAGGTACTAGATGACTGGGGTCTTTATGAACAACCCCAGACTTGTACGAGGGTTGGGTTGATGGAGCACTCTGAACTTTCTCTACAGCAAAACTTTCCCTATGGACACATAATTTTTACTATGCCATGCCACTTCTTAGAGGTGTGGAGAACCTTTTGGGGTGCCCGCTTGCACTTGGGTTTGACCGTTTTCAAACATTAATCTGAGTGTCTATTCACACGGAATCAAATCACATTTAGCAGAAACTGAACAATTCTTCAAACAAAAGGATTCCGCCCCAAGAGGTAATTTTATTAGGTAATAAGGGTATATCTATTGTCTTGTCATCAGTTCTTTCGAAACAAAAATTTTTTTAACCTGTAAGCAATATAGATACGTCATTCAGGTCAATCAGCAGCCATGTTCCTTGCATCACTCTTGGGAATTATTGGTGCTTCCCTGTTAGGAAAATCGTGGCTCCTGCCCTCGAGGATTTTTCAGTCTAGGGCAGGAGTCAAACACCAAGTAAGAAGGTCTAAAAACATGTGGATGGAGAGTTTAGGGAATTACAGCAGATTGTCATGGGAAGACTCCCTGTAAGAGATGACTCCTTAGCTGGGTCCTGAAATTGGTAGTATCCTGCCGTATTATTATTATTATTATTTTGCTTTAAAAATGACTAATTCCCTTTAGAAAAAAAGAGTAATATATTTTATTGGAGAAATCTAAAAAAGATACAGCTATGTAGGAAAACAAAAGAAAATTAGGTGATTTCCTCATTACCCTGAGATGACTATCAGTGATGGTTTAGTGTATGTTCCTCTACATCTTTTCCTTTAGAATTTATACACACAACTCGATGCATAATTTACATAATGTATTGTATCTATGTCTTTTCCACTTATGGATGTGTTGTGAACAATTTTTAGAACATTAGAACATTGATTCTAATGACTCCATGTTTTCCTTTGTAAGGATGTCTCTTACCTTATTTAACTAATTTCCGAATATTGGATATTTAATATTAACAATGTTATTGAGATTTAAAACAATACTCCACTGGATATCCTAGAAACTAAGTCTTTGTTCATATCCACGGTGATGGCTTTAGGATAAATTACAAAAACCCAGTAATTTCCAGGTTAAAAGGCATTTTAAACGTCATTGATAGATACTCCCATGTCATGTTTGAGAAACAATATCTTTCTGCCCAACAGTAGCATTGGCCTGTGACTTCTTAGACAGTTTTTTGACAGGCAGAGTAAGTAGGGAGTGTTTTGTCAACTGATCAAATAACCCTGGCAGGGGTAATGTAAATATTTGGTGGTACTGAGGTTTCCTGTCTAGGTGTTAGCTAGAGTCAAAGTTGAAAAAATGGCTTAGAGCAACGCGAGTGAAAATGAATTTGGGTTTTTTTTTTCACTCAGTAGCAGCAACCAGACACTGACAAATGATTTACATTTTTTTATTGTTATTATAAATAATATATGTGCATAGCAAAAATAAATCTGGAAAACACAGAGGATATCAAATAAACAATATTAGTTGCCCCAAGCCCTTGATTGGTTGCCTTCCACAAATGTAACCCATTGATAGAATTGGTCAGCTTTCCAAAATTTGAGTTACTTAAGTATGCTTTGTGAGCTCAGATTTTTTTTTTCCATTAAAACTGGGATCACTTTCCCGATTGGTCAGCTCCAGAAGAATGAATTGGGTATGTTTCTTATCTTACCTTTTCTCTTTAGAGAGTGCAGCCGAAGGGATCATGCACTGGCAAAGGTCTCTACAAAAGCAAGCTTTGCTGTGAGGGATATCCTGACTAGCGTGCGCATTGGAGGAAGCCAATCTGCCTGTAGAGAAAAGCCACATTCTCTAGTACAGGCTAATTTAAAGGTCTTTTATTTTTTTTAATTTTTTTAAAGATTTTATTTATTTATTTGACAGAGGGAGAGATCACAAGTAGGCAGAGAGGCAGGCAGAGAGAGAGGGGGAAGCAGACTCCCCACTGAGCGAGAGCCCAATGCGGGGCTTGATCCCAGGACCCTGAGATCATGACCTGGGCCGAAGGCAGAGGCTTAACCCACTGAGCCACTCAGGCGCCCCTACAGGTCTTTTAAAGAGGATATCTTGGTCCACACCTATGCTATGCCTCATTTTATTTCTCAATTGATTCTGAATTCAGGCAGGACAAAGGTGTGCTATTTGCTGGGCACTCTCTCAAAGAACCCAGTGCATATTAATATAGAAAACTCAGATGACCAGACTTTTGTTGAGGGACATTTATAGTGTTCGTAGACTAAAAAGACACACAAAACAAACACACAAAACCATACAAAATACATACACAATATAGCAACATACTTTCATAAGTGAATGAGAGTATATATTTAAGGTATAATCTAATAATTAAAATTATTCCATGAAAGGGTATGCATCCCTTAAGTTTTGATACAGCCAAATGGACTTTTTTTTTTTTTTTAACAAATTTGCAATCTCATCAATAGTTAATGTGAGATCTGGTTTTCTCAACCCTTGTCAATATGTATGATTCTCAAACTCTGATCTATACCATTCTGATAGGTGGTAAATGGCACCTCATTAAAGTTTTAATTTGCATTTCCTTAATTATGTGTGAAAGTGTGCTCTTTTTCATGTTTATTGTCCATTCATGATTCTTTCTGTGACTGCCTGTTCATCTTCTTCGCCCATTTTTCTATAAGTCATTTGTCTTTCTCTTATTGATTTTTTAAGAGCTCTTTGCATGTTAATAAAGTCAGCCATTTCTCTTCATTATGTGCTGTGAATATTTTTCCATGTATTACTTGCCTTTTGATTATCTGTTAGGATTTTTGTCTTTTTGTCAAGCATCATGTAGTAACATTTCCAATTGCTTTTATGATTTATGTACAATGAACTGTTATTGACCATCTGATTCCAAAGAAGAGATATCACTTAGATTGAAAAAGAAGAGGGTAGAAACACAGACATGAACTGGAGGAATATTACAATCACCTTAATAAGTGGTCAAGACTATGGCAATAGTAAAGAAAGAAAGACATGAGGGTGAGTTTTTTTCAAAAAATAGATGTTAAGGAAGAACAGAAAGTGAGTCACAAATAGTAAGGGTGAAATTCCAGGCTTAATGTATAGATGGAACTAAGAGTTGACATATTTTATCCAAGGAAATTCCTTTATTTTCCAAGTCTTCCATGAACTACATTAATCTGAACTTGGAAACAATTCTAACATATTAGACTGTATCCAACACATGTTGCTACTCTCTTTTTCAGATGTCAACTACTTCTTTTATTCTCCTCAGAGAAAAAGAATTTTAATAGAGTAATGTTGGCATTATAGAGGACTGTCTTAGGACAATATCAATTTCATGACTACGCTATTATTTATTGATGAATGGTATGTCTCTTTAGTAATCCTTATATCATTCATTCACAATGCCTATCAAAAGTAATGGTTTTATATTTATTTGAGAATATTTACCATTTCTCTGTATCTTAGATAAAAAGTCCGTGAGGACATGGACCATGTCAATTTTGTTCACTATGTCTCTTGCACCTAGCACAAAGACTATATATACTAGGAATCCAATAAGACCTTGTACGTGAAAGACTAGTAGCAATCATTCATAAAATGTTTCCTTAGCTTTGAACAAAATTTTGGTACTTACAAAATATACCCATGTACAGAGTTTATTTGGATGTTAAATGTCATAATAACTCTGTGGGTTAGGTTTTATCTCCATTTTATTGAGGAAGAAATTTAGGCTCAGATATGTGACATGACATTTCAAAGATCATACAAAGACTGAAATAATTACTCCAAGCTACGACTTCATCCAGTGCTTTTTCCACAAGCCATGCTTCAAGTTTAGATTCATATAAACTTCAATATGAAAAGGTTAAAAACTTTCTAAATGCTGCCAGACTTGGTACTTCATAAAAATCTATGTTGCTGTGTACAAATAACGAAATGATAATACATCTTCATTAGGCAGTTCGTTCAGTTGCTGTGGTGACTTTTGATGTTCAAACCAAGGGTGTTATTTACTAATGGTAAGCTAGTTATCGAGACTACACTGTAGGTGTGTCTCGGCATTTTTGCTTCCCTAATGTCAGTATGAAAGGAATGTGGACTTAAGTTGGAGAAGGAAGGACTCAGGTTGGTTAGAAAGATGATTATCTTAAGTTGTAAGCCTCTATGATTAAGTACAATTGTAACTATTAAGTCAACCAGGTGTACCAAGAGAGTAGAGTTTCCTATGTCACTGCAAATTGGACAAGAAGCTACTTCTGATTTCATCAGAGCCTGATCATTGGGAACCATTGTTGCTTATTTAACAAATACGCTTTGTACCAGGCCATACTGAGAGCCAGAGATTCCACAAGAGAGAGGAAGGGCAAAACCTCTCTCCTAAGAAAGCATATAGTCTAATAGTTTGACATAAACAATAGACTCATGAACAATGAATATATTAATAAAACATAACAACTTCTGATTTTTGCTACAAAGAAAGTATATGTTACCAAATATATAATAAATATATATTCCACCAAATATATAATAAACTGGAGAATAAGAAGGTATAAGAAAGATAAAGAGTTGACTGATGAGGGAAATCCACTCTGAGAAGGTGATAGGTAAGCTAGATCTAAAGGCTGGGCTAAGAGATATATTAGAAATATATCCAAGGCAGAGAAAAGTAATATGTCAAAGTCCAGATGCATGAAGCTTTATGTTCACAAAATAGAATGGAGCTTTTGAAACCAGAGGATAAGAAGTAAAACAAGATGGGGTACAGTCAAAAGATCAGTAGGAGTAAGATCATGCAGGGGCACAGGAACATGGTAAGAAATCTAATTTATCTCCACGAAGTGAGAAACCATTGAAGAGTTTTAAATAGGGAGATGTTATAATATGAGGTATTTTCTTGTAATCTATGATGTCTAGATTGACAGACCAATGACGCTAAGACAGATGGATATCAGCAAAGTACCATGGGAGTCAGCATATTTTTAGAGGAAAGGAGAATAACCTCATTGTTAGGGCTTTATCAAGGAGGAAGTGCTGCTGATGGTAAGCTTCTGGGAGCACCTATGCTTTGAAGAATCTCTTCTAGCCTCTTGTCTCTAAAATTGATCACAGCACATTGTGACCACTCACCTCTGAGAGGTCTGAAAATTATCACTGGGGAATCAGAAGGCTTTACTGCAGCATATTCTTTACATGAATGAATGAACAAATGAATGAACATAGAAGCAAACAAGCTAATGAAGCTACTCTCAGGGTTCCAGCTGAAGATGAAATATGGATCAAAGCAGTAATTTCAAATTACAAGGTGTGAGGAAGATATGAAATAGATTGATCCCCAAAGTCCACTCCAAGGAGGTGACAGTTAAGCTAGAGCTAAGATTGGACTAAGAGATATATTAGAAATAGACCCAAGGCAGAGCAAAATAATACTTATCAGAATCATTTGGGAAGCTTTGTAAAGATTCAAATTTCGAGGTCCTACTTGTGCAGATTCTGACCTACTGATCAGTAGGGCTTTATGCCCAGGAATCTGTATTTTTTAAAGGTCCCCATTAAATGTTGATGTTCAGCCAGGTTTAAGAACCATTGAATTCGATAAGCTTGCCAAGTCCCTTTCAACCCAATGAGTCTGTAAATTATCAAACTGCAGTGGAACCAACATGGGACTATTGCTAGATGGTGCTAATGTGGATTGCCAAACTGTTTCATTTTAAATTTCATTTGAGGAGAAAGCCAAATGATATTAGCAAATAAAAAAAAAAGTAATTGGCATCAAATTCTCCCAGCTGCTGTGGATTGAAGGCACAAATTACTATATATATTCTGATTGTCTGAGAGAGAAAATGCATCTACCAGGGAGATATGACTTACGGTTAAGGGAGTGTTTAGGCACTGGGGGAAGTTGCTTAAGATGATCATACATAATTTTTTTAAAAACTCCCTGTCTTGTCACTTTGGAAGAAAATGTTGCTCATTTGTTGTGGTGTCTTCTAGCTAGAAGTTGTGGTAAGTAATGAGGAAGCGGATGCCAAAAGCATACCATGAGCTCAAGGTCACACAATGAATCACTGGACAAAATGGTTTCCAGTCACAGGCTCTACATTCTTAATTATATAATTAGTCTCCCAAGACAAAGTAACAGCATAAACCAACAGAACAGAAGTATCTAATTGTTTAGATGGAAATTATATTGCTTTTCTGTACAAGAGTAAGCCTTCTTAGGAAATATCTTGAGGGAGAGTAGTATTGGAAAAATCTGCCTTTTCTACCCCAATGTCATAATATTTAAACACTATCATTGGTGACTCTTTTTGGCGGGAGAAATTATACCCATAACAGGGACACATTATTATTATTATTTTTTTTAGAATCCCTGGTCAAGATATTATAGTCAGTATTTTACACATATATTTACTATTTGACATTATTTCAGTAGTTTTAATTTATTTGTTTATTCAACATATGTCTATAGAGCACCTGATATGTATCAGCCACTACGATAAATACCAAAAGTGAAATGGTGACTAAAACACAAATTCTACTCTTAAGCAAATCCTAGTAAGTATGGTGGCCAGGTCCTATGCTTATATAGATTTTATTTATTTATTTATTTTTATGGAGTGTTGTCTCAGGCTCTACTGGAAGTATTCTATAACGTACAGTATTAAAATCCAAAAATTTTTGAATCCTAAAACATGTAGTCTCAAGGGTTTGGAATAAGGGGTGGTGAGCCCATCACTTGAAATAATTCTCTTGAAATTCTGTTATTTTCATGTGTCCCATTTTGAGAACCACTGCCCAGCACTGATGAAGGACCCTGTTTCACACCCCAGAAAATATAAATAAAGCCTTTAGCATAGACTTACCCTGGCTGTCTCCAAGGACCACCATGCATTTTCTCCTGCCCCTGGTTTGTGTGTCCTGCCTCTGCCTTTTCCATATCCTTTGATCGGTGAGAGCCTTCCTCCCACCAACATCGCTTCCAGAAACTCCAACAACACAGCCACCAATAACAGCGAAAAGATGTGCCTCGTCAAGACAGAGCCCAGGTTATCATCCCACTATGGGCATAGCAGTTCCACATCCTAGGTACACACTCCAGACTAGGTGATGTAAGTCTGTTCAGACTCTGTCATTGTTTAAAAAAGAAATTTTCTTTCAGGATTGGTCTAGTAACAGATCTTAATTTCCAAAGTTGGCCATAAAGTATTTTCCTTCTCACATGCTCCTTTGAAACACCCTATCTTGGAATTCAGTTTTGGAATTCTTTGAAGAGCCCAACTCACATGGTGAGACCCACATACATGTCATCTGGTCTGCATACCCAGTTAAGCTAAGACTTGGAGATATCTCTGTGCAGATTTGAGACATGCAAGAAAAGAAGCCTCTATGTGCTTCAAGCCTCCAATTGTTCAAGACTTCCCAGATAAGACCCCAAACCTCACATGGTGAAGACCAGCTATTCCCATTGTACTAGCGTTTCCTGGGTTCTTACTATTCATCGGACACTGTGCTAAGTGATTTATATAACTAACCCATTGCTCATTTACTCCTTAAAATAACTGTACTGTTGGTTACTCTTCCTATTTCCATTTTACGGGTGATGAAATTGGCTTATAGAAGACATGAACTGCTGAAGGTGATGTAGCTCGTCAACAGCTGGGCTGAGACCAAAACCCAAGTATGGGTGCCTGTCTCCATGCTGACACTATAATTTATTTAACCAACTATCAGTTTAATTTATCAAGCTATCCAGTATTTGGCTGAATGCTTGGTTATATAGAGTCCAAAGGCATAATAAAATGGCTGATGTTTTACATTATAATGTTTGAGATGGTTTATTATGCAACAATAGCTAACTAGAATAAACCTCCCCCAATCCTACTGTTATAACCAAAGTTCACAACCCTTGAGGACCATTTTCTTAGCCATTCGCACAAGAAGGGAACACTGACAAATGCAGGGCACCTACATTTTACTAGAGTAAACTATGTGCTTTGCTTTAGGACAGTAGACATTTTGAACCTCATTTTCCAGATAACCATATTTATTCAGAACATATTTACTCTGAGCAAGAAAAATGTTCAGAGACATTACCTACAGTGTTCCTTTTTCCTATATTGAAATCTTAAGTTTCACTATCTTCTTGGGCCTGTCTCATTCTCATCCTTCAGGTAATCAGCCTAGATTTAATTTCCCTGGGAAAATTTTCCATGATCTGTACAATTTAATTAGGTGGGTCCCTCTGGGTTCCCAGTGCACCGTGAATTCAGTCACTGCAAGTATTTCTGAATTATAACCATTTCACTGCCCATTTTCCCAGCTAAACTAGAAGATCCTTAAGGACAAAGATATAGCCTTGCTCACTGTTCCATCCCCATAACTTACCACAATGCCTAGAAGATAAGTGATTGTCAGAACTAGCCTCCAAGTCCTCAGGATCTTACCCCAAACATTTTACATAACAACTTAACTCTTCAATATTTGATATAAATGAAAACCTCCAATATTTTTCCATTAGCATCTCCTTTTTCACTCCCACAACTCATTCAAATTTGAAGCCCAACATAATAATACGTTGGTGGTATTTAGGGAAGAGGAGAAGAGAGAGCACTGGGTGGTAAGGTGAGACGAGGTTGAACTACTCCATTCATGAGTCCTCGAGTTAGACTATCTTGGTTCAAATTTTGGCTTCATTACCTTCTTTCCTGTGATCCCAGTCAATTTACTTAATCTTACCAAGCCTCAGTTTTCTCATTTTTAAAATGAGTTAATAGGGATTGTTGGAGAAACAAATGAAATGATGGACATCATGAGCTTGGTAGTGTGCATGGCTCATGATAAGCACTTACTGTCCGAGAGAGTCATCACAGAAATAGTAGTCAAAGTAATAACAATATTAGAAGTGATGGCATCAGCACAAGGCTGTGACTGCAAGAAACCATTCAAATGATTTTTTTCTTCCTGAACCCAGGTTTTGTACTTTTTTTTTTTTTTTTTTTTTTTTTTTTGGCAGAGGAACAGTTCTTTATTGACCCAGGCTTTGACCCAAGCCAGAATGATGACGTCAGTCCAGCTTCCACTAGGAAGCCTGAGGCTTCTTACATCTTCTCATTCTTGCCAACAGCTGGAATAATCCAACTTTCTCATTTTTATAGTCTAGTTTAAGTTCTGTAAATTGCCTTTTCATAGCATTTGCCTATTGTTCTATCAGGGTTACTGTTCTCTTGTTGGCAGGTTTTGTACTTTTATGTCTGAGTCACCGTCACTGTATTTGGGTCATTTGAATATCTACAATGTTCCACTCTTGTAATTCAATTCAAATAACAGAATAATGACATCTCAGAGCTCCAACAGAGAAAAGCATGGTTTCATTTATTGAGCACCTATGATGTGCTATGGTTTTTGCACTGCGTGGGGGTGGGGGTGTTTGAGTTACAATTTTAATTATTAATCTTCAGGAAAAACAAGATCTGAGATTGAATAAGAACATATTCAATGTGATATTCTGAGCATTTACACTCTGCAAACCATTGCATGTATAAAAGAAAGTTTGCAAAAGGACTTGAGGTATGTAAAAAAAGGTGGGACTTTCTCACGGTAACTCAAGAGTATGAGCTACTCCAGAATTCAGTAGGAAGCTGCAAAGGAATACTAGAAACTTAAACTTGTAAGGCAGGTTTTCAGTAGCTCTATTTCCCTTGAGGAGCTGATGTCGTAGTGAAGTAAGAAGAACCTCTAAAAACAGCGTCAAGACTATCATTAATTAGAAACACAGTCATTGGAGATGGAGAGAAAACTATTATGTTGCTCCTCCCTGGGGTCTGGGCTAGGATGATTCCCCAGAGGGTTATTTCCAGTTTTGTGTGAGTTAATGATTCCTGTGTAATCAACCCTAGTCAAAGAGAATGTAACATAAAGAACAAACAAAAGAAATTTGTTGGGATTACACATAAACTCTCTTTGGACATATGCAGGCTCACAAAGCTAATGAGTTCCCCATTCTGACTCTCTGGTGGCAGTCTATTATAACAGCCCTACACTTTCTGAGAAAAGTGCTACCGAAGCTGGGGAGGGGGTGGCTATTATGGCTGAATGCTGAAGAAGGCAGCTTACTCAGGGAGGAAGGTCTTTCTCCTAGAGACTGCCTTTCACTGATCAGAAAACACGAAGCCTGGAGAAGGCCAGCCAGATACTTGGCAAGAGCCATTTTAGCTTCTATATAATCACAAAGGCGATAGAGTGGGCGGGAGGCGGGGTAGAAGCACACAGCCCATCCTGCCACAGGAGAATGGGGGTCTCCCTTGAGGCATGAATAAGATACGTGGAAAAATTCAACTGTATTCAAAGAAGAGCAATAAACATACAAAACTCATTACACACAGCAAATAGAAATAGCACCAAGAAAAGAGATGAATTTGTTGATTACAAATCCCATTGTTTGTAAAGGGAAGGGAGAGATATTTTAGATATACTAAGTATTATTCTTCTGTCTCCATATAACAAAACTACGGAGTAATGTAGTGCAAGGTTTTTCACACTTTATACAATATCAGAAGCTATTTAGCGGTGAAAAATTCTCTGAAAGTCCAAAACACAAAACACATTAAAACAGACCTAATAAGTTCAAAGAAAGAGGAGAAGAAGTTCAGATCCAGCCCCTTTCCTCACATTCTGGGACACCCCCAGGATACCCGAGAGATCAGAGAGCACAGATTGAGCATCTCTTTGGACTGGACTTGCCAGATACTATACAATAAATACTACCAGACAAGCTGTTGAAACTTTCTGAGTCCCAGTTTTTATCATCCTCCAAAGGGTAATCATGGAAACCGACCAGGAATGCAGAGAACTTATAATGAGTTAAGCAGGTAAGCAGTCCTTGACACACAGAAAGCTCTCAACCAGTGTTACTTCTTTCTTTACCATTAAACTCAGCATGGATTTCACATTCTCTGACAATCCTCTTTAGTACTTCAGACATACAAAACTATCTTTTCTATGAAGTCCTATTGCACTTTTAGTTCAGTACAACATTTTGCTGTTTGACCATCTGCAATAATCGTAGCAGCTACTGTTTTATTAATCATGTATTGGTTACACATTATAAAATGGTGCATATTTATTTTCTCAAACTTCCATGACATCCTATGAGAGTAATTTTTCTCAGTGTACAGATATAGAAAAAAAAAATGAAGTAGGTCCTTTGTCAAGGTGCTATAAAGAGTAATTTGCAGAAAGCCCATGTATGAACCCAGATCTGACCTTGAAGTCTTAGTCTGATCTGTCAAGACCTCATGCTTCATCTCCAGGATGAGGCTGTAAATTCCTTGAGGCCAGGGAATTACAGGTCATCCATTCATTCATTAACAAATATTTTATGGAGCACTACCTAAGCACAATTCTAGGTACATGAAACAAACAGAATTTCCTGTTTTCAGTAAGAACACAAAACAATGCTCAGTATCATTAGTGATACCCAGTGCGGAAAATGCAAATGAAATGCAAATGAAAACCTAAATGAGAAAGCACCACACACCTACCAGGATGGGTAAATAAAATATGATACAGAGCACTAATGATGATACAGACTGACTGGAACTGGTGATAAGAATGTAAGATGAGGGCGCCTGGGTGGCTCAGTGGGTTAAGCCACTGCCTTCGGCTCAGGTCATGATCTCAGTGTCCTGGGATCAAGCCCCACATCAGGCTCTCTGCTCAGCGGGGAGCTTGCTTCCCCCTCTCTCTCTGCCTGCCTCTCTGCCTCCTTGTGATCTCTGTCTGTCAAATAAGTCTTAAAAAAAAAAAAAAAAAGAATGTAAGATGATATAATCACTTTGAAAAAAAAAGTGTTTTAGAGTTAAATATACACTTCGTCTATGACCTATTCCTAGATATATACCCAAGAAAAATAAAACACGTTTACATAAATACTTGTTTCTAGTAGCTTTATTTATAATTGTCAAAAACCTGAAAACAACCCAAATTTCCATTAACTGATGAATGGGCAAACAAATCTGATAGATTCATACCATGGAAGTATGCAGGAAGAAAAATGAAGAAGGTACTGACTCATGCAACAACATGGGTGAATTTCCAAAGCATGATGCTAAGTGAAAAATGTTGGCTACAATAGGCTACATATTGTATGATTCCTTTTTTATGATTTCTAGGGACAAAGAAAAAGTACAGATCAACTGTTGCTAGGGACTATGGGCAGAGTGAGGAGTTGACAATAAAGGAGCACTGGGGACACTTTGGGGATGATTATAGCATTTTGCCAAACGGGCTACAGCATGGACAGGCAGAGGCTGAACTGGAATGGCTATACCGAGTCAGTCTGGCTGTAATGGATAGTACATGCGGATTTATGTTCCCCATTCGAACTATATGTCTCACAAGAGCTCATCTCCATTATCACCGCAGGAAACATAGTCCCAGGAGAAAAGATTAACCTTGAGTGGAGGCAGAAGGAAAGAGAAGTTAAAATACCCAACACTCAAACTGCTAGATTAAAAATCATTTGAGGGGGCGCCTGGGTGGCTCAGTGGATTAAGCCACTGCCTTCGGCTCGGGTCATGATCTCAGGGTCCTGGGATCGAGCCCCACGTCAGGCTCTCTGCTCCGCAGGGAGCCTGCTTCCTCCTCTCTCTCTGCCTGCCTCTCTGCCTAGTTGTGATTTCTCTCTGTTAAATAAATAAAAAAAAGATAAATAAATAAATAAAAATAAAATAAAAATCATTTGAGGTTTGTACAATATAGGCTCATGGGCTTAACGATTTGTGAAGGAGATTGGGAACCTTCTTAAAAATATATGCCTGATATGGGGTGGCTGGGTGGCTCAGTCAGTTAAGCATCTGCCTTCAGTTCAGATGATGACTTGGAAATCCTGGGATCAAACTCCCTGTTGAGCTCCCTGCTCAGCAGGAGAGTCTGATTCTCTTACTCCTTCAGGTGCTCCCTCCGCTTCGTGCTCTCTCTCTCTCTGAAATAAGTAAATAAAATCTTAAAAAAAAAAAAAGCCTGATAATCCTGGTGCCTGTGGCCTCAAGAGCCTGAATCAGAGAAACTAACCTCAAGGAGAATTAGCTCAACCATATGCTATTGCCTTGGTGGGAGAGGAGGAAGATTCATGGTCCAGTTACAGTTCGAGGTGGTGAGGTAGGTATGGACTTACTTCAGTCTAGATTTTTCCTCTCATAAGATCCACTGCAATGAGTGACGCGTACTCAGGAGCACAAATGGAGAGTGACAAATGAGGACCATGAATGACCTTGTTAGGGCTTCCTGCCATGTAGTCTTTCTCAACCTGGGTTCTTGGTCTGAACCACAGATCACACAAATGATTTACCAAATTCTTCCAAGAAAGCTCCATAAGTAGGGCGATCAAGATGCATGGGAGAAAAGTACATTTATGACACAATAGGGATTCCTTGGGGGCGTGAAGGCTTAATTCTCTTTCAGAGGCTTGGTTGAAAAAGGTTAGGGTAGAGAAGATTCCCCAGGCTACAGGATCAGAAAGTGGTTAAAAAAGACATTAAGTCTCATCGGGTGGACTCAGAAAGAGAATAAGGCCATGAGATTTTCCCATTCTGTGAGATCAGAAAATGAGGAAAGCACACAGAAATCCCCATCTCCCAAATCCACACACATACCCAGAGCACTTGCCATAAGCTAGCATTCCTCAGGAACTTTGTTCTCCTTTATCTATCCTTATATCTCCTTTATGTGCATTCACCCTACACACTCAAATCTAAAGCATGTATTTGCTTTTGTACATTTGCATTGTGTGTATGTGTATATATTCATATGCATATATATATAGGTATACAGGTTCTTAGTAATTAGATTACAGTCTCTACAATAATCTCGGACCCAATCAAAATGGACTAGTGGTCAGCTGGGGCTAGTGATGGGTGCAAGACTCCATGAATTCTCCATGCTAGTCATTAACCCTCAGGGAACGGAACTTAGTCACAAATTCCGCCAAGCTCCCTCCTGCTTGGAGAACTCTGTGATTCCCATATATTGTGAAGAAAAGAATATGTTTAATCAATAATCACGCTGTGCACACTGACAGCTAGAATGTAAGCCTGTGGTTCTTTAGGAGGAACCCTAGATGTGTCCTTATAGTAATGTTGTTTATAAAGTAACTTGGTGACTTCCTGTTGTTTCTGGCCCTAATGAACTCTTTACTTCTCATTTTAAGTAAGAAATCAGTATGGTGCTTTGGAGAGAGCTTTGTTCTAAGAGGGAGGAGATCTGGCTTCTTTTCTTCCCCTACAGACACCTGTGAGGCACTATATACATAATAGTTAATACATATTTCTTTAATTGGATTGAGCTCTACTGGCTGCAACTCTAAATGGCTCTGTTAATAATAAAATAATCTATGCTATTAACATATATATTTATTTGCTTATCTGTTTATGTCTCCTCCCCTAAAATATAAATATAAACACACCACACATACACACACACACACACACCATGAGTTTAAGGTTCTTGACAGTTTTACTTAGAATAGTTATTGGCAGGGCACCTGGGTGGCTCAGTGGGTTAAGCCGCTGCCTTCGGCTCAGGTCATGATCTCAGGGTCCTGGGATCGAGTCCCACATCGGGCTCTCTGCCCGGCAGGGAGCCTGCTTCTCTCTCTCTCTCTCTGCCTGCTTCTCTGCCTACTTGTGATCTCTCTCTCTCACTGTCAAATAAATAAATAAAAAATCTTTAAAAAAAAAAAAAAAGAATAGTTATTGGCCCCTTAGTAGACAATCAATAAATATTTGTTAGACAAATGAACAACTTTTCATTGAGCTTTATGAAATGACAGGCATTGTGCTAAACAATTCAATATATATAATGCCATTTCATGAAGTGTGTCTGAAACTTTAACGTGAAGATGCATACCCTGAGAACTTTTTAAAATGCAGATTCTGTTCAGATTTGGGGGGAGACGGGGATTCTGCATGTCTGACTAGCTTCCAGGTAATGATACTGTTCCATGTACCACACTTGTCATAGCAAGGATCAAAACTTCATACCAACGCATTATCTATCTACTAGTCTCCCTTTATTTTTCAGAGAAGGAAAATAAGACTTCTTTAGAAGTTAAATAACTTCTAACTTAAATAACTTATCCAATGACTAGGAGAGTCTGATAACAGAAACAAACAAAATCTTATGTTTTTGAGTCATAATTCCTGAAAAATACATATCCAGGTACATGCATTTTTTAAAATTTTATGTTATTTGAGAGAGAGAGAGAGACAGAGATAGTGAAAAAGCGCAAGTGGGGAGAAACAGGAGAAACAGACTCCCCACTGGGCAGGTTGCCCTATGAAGGGCTGGATCCCAGGACCCTGGGATCATGACCTGAGCCAAAGGCAGACGCTTAACTGACTGAGCCACCCAGGTGCCCTGGGTATAGTATATGCATTTAGATTGTGGCAGATAAATGTTTCAAGCATGCTTATGCATATATATATATATATATATATATATATATATATATATATTAGAACTATACCTCTAGAGATGAAGAACCTCATTAATTCAATCAAAGATTTACTGAAGGTCATCTCTAGGTAGCTTTCTGCCTATACAAATATCTTACCTTGTTTTAAAAATGCATCTATACCCATCCATCCATCCATCCATCCATCCATCCATCCATTCTTCCATGTCTACCTGGCATTACAAACAAGCTGTTTCTCTTGTACCATTCTTCAGTTAAAACAGTCCATAACTACCCTTAAAAAAACTCCAGTAGGTTCATATATTTTCTACTCATCCTTTAGAAATAGTTCAAGTGTCATCTTACGTGGCACATAAAAGCCCATTCAGAATTTGGCCTGATGCATCCATCTTTTTTTTTTTTTTAATTTTTAAGATTTTATTTATTATTGGACAGAGAGAGAGAGAGATCACAAGTAGGCAGAGAGGCAGGCTGGGGGCGGTGTGGGGGGCGGGGAGAAGACTCCCTGCGGAGCAGAGAGCGAGATGTGGGGCTCGATCCCAGGACCCCGAGATAATGACCTGAGCTTAAGGCAGAGGCTTAACCCACTGAGCCCCCCAGATGCACCTGCATCCATGATCTTTAGTTGATGCTGTTTTCTTTTGTTGTGGTGGTGGTAATAAAATACACATAAGAAAATTTATCATTTTAACCATTTTAAACTATACAATTCTGTGGCATTTATTACATTTACAATGTTGTGCAGCCAACGCCACTAATTCCAGAACATTTTTATCACCTCACAACCACTGAGCAGATATTCCCCACTCTCCACTCCCTGCAGTTCCTGGCAATGACTACCATGCTTCCTGTACTTAGGAAAGTCTCTATTCCAGGCATGTCATGGAAATGGAATCATATATTATGTGGCTTTTTGTATCTTGCATATTTCACTTAGCATCGTGTTTTCAAGGTTCCTTTGTTTTACAGATGTCTTGAGTTGTTATTATTTTTCATACCTAGATAATATTCCATTGTCTGAATATATCACATTTTGTTTATCCATTTGTCAGTTGAAAGACATTTAGGCTGTGGTCACCTGTCAGCTATTGTGAATAGTCTTACTATGAACATTCATGTATACTTTTTTTTTGGAACACGTGATTTCAATTCCTTTGGTTATATATCTAGGAATGGAATTGGGAGGTAATAGAGTGATTCTGTTTGAATTTTTGAGGAAACGCCAAACTGTTTTTCACAGGGGCTGAGCCATTTTACATAACCACCAGCACTGCACATTCTTACGAACAATATCATTTTCGATTTTTTGATTATAGATCCTCGTGAATGCAAAGTGGTATTTCTTTGTGATTTTGATGATCATTGCCCTAGCAACCAATGGCTACATCTACGATCTTAATCAAAACTCCAACTCTAAATGTGATTTAACATCAGATCTCTTCTTTCTTCTTTCTGACTGGTGTCCTTATAAGAAGAGGGAACTGTGCACACTAGAGAACACCAAGCCCCTGGGGGCGTCTGGGTGGCTCCGTGGGTTAAGACTCTGCCTTCGGCTCAGGTCATGATCTCAGGGTCCTGGGATCGAGCTCCACATCAGGCTCTCTGCTCAGTGGGGAGCCTGCTTCCTCCTCTCTCTCTCTCTGCCTGCCTCTCTGCCTACTTGTGATCTCTGTCAAATAAATAAATAAAATCTTAAAAAAAAAACAACACCAAGCCCCACATGCACAGAGCGACAACTGTGGGAAGAGGCAGTGAAAGAAAGGCATCCAGAAGCCAAAGAGAGGCACCTTAGAGGAAACCAAACTGTTGACACCTTAAACTTGGACGTCCAGACTCCAAAACTTTGAGAAAATAAATTTCTGCTGCGTCAGCCGTCCGGTCTGTGGTGTTTTGTCATGACAACCCGATAAAGTAATGCAACCCCTCAGTGAAGTCCATTCAGTGTCTTGCCACATATAGGAAGCTTGGTGATCCCTGTCTCTGGAATCCCAGATTATTTACTAATCTTTAACCCTTACCAGCTGTGTGCCCTTGGTTTTTCCAAGTGACTTTGGTTTCCCCAAACTATTTCTACATGTATAAAATGGGAACACTAACAAGGAACCTGTGACTGTCCTACCTCATTACAGAGGGTTTTCAATCAACACCTGACCACTTACTTGCTCACCAGAGTCTCACTCTAAAGGACTATGAGATTTTAAAGAGGAGATCTATGCAGAAGGGCTTCCTAAATTCTAAAGTGTTATAAAAATGCTCATTAATACAATCACAACATCTACAAAACTCCTAATGGGAGGGAAAGGAAATCAATTGGTGTGTTACTTTGTTTTGAAAGCAGGGTCAGGGTGTAAAGTGGCATACACGCCCCTTCGCCTGTCAGCAACCGACAATTAATCCGTCTCAGGGTATTTTTAAACACCGAGAATCATGTATTTTCCATTCACCAGCTGGAAGGCTGCCATCCAAAACAGCCAGCGTCAGCTATCAGCTAAATTAATACTTGCTGCTACTAAGAACTCAATTCATCCACCACCTCCTTCACTTCTACTAGCCCATGCAAAGTAGCCAACACAAAGTTCCCTGGGACTGAGCTTAGGCATCTATGGGAGGCCTGAGTTTCTCACTCTGGTATCCACAGGATCAAGGACTCATCACCAATAGAGTGTCCACATGTCCTAGAAAATATGCTAGACATTTTAATACATGCATTATCTTTTATCACACTTATATCAATTCTTTAAAGTAGGGGATGATAATTCCATTTTAAATTTAAGTAAACTGAAACTTAGGATAGTGATTTTCTATCCATCCATTGGACAAATTATTAATTGAGCACCTTCTTTTTGTTAATTCCTGAGTACTCTATGCTAGACAATGTGAAACTTGAAATTGTGGAGAGGGAGAAGATCACAAAAAACAAACAAGCTAATGTATTGTAGAATTTTAGTTGCACAAGGAAAATTCACACCATAGCCAGTCACAACATGAAAGGTAAAAATGTTAGTAGGGGAACAGACAACAAACCAACATGCAGATAAACAGAGATTTAAGTCCACCAAAGGACTTCACTGAAGAAGGGGTAAAATTTGAGCTGGGTGGAGGTACCTGGAAAACTGAAAGAAGGAGTATAGCCATCTGTCCAAGAGGGCGGCATGGAGACAGTTCTAGATGACACAGTTTCAGTTTCTGTATTTGACCACGAAGAAACTTGTATTTTTATGGTATAGGAGTTGATTCATTCTCCTTCTTACTAAAGTTAAAAAGTGAGGAATCTTAGGGGCCCCTGAGTGGCTCAGTCCTTTAAGCCTCTGCTTTTGGCACAGAGCATGAGCTTGGGGTCCTGGGATCGAGCCCTATGTGGGGCTCCCTGCTCAGCAGGGAGTCTGCTTCTCTCTCTCTCCTTCTGTTCCTCCCCCCAGCTCATGTTTTCTCTCTCTGACTCTATCTCTCTCTCTCTCTCTTAAATAAAAAAAAAAAATAGTAATAATAGAAAAAAGTTAGAAATCTTTGTATAGATCCAAGGGACAAACTTAAGACCTCTTTGTGACAGTTACCAACTGGTGTCTTAGGGAATTCATTTCGTCCTTCTGAGGTTCAGCTTTCAAATCTGCTTTGTTAATCTTGCAGTGCTATTCTGAGGAACTCTGGGGCAGTATATGTGAAGGTGCTGTAGAATGTGCTATACAAACATAAGACCTCACTGAAAACAGCAATGGCTTCCTATCGGAAAAGCTGATCCATAGCTGTCAGTCAAAGTAATGTTAACCCAATTGGTTAAACATCTTCCAGAAGACTTTACCAAGTTGGATTCCTGAAAACAGCCCTGATCACAAAACTCCTGACAACCCACAGTCAGCTCTCAATTGCCTCCAGGATAAGAAACATGCCACCCAGCATTATTCTCCTTCAACCACCCTCCCAAACTCTATCATTGTTTCCCAAACTTCCAGTATTTTGAGAACCATCCTGGGGCTCATAGCGATTGATAAGGATCCAGATTCCAAGGAATGATTACCAACTTATCGAATCTGAACCTTGAACCAATGAATCTGTGTACAATTAATAAGCACTATGAGTGATTCTTATAATTGGCTTATTTGGAAAAATACTATAGGTCACTGGTCCCCCAACACATATGTACACAAACATCACCTGGGGAACTTATGAAAAAATTAATTCTTGGCAATAACCTCTAATGAAATTTCTAATTTAGTGTGTTTGAGGTACAATTGAGGAGATGCATTTTTAACAAGCATCACTCCCCTGTCCCCAGTTTTGGTGTTGGTCCACTGTTTAAATGTAAGGAAGCACTGGTCTAGAATGGGATAAATTACTACCTACCATACACTCTGAACTTCCATCTTCTTGTCATCACCCCTTCCAAAATTCATAGGATGAAGGCTAAATCCCCTGTCGAATGGCATTCGACATTGAGGTGGGGTTTTGGGGGGTGTAATTAGATTTTGGTGGTGGATCTCTCATGTACACCATTTGTACCGTTATAAAGAGGAAACATCAGAGAAATGATCTCTCTCACTCTACCATGGGAGGTCACCAGGAGAAGAGAGACATCTGTACACAAGAGAGCCCTCACCAGACAACAGCTCTGTTGGAGCCTTGTGGTTAGACTTTCCAGACTCCAGAGCTATGAGAAATACAGGTTGTTGCTTAAGTCACCCAGTCTATAGTATTCTCTTGAACTAAGACAGAATCCAGCACACACTAGACTTTTCTGAACCATTGAGCCTTCCAATTGCCTGTGTATAACTTTCCCCAGTTCAGCTACAATCCCCAGTGAGAGAAAATGTGCCTTGAAGCAAATGTATTGAGCCAGCACCAAAGAGGTTTGGGGGTAGGGGGTGGGGCTAAGGATGGCCATGGGTGAAACTAATAGCTGCCTCTGTGTTTGCTCCATCAATGACAGACTTGCAGCAGGACAGCCTAGATGTTTGTTAACCTGCAACCAATGGTGGGATTTCAAGCAGATTTCACCTGTGTTCCCCTCCCTGGAAGGTCTCCATTTTTTTTCTCCTGTAATAAAGCTAGTTCATTCTCTCTTTCTTAGAGTCTTCTGAAGCGTGGGAAAACAGGAGCCAAGTCTGATTCTTTTCTCTTCAGATATAAATTAAAAACAGTCCGACCTGCTGCCTGCTACCTATAGAGAAAATTTAGGAGCTTCTTTCTGGCCCAGGTAAAGAACTGAAGACTGGGGGATCCACCTAAGTCATGCTTTTGAAAAGACTATTATGTCCTTACCATGTACACCACTGGATCCACTAGATCTCTACTTTTTCCACTCCCGATGGACTTCAATTTTTTAATGGCTTCTGATGTTCTGCTAATTAAGACCAAAATTACTGACAAGCTTGCCAGGATGTATAACATCCAGTCTCTACTATGGTTGAAGCTCGCCCGTCTGCCATTCATGGTGTTTCTTTTTTTTTTTTTTTAAAGATTTTATTTATTTATTTGACAGAGAGAGAGGTCACAAGTAGGCAGAGAGGCAGGCAGAGAGAGAGGAGGAAGCAGGCTCCCTGCAGAGCAGAGAGCCCGATGCGGGGCTCGATCCCAGGACCCTGAGATCATGACCCGAGCCGAAGGCAGTGGCTTAATCCACTGAGCCACCCAGGCGCCCCCATGGTGTTTCTTATCTTCCACTCTCTAGTCAAGACTCAGCCAAAGTGGTGCTTCTTTAAGAAGCTGTCTCCAAGGATGCCAGGGTGGCTCAGTTGGTTAAGCATCTGCCTTAAGTCAGTCATGATCCCAGGGTCCTGGGATCGAGTCCCACACTGGGCTCCTTGCTTAATGGGGAGGCTGCTTCTCTCTCTGCCAGCTGCTTCCCCTGCTTGTGCGCTCACACGCTCTCTGTCTCTCTCTGACAAATAAATAAATAAAATCTTAAAAAAAAAAAAAAGAAGAAGAAGAAGAAGCTGTCTCCAGAATAGTGCAGGCTCTCTGCAAGATGTTAATGGTCTCTTAGATCCTCTATTTTTTTTTCCTTTATGTCACTTTTACCACAATTATAATTAAAATAATAACAATTACAGAATTAGTGGCTTAATAAATTAGTGTTAAATTCTCTACTAGGATGTCAGTTCCATGAGGATAGGGGACTACTTTTATGTTTAGCATCCTCACAGTTTAGTAGGATGTCAGGAGCACAATAAACCTTTTCTGAAAGAATAGCAAATGGAAGTGAAGAATGTTTATAGGAAAAGCCTCTGTGTTGGTTTCCTTTGGTCTACATTTGCAAACATGCATAAATTAGTAGAATAGCAGGATGTCTCTGTGATCTTCAAACTCTAGGCAGAATTGGCAGGAGACCCTGATTCCAAAGACCTTAGATGTCGGAATATACTCAGCCCTGGAATTATTTTTCTACACATTTTTAGAAGCACCCCCCACAACCCCCAATTTGGAAATCTTCGTTTTAAACCCTGCTTCCAGACCCGCCTTTTCTCCTTTGTACCATGCTGAAAATTTAGACTTAAGACTCACTTCTGTCTTTCCCTTTATGAATATGTGAATTGTATCTAAACCATTTCTGAAAATTACTGAAGATTTCAAGGGGTGGGAGGAGGCAGAAAAAATGTTAATATCATAGTGGTGCAAACAACCTTCGAGTCTCTGGTCCCCACCAGTTCACTACCATGTAGATGCCCCCACCATGTGCTCTTAGCTCTGATCTTCATCTTCTCCCAGCCTCCCATTATATAGACCTATATCCCTCTCCCTTAACACTCCTTTTTCCTCACCCATGTCTCCTACTGATCTCAGGAGTTCCAAAGAAAATACTCTCCTATTCTTCAAAAGACACATTTACTCCCCCTTTTAAAGTCTTGCCATATTGCAAAAGTGAATCTGACCCACTTTGAGTAGTATTTTGGGTTGTTTCTTCAAACAAAGATAGTTTCCTTCCCAAGAAGGATCTCATTGTCAGATGGTAAGATAGCATTTACTATTTTCATTTTATTGTTATCTCCTCTATAGAAACTTCAATTTGTGTCATTTTCCCCCAAATGGTATATTACTATAGATATTTGAGTGAAGTCTTCCAATTGAAAAACAAAGTGATAATGGGATTACATAGAACAATAGCTAGGGAGGTATATAAATCTGGGTTAAAATCTTGAATCTACAACCGATGAGCCTACAGATAAGTAGATAAGTTCCTTGAACTCTCTAATATTCCACTTCCCTATCTGTAAAATGAAAATAATAATACACATGCACACACAAACACATATGCTTGTTTCTTTCCCCTTGACTGCCCAACGTCCTTTCTGTCTTACCATTCTGATCAAATTGAGATTTTTCCCTTAGGAAGCAACTTCTTGTACTGGATATAACCAGATGAGAGGAGGACCGACTAATCCAATGCAAACTAACTCAATGTGTGGTATTCTCATGGCCATAATGTTAGTTCATAAAAGGCCCAGCTACAGCCAAAAAAAGGATAATTTGCTTGACTGTTGTGGGAACACACCTGGTCTATTCCCGTGATGAGGTTAAGGAATCGAGACATCAAAATTGCTGATAGTAACCATCTTGCAACCATAAGAAAAATTAGTCTGGCACCAGGCAGAAGGAAAAGCCAAGAGAACCACAAAGAAATGAAGATTCATTCTGACCAAACTGTTCCTAAGCCCATATATTTCTGGTTTTTTCAATTATGGGAAGTAATCAATCCCTCTTTATCACTGAGGCTAATCACAAGTGGTATTAGTAACAGCCTATCAAAAGGAAGCTAAATAATACCTTCATTACCTTGGTGATTTATATTTTCTGTTCAATTTTGTTTTATGTTTCATATTTGCAACATCATTATTTTTTGATTATCTGATAAGGCTTGACTATGGTTATGATATTGGACCTTTCACCTACTTACATTTCCAAATAAATATAAAATCATTTAATTAAGTTTCAAAGATAAGACAGTTTGAATTTTGACTTGAATTAAATTAAATCTAAAAATCAAGGTTAATAGACTATTTTCTAATATTTTCTCTTACCATTCAGGAACTTAGTGTATCCAACCATTTAATCAAATCTTCTTTAAAATTCTCTCTAACATGATTTTATAGATTTATTTATGACTACATATTGCCCATTCAATTTATGCTTCAATATTTCATAAATTATTACTATTATGAAAGGATGGTTAAGTATTTTTTTTTCCAAATGGCAATTATTAATATACTAACATTCTTTTTGGCAGTTAAGAGTAGTTTTCCGAAGCATAATATCTTGAAAACAGATCAACTGGATCTCCTAATCATGGGTCAGCCCCTACCTGCCTTTATTTCCTTGGGCAATTTACTTACCCCTGTGTGCCACAGAAACCCTGTCTATAAATGAGACATTCCTCATAAGGGTGTGGTAAGTATTAAATGGGTTAATACATGGAAAATACTTAGGAGAGTAACTGGCACATAAGAAGCCCTTTATAAATCTTTGTTATAATTTATTGTTGTCATTCTTTTTATTGTTGATGTTTCCACATTATGACTTCTAATTGCTTTTTTTCATTTTTTTTAAGATTATTTATTTATTTGACAGAGAGAGAGAGTGAGTTCACAAGTAGGCAGAGAGGCAAGCGGCGGGTGGGGGAAGCAGGCTCCCGCTGAGCAGACAGCCCAATGGGCGGGTCAATCCCAGGACCCTGAGCCCAAGGCAGAGGCTTAAACCACTGATCCACCTAGGCGCCTCTTCCAATTGCTTTTTTTTTTTTTTTTTTTTTAAGAGATCACAAGTAGGCAGAAAAGCAGGCAGAGAAAGAGAGGAGAAAGCAGGCTCCCCGCCGAGCAGAGAGCCCGATGCGGGGCTCGATCTCAGAACCTTGAGATCATGACCTGAGCTGAAGGCAGAGGCTTTAACCCACCAAGCCACACCGATGCCCCCCAATTGCTTTTTTTCAAGCGGATTTGTATTTTCCTATCTATCTGTCCATCCATCCATCCATCCACTCATCCAACTATCTACTAACCTGCCTACCTATACAATACCTATTTCCCCTTTAAGCTTTCTATGTAAAGGAATTTGTAAGAAGGTATAAAATTAAAAGTGGCAATAATATTTGTGAACATATTTTATTTATAAAATTAAAGGAGATGTCAATGGACTTTCTTCATTGATTCTAATTGTGTTTATGATATGTGGTTTCAGAGTGACTCTTTTTATTTATATTAAGAGTGGGGGAGCCTGGGTGGTTCGTCAGTTAAGCATATAACTCCTTTTTTTTTTTTTTTTTAGATTTTATTTATTTATTTGTCAGAGAGAGAGAGAGAGACAGAGAGCACAGGCAGACAGAGTGGCAGGCAGAGGCAGAGGGAGAAGCAGGCTCCCTGCCGAGCAAGGAGCCCGATGTGGGACGCAATCCCAGGACGCTGGGATCATGACCTGAGCGGAAGGCAGCTGCTTAACCAACTGAGCCACCCAGGCGGCCCAAGCATATTACTCTTGATTTTGGCTCAGGTGATGATCTCAGGGTCTGCTTGAGATTCTCTCCCTCTGCATCAGCGCCCTCCCCCCACACCCCGCCTCAGAAATAAATAAATAAATCTTTAAAGAAAAAAAAAAGAGAGTAGATCCTTTTTCCCCTGCCTCCTTCCTTCCCTCCTTTCTGCCTTTCCTGTTTCTTACTTCCTAAGTAGTATATAAAAATGTATTTATGGGAAAACCTCAAGCAATAACGGGTTAAACAATAAAATTAGAATTTTTCCTTGAACACTGACTCTTTCTTTGCTTCCAAAAATTTTTCTGACTACTTCAATATTGAAAATGTTTGCTAAAGAAAAAAAAAAAGAATTAAAAAAAAGAATTCAATACACAGCTCTTAAGTCTTCCAGTGTGTCTACACAAGTATAATTTGAAGGGTTTTTCTCCACAGTTTACTTTTTTTAACCTTCCAGTTTTTGTTCAAATTGAGCTATACATTCTCTTTTTTGTTGTTGTATAATATTCCATGGCCTCTGCATAAGAATCCATAGAAGTTCACAACAATTTATTTAACCATACCCCTCCTAAGTGGATTTTAGAGATTTCAATTTTTTACTATACAAATAGTACTATAATGGATTTCCTTACATACAGAATATATAGAACATTGTTACAATCATCTACAAAGCTGTCTTAAGCTTATCATCAAAGACATAATAGGTATGATTGGTCTGAATAGAAAACTCAATAAATACTTTACTATCAGGAATTCATCTGATTCAAAGTCATGTAAATAATAACAATAAACCTATAGTCAAATAAACTCTATCTATAATGATAGTGAGGGTCCTGAAAAAAATACTCAAAATTGATTAAAATATGATATAAAGATGGCCAGTGAACTATGGTAACAAGGATACTTGGTGATGATTATGTACTATTGATAATCTTAGAAACATGAAAAAAATCACAATATCATGAAGCAAAACTGCTCAGAATATATGGCAAATGTACGAAATGTAATTAGAGTTATTAGATTCAGATCGTTATTATAACTGTGTGCCAGTTACATAAGTAGGAAGAAAAAACCACGAAACTTAGAGAATTTGTTCTTAAGGGGTGGGGAGACAGATTACAATCTTCAAAATAGATTATTTCTCAAATTAAATAGACTTTTGCCTCAGTCCAATTCTTATAGCTTGCTCCTCCTCTTTGTCCTCAATGTCATGTCTAAAATGTTGATATGGCAACAGTCACAGCCCCAACTGTTAAGAAGAATGTCAAGTTCCTCAGATTCATAGCATGGGAGACTAGCTCAAAACCACACAAGTGGCTTGTTTATTTTTTAAAATGTGAATATATATATATACATACAAACACATGTGTGTGTGTATATATATATATATATATAATCTCCATCCATTCATAGAGAACACATGTTCCTTTTCTATAAATAGAACTTAGATTTTAAAAAATTGAAAATTTACTAGCTAAGTGGCAGAAAAGAAAAATTTGTATTTTTCAGATCCTAAAAACAAGTCTAAATAACTAAAACTGAATAATATGAAATCTGAATACAGATGACCAATAACTAAAAACAATTTTGAAAAATGAATTCCTAACTAATAGGTAAAAGATAAAATGTAGGGCACAATGGAGGAAATTTGTTACATACAATGTGAAAAAATTATTTGGAGTGTTTCTTAAACATTTACAGTCTTATTCAAAATGAATTGTATGTGCAAAGAGCAAAATCGGTTTTTCACCTCAAATACACAAAATAGAATAGGTATTTTGTAATATTTCAAAAAAATCAGAGATTTTTTTTTAATATTTAATTTATTTATTTGACAGAGAGAGAGGTCACAAGTAGGCAGAGAGGCAGGCAGAGAGAGAGGGAGAAACAGGCTCCCCACTGAGCAGAGAGCCGGATGCAGGGCTCGATCCCAGGACCCAAAGATCATGACCTGAGCCGAAGGCAGAGGCTTAAACCACTGAGTCACCCAGGCACCCCCAGAGATTTTTTTTTATTAAATATCATAGAAATATATAAAAAAACCTTCTATAGAACATCTATGGCAAGGGCCCAGGGTGCCAAAACCTTGTATTTAAATGAATGAGGACATTTCAAAGATTTTTTTTTCATGCAGACCTGCAAATGTCTGTTTAGTGGTCTAGATCTATTATTACAAACTCTGAGATAATTTTGATGATTAAGAAGATCACAGACATATTAACTCTAACAAAGCAGAAACTTAGTAATGCATCATAGGGAACCAACAAAATTTCACACACAAAAGAAAGACATTGGTAAAAACGCAGAGCTCAGGGCGCCTGGGTGGCTCAGTGGGTTAAGCCGCTGCCTTCGGCTCAGGTCATGATCTCGGGGTCCTGGGATCGAGTCCCGCATCGGGCTCTTTGCTCAGCAGGAAGCCTGCTTCCCTCTCTCTCTCTCTGCCTGCCTCTATCTACTTGTGATCTCTCTCTGTCAAATAAATAAATAAAATCTTTAAAAAAAAAAACAACAAAAAAAAAACGCAGAGCTCAAATCCTAGTTCTGACACTTTGCTTTTTTTTGCCAAAATTAGACACTTTGCTCCTGTTGTATCACACTGACTTTTTGGAACTTCTCTTTTATCTTCTGTAAATGAGGGAGTAGGAAAACAGGAATCTATCTATGCCTTTGCTAAATCCCATGCTTTGATTGTTATTTTCAGATCTCAATAACACTGTGGAAAAATGGTCTGAGAGACGTCTGTTTAAAAAAAAAAAAATGCAGATTGGATAAATGCATGTATCTCTGTTTTCTCTTTAAATCTTTCAGTAAAGGGATTTTTTTTAAAAAGTAATAAACCCAGAGGATATATGCATTTTTTCGTAGCTTTAATGCTGGATAAATAGTATTTAACTTTTTATTGTTATCATTTCAAAGCAGAGGAAGGTGAAATCTGGGAGCCTGCAGAGGATGGTGCCAGTAGGGAACAAGTGAGGTGAATCCACACTGAGGAACAGGGGGAAAAATTTAGAAATTAGAAATGCCCAGTTATTCAGAAGACAGCAGCAAGGCCTGGCCTACAATGTGAAGTATTGGATGAAAGTATGAATAAAGAAACTGTTCCCAAATTCTCCCTCTTATCACACAGAGCCTGGGAACTATGACCAACCCCCACCTCTTGAAATGGAAGATACGTTTAAGTATTTTTAAACTGAACCAGAGAACCACAGGATCCTGTGAGATCTGAAGCAGTAGAGAACAGAGGTGAAAACAGGATTGAGTGGAAATCTGCCTAATTCATCACGAGACACGTACTGCCTCTTTTCTCTAACTTAACTCAGACACCCCCCTCCCCGACCCCCGCAAATGGAACTGGAACGATTCCTATGAAGATTCAACTTACAAATCAGGATAGTCAATGCCAAGCTCTCCAAGTTTTGATCCAATTACCCTATGAGAAACACACTAGGAAAAAAAAAATGGGTGTATTTAAATGATTCCTTTAAATATGAATAATACCTAGGGACTACCAGAAATTTAAGAAGAACCTTCATTCTGTAGGTGGCAAAAACAAACAAAAGGAATTGGAGAAAAACAGCATTTTCAAAGCACAATGAAATAATGACTGTAACCAATATTATTAGATAGCTAAGAGAAAATATTCAAGAAAAATCAGAAAACAATTGTTGGCAGGAAGGAAGAAAGGTAGGAAGGAAGGAAGGGAGGGAGGGAGGAAGGGGCTTCAAATGGAGTCACTTATGCTGTGTTCCATGTCAGCAAATAAGACCTAATGTCTAATCTAATTGCAGATCTAGCCTCTCGCAGGAATGTGATCTTTAACCAGTCAATCAGAATGAATTACCTTGTCAGCACTAGTGAGGTAATTTGCATAATAGACCCCAGTCCTTTCCCTAAAGAAAGGTAAACTTGCTTGAAATAATCCACTCTTTGTTAGAAACTTCCTTTTTCCTCCCACTTCTGCCTATAAAAGCCTTCCATTTTGAGCAGAGCTCCTTTCTGTTTGCCAGATGGGCTGCTGCTTCATTCATGAATCACTGAAAAAACCAATTAAAGCCTTAAATTGAGTTGGTTTAGTTTTGTTTTTTAACAGATTTGATGGCAATGGTGGGACCAAAGGAGACTTCAGGCGGCTTCTGGGACAACAAGAAACAAAGGTGTGCTGCCCAAGCATCATTCTGAGTTCACAATCTTTCTTACCATTCCAGGGAGTAACTTCCTCTCATTCTGAAGTCCGTTCTTTTTGGGATGAGCTCTGAATCTAACTGGCTTTCCAGTTCAGGGCAGGTGAACTCTGGCTGTCAAACAGTTCTGCCCAGAACCCAAGCCCCTAGTGCTTATTTCAGACCACCATTCTTGTTTAATTAGTAGAAACACCCAGCCCTTAATGCTGTCCCAGGATCCACACAGGAACTGTTAATGACAGTTTATAGCTCTTGTGTGGAGTCCGCAGCCTGAAGTCTCTGTTTGTTGAGGTCTGTTGGTTCAACCTTTTCTCCAGTGCAAGTTTCCATGGTGGGAACTGGTGGTGGTACACACAAGGGCCCTCTCTTGCCCAGGAAGCCATAACATCTCTTGGGTATTGTTGATACATTAACATGCATGTTTGTCTTATTTTGCGTAGATAAAAGACTATTGCTAAGGGTAAATCTCAGAAGCACTCACAAAATTGATGGGTGCAATCTGAGCATTTAAAAGCTATTAGAATGCTCACCACCTAACCCAAATTCCCATGTTAAGGATAAATTGGTCATGGAATGGAGTAGATGAATATCGGGTCCCTGACAACCTCAAGAAAATTTCTGTGCAACAAGGTACACTGTAAAACACCACACAACCCCTCAGGCTCTAAGAGACCCAAAAATGCTTAGTTAAAAGAAATGGAATCTTTTAAATTTAAACAGGTAAGCAGGACTTCTTCCATTACCAGAATCTACAGATATTCCCAAACTCAGTGAAATCTTACTAAAAACTACTCAGAATAACAGTGGCCTCTGTTTGAAACATTCCTATTAATCAAGATCATTTGAAAGCAAGGGCTCCTGGGGCACCTGGGTGGCTCAGTCTGCTGGAGTCATGATTATGGGGTCATGAGATCGATGCCCACATCAGGCTCCAAGCTAGGGATGGAGCTTTCTCCCACCCCCCAAGCCCAACCTCCATTTGCATGCTCAAGCTGTATGAATGAATGAATGAATGAATGAATAAGTGCATAAGTAAAAGTAAAAGCAAGGGCTCCCAAAGCAAGTAAGTAGAATGGGATTCTAATTTTAAGTGCATGAAGCCTCAAAAAGGCTTCAAAAATGTCAAAATAACTTTATGGAAAGATCTGTCATAAAAGGCCAGTGAGAAAGACATAAAAGGTACCTAACACAAAAGAGTGAGACTATCAAATCCCCTACTGCTCCCCCTTTGTCCTCCTTTATTTGAGTATCCACTCTAGTAATATGTCTGAATTTTCTTTTCACTCTCAAGAGATTACATGACTGTAAACAAAAGTCTTTCAAGTTAGTGTCCTTATGGATACCTCCATATCTACTCTCAAAGATGGTCTCCTATCTTCCACCAATCTCGTGGTTATGAGGACTTAGCAATTTCCTAGTTAATCACTATGTTCTTCCCTTAAACAGCAAGGGAAACTAAAATTAAGGGAAAATCTTGCCAAAATCTTTTAGATACCAGAGCCTGCAGAGGGGATCCTAGGCAAACTGCCAAAAGCTGGGTTAAGGGTGAAAATTATTTCCAGACTTGGTTCTTGGCTCTCTGGAGCATAGTGGCTCCTTTTCTGTCCAGATGATGTAGGCAGGGCAGGTCCAGGGACCCATGGGGAAGAAGGTTCCTATAGGACTAGCCAAGCGCATCCCTGGGTTTGCCAGGATGGAAATCAAATGTGAGCCAGCACGACATGGAAGCAAGAGTTTATGGAAGATCTATAGGGATTCAGATGGAGTGTTCGGAGATGTGGAAAGGAAAAGAGGGAGTCTCTCTTTGTTCAGGGTCTGGGGTTTGTTACTGAGGATGATGATCTGGTGCATGTCTTTTCAGGCATTCAGGAACCAGTAAGAACCAAGAGGAGAGCTCAGGGGTTATTCCTTGGAGTCAGGGGGCCTTGGCTTTGAGATATGAAGACTTCATCCCATCATTCTTACCTAGTCCTTCCTTAGATGTTACCCATTCTAGGGAAATCATTAACTCCTTGTCCCTTATAAGGAGGACATGTGCTATTTGCATTGCATGGCTGTGTAGAGTGGGGTGGAGGTGCAAGTCCAATCAAGAATAGAAGCAGAAAAAGAAGCCAAGGTTAACTACAACAACAGCCTTTTCTCTCCTGCGATCCCTTCAGTTCCCCTGTCTCACTAACATCCTGGCTGGGTTTCCTGCCTGCTTAGGCCGATCATTGGCTCTTTCTTCTGACTAACTTTGGGAGTGACTCCCTGTTGTATGAAGACAGTATCCTTTGCACTCTTTGAGGAAACTTCATGGGTCCTCAGGGTTGTTAGTCTAAAAGTGCCAGGAGCTTTTAACCGTGTTACAACCTGACAAGATATCTGAAAGGATTTAATAACTCTGTGATCAGAAATTTGGCCAATTTGGAAGCTGATATTCAGAATCTGATAAAAATATGTTTTAGGCCTTCTTTCTGAAGCTAAGTGTACCTTGGAGGCAAGAAAACCCTTCCAACATAGGTGGGTGGGTGTGTCAGTCCTTTGATAAGCAACTAACAGAACCTATTGATCTTAAAAGCCTTGGAGGCATTGTAAAAAATCTGGCCTTAGGACACAAAAGTCCTTCTTAGAAGAACTTGCACTCTTTCCCTCTGCCTTTGAGATGTAAATGTTCTACTTGATCCCTCCAGGAACACTTATCCAGGCCATCTCTTTGAAATGCAAACTTCAGGGAGGTAATTCTTATCAGAAGAAGAACAAAAGGAGGAAAATTTACTGAAAATTTAGGTAAATTAAGAAAATTTAGGTCACTGAAAATTTAGGTAAATTAAAACTCTTTTAACCATTTTCTTCACAAATATTAGTAAAAGGCTTTAGCCATCTGAGAAGGTAATCTCAATTTATTCCATCTGCCAGAAACATAATTTGGATCTATCTCTGTTATAACTAGTGAGTTTTGTATATTCGTACCTGACTCCTGGCATTAACTTTTAAGTGGAAACTATAAAGTCTCTGTTTGCATTAGCCTATTTATGTGTGTATGTGTATGTATGCTATGTATCTATCTATCTACCCATCCATCCATCTCCAGAAGGTATCACAAAGATTATTTGTAGGGACACCTGAGTGGCTCAGTGGATTAAGCCTCTGCCTTTGGCTTGGGTCCTGGTCTCAGGGTGCTGGGATTGAGCCCCATGTCGGGCTCTCTGCTCAGTGGAGCCTGCTTCCCCACATCTCTCTGCCTGCCTCTCTGCCTGCTTGTGATCTCTCTCTGTGTCAAATAAATAAAATCTTAAAAAAAAAAAATTACTTGTAAAAGAGCTCTATTTAATGGGCTTAATGAAAATTAAGTGTTATTATGAATTAAGGACTCCTAAAATTCTCAGAAATGTAATAGAAACTAATCCAATTATTTTTTCGGTTCACATGACCTGGGAAAACATTTGGTATTAAAGCTAGTTTTTTTTGGTTTAATTTAAATGGGCATGTCTCTTTCTTCCTTCCTTCCTTCCTTCCTTCCTTCCTTCCTTCCTTCCTTCCTTTCTTTTTTAAAGATTTTATTATTTGAGAGAGAGAGAACAGGAGTGGGGAGAGGAGCAAAGGGAGAAGCAGATTCCACACTGGGTGGGGAACCCATTATGAGGCTTTGTCCCAGGACCCTGAGGTCATGACCTGAGCCAAAGCCAGATGTTAAACAAACTGAGCCACCCAGGTGCCCCAAAACAGACATGTTTTTACAGCATTATCAACATTGAATATAATACAGACATAAAGCTTTTATTCTACCTGGGCTTATTAGTCAAATGAGTTCATTATCTGCTACAAAATTTTCCAACAACAATACAAACTTGATATGATGAAATTTTCTTAAGTAACATCCACATAATTGTTGAGAACAAGTGAATTAAATAGATGTGAATAGTTTCTGGATTTTTTCCTTTGGTGCCCATGTTTGTGGGTCACACCACTTTGAAGAATGAAGAGGTAGACCAGGCAGAGTGGTGGGCAAGAAAGCAAGGTCTATTGAAGGATGGCACAAAACTCTGGAAGAGGGAAGGGACTCAAGAAGTTTGCCACTGGAAGTTCTAAGGCTGAGGGTTTCTATGGGCTGGTTGGCAGGTCATTTTAATCTGATTAACTCTCCACAATCCTGTCATCTAGTCAGGTTTTTGTCATTTATCTATCATGTGGGAAAGAGTAGAGGACTCCATCCAGGATGGGGTAAAATCCTTTAAAGGGTATTTTCTTCTTAGAGTGGGAGCCCCTTGTCCCTGCCTGCCTTATGTCCAACTATCCTTTATCACTTAGGATAAAAGCTTTTAGGTAAACTTTTTACATAGTTTCCCTAAATCTTTTTGGAAACCTGAAACCTTAAAATTTTGAAAAGTTAAATGATGGATAGTGATTGACTATTTTGGCCATTTCCAAATAAGATAAAATACAGAAACATTAATTACTAAACATAGGCTTATCCACTTTGGGCTTCTTCTTATAGAGAAACTAAAGATATTTGGGTCTATAGTAAACATTTTTTTTTTTTTTGCCACACTGGAAAATTTAGTATGAGAAACATGTTTCTAGAAATAATAAAAACTATTTATAAATTTGTCAGGCCATAAAATGCTAATGTAACACAATTTGCAATTGTTTATTATTTTCCTAAAAATTAAGGTTTTCAAGTTTCAGAATTCTAATATGTATAATTAAAGTTACTAAAATATTAAAAAAAACACCTCAATATGCAAAGAAAGTAGGATGTGTGTACCTTCAGTAAAATAAAGTATGAGGAAAAGAGAAGTATTTTTGTTAAGGAAAAAAAGGAATTTTTTAAACTTTTTTTTAAAAGATTTTATTTATTCATTTGACAGACAGAGATCACAAGTAGGCAGGGAGGCAGGCAAAGAGAGAGGAAGGGAAGCAGGCTTCCCACGGAGCAGAGAGCCCGATTCCGGGGCTTGATCTTAGGACCCTGGGATCATAACCTGAGCAGAAGGCAGAGGCTTAATCCACTGAGGCACCCAGGCACCCCAAAAAAGTACTTTTATCTTAAGGGCTACTTTTTTTTTTTTTAAAGATTTATTTATTTATTTATTTGACAGAGAGAGATCACAAGTAGGCAGAGAGGCAGGCAGAGAGAGTGAGAGGGAAGCAGGCTCCCTGCCGAGCAGAGAGCCCGATGTGGGACTCGATCCCAGGACCCTGAGATCATGACCCGAGCCGAAGGCAGCGGCTTAACCCACTGAGCCACCCAGGTGCCCCTTAAGGCCTACTTATCTTAACTGGCTATTTCAGAATGGGAAAGAGAAAAAGCAGGACAAAACTATAGGTTTGTGGAAAAGGAATGTTGGGAAAGGAATTTTATGCGTGGTTAAGGTTTATTTAACTTAAAAACAAACAAACAAAAAGATGAGATTTATTATCAAAAGCACACTGGTGTAGGGGCTCCTGGGTATCATGGTCAACCAAGCATCCGACTCTTGGCTTCTGCTCAGGTCCTGATGTCAGGGTTGTGAGATGAAGCTCCTCATTTCTTGGGCTCTACACTCAGCAGAGTCTGCTTTAGACTCCCTCTCCCTCTCCTCACCCACACCCCCTCCCCCAACACTCTCTCTGACTCTCCAAAACAAATAAATAAATCTTTTTGAAAAAAGTACACTGGTGTGAAATTAGAACTGTTGTTCTTTCTGTTACAAGAACATTTTCTTGGACTTTTGGTTTGCTTTTGTAACAGATTGTGAAAATTTATTTACCTTTTAGGTACTCTGTGAAGAAAGCAAAGATTCTGGGTCTTAGCAAAATAATTTACTGTGCTTCATGTTATCGTTATCATCAGCTCTTTGATTATTTAAGAAAACTGAGTCTTTTCTATTTAAAAAAAAAATTAAGGCTTTTTCTTTTTTTATTGAGGGGGGGAATTTTTTTTTTCTTTTTCTTTTCAGTGTTCCAGAATTCATTATGTACCACACCTAAGGCTTTTTCTACAACTATTTAACTTTCTGCATTTCCCTGCAAAGTCTTTAATTGCAACCAAAGTTAAATGGATAAGCATTGTTTAATAGTGACCTATGATCCTATCTATATGACCAAGTATTTGTAAACTTTTTGATATTTTTGACAAACTTGCAAAAATTAAATTTGAAATGAAGTCTTATTGACCTTGAATAAACTTCAGAATTTTCTAGAAGGTCTCTGGAACATCTCAAAAGATGTGTTTTCTCTCCTTATTTAAAAAAAAAAAAGATGTTAATCGAATTAGTCATATTTGATGTGCTAAATTAATCAGGGAACCATTGTCAAGTAATAAGTAATAGTAAGCTTTCTTCATGTTGTATTTGTATAGTATATGTTATAAGTATTTCAGAAATTGTATGAAATTCCTGGAGTCTGATATATCCTGGTATAATGTTATCATCATAATTCCAGTTATCACTTTAAAATGTGTGTCTTAGGAATGACCAAATCTCCTTGTTAATTCCATTATAATAAATTCTCATAAGATTTTAATAACAGGCATTTTAGAAGTTTTTTTTTTAAAAGATCTTATTTATTTATTTGACACACAGAGAGAGAGAGCAAGAGAGGGAACACAAGCAGGGGGAGTGAGGAAGGGAAAAGTAGGCTTCTTGCTGAGCAGGGACCTGATGTGGGGCTTGATCCCAGGACCCAAGGTTCATGACCTGAGCCAAAGGCAGAGGCTTAACCCACTGAGCCACCCAGGCACCCCTGGAAAGTCTTTTTTTGTTACTTACAGATAATTACTATTTTACTCAGAAGCTTTTGCAAAAGTGTTCTGCAAAAGTGTGTCACCTTCAAGGAGACTCCTACAAAGGACTTTGACAAGTACAGTTTTCTAATAACTTTAAGATCATAAAACTGAACTGGGTAAGACTTTCCAGAACTAATGGAAAAACTGGATTCAAGTAGAACAAGTGTTAATTACATTGGACTGAAGTTGGAAGATCATAATTCCTATGGCCTTTTTGTTTAAAACATTGCTGGTTCTTTAATGTTTTGTTTTTCCAGATTTAAGGAAACCTTTTCTTAAACTATCTATGACTTAGCATAATTTGATAAAGTATGTCGTCATAAACCAAGATGAAATATTTATATTTTTCCTCCAGGTGATGCCTCCAAAATTTGGAAATCCTTGAGTATTCTTTTCATGGCAATATAGTCTGTTATTTACATAAGTTCAGTAAGAATCTCTTCTCCCACTAACAGGACACAACTAGAAACACTGGTTGTATTGCCGAGACTCTGACTGGAATGTCATAGTTGAGAGAAACCTACATAGACTCAGATATGACCAGAGCTTATAAGGTCAATCGCTATTCTTACTGGTTTATGTAAATAAGCACGCCAAGTTTAATGCAAACAAAGTAATTTTACATGACTATCTTTGGAAAAAAGTAGGGATGATTGTGATGGACAGCTGGAACGCAGTTAAGCAGGGACAGGGGACCCCACCCGAAGAGGAAACCACCTTTTAAAGGATTTTACACCACCTTGGAAGAAGCCCTCCACCCCTTCCATGTGCTAGATAGATGACAAAAAATGATTGGATGACAGGCTCATGGAGAGTTGATCAGATTAAAATGGCCTGCCAACAAGCCCGTAAAGACCCCTAGTCTTAGAAAGTCCAGTGGCAACCTTCTCGGGTCCCCTCCCTCCTCAGAAACTTTACATTATCACTTTGCTATTGCTCAGTAAAGCTTGCTTTGCTGCCCACCACTTTGTCTGGTCAATATCTTCATTCTTTGAAATGGTGTGACCAAAAACCTTTGGACTGATGGAGAAAAAAGTCCTGTAACAAATTGTAGAGAGAAAAATTATGATTCTGCCTATGCAGATACTAGATCCTAATCTTACTATTTGTCTTTGAAGTTTTGGTATAAACCTGTAAACTGAAGTGGATCCTGAGTTCTCATTTACTCCAATACCCTTGTTTCTACTCTCCAATATAACAAAATTTTCCCCCATCTTTCTGATTGAGATCCTCCTCACTGCCCAGTTAGCAGGCAAACTTCAGGAACTTGAAACTTAGACGTACATCTCACAGCTAAAGAAGTTTCCACTGGGGTGCCTGGGTTAAAGGCTCTGCCTTTGGCTCAGGTCATGATCCTAGGGTCCTGGGATTGAGCCCTGTGTTGGGCTCCCTGCTCTGTGGGGAGTCAGCTTCTCTCTCTCCCTCTGTTCCTCCTCTTTGCTCCTGCATGCTCATACTCTCTCTCAAATAAATAAGATCTTAAAAAAAAAAAGTTCTACCTCACAACTGGTCCTATGCAGATGCCAGGGATCTCCCAGTCAAACGGACGAGGAGAGGTAAATGGAATGATGTAGTGTGTCTGCCCAAGATGCCAGATCAAGACTTCCTACTTTTTATCAACATAAAAGCCTTTCTCTTCTTTCCTTAACTCTGGATTTGACCTGGAAGGATACCACCCTCACTTGGATATCCTTAGCCATTGCTAGGTGGGGATAACCTTTCAGACTGGCCAGATCTGTCATTAAAACCAGAAACAAAGAAACCTGATCTGTTCATTAACAGTACAACCTTCGTGGAAGTGGTTTGTGTCCCAACAGAATTTATCTTTGTCTGTGGTAGTTATCAGGCTCCTTGGGTCTACGAATGCCAAGATGGCTGGCATGATGCTTCTCAGGTTATCTAACTGTGCCCCTAACTGTTCACAAATGAGTTAAGTAAAATAAGTCATTGGTCAACTCATTTGAATTTACATCGCTTAATTAGAAAGGACCTACCAGGGACGCCTGCGTGGCTCAGTTGGTGAGTGTCTGCCTTTGGCTCAGGTCATGATCCCAGGGTCCTGGGATGGAGCCTGCATCCGGCTCCCTCCTCAGCAGGAAGCCTGCTTCTCCCCTTCCCACTCCCCCTGCTTGTTTTCCTTCTCTCGCTGTGTCTCTCTGTGTCAATAAATAAATAAAATCTTAAAGAAAGAAAAAAGAAAGAAAGAACTTACTAGGAGCCTTTCATGATTCAAGATTCACTTCTTTGGCAAGGCCCTACTTCCTTGGTTAGAAGCAAATGTGAATGAGGCTATGATCAGCAACTTTTCCTTAACTCTTAAAAGTATCGAAAGGATCCGCTGCTAAAACAAGAGCTGCCCCAGAGACATCCTTAGATGCTCCGGCCAAAGTTGTTCTTGACAGCAAGATAGCCCTTAATTATCTTTTAGCTGAGCAAGGAAGTTTCTGTGCTGTGGGCAACACCACCAGCTGTGCCTGCATTAATACTATGGGGAAGTTGAAACTCAAGCCAAATACGATCACTAATAGGCCACTAGGCTTAAGAAGTTGAATTCTTCAATAGGGTCTTCTCTGGACTTCTCTGAATTTTGATTGGTTTGGTTCTTGGGTACCACGGCTCCCAATTGCACTCCAGACATTGGGAATTATTCAGCTTATAATAATAGACTATTCTTCCCGGCATGCTGCGTCCTCTCAACAGCCTGAGATGCATGGTTGCAGTCACTAACCACCAAGTAAGTCAATGATCTCTCTAAGACTGAACATCAAGAAATGAATAAATGACCAAATAAAAAATTGTGAGCATGAAGTTGTGACCTGAGGATACCATAGATATTCAGGGGAAAAAACAAACAAACAAACATCGTGACCTGTGCATATCCCACGGAGCACCAAAAGAAGCTGTAAGAACTGCACAGCAATAGCAGGGAGTGGCATTACTGCCTTAAAATTTGATCATAGCTTTTAGTTAAGGTGAGAGTCTGATCAAAAAGGGGGAATTGTTTAAAAAAGAAAAAGTGAAAAAAGAAAAGGCCTAAAATGGAGTTACTTGTGCTGATCTTCCTGTCAACAAACCAAGACTTAATATCTAATATAATTACAGTTTCAGCCTCTCCTAGGAATGTGATCTGTAACCAGTTAATGTGGAGTTACCTGGTCAACACCAGTGAAGCAATCTGCTTAACAGAGCCTAACCCTTTGCCCAAAGGAAGGTGACCTTACCTGGAAAAACTAACTCTTAGAAAGTTCATTCTCCCTGCCTGTAAAAGCCTTCCCTCTGTACAGCTCCTCAGAGCTCCTGTCTGTCTGCCATATGGGATGCTGCTTGATTCATGAATCATTGAACAAAGCTAATTAGATCTTCAAATTGACTCAGTTGAATCTTGTCTTCTAACAGGACAAAGAGGTTTTGGAAATTAAAGAAATAGCACATATTCCTAAAGGAAGAAAAAATATTAGCAGAAGTGGAAGATGAATTTGAGGAAATCTAAAAATTATAAAGCTGAGAGAGAACCAAAAGGAAAAAAAAAACCCAACTAGAGATGAAAAAGAAGAAATTCAGAGGCTCAGTGTAGGATGACTGAAGTCTGACTGTGAAGGGTCAGAAGGAGAGAACAGGGAACATAAAGTTCTGTTGATAATGGAATTACAAAAACATAATCCCAGAACAACTTCCAGAAATAAAGGCTATTTGTATCCAGAGCAAAAGAGTCAAACAGTTATCCAAAATGACACATTTTAAAGCTCCATACCCTGGAACATCAGGATGAAATTTTGGAATTCCTAGCATTTAAGATCTTCAGTGCTTCCTGGGTGGGAGGGGAAATCAAAGGGAATTACATTTTAAGGATCAATAAGGAGATAGGTGTTAGGCTTCTTACTGCAGAGCAAAGAGCACACGCTTTCAAATATCTGAAGGAAAGAGGTCCCTAAATGAGAATACTAAACCCAAACAATGAAATAGCAATTAGATATTGGCATAAATATCAATTAAGTAAAAAAAAAAAAATGAATTTTCCAGTACAAGATGCTTCAAAGGTCTCTGAGGACAACAGATACCTGCATGGAGAAATAAAGATATAGCACACATTATTTAAAAGCATGAGAGAGTTGAAAGTGAGAGAAAGCTGGCTTAAAGGGGAAGAAGTGAGGTCAGAGACACTTTTTAAACTATCCATGCATCTAATGTCCATTAAAGAATGAAAAGCAAACATGCAAAAATTATGTAGGAAGGCAGAAAATTGTATCCTTGAGAACAAGGTATATATCTTAGCTTCCCTGATGTCAAGGCATGAAGGGGAAAAAAGTCAGATAATGGAAAACCGGCCATGTGATGAAGAATTCCTAGGTTTTGAGCACAGATCAAGAATACCTACATATATTCACACATACATAAACCTATGTGTATGTGTTTAGGAAAAACAATAGATTGGTTGAAAACGAAAATTTGTTACAAAGGAGATACTATACATATATGCCTTGCAATATACTGATTTTTTTTGGAGGGGGGATGTCAAATGAACCATTATAATAGGTATCCGGGGGGGGGGGCACCTGGGTAGCTCAGTGGGTTAAAGCCTCTGCCTTTGGCTCAGGTCATGATCTCAGGGTCCTGGGATTGAGCCCCACATCGGGCTCTCTGCTCAGCAGGGAGTCTGCTTCTCCCTCTCCCTCTGCCTGCCTCTCTGCCTCCTTGTGATCTCTGTCTGTCAAATAAATAAATAAAGTCTTTAAAAAAAAAAATAGGTATCCAGGGGGGAAACGCCTTGTTTTAGAACTCAGGGCTTCAAGTAAGAAGAGTGAAATCAACTTGATGTTCAAAGGAACAGACTCTTGCTCTCTGAAAATACGTGTATGAGTATCTGTGTATCTGGAAGAGAGAGAAGAACAAGGGTCTCATGAAATTCTAAATGACAAAAATCTTTCCTTGCCTTTGCCATCTGCTTTCATTTGAGACTCAGAGGCAATGTTGGTGCAAAGTAAGATACTAGTTCCATCAATACAGGAGAGAGAGAAGTCCCTCTACTTCTCACCTATTGTAATGTTTTGGGCTCCTCAAACATGCCCAAGGTCAATCACTTCCAGCTATGTACTCATCGAAATGCTATTCCCTGGACCTAGTGCACTCTTGATTCTCTTCCCTGTTCCCATTCTGTTTTATCCGGTTGACTCTTACCTTTCCAGGTATCATGATTGGCATTACTCCTCTAAAAAGATCTTTTCCATAAGGAGATACACTTTTTCCTTTACGCTTTTCAAAGCATCCTGTGTTATTTTGGATTGCATGCTTCCTGAATAATTGTTCTTCCTCTCTGTTCTCTAAGAACGTGACAACTCCTTCACGAGGGCAAGAACAGTGTCTGCCGCACTCCAGGATGCATGTCAGGAAGGCTAGTATTTATTTAATTATCTTAAATTAGGGAGGAAACATACTCGTGGTACACTATGTCCTTGCACAGACATACAATAAAAGATGTCTTTTGAATTGTGCAAAAGAACGGTGTTCTATGCAGAGTTGTATAGTCACCACCAACCACTAAATTTCCATTCATTCATTCATTCATTCATTCATTGAGTCAATAAAATACACTAAAACATGTACTAAGCACCCATTCTATACAGAATACTTAAGTAGTTATGGAATACAACAGTGAAGAAAGCAAGCAACAGCCCTGAAGGGAACACATTATACTTACAAAAACAAATGAACCAAGCTAAAGGATATTTCACACACCATCATTCAGTTGAGTTGCAAGGAACTATTATCTGACACAAAAATGTTAAGTTTCCTGAAGATGAAGAAAAGCTAAAATATATGCAGATTTTTCTTTATACTGAATCCTCACTGATAAGAACCACTCTCTACTGAGTGGGAGTCTGTGAGATACGGTGAACCTTGAAATGCTTTGCAGAAGACTCCCAGAAAATCCTCTCAGAGCATCTTCCTTCCCATCCTGTTGGGGGTGTGGATAAAGTTCTGCCTGCGTCACTACCGATTAATCCGTGTCTCAGCTTTCAGCTGTTTCACACTGAGCTCACTGTAACTTTAAATATTGATAACTAGGCTCATATATCACAGAGCTGAGCGAATGACAGTTTCAGTGCATAATGGCTAAAGCTTTCTACAATAATCAGATATTCAATAATTCATGAAAATATATCCCCCCAAATCAAATTGGAAGCTATTTTGTGTAATATATTATTTAAAATTCAATATTATAATGCACACAACTTCTCCTCAGCCAGAGGAGGACCATTTCAAAATGTGATTATGTGCGGACTCTATTTAAAAGTGACAATTCTGCTTTTCATTTGTTTAACAGCTAAGTGGAGGAGCTCAACTGGAACTAAGTCATCTGACAACGAAACCAGGGCAGCCACAAGCAACTTTGCAAAAGGGACATGAGGACCTAAGAAAACGCACATCCCTTTTGAAAGGAGAGGCATGTGTACTTGGGGGGGGGAAATTTCTTAATTTGTGCAGGTCCTATATCAACTTGCTCCCAGAGAGTTCTCTCCAAATTACCTGTAACTTGTCAGCATCATAAGATTAATGTGTGAACTTTTAAGTCTAAGAGTCAAGACACCTGCACCCCACCCAAGGGTTGCCATTCCTCAGATGCTTGCCAAGCCATCAGTTACATTTTTTTTTTTGGTTTTACGATTATTTATTTATTTATTTAGAGAGATTGTGCGCAAGCAGGGTGGGGGAGGAGCAGAGAGAGAGAATCTCAAGCAGACTCCATGCTGAGCATGGAACCCCACATGGGGCTCTATCTCCTGACCCCAAGATCGTGACCCAAGCTGAAATCAAGAGTCAGATGCTTAGTCCATGGAGCCATCCAGGCACCCCTACTATGTTCTTTTTGAGTAGATCAGGGAAAAATTGTTTTATAAGCACAAAGTCACAGAATTATTGTTTCATTTTGTTTTGTTCTTGGAAAACAACCCCTCCCCACTTCTCCCCTGCCTATCAGAAACCTTCTTCCAAGGGCTATGCCACACTGAGTGAAGCCTTCCCTGGTTTCTCAAGCCAGATATGGCCCGCCCTTTCTCAGAACACTTATAATGTTCAAACTATTATCAAATCAACATCATATATTTATCTTGTTTCCATTAGACACGGGACCATCACTGCTACCCAAAGGTATAGCTGAGGAACCTGAATTCAAGGAGTTGTTCAAGGATACAAATCCATACAGAAGAGGCAGAAAGGTGCCTATTTGCTTTAGCATTTCACTGGTGTCTAGAGTAGTGCCTGGCGCATAGGCAGGGCTCTGTATTTGCTGACTGGTTGACTTAATAAACAAATCCCGAAACATTCAGTTTGTGTAAATCTAGGGTTTTCTTACCTTGCCGACAACAGGGTTGGGAGAGATCAGCATCAATAAGTGAAAAGAGAGTGCTACTAGGAGAGTAAAGTGTGGTGTTTTAAAACAAGTCCTGAATGTGGAGTTCGAGGTCCTTGCCAACATCTAGACTCTAGCAATTTGCAATAGTATGTCCTGGAAGAAAGTGATGGACTTTTCTTGTTCTCAGTATCTTCCTCTGCAGTAACGTCACTGTATAATCTAAAACTTCCATGAGCAGTATAGAACCGTGGTTCAAAAGGTAGGTTCTAGAGCAGGAAAGCGGATGTCAGCTCTGACCTGCAGGACACGTGGAAGGTTCTTCCATGTCTCTGTACCTCAGGCTCCTTATACAGAAACGTGCATATCGTACCTCCATCATGGGCCTGTGAGTTCTACACAGTTTCCTAAATGCAAATCCTATAGAACAACACCTACAACACACAGAGATCTAAATAAACGCTAGCTCTCCTTGTAATGGGTATGTAATCGGCATAGTGCTCCATACGTAGTCGGTCTGCAGAGAACATTTCCTTCTTCTTCTCTCACCACTTTGAAAAATTGACTTAACTGTGTGGGAACTCAGTTTGCCTCCTTTATTAAATTAGAATAATAAAACTGACCTTTCTCCAAATAGCAAGGCTAAGTGATATTTTAATAATATTTTCAACTCTGAGATGCCAATAATGTGTATGTGGCCCAGAATCTGTAGTCTGAAAAAGGCAAACATCATCCTCAATAAGAGAATGTCAGAATCGTAGTATAAACTCAAAGCTATATCGGAAAGTAGACCAGAAAATAAAAAGCTCTTGGATAAGGTGATTAAAAAAGAATCTATGGAATCTCATATTTGAATTGGGTCCCCATAGACAGCTAAGACTAGCAATAATAAAGAAGGATAAGAATATGAAAGATGATCCCACTTCACATAGATTTCTGCCATAAAGTTCACCAAATACTGACTGGATTAGATAATTTGATTCCATGCTGCAATATTTTCTGGCTGTAGCTGGAGTAACATAGAGGAAGAACTTAATTAATGTTAAGCAACATCATCGTATCTTTTATTGGTTGTCTGTTATGATCTAAGTGCTGTGCCTTTATTATTCTTAATTATTTTATATATACTCCCTGTTCAGTAGAATCGTCTACATTCAGAGGTTAGGAATGAGATTCAGCAAGGTCAAGTCACTTGATCAGAAACCCCATCTTGGGGTGGAACTTAGATGTGAACCCAGCTCACCTTCATACCTCATAGCTTCCCTCTCTAGGTTTTTGGCTATGTCGTTTTAAATGATTATGCATTTAATGAATTAAAAATATTATTAAACATGCCCTTCTCCATAAGACTCCATTAGCATAATGAAAATATGCAAATTATTAATTTTAAACCATCGAAACAACAGCAGCCACATTTTTTTTTTCCTCCTGCCAGAGAATACCAGCTTAAGGAGATTAGACTGGCCCAGCATTAACTGATGCTTAAGTCAGGAAAAGAGAAAGAAAAAAAAACAGGCATCCAATGCTAAAAAAAAAGGCGGGGGGTGCTTCTGGCCCCACCCCAGAACTTTAGACAATAGTAGGAAATCAAACAATTGCAGCCCTAAACATAGGCATTGTCATCAATCACCCATTCACACTGATCTGGCGCGATTTATAGGTCACAGGATTGCTTTTCCCATTAGTCTAGCACAAACTGTAAAATTCTGAATAATTTATTTCCTTTCTTCCATTGTTCCATCATCCCTCCCTTCCTGCCCTAATTGTTTCTTAAACACCTAACCTGTATCAAACACTGTATGGATTAAGTCTTTTGAACCATTAATTGGCCCACTAGAAAGATATGAATGCTGCTTTTACTGAGCTCATGGTCTACTAGGGGCAATGGACAGTTAAGCAGGAAATTGCAATATATGTGATGTTACATGTTGCTCATGAAAAAGCACTTGAATATTACTTGAAAGTCAACTGAGACCAGAAGGATAAATAAAAGATAACCAGATAGAGTAAATACAATGTGTGTGTGTATCTGGGTATGGGGAGGATGTGGGGGAACAAGGATATATATGATGTAGGTAGAAAAAAACAACGTGGGCAAAGGCTTGGAAGTGAAAGAATAAGAAGGAGAGAAAAGTTCCAAGGTCATTTTTACACAGTGCAGTAGGGCTGAGCATGGTATGCTTTGTATGGGTCAGACAGGGTCAAGTCCAGAAATGAGGCTAAAGAGAACAGCAGGATTCAGAGCAGACCAAAGCAAGAAGACACTGCTTCATTCCAAGGGCCGTAAGAGCCCACTGAAGAGCTGTAGACAGAATGATGTCACTATGTGGCTATCGATGGAGGGAGATGAAGGATCTATTGCAGAGCGGTGCTGCGTTAGATGATCAGAGGTCTCTGGTGAGAAGTAAAGGGTGTGTGATGCTATTCCAGAGGTGTCTCCCTCAGAGGATTAGGGAATTTTAACCCGGAGAAGTAGAAATCTAAGGGGTCTGGAAGTCTCTCTTTCAATATCTATAATGTTGTCTCTGGCTAAGTGATGGGGATATTTCTGCTAGACCCAAGAAGCACTATCAGGACGACTGGACAGAAATCAAAGGAAAGCTCAGTATGGCCCCTCTAGTGGCCTTCCTGTGTTTGGCATTGTTGCCAGCTGTCATCACAACTCTGTGCAACACAAAGAGACATCCCAGGTTTTCCTTAGTCCCATGGCTGCATGAGCATGTCTAACCAGAGGCATAAACAGATGCCCCATGTTTTCAGCCTGCCAGTAAAGAAAGTAGCTCCTTCCATCATGAGTGAACAGGGTGAGGCTGGAAGTCTTCTTTTCCCTGAGTGTGCAAGATGACCCAATACCTTCAGCAGAGGGAGACAACAAACATCTCAAGTATTGTTCCCAAAGCCATTGCAGCTCACGAAGCCGCTTTCCAAAGTCACATTTGAAGAGGCATGCCCAGCACAATCCCAGGTCACCACACTATCTTCACCTTCAACGCTGATGATTTTCCCAGGGTTCCTGGTAAGTAATGTGGACTTTAACTTCAAATGATACTGTCTTAGCTCAAGTTGCCATGACGACATAGCACAAGCTGGGTGGCTTCAACAACAGAAATTATTTTCTTGTGGTTCTGGAGGACAGGGGTCCAACATCAAAGTGCTTGCTGATTTGCTTTCTGGAGAAGGCTTGGGTTTCTTCCTGGCTTGCAGATGGTCACCGTCTTGCAATTTCCTTGTTATGTGTGTGTGCTGGGGTGAGGGAGAGGGGAGAGAGCTACCGTGTCTCTTATAAAGACACTAGTCTATAGGGTCAGGGTCCACACTTGTGACCTCACCCTGGGGATTAGGGTACCAACAAATGGATTTGGGGTGGGAAGGGTTCAGTCCATAACACCAACCTTTCTTCTAAGGGCTCAATCTCTTTGCACGCTCTGCTATGGTTGTTTACCTTCAGAAGTACAAGCACATACCCATCATCACAGGGGTATTCTATGTTCCATGCACCACTAATTTCATCTGTTTTCCATCGTTCCCCAACTTTCCAAATCCTTTTTTTTTTAAGATTTTATTTATTTATTTGACAGACAGAGATCACAAGTAGGCAGAGAGGCAGGCAAGAGAGAGAGAGAGAGGAGGAAGCAGGCTCCCCTATGAGCAGAGAGCCTGATGTGGGGCTCAATCCCAGGACCCTGAGATCATGACCTTAGCTGAAGGCAAAGGCTTAACCCACTGAGTCACCCAGGTGCCCCAATTTTTTTTTCTTTTCTTTTTTTTTCCCCCCAAAATCCTTTTTTAATATACTCTCTGGACTTCATGGTGTATATCATCAGTGGATCCCCTTTCATCCTCAAATACCTCTTGAATATATTTTTTTAAGATTTTATTTATTTATTTGTCAGAGAGAGACAGAGAGAGAAAGAGAGAGAGAGAGTGCGAACGCAGGCAGAGGCAGAGAGAGAAGCCGGCTTCCCGCTGAGCAAGGAGCCTAATGCCGGACTCAATCCCAGGATCCTGGGATCATGACCTGAGCAGAAGTCAGTGTTAATCGACTGAACCAGCCAGGCATCCCTCGAATATTTATTTTATCTTCTTCGCTAACCGATCCTTGGCACAACCTCTTTCCTTCTGGTATAGTCCCTTCTTCCTTCCACGAGTATTTCAGGGAGTCCTTGGACATGGACAAGCACCTTTCTGTCTTCTCATTCTAAGCCCCAGCCCCCATTTCCTTCTTTCCAAAACAGTTCTTTTTTTTTTTTTTCAAGATTTTATTTATGTTTTTTACATTATTTGACAGAGAGAGACACAGCAAGAGAGGGAACACAAGCAGAGAGAGAGGGAGAAGCAGGCCTCCCTCTAAGCAGAGAGGCTGATGCAGGGCCCTGGGATCATGACCTGAGCCGAAGGCAGAGGCTTAACCCACTGAGCCACCCAGGCGCGCTGAAACAATTCTTTTAAAGTGTATTATCGGACACCACATTACTCACTGTTATTCTTTATTGTGGTCACATTGGGCTTTGTGCTTAGAAGATCCCAGTGCTTGGTTTAATGCTCTGCTTGTTACTTTCTTGAATTTTCTTTTCCTTTTTTTTTTCCAAAAGATTTTATTTATTTACTTGACAGACAGAGATCACAAGTAGGCAGAGAGGCAGGCAGAGAGAGGAAGGGAAGCAGGCTCCCCACTGAGCAGAGAGCCCCATGCGGGCCTCGATCCCAGGACCCTGGGATCATGACCTGAGTTGAAGGGAGAGGCTTTGACCCATTGAGCCACACAGGCACCCCACTTTCTTGAATTTTCAAATACATTTTGAAGAAGTGTCTCACTTTTTTGTCTTCTACTAGGCCTTGACAATTATGTGACTGGTCCTATTATTAGCTGTCCTATATTACCACTCCATCTTACCCTTTATTTCTTAGCACATACCTCACTGCTCTCCCCAGCTTGTTATTAATGCCATTATTTTGGGTAACTTCAGCATCTGTATAGATCTATCAGATATCTTAATCTCTAGGTTCTTTAATTCCTTCTGTTCCAACACTCCCTTCTGTCACCTTTTAACCACCTGGCAAAAACAATGCACCCTAGACCTTATCACCAAAACAAAAACAAAAACAAAAACACTCCAGCTTTGACATCAAGAAGGTAAGCACCCCAATTCTGGGCTCTCCCCTCTAATAGTCCCGCCCATTTATTCTCTTTGCTCCCACTCCAATAATTTTTAGACCTCATTGAGACATACAGTCATTCACCATATCATTTAATTTTTAAATAATGTAGCATTTGGTAACTAAAGAAGAATATATATAATACATAAATTGATGAAACTTTATGAAACGTCATCTAGGAACATTCCATCTGACTTAGAAAGTAAAACATTTCATCTTGAATTCATTTCCTTCCCTCCCCTCTCCTCTACCCTAAAGCAACCATTACCCTGAATTATATGTATATCATTTGTTGCTTTTTTTAAACACATTTGCTAGATATGCATATATTAGAAATGATATTATTCTGTGTCATTTTCTGCAACTTTGTTCGCATTCAACATCGTATTCCTAACAGCATGTTCTTGTGAATAGTGTATTAACAATGGTTAATCTTAGATATAGATCTGGGATAGCAGTATCTGAACAGTGAATTCTTGTAGGTTCAGTTTTACAAGGAGATGCTTAATTGTTTCTTAAAAAGCTTACACCAATTTGCATACCCAACCCGAAGTGTATAAGTATTGCCATTGATGCACGCTCTGATACTAAAATGATGGGTATGAAATTGTTTCATTGAAGTTACTAGTTTGCGACCGCAAATTACTCAGGATGAATATCTTTACAACAACCTCACATTTTTTTCTTACTCCTTTGTGAACTGCCGACTCAAATTTTTGCCAATTATTCTATGGAGTTGTCTTCTTTTTCTTAATGATTTATGAGCTACTTTATGTGTTCAAGATATTTCCTTCAGCAGATATTTTCTTCCAGTTTGTGGTTTGTCTCTTAACTTTACGGTCTCTCTGAAAAACAGGAGCTCTTAATTTTAATGTGATCAAATAATCAGTCTTTTCTTTTAAGGAATGCTGATTAGGTCTTGTTTAATATATAAAGTCATAGAGATCCTCATGTGTGGCTTTTTTCTAGAGTTTAAGTTTTGGGTTTCATATGTAAAGCTTTGATCCTTCTGGGTTTGATTTTCTAAAGTCAGGTCTATTAAAGAATAATTTACTACAATAAAATATATATAATATACAGTATATGTAAAATGAGTATAGTTGTATGGACACTGGCATATTTATATGTTTTTTCATATAACTACCATCACAACCAAAGATAGGGAATCTTTTTGTTGATGGACATTTGGGTTGTTTCCAGTTTGGGGTGATAATGAATAAAACTGCTATAAATATCTGCATGTGAATTCTTCTGTGGACATATTTCTTTATTTGTCTAAGATACATATACTGCTAACTCATATTGTGAATGCATACTTAATTTTACAGTTTGCTAAATGTTTTTCAAAGCAGGTGTACCATTTGTCATTCTCATCAGCAGTGTATGAAAGTTCCATTGTTCTTCATCTTCTCACTGCCTGCAACTATCAATTTGTATTTATTTTAGCTATTTTAATATCTGTGTAGTAGTAGCTTATTAGGCTCTGAATGAAATTCTCCTAATTATCCTAAGATATGTAGCATCTTTTGAAGTATTTACTTGTCATTTGTGTTTCACCTATGGTGAAGTAATTCTTCAAATCCTTTCTTAATTTTTATGAATTGGGTAGCTTATTTTATTATCATTGAGTTGAAAGAGCTCTTTGCATATTTGGAAAATGGACCTTTACAGGATATGCATATTAAAGGTTTTTTTTGTTTTTTTTTTTTTTTGTCTTGGATTTCCATTTCCTTAATAAAGTAGTTGGAAGAGCTGAAGTTTTAAATCTGAAATTTAAAGCTGAAATCCAGTTTTTCTTTTTTTTTTTTGTTATGGTTCATATTTTTTGTATTCTATTTAAAAAAATCTTTGCCTAGCCCAAGATCACAACAATTTTCTGTTTTACTTACTCTGAAATTTTTTAGTTTCAGATTTTATATTTAAGTCTATGATCAATTTTGAGTTATTTTTAGTATGATAGGAGGTATGGATTAAGGTTAAATTTTTGTTTTTCATAGAGATATCTAGTTTTTTTTTTTTTTAAGATTTTATTTATTTATTTGACAGAGAGAGAGAGATCACACAAGTAGGTAGAGAGGCAGGCAGAGAGAGGAGGAAGCAGGCTCCCTGCTGAGCAGAGACCCCGATGCGGGGCTCGATCCCAGGACCCTGAGATCATGACCTGAGCCGAAGGCAGTGGCTTAATCCACTGAGCCACCCAGGCGCCCCGAGATATCTAGTTTTAATAGCACCAGTTAAGGAAAATACTCTTCTTTCTCTCTTAAATTGCTTTTGCAAATTTGTGGAAAATAAATTCATACATTTAGGTCTGTTTCTGGACTTTCTAATTGTGTTCTATTGGTCCATGTGTCTATCTCTTCCCAGTGCCATACTATCTTGACTAACACATCTAAAGCTTAAGTATATACTTTGAAAGATATTATTTATCTATTTGAGAGAGAAAATTGGGGGAAGGGTTTGAAAGAGAAGGAGAAACAGGCTCCCCACTGTGCAGGGAGCCCAATGCAGGACTCAATCCAAGGACCCTGGGGTCATGACCTGAGCCAAAGACAGATGATTAACTGACTGAGCCACCCAGGGTCTTACTAAGCTTAAATATTAAGGCAAGTCAAAACATCAGGTACTGCAAGTTTACCTACTATGTTCTTTAAAAAAAAAAAAAAAGTAACAATTCTATGTTCATTGTTCACCTATACAAAGTTAGGTACAGTTTGTCAATTTCTACCAAAAATCTTGCTGTTGTTTATAGTGGGTTTATATCAAAACTAAATATCAATTTCAAGAAAATATTAACATTTAGCCTTGTAATTCATGAACACAATATGTTTCTCTATAAACTTAAGTTTTCTTTTATTTTGTGCATTAATGTTTTGTTACCTTGCTTTTTTTATAATCTTAAGGGATGTGTTAGTCAATGTTCAACCAGAGAAAGAAAACCGGTAGGACATAGAGATCTATTGCAAGGAATCAGATTACCCAATTGTGGGTCTAGTTAAGAAAGTCCAAACTCTGTAGGCCAGACCATTAGGAAGGTCAAAGCTATCAGGAAGGGCAGGCTGGAACCCCTGGAAATCAGCTGAAGCCGCTGTACATAGAAGGGTTTTTCCCTCAGAAAACCCTCACTTCTGCTTTTAAGGCTTTTCAACTGATTGAATAAGGTCTACCTGTATTATCTACAATCTGCAATCTAAACTGACAGTCTAGAAACTTGGAGACCTCGGTGTCAGGAAAAGTGAAGTGTATCTACATCCTAAAAAACCTAAGATAAGATTGACAGTAAGAAATTTCTATTAGCAAAAATCAGACTAAAGGTGACAGCTTTCCAGTCCTGTATACTCACCTGTTTCAGGGACATGAAGCCAGGGGTCCACTAAATTGAAGGAAATAGGCATAACAGAATCATAGAATCTAGTAAATAAAAGACCACACACAGGATTTAGCAACATGAACATAAGCACCACGTGCTTGTGGAAACACAAACGTGCAACTCATTATGAAGCACAGATTAGAAATCTACTTTATGGTTGATGGGCACCCCCTCCCTTTTTTGGATTTTATTACCAAGGGAAACAAAGGATGGTATGCTACAGACAGTAATTATTCAACCTATAAATCAATCTGTACACTAGTACCCAGAAGAAGAAACAATGTTAGCATCCAAGGACATCCTCTGCAATTTTACTTGCATAGATGACAACAAGACATATCAGAAAGAAAACATTTATCCAGAAAGTAAAATGGGGTATGGAGCACAATGGATAAATTCGTGCTTCTGAGAAAGCAAAACCAGGATCAAAAAACCAAACAAGCAAACAACAACAACAACAACAAAAAAAAACAAAAAGCAAAAAACAAAACAAAAGAAAGAAAGAAAAGAAAAGTTACTTCACTGCTACAGGAGAGCGAATTTGCAATTTCTAAAAATCATTATTTCATTATTGCTACAGAATAATCAGCCTTTGCATATTCTACATTGTTTTCCATTTTCAGAATTTGGCTTTAATTCCAGTACCAGTACCCAGTTCCCACTCCCTCATTCTATACATAACACAGAAAGTAGAAACAGTGCGGTAGATGCTGTGTACTTACAAAGAGGTTCTTAGACTTCCAGAACCACCAACCTAGAATTAAAAGACTTCTGGGTTTTCAGCTGGATGAGACTTGAAGAAGGACTCCCACAGGCAGAGACAGTGGTTGTATACAGTAAATGTGGATAACGGAATGGCTGTAGGAGTGGATTGTGGCACAGAATACACATTTTTCCCTTAGAATACATTTAATTTTCTTACCGCTACTAGATATCCTCTCTTTGCCATGGTTTAGCTAGATACATGGCTGTCCTTCAAGAAATTTTATTTCCTAAACTCACTTATAGTTAGGGGTTACCATGTGAATAAATCTGGACTAATGAAATGACAATGGAAAGGAATGATACAATTTTCATCTTGCCTCCTCAAAAATGAAGCTGTCTGCCCTGACTCCTCTTCCTATTGTTTGGAAATGGCAATGATTTGATCCTTGGACCCAGAGATTAAATTCATATTTTGAGAAAACCAAACACAATAAACCAGTCTAGTTCCTGAAGAACTTCATAGAGAAGAACCACATGATAATCTCTGGACTATTAACTCACAGAGAAATAAACTTTATCTGATTTAAACCACTGGGAAAATACAGGAGTTAGAATCTGATAAACACTATGTCATTCCTATCAGACCAATCCTCCCATAGATGACAAATATACTCTACAAAATTCATAAAACTCAACTGTATGAAGACAGAACTGATGATTGGGGTGGGGGGTTGAAACTTGGGAGAAAATAATGACCAGTGAGTTTCCTATTGAGACGGCTTTTAGCTTACAGACTATTCTCAGATATCACCCCATGGTGGCGCTAGCACTTGCATAGAAACCCACAGATTTACTGGCTTGGAGAACAAGGGAGCAGAGTTTGGAGCAACCACACAGTTGGAAAGTAAGGAGAGAAGCCCTAGACAGGGAAGAAGTAAAGAAAGGGAGCTACAGATTCTGTGCAGGGAATATTCCAAAATAGTTGGCTGTCCCCTGAAGTATGAATACATTGAGCAGCCCAGTTAAAGACAAAAAATATAAAATGTGATTTTGGAGCCTGGAGTATGAGTTCAGATAAATCAACTGCCTGCTGAAACACAAGAATGACAATAACTTAAACTAATATCTTTTAAATATATATATATATATATATATATATATATATATATAAGATAATTGAGGGCTTTACATATATTGAAAATATTTAGGATCTAATCGAAAATCAACAGTCATATAAAAAAAACAGGAAAATGTGACCCATATTAAAGAAAAAAGACAATTAATGTATACTAACCTTGAGCATCTGCTATGACTCTGCTCAAGGGCATAAGGGAAAATATTCTGATAATGAATGAAAAAATAGGGCATTTCAACGAAAAATTGAAACTATAACAAGTTCCAAGTAGAAAGTATACAACTAACAATGGCAAAATCTGAAATAAAATTTAAATCAAAAGAAAAAGTGTAAGAGCAGATTTGAGATAGCAGAAGGAGTCAATGAAATTAAAAAAAAAATAGAAATTATGTGATTAGAAAAAGGATTAAAAAATAGAATCTCTGGGTCTTCTTGGGGACTCTCTAGTGGTCCAACATGCATATAATTGGAGTCCCACAAGAAAAGGGGGGAAATTGGGGCAGAAAAATACCTGAATAAAATGAGAATTTAAAATTTCTCCCCAAATTAATTGAGGACATATATTTATAGGGTTAGGAAGTCCAGTAAATGTGAAACTGGAAAAACAGAAAGAAAACCATACCCAAACACAACACACTTAGTGTGAAAAAAACAAAAATAAAGTCTTTAAAGCAGCCAGACAACAACAACAACAAGAAAACACACAGCATACAGAAGAATGCAATTTTAATGATGACTGACTTCTCATCAGAAACAATGAAACAGTATTTTGAAAGCAGTGGAAAAGAAAAAAAAATGCCCTGAAACATAGAACTCTATATCCAATAAAACTGTCAATTAAAATAAAGTTGAGGGGCTCCTGGGTGGCTCAGTCAGTTGGACATCTACCTTTGGCTGAGGTTGTAATCCCAACGACCTGCAACCAATCCCCACATCAGGCTCCCTGCTCAGCAGGAAGCCTGCTTCTCCCTTTTCTATTCCCCCCTGCTTGTGTTCGCTCTCTCACAGTCTCTCTCTCTGTCAAATGAATGAATAAAATCTTTGAAAAAAGATTTTTTATTTAAAAAAAAATAAAAAATAAAATAAAGGTGAAACAAAGACTTTGCAAGCTAGAGAAAAGCTATGAGAATTTGATGCCAGAAAGTCTGCACTGCAGGGAACCTGAAAGGAAGTTCTTCAGGCTGAGAGGAAATAATAGCAGATGGAAACGTGAAGATTCAGGAGGAAGGAAGAGCAGTATAAATGGTGTGGAAATGGAAATTATAGAGGTGGTTACAAAGTGCCACTTTTTATCTTAATATGTTTAAAACATGTCTATTTAAAGCAAAAATGGGGCCACTGGAGTGGCTCAGTCAGTTAAGCATCTGCCTTTGGCTCAGGTCATGATCTCAGGGTCCTGGGATGGAGTCCTAAATCAGGCTTCCTGCTCAGCGGGGAGTGTGCCTCTCCCTTTGCCATTGCCACTACCTCTGTCCCCCAGCTCTTGCTCTCTCTCTCTCAAATAAATAAAATCTTTAAAAAATTTTTAAAAATATGGGGCACCTGAGTGGCTCAGTGGGTTAAAGCCTCTGCCTTCTGTTCAGGTCATGATGCCAGGGTCCTGGGATGGAGCACTGTATCAGGCTCTCTGCTCAGCAGGGAGCCTGCTTCACTTTCCCTCTCTGTCTGCCTCTGCCTACTTGTGATCTCTATCTGTTAAATAAATAAATAAATAATAAATAAATAAATAAATAAATAAATAATCTTTTTTAAAAAATAAAAAATTTTTAAAAATAAAAAATAAAGGGGTGCCTGGGTGGCAGTGGGTTAAAGCCTCTGCCTTTGGCTCAGGTCATGATCCCAGGGTCCTGGGATCGAGCCCCGCATCGGGCTCTCTGCTCAGCAGGGAGCCTGCTTCCTCCTCTCTCTCTGTCTGCCTCTCTGCCTACTTGTGATTTCTCTCTGTCAAATAAATAAAATATTTTTTAAAAATTTATAAAATAAAAAATAAAGCAAAAATTGTAATGAGTGAATTCTAATTTGTTTAAATATATAAGAACTACATCATAAAGGATGGGAGTGGGTTAAAACGACTTGTTTCAAGTTACTTACCCTCTATTAGTAGCAGTACCATGACAACTTCAAAAGTTAACACTTACCAATCTTTTTTTTTAAGATTTATTTATTTGAGAGAGAGAGCAGGGGGTGGGGCAGAGAGACAGAATCCCAAGCTGACTCTGTATTGAGTGGGGAGCCTGAAGCAGGGCTCGATCTCACAACCGTGGGACCATGACCTGAGCTGAAATCAAGAGTTGGATGCTTAAATGACTGAGCCAGCCAAGCACCCCCAAAGTTAACACTTTTAAAAGTGAAAACTAAGTGAAACTTTAAGACTGTATGTTATAATCTCTAGCATAATTCATTAGTTTCCTAGGACTGCCGCTACAAAGTTTAAAAACTGGTTGGCTTAAAACAATAGAAACTCAGTGTCACGGTTTTGGAGGCTTGAAGTCAGAAATCAAGGTAGGGAAAGGAGCCTTCCTTGTTTCTTCAGCTTCTGGCAGCCTCTGGCATTCCTTGCTTAGCGATGGCATTCTCCCCATGTCTTTGCACCATCTGCCCTCTGTAAGCGTCTTTCTCTATGCTCTAATTTTCTTTTCTTTCTTTCTTTCTTTCTTTTTTTTAATTAAGGATACCAGTCATTTTGGTTTAAGGCCCACCTTAATGACCTCATCTAAACTTGATCATCTTACAAAAGAAGGTCACATTTATAGATATTTGGGGTAAGGCCTTCACCATCTTTTTGAAGAACACGATTCAACACATAACAAATTACTACTAAAAAAATGAAAAGCAGTACATATAAAAATATATAAAATTTAAATCATGGTATTTTAGGAGTTACTTTCCAGAGAAATTTAGCAGTACCCTAAAAGCAATACAGTTATTATGATCACCCCCATTTTTTCTGATGTGAATCCTAAGTTTTCAACAAATTAAATAGCCTGCTCAAACCCTCACATAAGTACATGGTTCATGTTTTTTTGTGATTTCAAAACAGTCAGTCTTAAGGACTACAGTCTATTCTTTAACCTCACTGAAATCGTGAGCTGGGAGTACAAGATCTCGGCACTGGTCTCACCTGAAACCAGAGTACAGAAATTTGGATTCTCAGGCCAGAGGACTTTTCAAAATAATACTCTGCTTCCTCTTTCTCTCCATTTGTGGAGACCAGTAACAATAGCTGTCCAAAGCGAGCTCTTACCTAGCAAAACTGATTAATTTTTCAAAGAAGGTGATGGTTACCATAGAGGTAATTCACTTGTACTTCTAGTAGGCTTTTGATACAATACATACCAAAGACTAATCTATAAGGTTACTAAGAGAGGGGATGGGTAGAGAAAGTCAGTTAGAGAAACATTTTACAATGGGTACAATAATGGAGGGCAAAAAATCTATAGAAAGTGGCCTCAGCTCAGGACAAAAAGATTAATCAATGCCAAGCCTAATCTAACACATGTATCAGTTACTTGGAAAGTTAAAAATGTGCTCTGTTTAAAAAACAAAAAACAAAAACCACACAAAACACAAACTTTGGTTGGAGACAGTCAACAGGTCTCCTAACAAACCTCATTTGAGATATGTTTTTATCCTTTTTTTGTTTTAACCTGCTGGGGAACTGAGTCTCAAAAGAATTCAGTAATGTGACCAGGAAAATTAAATAAGATCATTCGTGCAAAGAAATTAGCAGTGTTTGGCTTACTATTGGTGTTTGATAAAGTTTAGCTAAGATTCAAGAAATGGCAGAAACTAGTAAACAATCTGTCAATGGATAAATGAATATAAAACTTGGAGGGAATTTGCCCTGAGTTTGGAGAAGGGAGCAATCCCTGGGAGCCTGAATGATGTGAGAAGCATTGAGAGAGGATTCTGCATGATTTCTCTGGCCAAGCATACTTGCTTAGTAACATTTTTAAAAACTGCTGTCCAAGCTGTTAGCTGGAATTGAAAGATACAGTGGTGGTTAGAGGGCCTATTTAGTAAGAGCAGAAAAATGCACCGGGAGTGAATCATTTGTCTGGACACAGAAGGCTGAGTCAGGGAAAATGGACTGTCACGTAGGCAGGTTGGGCTAAAGCCAAGAACAGTGGGCAATGATTGCTCTGAGGGACAATTTCAAGCCAAGGCATTAAGATTCTCTCCATGTACCCCCATCCGACTCCCTAGTTCTGGGTTTTTACCAATGGTCCTTCAGTGAAAATTCCAGGGAGGAGAGCACAGGCTGGTCAAAGAAGGAAAAAGCTGGCTTGCCCTCCACTGACTTACTAACAGCACACTGGATGCCATTTTCCCATAGGCCCATGTGATAGGAAAAAAAAAAAAAAGTTGATTCAATATGAGAAACACTGGGCTAAAATCCAGGACTTTTCAGTGACAGAGAACCTCTCCTAAGAGGTAGTGAGTTCTCCAGAGCTAGAGGGGGTACAAATACACTGTACAAGTAGACTCAAAATAAAGCATAGTGGGGATTTGTTCATTAAGGAGATGGCCTGTTTTGATGACCTTGAACCCAACAACTCCATCATTTTACAATCTGGGTTAAATTAAGAGGCATTAATCAACATTAGCTTTCCTGGCTAAAAAAATATGAAGACAAGGTAAAAACAGTAACAATAATGAATCAACAAATAGTTGGTAAGAACCTACTGCATAGTAGACAGTGTCCCAGGCAGGAGAGTTGAATTAAGTACAGTCACTGTCCTCAGAGTTATACTAGTGGGGATTGGGGAGGAGAGTATTTTTACATAATCCAACTATTCATTCTTTCTTTCCATTTGAGGGCAAATGGTATTTACTGGCAACTATATTCCAAGCTCTCTTCTAGTCTGTGGGGATAAGATAATGAATATATTCAAGCATTAGTCTCAAAGACGAAGGGCAGCTCTAAGAGCTGTGGGAGGTCAAGAAGTATTTCATTAAAGATATGTATTCAGTTGAGCAGCATAGAAGTAGAAGAGGAGCTTTTCCTGTTCAGCCCATACTGTGATCCAAAAGGGAGAGAGACAAGGAGAGATTCTTTAGCAAGCTGTTGAAATGTGGCAAGACAGTATAGTTTTGAGGCTAAGAGCAAAGTTCTAGGGTCCACTGATTGTGTTAAATCTTAGTTGTTCCTCTTATTAGTTGAGTGACTATGGATGAGGTTCTTAAACATGCTAAATTCATGGGGCGCCTGGGTGGCTCATTGGGTTAAAGCCTCTGCTTTAGGCTCAGGTCATGATCCCAGGGTCCTGGGATTGAGCCCCGCATCGGGCTCTCTGCTCAGTGGGGAGCCTGCTTCCCCTCCTCTCTCTCTGCCTGCCTCTCTGCCTACTTGTGATTTCTCTCTGTCAAATAAATAAGTAAAAATCTTTAAAAAAAATGCTAAATTCATCCAGAAAATAGGGGCACTACAAGTGCCTGCATTATGACATCATCATCAAGCCAAAGGAGACAAGGAATGCCATATATTGTGTGCTGTGCCTGACACATTGTAAGCGCTCAATAAACTTGGTGTTATTATTATGTATAGGTGATAGTGAAAAGGATATCAACTGCTAGTCTGAGAACTAGGTGCATAATTACAGAGAAACTTCAGAAGATGGAGATTAATTTGTTGTTGTCAATCCAGAAAAAGGCATGTTTAGTTATAGTGTTAAATAGCCAGGACACAAAGAGGCAAACACCCACACACATGCAGTATCTCTCTGTCTCTCTCTCTCTCTCTCTCTCACACACACCCCTTCCTGTGGGCTGCAGTCAAAGAATGTTTCTCAGATCAGTATTGATTGTCAGATAAACTTTGAAGAACATAATTAAGATTGAGAGCACAAAGGAGAACACTGCAGTCCATAGAAAAAGCAGGGGATGCCCCAAAATAGAGAGCCTGCACTGGGGAAGGATATTTGTCAGGAATTCCTCTGTTCATTCAGTATGCGTTTACTGGGCGTATCCCGTGAGCCAGTTAATTTTCGTTTTCTAAGTACCGGAAAAAACAAGGAGTAAGACAGAGAAGTTCCCTGGCCTTCAGAAACTTTTATTGTTTTGAAGAGTCAGAGTTTTTTTGCTGCTATTATTGGTTTTTTTTAAATATTTTATTTATTTATTTGACAGAGAGAGATCACAAGTAGGCAGAGAGGCAGGCAGAGAGAGAGGAGGGGAAGCAGGTTCCCCACTGAGCAGAGAGCCCAATGCGGGGCTCAATCCCAGGACCCTGGGATCATGACCTGAGCCTAAAGCAGAGGCTTTAACCCAATGAGCCACCCAGGCACCCTGAAGAGTCAGAGTTTTAATGCAGTTAATAGCCCTAGGTAGACTGCTTTGCTATATGTAATAAGTGCTATTGGTGTTACCTGGCAGGTGCACCTGTTTCCCAGATGGTGTAAGTATTGGGTGCCAGTGACACACTGCTCTACTTTCCTCAGCCAATAGGAGTTACTTTGCCTAAAGAAAACTAGGAAGTTACACCTCATCCTCAAGAGGAATGATTGACAGATATTTGGATAAAAGGGCCAGCCCTCTTGCCACAAGGTGAAACTAGCTTTGTGATGCAGTCAATATTCTAGAGATTCTCTGAGCTCAGGTTGAAGTTAGATTACAACTGAAAGCACACTTATGCCTCACTATATCCCATGCCCTCGACTGTTTCTTCTACTCCCTTGCAGGTTTCTCCAATGTGGTCTTCCCTATCGGGTCACTTGTACATCCATTCCCAATTCAGGCTCTGCCTCTGAGAAACTCAACTCAAGTGTAACCTAAATGTTAATGTTTTCTTTCTAAAATCTAGTTATTTCCCCCATCCCTAAAAATCAGTTAGTGTGTCCTGGCAGCAATAAGGGAAATAAAGGACTATTCACCTGGGACTCCATGATTTAAATGCATGTATCATAGCCTCCTCATCACGCAGACACAATTATTTGACCTGTACACCCAATTTGAAAGAGAGAAATATATATATATATATACATGTACATGTATATATATATATTTATAATATATAAATATAAAAATATATAAATTTCCCATTTTCCTTTAAAATATGTTGATATTAAAGATCTGCAAGGGTCTTAAAGCCACACATTCCTACAAATAGCACATCAAATTAACTAACAATGAACACCTCTCTTCTTGCACACTAAATGCTGGGCACAGTCCCTAACAAACAGATGAGGAAGTTAGGAGTACTGAGAAACTGAGAGGCTTGCTACAAAGAGTCATAGAATCGGAATCTGAATCAGAGTTCCCTGATCCTCAGCCCCAAGTGTTTTCCACTACTCCCGTAGAGAGGAAGATGCCCAGTGTCCATGGATATCACCCGTTGGTTTGTTTTCATTTCTGTTTGCTTGTTTGTTTTTGCAATCACGTTTTTCCAGTGAGTTGATCCCTATTTGGTTACATTTGCAAATCGGTCTGTCTAGCCCAGAGGCATTATGGAGAAATCCAAGCCTTTTGGACAGTTTCAAAGCCTGCTTTCTACAAGTTGTTATCACAGTGCAAACAGTCCCTGGAATGAGGAAAAATAAATTCCTTTGAGGATCCTGTAATGAAAGCTGAATCCAACAGAAACCCCAAAAAGAGTCAAGAATTTCCAGTAGTTAGCCACGGTTTGGGCTATCCTTTTCTGCATTGCACAGCTGGGATTGTTGTCATTTGGTTATAATTCTTAGATAGGCTGCTGGAGTCTCCTTTGTCCTGTATTAAGATGTTCTTAGTACTGGGTTTTTTGTTTTTTGTTTTTTGTTTTTGTTAACAGAGTTATTGCATATATATTAACACCCATATTTAGCCACAACCGTGTGGAAAGCTGGGAAGGTCATCTGAAGGGGAGTAATGGAAGAAATGTTTGAAGGAACATAGATGGAGAGCTTCAAGAATCTAGGGCTACATTAACTCAATTCTAGATCCCTGGCCAGCATTGACTGAATGTTTTTTATTTGTACAGCAGAATATATAGGACTGTGACAAGAGCAGAAAAAGTATACAACATACTTATTCTAATCTTCCAGACCCACTGTGTGGCACAGAATTGCGCACCCAGTAAATGTTTATTCCCTCCACGTTTGAATTTTACATTCTTTTGGAAGACCAACACATATGTCAAAAACCATGGAAGACTTCATCCCCCAGAAATAAATTCTTTTTCAATGATACACAATAGCAGAGGTGGGAAATGTTCTTTTAAAGACAAAGTTTGCCTGAAGGATAAGAAACTTCAGGCCCACTCAACGTTTAATTTTAATGCTGTGCAAGTCATTGGGTGTGTTGCACTGGCAAGTGAGTTAACTTCTTTGGTTTCCAGTTATCCTGAATAAAAAATAAGGGGTCGAGCCAAAGGATTGAGGACTCCTTAATAGTGCCTTGAAATTTTAACATTTTCTGAATTGAACTAAAGTTCCTACACTGTGTAGAAGTTTCCCTGGCCCTAAAAAGAATTCCTATGGGGTTTGAGTTCCGTTGAAACATCTTCTAAAGGAAGTGTGCATTTCCCCTACATACAGAATTTGGTGATGGGCAGGTTGCCTGAAAAGATATTTCACTGCAATTAGTTTTCTTTACTCCCTGACAGAAGGTTTCAGAGCCCAGAGGCAACTTCCACCAGGATAAAAATACTCTGCACTGTCAGTAGAAGATATTCTTATATAACACACACTGATTTCTTTCCCCCAGTTTGCAAGAACTCAGAGGAATGGGGGGGGGGGGCATTGCTGACATCCCCAAACAGGTCATTGCACATTAATGCTTTACTCTCTTGTCTGATATAACCAGAACATTGCTGATTTCAACTATTCTCTGGGTAAGTTGCTGAAGGGAACAGTAGGTCAAGGGTAACAATTACTTTCATTTATTTATTTATTATTTCTTTAAAAAATATTAGAAAAAAAATGAAACTTTTTTTTTTTTTAACTATGGTTCTCAACTTCAAGTGATTTTGCATCTCCCATCCCCTGCCAAGGGACACTGGGCAATGTCTGGAGACATTTTTTGTTGTCACAGCTGGGGAAATTCTACTTGCAACTAGGAGTAGAAGTCAGGGATGCTGCTGAACATTCTACAATATGGAAGATACCTGTCCTTTCCCAAGGAATTAATGGGTCCCAAATTCAGAGCTGGAAACCTCTCATTGCAATTTAAAAATATATTAAAAAATAGACGTGTATACACATACACACATATACTCTAGCACAGTAGCTGATTTTTAAAAATTCTTATTTTTCCTCATAACAAAATATGAGCTATATAGTTATTATAATCACAGTTTACATATAATTTAGCATTCTCTTCTTTTTATTAATATCACATTAAAAACATTTCACATCTGTGTTTGTCTTCCTAATTACCCTTTTAATGGCTGCTTAATAATCCATTTAGCTGATGTACCACGGTATGCATTACCATTCTCCTATTGTTGATTATTCATTTAGCCTGTTTCTAACATGTCCCCTTATTGTAAATAATTTGTTATGACAAACTTTCAGGGATGTAAATTACTGTGTCAACAATAAGAGTATTTTTAAGTCTTCCATTTTCTAAAGATTTCTCACAGTTAATGATGTCTGGGATTTTTTTTTTTTAAAGATTTTAATTATTTGTTTGACAGAGAGAAAGAGGGCACAAGCAGGGGCAGTGGCAGGCAGAGGGAGAAGCAGGCTTCCCGCTGAGCATGGGAGTCTGATGTGGGACTGGATCCCAGGACCCTGGGATCATGACCTGAGCCAAAGGCAGCCGTTTAACCGACTGAGCCACCCAGGGTCCCCATGGGATACCTTTTAATTGACTTGACCACAGTCATGTGAAAGTATTTTACAAATATTAAATGTATCAAATCAGCCTGCTATGTACCTTAAACTTATCCAATGTTATATGTCAGTTATATCTTAATAAAGATGGAAAAAATATTAAAAATAAAAATAACTAGACATCCTTGGGGGGGGGGTGGAGAAGAACAAAGGTATGTGACCACTGCATAACTCAAATTTAATTATTTAACTCTCAATCTGCTCATTAAAAATACAATTTGGAAGAACAAAGCCAAAGAGCACTGATGATTTACTTTTCCTCATCTCTAGAAACACGTTTATTCCCCAGACAAAAACAGAAGGTAACTTCAAGTCCTCGTGCCTACCTCCATAATTTCCCAAAGAAACCTATGTATATTACAAAGTCTAGTGAAGAATCAGGACTGAGCACAATAATGCATGGCACATTTCAAACATCTCATGTTTGGAACGGAAGGAAAGAAGAGAGAGAGAGAGAGAGAGAGGAGAAACGGTAATCACTCTGCTGCTCCATGTGAGAAAAAAATAATGGAGTGGTTTATGGCAAGAAATCACTTTTCATCAACAATGATCCTCTTTTTTTATTTCCTCTTTCCTTGTAACAAATAATTTTTTGCTATTCTGACATTATAATATCCTAAGTCTTCCTACCCCATTCTGACCTCCACCATCTTAGCTTGGAACATTATGCACTGTCTCTTTCTTCTTGAACTATATACTTTTTCTGTTGATTAATACAAGAACCCAGTAAATAATTATTTAATAAATGCTGGATTATCTCTCTCTGCCTGCCTCTCTGCCTACTTGTGATCTCTCTCTCTGTCAAATAAATAAATAAAATCTTTGAAAAAAAAAAAAAAGAAATGCTGGAGTAGACAAGATTAGTGAGGCTGGGGAAGCAACAAAAAGGTAAACCATCAACTACTTAGGACAGGGGAGGGTGACACATATAGCTTAGAATTAAGATTGGTATCTGTGTGTTAAGTGGGGGCTGTCCTGACAGCAATGTAAGAGAGACGGACTCCTGAGTGGAGGCACAGCTCACAGAAGTTCAGTAGGTATAAATCCAGTCTATCCTTCAGCATTCTGTCCAGAGTTCCCCCCGTAAAAGGGGATCTCTTCCTGATCCTCCATGCAGGAAGCCACCTCCCCCTCCTCTTAACACACAGACCCCTGAGAATATCCTTTTCATGAGATGCTCTATTTTAGGCATTTTTATTTTATCTTTGATGGCAGGGGGCAGATCTCATTCATTTCTGTGTTCCACATGGCAGCTGATACAATGTATTAAAGGTAGTAGCTACCCATTCAATAGCTTTAGTGAAACAACAGATGGATGAATATTTACCAAAGCCTACAATGAAAAGGAGGCCACGGATATGACCTTTCCATTATGCAGATGATGTTTGCAGATATATGATTGGGTTTGCTGATTACTGAAGGTAAAGCATTCTGGCTCATATAGCGTTCAATGTCACATACAAATTTGAAGTCTGTATACTTAAGAATTAAGAGAAAAAAATAAGAAAAAATAGAGGTTCAATAAAAGGAGTCAGTGAAGAGGAAGAACATGTAAGGATATATGTTGCATTAATTATCTATTGCTGCATAACAAATTACCCCAAAACTTAGAGGCTTAAGATAATAAACCATATCTCACAGTTTTGGTAGGTCAGGAATCCAGGTAGACTTAGCTAGCTCCTCTGGAGCAAGGTTTCTCATGGATCTGCAAACAAAAACACAAAAACGAGTTTTCAGTTGTCTCAGGACTCAAGGGGGAAATGATCTCTTCCAAGTTCCCTCATGGTTGTTGGAAGGTCTCAGGTCTGGAAGAGCTGGAGACATCAATTCCTTGCCACATGGGCCTTTTCACAGGCTCCGAGAGAGAGCAAAAAAGGACAAGCAAGATGGAAGTCGTATTCTTTTCATAACCTCATCTTACAAGTGATATCCCATAACTTTTTTTAAAGGTTATTTATTTATTTAGAGCATGAATGGGGGGAAGAGCCAGAGGGAGAGGGAGAGAGAGAACCCCAAGCAGACCCTGCTCTGAGTACACGGAGCCTCATGTGGGACTCGATCTCACGACCCAGAGATCATGACCTGAGTTAAAAACAAGAGCTGGACGCCCAACGGACTGAGCCACCCAGCCATCCTGACATCCTACAACTTTTGTCATAATCTGTTTGTTAGAAGTGAGTCACTAGGGTCAGCTTACACTCAAGGGGAGGGAGATACACAAGGGCAAGAATAGCAGAGGTGAGGACCATTGGTGGAACTATTTCAGAGGATGCCTATCACATGGGTCAACAAAGGAAAATGAAAAAGCTAATTATGAGATTGGTTAGAAAAACTAAGAAGAAAACAAAGGAGCTAGTGGAGAGAAACAGCTTAAAGAAGATGAAGACAGCAAAGGAAAAACAGAGTAAGTGGGGAAGGGGATATGGAAAAGTAGGAGTCTTTACCCACAGTTTCCAGTTTATGTCAAGCTATTTTTTTTTTCCACCTGTTGTTGCCCTAATGAGAGAAACAAATCTCTCCAGAGAAACTGTCTTCAGAGTAAACCTCCCAAGAGGGGCCCACACTGCCCCAGAGGACACAAACTGCTGTTTATATTCTTTGTCACAACTGGCTGTCTCATTGGTCCTGGAACAACCTTTTTAAAAAGAAGTTTTGATCCTGTAGCCTGCGGAAGAATGTGCTTCAAAATTCTTGACCTTTTGCAGTGTTCCTAGGAGCCAAAAGTGTTTAGAGAAGTGAAAAATTCAATTTCTCCGCTTGGCTTGTCATTCAGACATTGAAAAGAATAGAGACAGACCATTGCAAATATCCCCATGGTTTGGCTCCAAATCCCTAAGGGAAAGGAAAAATTGGGAAATAGAAACTACCCCACTGCTTCACGCTGGACAGAAAGAATGATCTTTGGACAGGAATGGCTAGTTCCTCAACAATAGTCTCATCATTTTTTCAACAAATAAGCTTTTAGTTATTCTAACACTGCATTACTATAATTTATCTATATCTCCTTATAGTTAAAGTCTTAAGCCATTTTGTATGTTTACTCCAAACCAAGAAGATTAAGAGCAAGCCCAAAGCTCCATGCTGTTACAGAGTCCTTCCCCAATCATTAGATGACTACATACCAAGGACAAAACTAATTTTCCTGCCCATTCACAAGTTTAAGTAAACACTAAGAATTTAATAGACATCTGTATCATAAAGGCTGATGCTGGACTCTTATCTCAAAACTTCCTATAGCCTTACCAATTTATGCCAATATTTTCAAAACCAAACACCGACTGACATCTTGGCAAATGCATCTCCCACCATCTGAAGTGTCTTCCCTAAAACTTTCTCTGCCTGGATATCTATTTTTTTTTCTCATTTAAGGATTAGCTTACTATTAATTTCTTTCATTGGACCTTTCTTGCCCATACCCCACTCTTGATCAAACTGAGTTTCGTGAATCTCCTTTACTGGAAGCCTAGGCATAGACAAATCAGAACCCACCACGGGACACTCTCGTTATATACTGAAAATCGAAGGTGTGCTTTTTATCTGTAAATTATTGGCAGCTTATTGCCTTATGCATAATACGTGCTCATTACATATTTGCTGAGTAAATGAGTAAACAAAAATTAGACACATAACTAGATTTTAAAGCTGCTCTGCTAGAAAGTTCCCTTGTCTTCCCTGAGATTCCTTTACAAGAGCCGATACCTGCCAAATTGACAATGTGCAGGTGCATTATAATACTTGGTCTTTGAGCTATTTATTAGAAACAAGGAACTAGGTTTAGCTTATGCTCAAGAGGAGGGAAAAACACAAGCACATGAATACTACTGGGCCGAGAATGAATATTGAATCCCATCTGAGGCAATCACATTATGTCCCATGGGAAAAGCAAATACAGTCTCAGAGATCCTATCTGTGCTCTGTCGAATAACTGAATTGAACAGTCATATAGAGTCCAAGCTGAAGCAGTCATTGTCACATCACAGATAAATGGAACAGGGCAATACTTCTCTTCAGAAAGACCAGTGGGCAGGACTTCCGCAAACGGCCAATTTTGATGATTGCAGGTTTTCAATGCTCTCCATCTGTTTAGAATTTGAGTGCCAGGCAGTGGAGATAGAAGAAATCCCTCTTTCATCTCTCTACAGATAAAGTAGATGCAAACCTATGTGACCCCAGGCAAGGACCTAGGAGTTGTACATAGAAAAGTGATCTTCAACGAGACGTTTGAGATATGGTATATCCAAATCCAAAGTGGGCATAGGACAACATCAAGGGCAATGTACATAAATCTTGAAAAAGAACTGAGGCTCAAAAGATCTTCCCTTGCCCATGCTGAGTAAACACAGAACAATCACATGGCATTTGTGGAAAAAAAAATACATGTCTAATAAGCTGTTGATATCCTAAATGCTCAGAAGAAGGTAACATTTAGTTTGAGAGTTTAGGGAGGAAAATCTTATTTGTTGTGTGCTATGATTGATTTTGATATTGATATAATTTAAAAAATATGATATCTATCTACATTATATGTTAAAACTTCTTTAAACACATATGTGCACATGTATTTATATGCATGTGTGTATGTATTGTACACACATATGTGTGTACATATGTGTGTACATGTGTACATAATGCATACATATGTATATATATTTATATAGAAAGACAGACAGGTACACTTATTCCATTTGGCTCTATGCTAGGTTTTTTGGAAGGTATAAGACTTGCCTTGGCTTCAGGAAAACCTCAGGGTGCATGGGAAGGCTTGGCATACTCACATAATTTTTTAAAAAAATATTTTATTTATTTGACAGAGAGAAATCACAACTAGGCAGAGAGGCAGGCAGAGAGAGAGGAGGAAGCAGGCTCCCTGCAGAGCAGAGAGCCTGATGTGGGGCTCCATCTCAGGACCCTGGGATCATGACCTGAGCCAAATGCAGAGGCTTTAGCCACTGAGCCACCCAGGCGCCCCACTCACATAATTTTTAATTCTGTAGGAAAAATCAAGTAGAAAAATGTGTGGTTGGAAGGCTGCTGAGAGGGCAACTCATCCTTCAAGCCAACTTTCATGGGACAAAGAAGCTGTTGCCCAGAAAGGAACTGAGGGGAAAATACGCCTAAGAAGAAGAAGAAGGCACTCCGAAACAAGCGCTAATTCTTTCCTCACTAACCACGGCAGTGTTTGGTAGGGTTTAAGGACTCCAGTTTTGTAAGTAGGACACCACCTTTGAACACTGGTTGATTGTGCCATGTGCAAACTTTTGTATGTAAATACAGCCACCCTGTGAAATCTCTATGAAGCTCCATTCTCTTGTCTCTATTTTCAAGTTTTTTATAAGGATTAATCAGTTAATATCCATAAAGCCTTAGATGCAGGCACATAATACCTGCTCAATTAATATTAGCTATTGTTCTTACTATTATCATCATTATTGTTGTTACAGCTTTTTGTGACCTTGGCCATATATTAAATACTCTGAGACAGAAATGATTCCATAAATGGCTCATTGATATTACCTAGTCTGTGAAGTTCTCCTGGACTTCCTCCCACATAATGCTTTGCAAAGACCTTTGTTATAGGGTCAATGGTGTTTTTACACACCTGCAGCCTCATCAGATTATGTGCTTCTTAGAGTAAGGACTGCATTGTCTTCTCTGATTACTCTGGCACTAACGTGGGGCCTAACAAATATTCCAAAATAAGCTTGTGAATGGATTCTGACATTGTGATTGTGTTAGGATCGGACCAATGGTGTGTTGGGACAACACATAAAAATAAAAAAGGAGCACATGCTTGCTGCAATATAGGTCTCATTTGAAAAACTTCCAAACTGCATATTACATTATCATTGTCGTCACCGTCGTCGTCATCATCACTGTCATCGCTGTCACTGCTAAGATTTACTGAGAGCTTAGCAAATGGAAATACTAGACTCACATTATCATTATTAATTCATCACAACCTGGGTGTTAGGAATCATTACTCCCCTACTACAAATAAGAAAGCACAGTAGCGGAGAGCTTCCCTAAATAAACCAATAATTATCCGAGCTAGAATTAAAACCAATGAATGGTTTTCATTTCAAAATTGAGGTTCTCCACTATCATGCCATGTCGCACTCATCTATTTTTCGGCACACTCATTTATTCAGCCGTTCGGTCATTCAACACATCATACGCACTTTGTACATGGCAGGCTGTCTTGCACACAGTGAGTGGTTTTCAGATAGACAGTATGCGATCTCCCCTGGTTGACTATGCCCAGGTACACATTTTCACCCACAATCCTTACCCCTGCCTCTATCCATCCCATTCCCTATGTTCTCATTTTCCCATTTATGAATGGAGCGGGGGGAAAGAAACCCAATAGCCCCGTTAATTCTCTTAGTGACAGAGCCAAGTTTTCTTGGCTCTGAAGGACTTGCCCTCCCGACTCAATGCACCATGTACCAAAGGTAATTAGGGCAACTTATTTAAAACTTACGATCTAATTAGTGGCTTTTAATGGTGGTTAATTACATAGAGAGCAACAAAGCAGTTACATTTCCAACCAAGCTTTCTCCCAGACTGAGACAGGAACAGGTATTTATTTGAAGTCATAAAGGAGAGGGGACACCACAGTTAACATCTAATTACACAGAATTGTCCCTGATAATTATGAGCAATGCGATTTTATTTATCTGACAATTATAGGGGCTTTGCAAAATCTTTGACCTGGGAGACTTGGAAAGGGGACAGAGAAGGAATTAAATGCTATATAGTGTCCAGACATATTTTTTAAAAATTACCCAATTGACTGGAAGTTGGAATGGCCAGGTGAGAAAAAGGGGGAGGAATGTTCTTACTTCTACTGGAGAGGAAATACAAGACACACTGAACTATGGAACATAAATAATGTTAAGACTGAATTAAATAATGACAATTCTAACTCAAATAACAACTTCACCCATTGCTAACTTGGCAGAAAACTATTCACTCAGAGCCTCAGTTTTCTTTTTTTTTCCATTATTATTATTATTATTATTTTAGAGAGAATGCAAGTGGGGGCAGGGGCAGAGGAAGAAGGAGAGAGAGAATTCCAAGCAGGCTCCACACTGAGTGGGGAGCCCAATGTGCAGCTTGACCCCACAACACTGAGATCATGACCTGAGCTGAAACCAATAGTCAGACACTTAACTGACTGAGCCGCCCAGGCCCCCCAAACCTCAGGATACTAAAAATAATACTTGCTCTGCATATCTATTGAAGACAAGAATTCATTTGTCCTTCAAATGTTTGCTCCATGAGTGATTACACAGGTCCCAGAGTTAGAGAAAAATAAGACATTCTGTTTCCCCTCAAGAGTCTTCAAGTTTACTAATAGAAATATGGAAATAAATAACATCAATAGCCCACTTAAAGTTCTGGAGATAATATTCCGAGATCGTGTAAAAGTTATTTAATATTATAACGTATTATTATGCTATTATGCTCATTATGATGATTGTTATAAAATTATACCATTACTATAATTCAATTTAACAAACACTCATTGAGAATTTAACATATGCTGAATACTCCAGTTACTTGCCTGCCTGTGGAAGGCAATGCCTCCATGAAGACTTAGGTAGTCTAAAGTAGGATCTCAGCCAAATTGTTAAGTGTGTTCTGGCCATTTCAACCTCCATGCCCTTTATACAAGTTTTCTCATTCCCTAGTCTATCCTTCATAAAGCAGCCAGTGCCCTTCTTCCCAGAGGATAGGTTTTGGAATCAGACGGATCGGGATGCAGCTCCTTATAGTTCTGTGATATTTGGGAGATTTTCAATTTCCTCACCTGTAAAATATCAGTGATGCAGTGGCACTTCTTGGAAGGACCAAACGTCTCTGACTCATTCCATAACCATGCAACACTGCCTTGATGTTTTTCAATCTAGTTATCCCTGATAAAATAGCAACACCTGTGAATTATTGTAAATTCTAGGTCTGGGGGCAATACAGTTAATGAGAAAATCATTTCTGGGCTCAACCTGGATATGTTCTGTTGACAAAATTCGCCTTTTTTTTTTTTTTTAATGGCTTGACCTCTTTAGGTTGGGAATGTTCCATTGTATCACTGTCAGACATGTTTGGCTCTTCTCTGTGGCCCTGCCGGATTTTACTTGACTATAATATTGAATTTTGATTATTTTTTAAATAAATGCAGCTTTGTGAATGGAAATGGCACAAAATAGGGGAATGGTTCCAAATGGAAAATCATATGATTTGGGTTCCTACCCCATTGGGTCATAATGTTTGAGCCAAGAGATGAGTCATTGTTCCATGTTTCTATTTCTGCATTTCTAGAATGAAGTGCTGGTGGGAAGAGTAGGGGACGCCATGGTCCCTTTCAGAATTAATAATTGATAGTTCTAAAAAGTTTATATCTACTTTGTTCAGCCACCCCCACTCCCTTTCCAGAGAACATGAAAATAGAGTTCTTCTTGTCACCCTAGCCCTCAGAACAGTACTCACCCTAAAAAGCTTTGGAGAAAATATTATATGCTAGAGGTATTTTGCAGGATGGGTGTAAGCCATGAAGGTATATGATATTTTTTCCAAGGTTTTAATTTTATATTATTTTTACCTCATCAGTGAGATAATGAGAGCAAGAAACATGCCACAAAGTTCCTTCGTTTTCTTCTTAGTGCCTTAGACCTGTCAGCACATAATCTATCATAGCTGAACTGTTCTTTCAACTCACTATCGGATGTGGATACTAATAAGGAAGGGGCATGGGAGGCCCCTGTGATTATAAGGAATAAAGGGTTAAATGTGCACAGAAAATTTCATTTTCATTATTACTTTGTAATAACAGACTTCTGTAACTTGAATTTCTATAATTTTTTACCTCTAAAATGCAAAAATCATGAGCAGGAAAAAAAAAATCCAGAAGCTGGCAAATAACTGTTCATTATTAAGTCTGTGTGCCTGCAGGGTAGACGGGCGGCGTGGTAGAAATGGGCATGTGTGCTGGCTCTAGGCCCAGCTCTGCCACTAAATCACTGAGGATCTCCAGCAAGTCACTTAACCCCTGACTTAAGGAACTGGCCATGCCCTCACAGGGTGCCCGCCCAATGAGAATTTCAATTTATGTTCCCAGGCAAAGCTTCCTCCTCTTAAGAGTAATTCAATGTGGGGCGCCTGGGTGGCTCAGTGGGTTAAGCCTCTGCCTTCAGCTCAGGTCATGATCTCAGGGTCTCTCAGGGTCCTGGGATCGAGCCCCGCATCAGGCTCTCTGCTCAGAAGGGAGCCTGCTTCCCCCTCTCTCTCTGCCTGCCTCTCTGTCTACTTGTGATCTCTGTCTGTCAAATAAAAAATAAAATCTTTAAAAAAAAAAAAAAAGAGTAATTCAATGTGCTCATTCCAGACACCAGCTGGCCTTCATTTCTCCCTCCTTCTGCTTCTTCCCTGTCCCTGTCCATTGATCTGTTTATTCAAAACATATTTATCATATATCGTTCACGAGTTAGTAATTTTTCTAGACACTAGGGCCTTCACTGAATAAAAGTGGACATTATAGTCTATTGGGGGGAAAACAAACATGATTAAAATGTATGTTTTAGAATGCAACAGGTGCTAAGGGGAAAACTTAAGCAGGAAAGGGAGCATGGGGAACATAATAATTCTAAACAAAATGGTCTGAGAAGGCCTCACTGGGGTGAATGAAGACCTCACAGAGGTATGTGAGAGATGGAGAAATTCGGGGAAGAGCATTCCAAGTAAAGAGGAGTGCAGGTGTAAGCCGTGAGACATACCGGGTGTGCCTGACAGCGAGCATGGCCTACCTGTTGTTTGAACGGTGTGAGGAAGGGGAGAGAAGTTGCAGATGAGGTCAGAAGAGAAATCAGCAGCGAGATTACCCATCGGTTTGTAGGCAGTCAGCTTCCTGGAGCAGAAAACGAAGCCACTGGAAGGCTTTGGGAAGGGATGTTACATGGTCTGATTTTTATTTTAATACAATCACTCTGGCTGCTGTGAGAAGGGCAGAGACACAGTTGGCTATTACAATATTTTGTCATTATTCAGACTTGCTGTGTTGCTGACAGAGTCCACGGTGGTTGCTGTGAAGGTGAGATGGTCAGATTTTAAATATGCTTTGAAGATTTTATTTTTAGCTGATGTTAACTACAAAACTTGACTTCCCTCAGAGTCACTCAGCTCTACTACATGTTACAGACAACTAAGTATTCAAGGTATGAAAATAACAGGAAATTCCCTTTCCCTTGGGCAAGATCAACCTTCAGATTATGGCTTTGAGTCCTCCAGCAGAACTGCTGTTTTTTGAGGATCGCTGGGTGGCTCAGTCAGTTAAGCATCTGCCTTTGGCTCGGGGCATGATCCCAGGGTCCTGGGATCAAGAAAGGATCAGGCTCCTTGCTGAGGAGCTGCTTCCATGCTTGTGCTCCCTCTGCTTGTGCGCTCTCTCTCTTTCTTTCTCGCTCGCATTCTGACAAATGGGTAAATAAACAAATGGGTAAATAAAGTCTTAAAAAAAGAACTGTTATGATTTCTCTCATTCAACAGCTATATATATATATATATATATATATATATATATATATATATATAGTATTATTAGCCCCAGGGGTACAGTCTGTGCATCGCCGGGTTTATACAGTTCACAGCACTCACCATAGCACATACCCTCCCCAATGTCCATAACCCACAACCCTCTCCCTACCCCCTCCACCCGGCCACCCTCAGTTTGTTTTGTGACATTAAGAGTCTCTTACGGTTTGTCTCCCTCCCGATCCCATCTTGTTTCATTTATTCTTTTTCTACCCCCTAAACCTCCACGTCGCCTCTCAACTTCCTCATATCAGGGAGATCATATGATAGCTGTCTTTCTCCGATTGACTTATTTCAACAGCTATATTTTTAATAACCTACCATAGTTCAGACATGTGAATCAGAGTTATGGCTAATGGTAAGAAACTTACAAAGTTATTATAATGAAATTTATAAAATAAAATAAATTTATTATAATGAAATGTTATATGTGAACAGATACCTAACCTTACCTGCTTGGAACCCAGGTGGTGTGTTTTTCCTCACCACTTAGTGAAGCATTATGTCTGCAGAGCTGCTGTCGCCTGAAGCCAGGCAGAGCCCTAATTTAGATGATCGCAGAAGCACCTTCACCTTCTATCAATTGACTGTTGCCCTAGCTTCCTTGTTCCCTGAAAGCTCTTCTCTCAGGGGCCTGATTCACATCCAAACCTTACTTTACTCAGTGAAGGCATTCACTCAGGAATAGCATGGGGATAAATTGGAACCAACTCTGCAATGAAATTCCAAGGATATGGGATAGAGAACTCTAGGGTTTTATGGTTTACCTGTACTAGAGGTACTAAGGCACTAATGGTACTAAGGTACTAAGTAATAGTAAGTACTAGTAGTACCAGTAAGTACTAAGTACTATTACTAAGGTACTAGAGGTACTAATGAACTTAAGATAAGCTTAAGTTCACCCAGTATTTGTGCCATTCTGTAGTCTTTGCTATAAAGTGGAGGGGACTGATTAACAAATACACACTAAGGTGTGGGTAGAATTGGACCATTCCTAGTATATATTTTTAAAGATTTTATTTATTTATTTGACAGACAGAGATCACAAGTAGGCAGAGAGGAGGGCAGAGAGAGGGGCGAAGCAGGCTCCCCACTGAGCAGAGAGCCTGATGTGGAGCTCGATCCCAGGACCCTGGGATCATGACCTGAGCCGAAGGCAGAGGCTTTAACCCACTGAGCCACCCAGGTGCCCCCATTCCTAGTATATTTAAATTTCAAAGATGTCTTTATCATCAGTGTTAAATCCAGAGGAATAATTCCAAAATCTCAGAAAGTTAGGTGCCCTGGGATAGAATTTTTGAAGTGAATGTTTTGCAGGGACTCCCCTGATAAGGCTCTCTTGAGGATAGGAAGCAAGCTTGAACCATTGAGAACATCCCTTCTAGATTCCAGACAAACAAGAAGCAGACATGACCCTCACCACAGTCACGGGTTATCAATAAGTAGAACTGGCATCTGACTCAGCTCTACTAACCTCAGAATATCATTTCTCTGTCACATCGTGCTGACACAGTCCAGCAGCCATATGCACAGAAAAGGCCCCCACAGGAAAGGATTCTTCCTTGTCTTCATTACAATATATTCATGTACTGGAAAAATAACCACATTTGTGCCCCAAATCCAGAAGAAGTGAACACTGATACTCAGTTTCACTCCCTTTTCTTTTTTTTCTACAAAACACATGGGGAATCAAGATAGTTAAAAAATCATCAACTCATTCCTCCAGGATATTTCTGTTGGTATAGATCTCTTTCTGAGCAACTACCTCTAGTTTTAGATTAGCTGTAAATACATTTTGACTTTACTTTGCACCTGATAATTTTACTATTTTTAGAGAATCTGCTGATCATTATGGATATTTCTTTTATTGGAAGTTCACGTAGTCTGACGAAATACACACACATACACACACATATATACACAAACATGCATACACACACACTCATGCTCATACACACAGGCGTTCCAGTTACACTGTCAAATTTTAGACTCAACATCTCAATATGACATCTTCAGAAAGCATCGTTAGCTATGCTGAGTTTGTAGAAACATTTGGAGAGTAAAAGAAATACTCCAGAAGAGAATGAATTTATGAACAGATGAAATAAATGTATACTTTAAAGCACCATATTACCTTATTTCTAATATTATGTATTACCTTATTTCCAATATTATGTCTAGCATATCACTTTATAGCCTATAAGAATTACATATTTTTGTTATTTTTTTAAATTAAATGATTGTGAAGTGAATTAAGGAAAGCAGTCTTATGTTTCTTACATCAATGGAGAAACTGAGGGTTAGAAATTGAATTGGCTTTCTATGTAATAGATTGGGCACGAGTAGGTTCCACACTTCCTCATACTTTGTCCATATTCCGATCACTACTGTATATGCCATGGTGGTATTGATGTATAATGTGAAGTGATATTGGCTGTCCAGTTAAGGATGGAACATAACAAAAGCATAGTCTATCAGATTTCCTCAATATCCTTTAGGAAGTCTTAGAGTAATGAATTTGGCAAACATAACCAGGCATTTGAAGGTCATTCACTTTATACCTGCAAAGCATAATGGATTCTTCCTTCTCCTTATTGTCAAAAACTTCAGCGCTGCCTTACTTATTCACACCCATGGATCAACTGCCTGGGTGTCTCCTGCCTTCTCCCCTGGCATTCCTCCCCCTGGAATGTGGAATATCACTACCCTAAAACAAACCATGTTGGTAGCAGTTCTGCTATATTGCTCATCACATTTCTGTTCTGTTTGTGCACTGAGCCATGGGAGGGAGTTATAAAGGCAGCATGTTGGGACAGGATGGGACGGTTAAAACCATCAGTCATATCCTGCAAATGTCAATGCTAAATCCTGATGTGTTCAAATGATTTTCCCTGTGGTAAAATCAGAACCACACCAAAGGATTCCTACTTTCACCTCTGAGGGAGTAACTTCTATAGGAAACTCCCTTCCACTCTAAACGACCAGAAAACTGGATATAATATATGAATTTTATTTTCAGATCTTGGACCAACAAGCTGTATAGATTATGACACCTGAGAAGAAAAACCAACAGTGGACGATCTATGATCATCAGAATTTCTACCTAGAGGAAATGTTCAGGCCAATATGTAGACTAAGTCTAGTGGATTCACTGAGTTGAGGGGCAAAAGTTCAGGGAGATTGAGATGACTAGAATTTTCAGGGGAGAATTTTAAGAGGAGAGAAGTAAGCAAAGCAAAAACAAAAAATCCACAGAGAAGACTCTTGGAGTCTGGGCTAAATATTGATCTGCACATGTGCAGGATGAAATTTCATAAAGCCATATGACAAGAGCAACTGCCAAAAAAAAAAAAAAAAAAAAAAAAAGGAACCTGAGAGCTGTAAGCTTAAAAATTATCCAAGCTCCTACAAGGCTAGGGATTGTTTAATATCTCACCAGCTTACAAAGGAAAGACTTCGGTGAATACAAAAGTCATTCAGTAAAAGACCCCAACAAGACCGCTGCCTGGCTCTTAAGTAAAGACTACTCTAGATTTGGGGAAAAAAAGAAAGAGAGAGAGAGAGTTTTAAATGGGCTTCAAAATTATTGAGCTGATCCACAAATAAACTTCTGGACCAAACTATGTTCAACATTCTTTAGGGGAAACAACAGAACTCAGCCCTTGGCAACATACAATTCCTAATATTTGACAGAAAATCAAAACTTAGAAACGAAAGTAAGTAGGAAAAAAATGACATATAGCCAGAAGAAAATGGTCGACAACAACAAAAAAAGACTCAAAATGCCAAGAGATGATGGAACCAAAAGACAAGAATTCTTGCTTAGCTAGTTATAAATTTTATAAATGTGCTCAAGGAATTAAAAGAATATATATATTCTTACCTGAATCATTACCTGAAATGAAATATTCATCAATTCAGCTTTAATACCAGAAGACAAATCAGTGAATTAAAAAATACAGCAAGAGAAACTATCTAAACCAAAGAGCAAAGAGCTTGAAAACAAAAACAAAACAAAGCAAAACAAAAAATAAAACAGAGCATCAGTATCCCACAAAATAATAACAAACATAGTAATTAAAATTACCCCTGGGCGCCTGGGTGGCTCAGTGGGTTAAAGCCTCTGCCTTCGGCTCAGGTCATAATCCCAGGGTCCTGGGATCGAGCTCCACATCGGGCTCTCTGCTTGGTGGGGAGCCTACTTCCCCTTCTCTCTCTGCCTGCCTCTCTGCCTACTTGTGATCCCTGTCTGTCAAATAAATAAAATCTTTAAAAATAAAATAAAATAAAATAAAATTCAGTAAGGAGAAGGAAGGAATAAGGAGGAGAAAACTATGGAGAGAATAACTAGTTATTTCTTTTTTAATTTGGTGAAAATAATAAATACAGAGATCTAGGAATCTCAACAAATGTCTCGAAGGAGAAAAACAGAACCACACCAAAGCATATCATATTTAAACTGTTGAAAACCAGTGAAGAGAAAAATATTTAAAAAGGCAAAAGGACACATTACTTATAGAACAAAAGTGAGAAAGACTGCCAACATTATGGAAGGCAAAGGACAGCATGATGGTACCTTTAAAGCCCTGAAAGAAAACAAAAATTCACCCAGAATTCTATACATTATGGAACGCAAGGACTTAGCAGAAGCTGAGAAAATTTGCCACCTACAAACACACTCCAAAAGAATTGTTAAAGGTAATTCCTTACACAGAAGAGAAAGGATATCAGATAGGAAAATGGACCAATAAAAAAGAGTGAAGAGAACAGAAATGGTAAATTTAAAGATATTTAATATTTATCTTAAATGCAATTAATTTTAAAGTAAAAATAATAATTTAGTATGAGGTTTAGAACATATATTTTGTGTCCTCATCACTTCTCTGCAACATCGTGTCTGTGGTAAAACTGCAGTAAAAGAAGAAAAACATTTTGTAAAACTACCAGAACTAAGGCACCTGGATGGCTCAGTCAGTTAAGCGTCCAACACTTCGTTTCAGCTTAACTCATCATCTCAGGGTCATGGGATCAATCCCTACATTGGGTTCTGTGCTCAGTGCAGAGTCAGCTTGAGATTCTCTCTCTCCCTCCCCTTCTTCCCTTTTGTCCCTCTCTCCACTTGATTGCACACTCCCGTGCTTGCTCTCTCTAAAATAAGTAAATAAGATCTTTTAAAAAAATCTACTAGATTAAGAGATTTTAGCAAACAACAGGATACAAAATCAACCTCTAACCCCCAAAGTATTTCTATATACTAGTAAAAAAAATGAAATTGAAAAGTATACCATATTGCAATACCATATAAAATTTCTTAAAAATTGGGATCCATCTAATTAAACATGTATACATATAAGACCCATCCAATAAAAATGATAAAGGATTTCTGAGAGAATCTAAAGAGGACTTAAATAAATAGAGAAATATACAGTATTAATGGGATGGAAGACATTATACTCTTGAGATATTAACAATCTCAAATTTATCTTTTGTCTTCATGCAAACTTGATTTAGAATCTCAGCAGGACTTTTGGAGAAACTGACAAACCAATTTTAAAATTTATGTTGGAAATTAAAGACAAAGGTAGCTAAGATCATTCTGAAAATTAAAGACAAAATTTCAAAACTTCACTACCTGATTTCAAGACTTATCCTTAAATTACAATAAGTAAAATGGTATGACAAGTCCACAAGCACAGATATAGAGTCTGGAACAAAAGAGAGACACACCCATGCATGGTGGAGCGATTTTCAGAAAATTGTCAAAGCATTTTGGTAAAGAAAATATATTATTGTATGTATGCTCAAACTACTGGATATTCATACGGAAAAAAAATAAATCTTAGACCTTTACCTCACATCACTGATCACAAATGAAACAAAACAAAATCGTGAAGTAGATCACAGATCCGAATAAAAAAGTTAAAATTAGAAACTGCTAGAAGAAAACTTTTCCAAACTTATAGTAGTAAAATAGTTCCATAGATAAAACAAAAATACACAGGTAAATAAGTAAATAAATAAAAATAAATAAAAACACACATAAAAACATTGATAAATCAGACTTTATCAAAATTTGAAATGTATCTTCTTCATGATTTCTTAATGACACCATTAAGAAAATAAAAAAGTGGTACACCACAAAGGACTACTATCCTAAATATATGTAGAACTCTTATACCTTATAATATAAAACCTGACCCAGTAAAAACTAAAAGCTGAATTTGAATATACTCTTCATAAAAGTACATATGCGATTACCAAGAAACACATGAAAAGATTTTTAACATCATTAGTCATCACAGAAATGCACATTGGAAAACTCAAGGAGACTCCACCAGACACTCACTGAAATGGCTAAATTGTAAAACAATGACAGTACCAAATGTTCTTAGGGCTGTGGAGGAACTGGAAGTTTGGTACGTTGCTAGCAGGAATGCAAAATGGTACATCTGTTTTGGAAAATAGCTTGACAATTTCCTATATAGCTAAACACCTACACAGGCATAACCCAGCAACTTCTAGGTATTTATTTACCTGAAAAAAAAATGCATGTCTTCACAAAACTTTTATGCAAATGTCCACAATATCTTTATTTCTAATAGCCTCACAGTGGAAACAATCCAAAGATCCATGAACAGATAAACAGATACACAATTTTTAGATACACAATTTATTCTTCCACAAAATACCACTCAGCAGGACACATTTGAAATTAATCTACATTGTTGTGTGCTCATAGCTTTTGCTGCTAAATGAAAAAAGCTTGATACAAAAGAGTATCTATTCCAGAAAAGGCAAAACTATCCTGACAGAAAGCAGATCGGATGTGCTTCAGTTGGGAGAGGGGACACAAGAGACACTTTGGGGATGATGGAAATGTTTCATGTCATGGTTATGCTGGAGGTTACATGAATGCATACATTTGTCAAAACTCATAGAATTATGACTTTAAAACAGGCACATTTTGTTGTATGTAAAATAGGCTTCAGTGAAATTGAATGAAGGATGTCTGAACAAGACCGTGCCTGTGCTCCCTTTACAATCCCCTCTAACCCTGTTCTCTGCTCCTCTCCAGACTCAGTTCTGGCTACACCAACTTAAATTTCTCAAACATGCCAGGAAGACTCCTGCCTTAAGGGCTTCCCCGCCCCCCCCCCTTAAGGAATTTTTATTTGCCATTACCTTTGCTAGAGTTATGTGGCTCTCTAATTTCTTCCTTTAGACCTTTATTCAAATGTTATCTTGTAACGGAGGACTCCCTCAAAAACCATATTGAAAATGTGGAGTTCCCTTGGGGCGCGTGGGTGGCTCAGTCCTTAGGCGTCTGTCTTTGGCTTAGGTCATGATCCCAGGGTCCTGGGATTGAGCTCTGAAGCAGGCTCCCTGCTCATTGGGAAGACTGCTTCTCCCTCTACTCATCCGCCTGCTTGTGTTCCCTCTCTCGCTGTCTCTCTCTGTCCAATGAATAAATAAAATCTTAATCAAAAAAAAAAAGAAAAGAAAAGAAAACGTCCAGCTCCCTCAACTCAAAATATCCTAGCCTCTTTGTCCATTTTCTCCACAGTCCTTATTGTATAAGCTGCTAAATATTGAGAGGTGGTGGTGGTAACATTTAGTAGTATTATGACAAAAAAACTTAAAATAATTCTCTATTTTATGATACTACAGAAATCCAGTTCTTTTTTTTAAAAGATTTTATTTATTTATTTATTTGAGAGAGAGAGAAAGAGAGAGAGGGAGAGCACAAGCGAGGGGGAGGGACAGAGGGAGAGGAAGAAGCAGACTCTCCGCTGAGTAGGGAGTCTGACATGGGTCTTGATCCCAGGACCCTGGGATCATGACCTGAGCCAAAGGCAGAAGTTTAACTGAGCCATGCGGGAACCCTATAATAAAATTCTTAAAGGAAAATCTATATATAAAATATTTTCAAATGCTAAGCAATGTAACACTTTATTTTTAGCTGGAGCTTTGACCATAAACATTCAAATAAGCAGAACTTAAACATATGGAACACTGTTTTCAGGCCAAAGCTTTTTATTTCTCTATTTTGGCTTCCAAATTCAATCTCAGGTGTTTTATCTTACCAGTATGGTTCCAAGCCTTGCAAAGATGGGGGAGGGTGCAGCGACAGATGACAGAAAGAAATATATATATATATATATATATATATACACACACACACACACACACACACACATACATATTTAGATTGTATTTATTTATTTGACAGACAGAGATCACAAGTAGGCAGAGAGGCAGGCAGAAAGAGAGGAGGAAGCAGGTTCCCTGCTAAGCAGAGAGCCAGATGCGGGGCTCAAGCCCAGGACCCTGGGATCATGACCTGAGCCAAAGGCAGAGGCTTTAACCCACTGAGCCACCCAGGCACCCCAAGAAATGAATATTTTTGAGTATTTTAATCACACTGAGTCTTCATGTCCACTAACCAGCATGGTCCAATTAATGACCTAAAGTCTGATTAATTATATTCCTACTTCTTCTCCTTGGGAAGAGAACAGATAGGGTGAAAGTAAGAAATCAAAGATGAAAATAAAGAACCTCAGTGTCTCCCTTCCCTAGAGGACTCTAGCCATAGTGACAAATAAAATAATTTCTCCTTATAAGTGATTCTCTAAGACGTTCCTCCAGGTCCTCAGTCACTCAAAAAGCTGTATCCTAAAACTAGTAGTAGCCAATTAGCCAACACTCTAGAAATGGATGAAATGACCTTAATGTCATCAAGATGGGTGGCCATCTCTACACGATTCGGTGTTGCTGTGGACTGATTTGCTGCCATTTTTATGGTTCAGTACCACAAAGCAATTAACAGTGAATGAGTGAGCTTTCCCAACCTTTACCAGAAATGGTGGCTGTTTATCATTGTGTCAGAATCCTGGCAACTTCAAGAAATCTAAATTTAACAGGTGACTGCTTCCTCCATGGCTGGTTGCAGTCAATGGATCTTCAGGATACCTACTCCCTTTGTGTGATCCGGACCAACAGAACAAGCTGCTGAAAGAAAGGGGATGGATGGGGCCCACTTTAGAATCCATCAGGCACAAGGGTTCTACACTACTCTTGCACTCTTCCATAATGGATTTTTCAATTGATTTCAGCAGATCTTGACAACTGATTCCAATTTAAGCTGTGGTAGCAAAAAAGATAGGTAGATGGGGAGATACAGATATAGACGTAGGTGTCAATATAAATATTTTCAGTCATTACCCTATTTTTATATCATTTGATGGTTGTGCTCTTAAACTACTTAAAAATAGCTTTACTTTTTTTAATTGCTTGAGGTCGAAATTAGACCCATGAAGGCATGTCAGATAATATTTAAAATCCCAGTCTCTCTAAATTGGTCAGCATGGTCTTAGGTATACAGCATTCTCAAAAAAGAATCATTTTCTCTCACTGCTGTGCTCACGGTGTAACAGATGGTACCTGCAATGATACTTATCTATAGTCAAATGATGAAGACTGATGATTGGGGTTAATTTTCAAGTGATATAAGAGGGAATAATTCCCAGAAAATCTGAGCAGCCCACCATTTCTCACACAGAGAAGAATGAGAAAAATCCAACACACCCCTGCCCTAGGAGAAGTCTAATTTTATTCTCATAATAAACCTTCATAAGAGATATTATTCTTTTCATTTAAAACATGAGAAAGAGGCACCTGGGTGGCTCAGTCAGTTAATCCTCTGTCTTCAGTCGGGTCATGATCTCGGGGTCCTTGGATGGAGCCCCTCATTGGGCTCCCTGATCAGCAGGGAGTCTGTTCCTCCTTCTGCCTCTGCCCCACCCCAACTCGTGCTCTCTCCATCTCAAATAAATTTTTAAAAATCTTAAAAAAATAGTCAAAAATATGAAAAATGTGGTATATCCATACAATGGATTAGTATTTAGATGCTCACAAGAAACAAGGTATTGATACATGTTACGACATGAATGAACCTTGAAAACGTTATGCTACATGACAGAAGTCAGAAAGGAAAGGACACATATTATAGAATTCCTATTTCTTTTTTTTTTTTTATTGAACTCTTTCTTTCTCTTTTTTTTTATTTCTTATTTTTTTTTATAAACATATAATGTATTTTTATCCCCAGGGGTACAGGTCTGTGATTCGCCAGGTTTACTCACTTCACAGCACTCACCATAGCACATACCCTCCCCAATGTCCATAAGCCCCCTCCCCCTCTCCCAACCCCACCTCCCCCCAGCAACCCCCAGTTTGTTTTGTGAGATTAAGAGTCACTTATGGTTTGTCTCCCTCCCAATCCCATCTTGTTTCATTTATTCTTCTCCTATCCCCCTAACCCCCATGTTGCATCTCCACGTCCTCATATCAGGGAGATCATATGATAGTTGTCTTTCTCCGACTGACTTATTTCACTAAGCATGATACCCTCTAGTTCCATCCACGTCGTCGCAAATGGCAAGATTTCATTTCTTTTGATGGCTGCATAGCATTCCATTGTGTATATATACCACATCTTCTTCATCCATTCATCTGTTGATGGACATCTAGGTTCTTTCCATAGTTTGGCTATTGTGGACATTGCTGCTATAAACATTCGGGTGCATGTGCCCCTTCGGATCACTATGTTTGTATCTTTAGGGTAAATACCCAGTAGTGCAATTGCTGGGTCATAGGATAGTTCTATTTTCAACATTTTGAGGAACCTCCATGCTGTTTTCCAGAGTGGTTGCACCAGCTTGCATTCCCACCAACAGTGTAGGAGGGGTTCCCCTTTCTCCGCATCCTCGCCAGCATCTGTCATTTCCTGACTTGTTCATTTTAGCCATAGAATTCCTATTTCTATGAAATATCTAGAACAGACAAATTCATAGAGACTTAAAGGAGATTCATGATGGCCAGGAGCTGAAGGAAGAGGAATAAAGGAGTGTGGGAGTGTGTACTTATAGGTATGAGGTTTCTTTTAGGGGTAGATAATGAAATGTTCTGGAATTGCATAGTAATGATGATTTACCACCTGTGACCATACTAAAAAACACTAAATCACTATAAAATAGCAAACTTTTTGGAACAGGAATTATATACCTCTATAAGAGAAAAGAATATAGGGGCACCTGGTCAGCTCAGTCAGAATGGCTTGCAACTGTTGATCTTGGGGTCATGAGTTTGGGCCCCATATGGGGTGTAAAGATTACTTAAAATAAATAAACCTAAAGATTAAAAAAAAAAAGAAAAAAGAATATAGTGAAAACAAAGAAAAAAGGAAATAAAAATAAGAATTACCATTTATTGGGGCGCCTGGGTGGCTCAGTGGTTTAAGTCTCTGCCTTTGGCTCAGGTCATGATCTCAGGGTCCTGGGACCGAGCCCCGCATCGGGCTCTCTGCTCACTGTGGAGCCTGTTTCTCCCTCTCTCTCTGCCTGCCTCTCTGCCTACTTGTGACCTCTCTCTCTGTCAAATAAAATAAATAAAATATTTTAAAAAAAGAATTACCATTTATTAAATACACACACCAGGAACTGTGAAAGTTTTAAATATATGATTTCATCTAATTCTCATGATTCTCATCCCAAGTAGGTATTATTATTATTATTACCCTCATATTTTAAAGATTTTATTTATTTATTTGACAAAGAGAGAGAGTGAGTGCACAAGCACAAGGAAGGGGAGCAGCAAGCAGAGGGAGAGGGAGAAGCAGATTCCCTGTCAAGCAAGGAGCCTGACGGGTCTCCATCCCAGGACCCTGGGATCATGACCTGAGCCAAAGGCAGACACTCAACCAACTGAGCCACCCAGGCTCCCCTATTATTACCCTCATTTTACAGACAAACAAGACAAGGCTTGGAGGATTTAAATGACTTTAGCCACATAATCTGGTAAGTGGTTGTGGCAGGGCATGAGGCCATTTCTGCCTGATTTCAAAGTTAGCATGCCGCTCAGCAGCCACTCACATAACATCACATTCCGCATTCCCTGGATGGCCTACAAATAAGTTTTGTTTTTGTTTTTTAAGATTTTATTTATTTTTTTGACAGACAGAGACCACAAGTAGGCAGAGAGGCAGGCAGAGAGAGAGGAGGAAGCAGGCTCCCTGCTGAGCAGACAGCCTGATGCGGGGTTCGATCCCAGGACCCTGAGATCATGACCTGAGCTGAAGGCAGAGGCTTTAACCCACTGAGCCTCCCAGGTGCCCCTGCAAATAAGTTTTAAGAAAAATAAAAGCCAAAATAGATGATCCTGGTAAATATTTAATGTCTTCTGTTTTCACAGCCCCTGATGGCTAGAGATCAAATGTTTCATGCCTGAGCAGCACTCTGCAAGCAGAACTGGAAGGGACCACTGGCATGCTCACAACAGAGTGAGAGGGGATGAGCCAGGGGCGAGGGTGCTGTGCCATGCTAGTGGTGGTGTCACCAAACACAGTACCGCCCAAAGGTTTCAGACAGGCTTAGCTTTGTGGGTGCTCCTCAACACGCCAAGGCTGGCTGGCATGCCTCAACTCATGTGCATGGAAATGCTCAGGAATGGTGTAAATCCACGTTTCCTTAATCATAATCATAATCATAATCATACAAATTTACAATTTTTTGAGAATTTATTATGTACTAGTAATTGTGTTTTGACCATTCCATAGACTATTCATAACAACACTATAGAGGAAGTACTTTCTTTAACACACTTTATATGTAATAATATTGATTATGAGGCTCATGGCCATTAAGCACTTAATATGTCATTGGAAACAATATAGTATACATGCCTGACATATATCATCTAGTACTTCAACGATCCAGTGAAGTTTAGAAAACCAAGCCCAGTTAAAAATATGTCCAAATATACACAACTGGTAGGAGTTAAAGCTGAGATTTAAAAGCCAGTTTGTATTTTCATAATTAAACCAAATGTAGAAAAGATAAAACCAATTCCAAGACCAAAGATTGAACATAACTAGCACCTCGGTTGTTTTTGAACTTTACATAAATGGTTACTATACAGCAAGCTATCCCCTATATCTGGCTTTTTTCCTGTGTTAATTAATTATTATTACTATTTTCTTAGAGATTCTTCTCTGTTGCATTTAGCAGTACCTTTTTTTTTAATTTAAAGATTTTATTTATTTATTTGACAGAGAGAGATGGCGAGAGAGGGAACACAAGCAGGGGAAGTGGGCGAGGGAGAAGCAGGCTCCCAGCCTAGCAGGGAGCCCAATGCCAGGCTCAATCCCAGCACCCTGGGATCATGACTTGAGCCTAAGGCAGATGCTTAACTGACTGAGCCACGCAGGCACCCCCGCAGTACTTTGTGAATTGCCACATAATATCCTATTATATGAATGTACCATACTTTGACCATTCTATTGCTGTTGGGTATTTTTGAAGCATTGAGGTTTAAAATATTTCTACTGCTATAAATATTATTTTATGTGTCTTTTGGGAGTGCATAAATGTATGCATTTCCTAGGACTGAAATTGCTGGGTCATAGGGTATGCTATGCATATGATCAGCTTTAGCAAACCCTGTTAAACAGTTTTTCAAAGTAGTTGTAACAATGTACACCTTCATCAGCTATGGACACAAGTTCCAGTGTCTCTTCATCTTTACTCAGTATTGTAAAAGGATTGTAAAAAAAAAGAATATACATATTCTTCTTATTTTAGTAAGAGTGGCACCTGTGTAGTGGTATCATTTTGTGGTTTTAATACTTATTCCCTTAATAGCTAATGAGCTTGAACACATCTGCTATTTTGAAATGTCTACTTAAGTCTCTTTCCCCCATCCACCTAATGAGCTCTCTCTACTTTCTTCTTGATACATAAAAGATCTTCATTTATCTATTTGTACATAGAAGATTGTGCACTGTGCATTTTTCTATGTGTCAGTTATATTTCAGTTAAGAAAAATAATTTAGTACATAAAACAGTTTGATTCCAGGGATTTTATATTTAGCCACTAAGTCCACATTTGTAGAGTGCTCTACTTTTAATATTTACATTTTAACTGTGTTCTATTTAATGTCTCCCTAAAATATTCACAAAGATATTGCATCATTACTCCTGTTTTCAAGATAAAAAAAGTTACAACATAGTACAGTCAGTTTCCAGAAACAGTAAAGTGGTGGCATTGGTCCTACAAACCATGTCCTTCAACTTGTGTGTTTACATCCCATCGGCATGTTTCCCAGTTTTACTGCGCTGTAACTGACATATAATATTGTATTTATCTAAGGTGTAGAGTATTATGATTTGATATATGCATATATTACAAAATGATCACAATAAATTTAGTTAATATCACCTCACATAGTTACATTTTTTTTCTTGTGAGGAGAACTTTTAAGATTTATTCTCATAGCAACACTGACATTAATTTTTTATTGCGGTAGGACCGTAACGTGAGATCCACCCTTTTAAACTTTTTTTTTTTAAAGATTTTATTTATTTATTTGACAGACAGAGAGATCACAAGTAGGCAGAGAGGCAGGCAGAGAGAGAGGAGGAAGCAGGCTCCCTGCGGAGCAGAGAGCCCGATGCGGGGCTCGATCCCAGGACCCTGAGATCATGACCTGAGCCAAAGGCAGCGGCTTAATCCACTGAGCCACCCAGGCGCCCCCACCCTTTTAAACTTTTAAGTGAAAAACACAATACTGTTAACTGTGGGTACAATGTTGTACAAAGATCTCTAGTCCTTTTTCTTCTTGTGTAACTGAAACTCTATACCTATTGAACAAAAATCTGCATTATTCTAGCCCCTGGCAACTAGCACTTTACTGTTTCTATGAGTTTATCTTAAATACATCATATAAGTGGAATTGTGCAGTATTTGTCCTTCCATGACTGCCTAATTTCACATAGTATATGATGTTTTCTAGGTTCATTTCTGTTGTCACCTATGGCGGGACTGCCTTCTTTTTAAAAACTGAATAATCTAACAGTGTATGTATATAACACATTCTCTTTATTTATCAGTTAGCAGACATTAGATTCATTCCATATTTTAGTTATTGTGAATAACGTTGAAATGAATGCAAAAGTACTAATGTCTCTTCAATATCCTGATGTCAATTCTTTTTGGATATATACGGGGACTACTGGATCCTGTGATACTTTTCATTTAAATGTTTAAGGATTTGAAGGGGCATCTGGGTGGCTCAGTCTATTACGCTCCTGCCTTCTGCCTTCAGCTCAGCTCATGGTCCTAGGCTCATGGGATCAAGCCCCTGTGAGGCTCCTTGCTCAGCAGGGAGCCTGCTTCTCCCTCTCCCTCTGCCTAATGCTCCCCTTGCTTGTGCTCTTTCCTTTCTCTCTCTGTCTGACAAATAAATAAATAAAATCTTAGGGGAAAAAAAAAAAGGACTCACCATACTGTTTTCCATAGTCGCTGAACTATTTCACATTCCTACCAACAATGTACAAGGGATCTTGTTCTCCAATATCTTCTCTAGCACTGTTTTTGTTTTTATATAGTAATGGTCATAAGTGTGAGGTGATAGATCCCATGGTTTTGATTTGCTTTTCCGTGATGATTAGTGACGTTGAGTACTTTTTCAACTATCTCTTGGCCGTTTGTATGTCTTCTTTGGAGAAATGTCTAATGAAGTCCTTTGTGCATTTTTAAATCAAGTTATTTGGGATTTTTTTGCTACTGTATTGTTGGAGTTCCTTATATATTTTGGATACTAAACTCCTTATTATGTGGTTTGCAAATACTGTCTCCTGTTCCTTGGGTCTTCTTTTTTTTTTTTAATCCTGTTGTTTTCTTTGCTATGCAGACACTTTTTATTTTAATTTAGACCTACTGGTCTATTTTTGTTTTTTTCACTTGTGTTTTTGGTATCATGAAATAGGTGGTCTCCTTATGTGCTCCTTGGTGAAATCCTGGGTATATGATAGCCTCTCTGAAGCTCCTCACCATTTAAATGTGATTAAGTCTCACTTTATACTCCCCTTCTCCAATAAGTATTTTCTGACCTCTCCCCATTCTCTTCTGGAATTCTATAAAGCCACATACTTATATCGTTCTTTGGCTTGAATTATTGGTTAGTTTTTAGTACCTGTATACTCTTAAGGACAGAGGACAGAAGTCATATCTCTCATTGATTCATTTTCTCTATGGCTGTAGTTCAAATAGCACTGATCACCAGTCTAATCAAACAAGAGGTTCGAGTGTGGCATCCTTGTCCATTGAGGTCATCAACTTCCATATCTAGATTCACTGGTTCTGTATAATATTGAGTACTCAATCTTTTGGTATAGTTGGAAGACGAAATGGTCGAAAAGCCCCTGGATTTGATGTCTGATGCCTAGTAAGTTATGGGGACAACCAAGGACCAAACTTTCCAAGTAAAAAGAAAAATAAACCTTTAACGGTGAAATGTCAGACACTGGGACTACCTGAGGAAGGTATATGTGGTCCTGTCTTTTATTGCTCAAGTCATATTCTATGGCATTCAGCTGTCCATTGAAAAGTCCAACGGGAGGAAGCAGCAGAGGGAAGAATGAATAGAGAGTGCTACTGGCTACAAAGTAAGGAACAATTGAATTTGGCGAGTAGAGATATATTGGTAGAAAAAAAACCCCTAATATCACAGAATTGTCAAGATTAAAATGTGCCTTAGAAAATATTTATTCTTACAGATTCTTGGTTAAGCTAATAGATTTTTATCTGGTCCCTTCAAAATTTGTCCAAGAAAAGCATTTACAGAAAACTGACGTTTCCTTTTCTGTAATGCAATAATCTCAAATGATGAGAATCTATCATCTATTTTGGACTCCATCTGTATCAGCCTGTATTTTTCTGGTTACTTTCCAAGGTGTCACCTTGATGCTTGGTCCCAGCAGCCAGCTCCCAATAAATCAGAGGGAGGCTGTGACCTTCCCAATAGGACCCAAAACCTTGGCTTCCATTCTCCAATCTGTTATTTCAGACCCATGACCAGAGTGAGGAAAGCCAATCAAAAATGCCTGTTTCTCTAATAACACTGGCCTGCTTTTGTTAATGCTCGCAAGCTGGGGGAAGTTAAGATTGTTGCTTAGAAACTGTGGTCCGATAGTCACTGGTCTCAGCAAACTGAGAGAAGGTACATTTTAGGATGATGAGATAGATAAGACTCTCTCACTAGGTTATGCTCAAGTCCAGAAGGAACCAAAAGGAGATAAAGTCTTGGCAATGGCCAGCTCCCAATCCTAACCTACCTCATTCTTTATTCCCGGTGTCAAGAGGAATGCCAGCTGGACATGCCCCAATTACTGCGGTTGATCAAATACAGACAACTTTTAGGCCAGAGTTTTGTTTTTTTCTTTCCTTAGACTGCTGTGAAGTCAGATGCGCTGCCTGTATAAATGCGACCCGCAGCCCTTTATGTGCCAGATGTGAACAGATGTGCACTTAGCACGCCTTCTTTATGCCAACCTCCAGCAAGTGGAGCAGCTGATTAGAAGAGACAAGATAGAAAGAAAAGCAAATGTGACTGTGTAACTGGCTAACACCGCACTATAGCCTTGCAAGCTAAGCAAAGGTTGAGGATTCAGGTAAAATAGGACCAGGCTTGAATAAGCAAGGTCAAGGGAAACGAACAAAGACAGAGTATAAAGGAGGATTGGAGAAGACTGGTACCCTTTTATTTACTCAATCTTTCTGGTCTTAAGAAGATCCTAGTAAACCCAAGCTTTGCAACTGTAATAACATGCGCATGCACACACATACCTTTATTTAAGTTCTGAGGCTATGTGGGAAATAGCAAATGTATTACTAAGACTGGAGTGTAGGCTGCTGGCAGGAGTTTAAAGACATTAAAGGAGGTAATCTCTAACTCTGAGTGGCCTATGAAGGAGTTGGGGCTTCAGTTTTGGGCGGGTAGACAAAAAAGAGTCATAGAAGGAGGTGTAACTCTCAAATACTATACTTTGACTGACAGTTCAGAGGGGGTTCTCTTTAAGATGTAGAGAGAGTCAAGTATCATATGGTCTCACTTATTTGTGGAGCATAACAAATAACATGGAGGACATGGGGAGATGGAGAGGAGAGGGAGTTGAGGGAAACTGGAAGGGGAGATGAACCATGAGAGACTATGGACTCCGAAAAACAACCTGAGGGTTTTGAAGGGGGGTGGGGGGTGGGAGGTTGAGGAACCAGGTGGTGGGTAATAGGGAGGGCAGGTACTGCATGGAGCACTGGGTGTGATGCCAAAACAATGAACACTGTTATGCTGTAAATAAACAAATAAAAAAAATAAATAAAATTAATTAAAAAAAAAAGATGTACTGGAAAGGTAGAGAACGTAGGTGGGAAGAGCAGCTAAACACCTCATGTAAGGACCTAGCCTAAAGTCATGTGAGACTCTTGACAGAGGCAGGGGAGGTAGAGACCCAGGGTGGTAGGAGCTAAATAAATAAATTAAAAACAACAACAACAAAGCAAAACAATACAAAACAAAACAAAAAAACCAATCTGCAGAGATTAGAGGATGAGGGGCATGTAGGTTTTTTCGGAGAGGGGAGGACTCAAGTAAGACAGCAGAACTCCTAGTTGGTTTCTGGGGACAGAGGAAGTAGACCTACCTTCAATAATGGTTTCACTCAGTGCCTGGTGCTGTGTTTTTTACCCTCATACCAACCCTATACACTAGCCAATATGGTTATTGGCTGGTTGCTTCTTTGTTTTATTTTTGATTCTTAACAGATGTGGCAACTAGGGTGATCAAGCCCTCCAGTTTTCCCAAGACTAAGGGATTCCCGAGACATGAGCTTTCTCTACTAAAAAGGGGGGATGTAGCTTTCTCTACTAAAAAGGGGGGGTGTCTTGGGCAAATGGGGCAAGCTGATCACTTTAGCACCTCACCTCAGACTGTTTAGATCGCTTTTCCAAATTCACATGTCTGGGAGGAGCAAAGCTGAGATTCATTCTGTCTCTACAAAGACCATACTTTTCTTCTCAAGTCACACTGATTCTCAAGGTTAACGTGGCAGTGTTACCCAGAACAGCAATGCGGAAGGAAAAGCACATCAGATTCAGAGCAGAGAGGAGATGGGGGTAAAATATTCTATTTTAGAACACTGACATTCAAGTTTTCTAAAATAGAGGCTTTCTTTATTAACTTTTTTGGGTCTTTTTCTCTCATACCTTCAGCGTGCATCAGGCCCTCCTCCCTCATTTTGTTTAAAGGCTCAATGCAGAGTGGTTATTTTTGTGACTGGATAATTATCTATATTTTAAGCTTAGGATCCAGACTCAGAGTAAAGGTGTGATATGCATCTAATGAATAAATATCTGCCTGGTTAATGTGACCTGCTTCTGTCAGGCTGCCCTTCCTCATTCTTTCCAAGAAGCAATGACAGGTCAAGTATTAGGGTCAGGCTGAGGAGATATGGGGTGAGGATAAGAACCCTGGGCAAGGTACTATGAAGGGGATTCAGTGAGGGATTGATCAGGACAGTGTTGCCATTTCTGTTGCCTTGAAGCTCTGCTCAGAGTGTGTAGCCCCTGACCAGCAGTATCGGCCTCAACTGGGAGCTTGTAAAAAATTCAAACTCATGGCTCTAGACCAGACCTACTAAATCTGAATCTTCAGGGTAGGCTCCCCAAATCTGTGTTTATAGGAATTTTCTAGAGGAATATTATCAACACTAAGACATTAAGCCCTGGGGTGCCCGGGTGGCTCAGTCCTTAAGTGTCTGCCATCAGCTAGGTCATGATCCCAGGGTTCTGGGATCAAGCCCCACATGGGGCTCTTTGCCCAGCAGGAAGCCTGCTTCTCCCTCTCCCACTCCCCCTGCTTCTGTTCCCTCTCTTGCTGTCTCTTTCTCTGTCAAATAGATAAATAAAATCTAAAAAAAAAAAATATTAAGCCCTATGTGTCTAGAGACAAAATCAAAGATATTGTGTAGGATCTTGTACACTATAAGGTCTCTGTGGCAACCACCCAGCTCAGGTGTCTTAGCACAAAAGCAGCCCCAAATAACACATGAAAGAGTGTGGTTGTGCTGATTTAAAATAAAACTGCTAATGGACAGTGAAATTAGAATTTCATGTAATTTTCACTTATGACAAAAAACTATTCTTCTTTTGATTTATGTCAAAACTTTAAAATGCCAAAGCCACTGCTAAGCCTATTAGCACAAAAAAAATAGGCAGGTGGAATTTGGCCTGGACTGTAGTTTAAGGAATTCTACTTTCAAGAATCTAGATTAGGTGAGGGAAGATGAGGACAGACACAGGCAACGTGAAACTTCCACTAGTCAATATCAAAATGTCCCAAGAATACTAATAAACTACCAGACTTGTGTCGTTAAAAAAAAAAAAAAAAGGAATTTCATAGCCATAATGTTTCTGAGTTGTCTCTTTTGAGCTTTGGGACATTGTAAATACCATATATATCCATTAATAGAGGTTGGTTACATGAAATACTGTATAACCATCCCTAGTCATTCAAAATGATTGAGTTAGGACATTAGAACACGAAATTGGATACTGTATTATATTAAAAGACTAACGTTATGTTTACCAATTGTAGTAATAGTATATTTTTTCAATAATAAGTTCTTGTTTTATATTGGTTGAGTAAATTATATAAAGTCAGGAATATAATTTGTTTCAAAATATAGTGGAAAGTGGGGTGTGTAAGTGAAAATAAGTTGAATCATGACTTCACAATTGGAAAGTGTATAATGAGCATCTGGGGTTAGGATTGTATTTTTTATACCTCTTACTTCTAAAATTCCTTTCTAAAAAATTTTATTTATTTATTTGACAGAGAAAGAGAGCACAAGCAGGCGGAGTAGCAGGTAGAGGAAGAGGGAGAAGTAGGATCCCTGCTAAGCCTGACATGGGGCTCGATCCCAGGACTCTGGGATCATGGCCTGAGCTGAAAGCAGTTGCTTAGCCAATTGAGCCACCCAAGCACCCCTAAAATTGCTTTTAATAAAAATACATTTATCCAAAGACAATGATGTTAAGGCAGTTGTAAATGTGTTAATGTGCAACTATACGCATGCTCTTTGTTAAAATAAAAGCAGTGTGCAGAATAATATGTAGAAGATTATTTATTCATGTGTCTCCTTAATGGTTCTGCACCATATAGACTCATGACATTTCAGCCTATGCATCACAACCCTCCAGCTGTCTTTCAAAAACACAGCTTAGATCTTGCCTTCCCTGGGCTTGAAATACTCTAAATGGCTCTCCTTTGCTAAGAGGATGAAATCCAGATTCCAAATTCTGTGAGTATGGTGTTCAAATTCCTTCACAATGTGACTGTAATTCATCTTCACAGGTATTTCTCATTCCACTCTCCTTCTCCAATGCATCCTATACTTTAAAGTGCCTGAATTTAAAGTCAGGAAGCCAGACCACAACCCAATTTGGAACCTGATACTAGCTATGTGACCTTGGATAAATTCCTCTGCCTCCATGAGCTTCCATAAATTCATTTATAAATGAGAATCGTAACAATGTTCATCTCATATGGCTGTTGTGGGAAACTGGGTGATGCAACACTTGGAAAATATTTAGTATTGAGTCTGACACTGAGAATAATTCAATAAATGTTAGTTATTACCACTAATAATTATATTTATCCATTTATTTCCTCATTAGTTCAACATATTTCTTGAGCTGATATTGCTGAGCAATATCTCAGGATGATGCTATGTTATTCACCATATTCCAGTGACGTCCACAATGTCATTCCTTTGCTCGAATCACTTTAGTCTTAAGGATATCCTTTCCACTGCTCTGTCTGGTAAATTCATACTTAACTTACTCTCATGACTGAGTTAATGCTAATCTCCCATCTCTGTTATTGCCCCCCACACCACATTACTCGTAGCTTCTTCCTCTGTACTATCTTAACACTCCACTCAATCTGTGACTTCACTAGTTGCAAGTATACTTCTTGACTTTTGTCTGCATATTGGTCTTTTTCCATAGACTGTGAGATTCTTTGGAAAAAAATCCATTTTTAATTTTACCTCTGCACCTTCAGAGCCTAGACTCTGGCCTGTTTCAGAGGACATTTTAGAAATCCCTTGAAAAGGGGCATGTATAGCTTTCCTTTAATAGTGGGAAATGAGATATCAAGCAAATGGTTGTCATTATCATGAAATATTAAAACAAAGGGATCTGAAATACAACAAAGACCAATCTCTTAATTTTTCAGATAGTGGAAATGAATCTCAATGAGGTCTGCTGGCAATATTTTATGGTGTTCAGCTTACTCCTTGGTTCAAGAAATATGTACTTTGTCTGTATCACTCCATGCCTGACTATACTAGAAACTAAAGCACGTGCAGGATCCTTTTCATGGTACCATATTGTCTCTATGCCTGTCAGTAGACCTTTCACAGAGGATATGTTTGGATATGACAAAGACAGATGACTGCCTGAATGGGGGAAGCCTTGCCATAGAATGGTAGGGTGGGCGAGAAGTGGTGTGTAAGAAATTATACTTTGCTGAAGTCTTATTTTTGTTCTGAGGTCAAACACACACATTAGTTTCTGGTTATCTTAGGGACTCCTGTATTCTATCCACAGTCCCTACTTGCTAATAGTGATGTAGGGAAATTATCTTAACATTCCACTTTCTGCTTTGCTTTTTGTAGTGAATGGGTCAGACCGGTCAATGGTTCATAACTTTGTTAGGTCACAAGAACAATTTGAGATCTGATGACTGTTCTGGACCTTCTTGCCAAAAGGGAAAACTGCATACATGCAACACACACACACACACACACACACACACACACACACACACACACACAGCATTCATGGAATCACTGTTTTCTAACCTAGGGCACATATTTTCCAGATTAAGGACTCCTAGACTTGGGGTTCTCCAAGACACTTCTACTATATACTTCTACCTTGTCAGTTTTGTTCAAAACCTCCTTTCCTGCTGTATCTTTCACAGCCCTAGGGTGTGATCAAAAACTTCTACTCCAATGTGTCACTCTGTCTGCCTCAGGTTAGGTCCACAAGGGAAAGTGCTTGACAGGCAGATGCACAGCCAGCCGTCACAGTCTGGGGGGCGGTGGGGAAAGGACAATGAAATGGGGATTCCATTCATGGTGCAGTCTATGTCTCCTGCCTGCCTTTCTGGGTTTCACTTATTGAATTAGGACAAATTGGAACCTTCATAAACTGAGATATAAATCATTATCTCGAGTTAGCAGATGCAGTCGCACCAGGGTAGAGCACTGTTAATAACTCTGCTGGATTAGGACTGATTGGAACAATTTGAAACTTGTTTCTCTCAGCTTGATCAGCCTCATTGTAACCACGGCAATTATCCCATTTCACTTTCAATGGCTCAGCACAGACATGTTGTAGCTTTATATCCATCCTTCTTAATGAAGCCAGCTCAGACTTTTGTTTGCTCGTCAAAGAGCTAGCCTGTGTAAACAATAAATAACTCCACCCCGTGGGGTAGAAGGTGGATGCCTGTAAGGCTGAGATCTCCAAAGGGCTAGACAAACACTATTCACATGTTGGTGATTTCATAGATTTACTTATTAATTTCCCTCTTTCATATCTGAGCAGCTGCTATGTGCCAAACACTGATGTGTTAGTCTGTGGGATATATATAGAATTGGATTGAACTGCATTGTGTAGCACCTGTGTCTTTGCTACTGCTCCTGATGAGGTGTACAATGTTTGAGGGCAGGGAACATCCCTTAACAATGATAATGTCTACAATGTATCAGTTGTCTATAATATTCTAGGAACTATGCTAACCACTCTGTATCCGGGAAGCTTATGGCAAGGGATGTCACAGAGTTGCAAAGGAGTTTATAAGAAGGAGCTCCATCTTTGTACTGAACTGATTAGTAAAGACTTGATAGAGGCAGAGCATATGAGCAGAATCTTAATATTCTTTAAGAGTGAATTTAAGAGTGAATTTCCTAGGTGAAAGATGAGGAAGAAAATATATTTCACGGGGGGCCTGGGTGGCTCAGTGGGTTAAGCCTCTGCTTTCATTTCAGGTCATGATCACTGGGTCTTGGGAACGAGCCCCACATCGGGCTCTCTGCTCATCAGGGAGCCTGCTTCCTCCTCTCTCTCTGTCTGCCTCTCTGCCTACTTGTGATCTCTGTCTGTCAAATAAATAAATAAATAAAATATTTATTAAAAAAAGAAAATATATTTCACACGGAGGGAAGGGCATGATCCAAAGATATATTTCATGACTTTGTTGGAAAACCAGATAAAATATTGAATGTTACAGAAAGGTTGGAGAAGTGCCTAAAAAAGACCACTTTTAAAATCTCATAAGCTTGTTATTTCCGTTAGCAATAATAATAAATAATAATAATGACAAATTTCTAAAAATCTCATAAGCTTGGATTAGTTGTCAATGAAGTATAAATAAAAAATTATACATATAATTAATATTTAAAATATTCATGACACTCAAGTTACACGAGGTCCTAGACGTCTACTTTTATTAGTGTCCAATTCAGCATAACAAAAATTTGCTCAGTGCTCTAATAAATACAAAGACAAATAAGACTCAATTGCTTAAGGGGCTTTTTGTTTCAACTGAGGAGATGGAATCGGTTTCAGGTTGGAAATTTATAACAAAAAGCAAACAAGGTGGTTAGGTTAATAAGAAATAGATACATTTAGCAGAGAACTTTTCCTTTCAGCTACTAACTCCCACACTTTACCTGGTTAATTCCTTCTGATGGGTGTTTCCACAGGGACACAGAAAAGCCACTCCTGTTATATGGTTGGTCTCTTTCAAGTCAGTTACTCCTGACTTTGACTTAATATCATAGTGCCCTTTAAAACACTTTTTATAATCTATAATATCTTTTTGTAGGAATATATATATATATTTAAGAATATATATATATATATAATATATAATATATATATATTAGGAATACATATATATATCTCTTAGGAATATAGGATATATACATTTATATTTATTTATTTAATTTATTTATTTTCAGGAACAGACCAGACTTACTAAATCTGAATCTTCAGGGTGGGCTCCCCAAATCTGTGTTTGGAGTTTTCTAGAGGAATCTTATATTAGGAATACACACACACACACAGACACACACATATATATATACATATATATTTGATTATATATTATACATATATACCTATCTTATATTAGGAATATATATACACACACACACACATATATACATATATATTTGATTATATATAATATATTATACATATATATCTATCTTATATTAGGAATACACACACACACACACACACACTCTATTAGGTTATATATATATCAGCATACTGACATCGTCCCTCCTTTTCCCACTCACCTAAGTAGCTGAGATGTAGTCATGTGGGCAGATATAAATTTAGTCCATTTGCATTTTTACGGCCGCATGGTATTCCAAGTGGGCAAAAGTAGTTGCTTATGTAACTTTTTTTTAAAAATATATTTGCTTCTCCCAGTAAAGCCAAAGTTCCACGATAGTTTTAAGGCAAGTGATCTTCCTCTCTGTATTCTTGGTGCCCTACACAGCCCCTGGCAGAGTAGAGGTTGGGGACTATGTGCCAAATGAATGAACATGTCCATGAGGGAATAAGAAATTCATTCCAGGGAGCCTGGGTGACTCAGATGTTAAGCGTCTGCCTTCAGCTCAGGTCAGGATCCCAGGGTCCTGGAATCAAGTCCTGAACTGGGCTCCCTGCCTCCCTCTCTCTCTCCCTCTATCCCTAACTTCTGCTCATGATCTCTCTCTCTCTCTCTCTCCCTCCCTCTCTCTCTCAAATAAATAAAAAAATTAAGAAAAAATAAATTCATTCCATGTGGAAATTGTGGGGACAGAAGATAGCATTTAGGCTTCAACATTCATAATTTTTTTTTTTTTTTTGGTCTTTTGAGCATTGACTACAGAATAAAGCAAACCAGGAAGGAAGGGAATTAAGGGCATATGTGGGGATATAGTAGATAGTGACATATGTAAGACAGACAAATGAAAAATTGAGCTAGATAGAATTTATAGGTCTCAAATGGTAAAGGCTTAGGGATAACATAAAGACAAGGCTGAGGATTTTCCTATCAGTTTGTTTTGGTGACACCCTATGGTGTTACTCCATACTTACTGACAATAAGAAAACGGGAGCTGACTCCCACTTTGCCAATTGTTAATAGTGAGGAAAATCTAAATGTCACAGAACCATGGCACCTTCCAACTGGAAGGAGTCTTCAGAACCTTATATTTAACACTTAATCTATAATCTTAACATTTGAACCTCCAATGACGATGACTACCCCTGTTTCTCATTCCCACATGACCTATGAGGATTTGGCCATTGAAAGAGAGTTTTATACCTTCTAAAGCAATCTTCTTTAGCATTCTGGCTGTTAGGAATTTATTTTTTGTAATGGACTGGACAACAATAATAATAATGATAACAACAGTGATGATCACTTTTAGGGTATATGTCATGTACAAGGCACCGAACTAAGTGCTTTCTATGAACTTATATATTTAATTCATATACTATCCCTATGAAGACACACAATAGAGTTTTAATAAATGTTGAGTGAAGGAATACCAGTATTCCCACTATTTTAAAAAGTGGGAAATAAAGCCATAGGGAAACCAATACTTGCAAACACAGTCACACAGTAAAAGGCAATATTGTTATCCAAATTCTGTCTTGACTCCACAGGGGGGTCTCCCAAAAAGAAGATGCCTACCTCTATTTTCCTGGTGATTAAATTTCTAGAGATCAGTCCAACCCTAAATTCCTTTCTCATTTCAACACCTGTTATATCTGACCTTATAATGTACCCTCTTTCTACTTAACCCAACATTCTTTCTTCCTCCAAAGGTTGCTCCTTAGCCATAGTCTCATCCCCATTATCTTTATGTGGGACTGAGAAATGAACTAGGTCAGACTAAATTCGGTCAAGATTAATTAAAAGCTGATATATTCCAACAAGTGTAGTCTATTTGGCACCTCGAGTTCTAGTAACATATTTTATCTACTGCTGTTCTGGCATTCCTGTAAAGACTCTTTCTAAGTTTCTGCCCTGAAGTAATTGCTGATTGGCCCTGCCTGCTTGAGGTAGGAAGTCTACCTTTTTGAAAGTTGTGCCATTAAAGCAGGTCACAGGAAATGGCCATATGAGTCACTGACTCCTGAGGGGCATAGAGGATGTGATTAAGGGTCATTATGTCCAAGGTCGTGGGCTAAGATCACATTCACGTATGGGTTGCCATGGAAACATAGCCAAAGTGACCTGCCTCTTTGCCCCCACATGGATCTCTCCCTGAGAAGCTGATTGAAGAGGAAGCTTTGGATGGTGCTCAAAAGAGTAAGGACCCATTAAACGACCTTTTATTTGGCAGCTGGGCCCCCAAGTGAAGGCTGTAATACAATGAACAGAGGAGGAACGATTGATGACAGTGGGAAACCTCACAGCATTATGGGACAGAGGGGTGATTACCCAGTAAAGTGGAGTAAAGTAGACAGCAATTCAAAAAATGTCAATGTCTAGTTTATTGAAATGGTGTTGATTCCTCACTGCCTAAATTCACTAGGATTATATTCAGAATAAATCATTTGTGTTAAGTAGTAAAAAAGAAAAAAAAAACAAAAAAAACAAACAAACAAAAAAAGAAGTAGTAAAAAAGAGATCTGATGTTCATCAGGAGGAAACAAGAGTTATATATTAGCTCCATTTGCTCTTAGAGTCAACGATCTTTGAATCCCTTTTAGAAGAATCAAAAGAACGTGGGTTTTGGAACCAGAGGAACCTGAAATTAAATCCAGTTTCATTAACATCAAACTTATGGTCAAGTCTTTTCAACTCTAGGAAGCTCCGTTTCCTCACCTGAGGAGCAGAGATAATTGCATAAGAAATTGTTAAAATGGGTATAGTGAAAAACTGAAGTTGTTACTGGAAGAAAACTTTTTCTACTTTTGGGAGTAAAAACACAAACAAAAACATAAGTAAGTAAATTATATAGCCTGTTAGAAATTCCAAAGCATCTTGGAAAAGAAGAAAATAAAGTGAGCATCATGGCAAGGGAGTAGGAATGTTGATTTGGTAGGGAGGGGTAGTTAATTGTAAATAGTGTAGTCAGGATAGGCTTCATTGGGAAGGTAATGTTTGAGCAAAATCTTGAAGAAGGTAAGGAAGTAGGCCATAGAAGGGGATGGATGGATGATAGTGACTGGAGGGAAAAGTCATAGGTCTTAAAAGTGGGGATGAGAATGGTTCTGGTGTGGCCAGAAAAGAATGAGCTGAAGGTAGAGGGTGTGACGAAAGCAGAGTGGTGTCCAATGGTCAGATCATATACAGCTTGTTAGCCTTGAAAAGGACACTGATTTTACTGAGTAAACTGGGAGCTAAGGCAGTCTTTTAAACATTAGAGTGAGATTGACTCCTTAATTTCTCTTTCTTCAGTCTTGTTGTTGGTGTACAGAAATGCAACTGATTTCTGTGCATTGATTTTATATCCTGACACTTTACTGAATTCCTGTACAAGTTCTAGCAGTTTTGGAGTGGAGTCTTTTGGGTTTTCCACATATAGTATCATATCATCTGCGAAGAGTGATAGTTTGACTTCTTCTTTACCGATTTGGATGCCTTTAATTTCTTTTTGTTGTCTGATTGCTGAGGCTAGGACTTCTAATACTATGTTGAATAGCAGTGGTGATAATGGACATCCCTGCCGTGTTCCTGACCTTAATGGAAAAGCTTTCAGTTTTTCTCCATTGAGAATGATATTTGCGGTGGGTTTTTCATAGATGGCTTTGATAATATTGAGGTATGTGCCCTCTATCCCTACACTTTGAAGAGTTTTGATCAGGAAGGGATGCTGTACTTTGTCAAATGCTTTTTCAGCATCTATTGAGAGTATCATATGGTTCTTGTTCTTTCTTTTATTAATGTGTTCTATCACATTGATTGATTTGCGGATGTTGAACCAACCCTGCAGCCCTGGAATAAATCCCACTTGATCGTGGTGAATAATCCTTTTAATGTACTGTTGAATCCTATTGGCTAGTATTTTGGCGAGAATTTTTGCGTCTGTGTTCATCAAGGATATTGGTCTGTAGTTCTCTTTTTTGGTGGGATCCTTGTCTGGTTTTGGGATCAAGGTGATGCTGGCCTCATAAAATGAGTTTGGAAGTTTTCCTTCCATTTCTATTTTTTGGAACAGTTTCAGGAGAATAGGAATGAGTTCTTCTTTAAATGTTTGGTAGAATTCCCCTGGGAAGCCGTCTGGCCCTGGGCTTTTGTTTGTTTGGAGATTTTTGATGACTGTTTCAATCTCCTTACTGGTTATGGGCCTGTTCAGGTTTTCTATTTCTTCCTGGTTCAGTTGTGGTAGTTTATATGTCTCTAGGAATGCATCCATTTCTTCCAGATTGGCCAATTTGTTGGCGTAGAGTTGCTCATAGTATGTTCTTATAATTGTCTGTATTTCTTTGGTGTTAGTTGTGATCTCTCCTCTTTCATTCATGATTTTATTGATTTGGGTCCTTTCTCTTTTCTTTTTGATGAGTCTGGCCAGGGGTTTATCAATCCTATTGATTCTTTCAAAGAACCAGCTCCTAGTTTCATTGATTTTTTCTATTGTTTTTTTGGTTTCTATTTCATTGATTTCTGCTCTGATCTTTATGATTTCTCTTCTCCTGCTGGGTTTAGGGTTTCTTTCTTGTTCTTTCTCCAGCTCCTTTACGCGTAGGGTTAGGTTGTGTACTTGAGACCTTTCTTGTTTCTTGAGAAAGGCTTGTACCGCTATATATTTTCCTCTCAGGACTGCCTTTGCTGTGTCCCACAGATTTTGAACTGTTGTGTTTTCATTATCATTTGTTTCCATGAATTTTTTCAATTCTTCTTTAATTTCCTGGTTAGCCCATTCATTCTTTAGAAGGATGCTGTTTAGTCTCCATGTATTTGGGTTCTTTCCAGCTTTCCTCTTGTGATTGAGTTCTAGCTTCAGAGCATTGTGGTCTGAAAATATGCAGGGAATAATCCTAATCTTTTGATACCGGTTGAGACCTGATTTGTGACCCAGGATGTGATCTATTCTGGAGAAGGTTCCATGTGCACTAGAGAAGAATGTGTATTCTGTTGCTTTGGGATGAAATGTTCTGAATATATCTGTGATGTCCATCTGGTCCAGTGTGTTATTTAAGGCCTTTATTTCCTTGTTGATCTTTTGCTTGGATGATCTGTCCATTTCAGTGAGGGGAGTGTTAAAGTCCCCTACTATTATTGTATTATTATTGATGTGTTTCTTTGATTTTGTTATTAATTGGTTGATATAGTTGGCTGCTCCCACGTTGGAGAGGATGTGGAGAAAGGGGAACCCTCCTCCACTGTTGGTGGGAATGCAAGCTGGTCCAACCACTCTGGAAAACAGCATGGAGGTTCCTCAAAATGTTGAAAATAGAACTACCCTATGACCCAGCAATTGCACTACTGGGTATTTACCCTAAAGATACAAACATAGTGATCTGAAGGGGCACGTGTACCCGAATGTTTATAGCAGCAATGTCTACAATAGGCAGACTATGGAAAGAACCTAGATGTCCATCAACAGATGAATGGATCAAGAAGATGTGGTATATATACACAATGGAATACTATGCAGCCATCAAAAGAAATGAAATCTTGCCATTTGCGACGACGTGGATGGAACTAGAGCGTATCATGCTTAGTGAAATAAGTCAATCGGAGAAAGACAACTATCATATGATCTCCCTGATATGAGGACATGGAGAAGCAACATGGGGGGGTAGGGGGATAGGAGAAGAATAAATGAAACAAGATGGGATTGGGAGGGAGACAAACCATAAATGACTCTTAATCTCACAAAACAAACTGGGGGTTGCTGGGGGGAGGTGGGATTGGGAGAGGGGGAGCGGGCTATGGACATTGGGGAGGGGAGGCGAACCATAAGAGACTATGGACTCTGAAAAACAACCTGAGGGTTTTGAAGGGTCAGGGGTGGGAGGTTGGGGGAACAGGTGGTGGGTGATGGGGAGGGCACGTTTTGCATGGAGCACTGGGTGTTGTGCAAAAAGAATGAATACTGTTACGCTGAAAAAATAAATAAATAAAAAAAAAACATTAGAGTGACATGACCTCACTTATGTTTGAAAAGTATAAAAGCAGAATATAGACATTCTGAAGCATGAATAGACTCAGGACACAGAGGATCCCTTAATCTCTTCCTTGAAAATTTTCTGTATTACTTCTTACAAATGCACATGAATCTATAATTACCTCAAGGTAAAAAATGAAAACAAACAGAAAAAAATGAATAAATGGGCTGACACCCCAGACATCCCAGTGAGGACAGAATCCTTCCACTGAGATAAGCCACTGGGGTAGAATTCCACCAGGATAGGAAATGGACAAGAGATACAAAGGAAGTAGAAGGTCTAAGGCTATGCTTTCTCAGTGCTGTAGCCACTAACCACCTGTAGCTCCTGAGCACTTGAACTATGGCCAGTGGGTCTAAAATGTGCTCTATAGCAATGTCCACAATAACCAAACTATGGAAAGAACCTAGATGTCCATCAACTGATGAATGAATAAAGAAGACATGGTATATACATACAATGGAATACTATGCAGCCATCAACACCCCCTGAAATCCTGCCATTTGCAATGATGTGGACAGAACTAGAGGGTATTATGGTAAGTGAAATAAGTCAATCAGAGAAAGACAATTATCTTATGATATCTCTGATATGAGGAGTTTGACAGGCAGGGTGGGTGGTTTTGGGGGGTATAGAGAGAAAAAATGAAAGATGGGACTAGGGAGGAAGATAAATCATAAAAGACTCTTTTATCTCAGGAACCAAACTGAGGGTTGCTGGAGGGTGGGGAAAGGGTAGCTGGATCATGGACATTGGGGAGGGTATGTACTATGGTGAGTGTTGTGAATTGTGTAAGACTGATGATTCAAGGTCTGTACTCCTGAAGAAAATAATACATTATATGTTAATAATAAATAAATAAATAAGTAAATAAAATGTGCTCTAGAGATAAAACACACACCCAACTTCAGAGACTTAGTAGGAAAAACAGAATTAAAAAAAAATCCATGAATAATTTTATATTGATTATATACTGTGATAATGGTCTCTTGAATAGATGGGGTTAAAGAAAATATATTATCAAAGTTTTTAAAAACAAAAGGCTTCTGGAAGATGAAATCAGGTAAACAAAATGATAAATGATGGCTAAGTAATTGAAAATGAGGGAGCCAGTGGGTTAAGCCTCTGCTTTTGGCTCAGGTCGTGATCTCGGGGTCCTGGGATGGAGCCCTGCATTGGGCTCTCTGCTCAGCGGGGAGCCTGCTTCCCCCTCTCTCTCTGCCCGCCTCTCTGCCTCCTTGTGATCTCTCAATCTGTCACATAAATAAATAAAATATTTCAAAAAAATGAGGGAGCCATGGGAACAGGATCAGGGGTGAACTCAGATTCCTACTCAATGTACAATTAAAATGAAACAATGGTGAAAACTGGTTTCAGGCCAGAACATGTAAATGTTGTAAACCCTACTAGTAATAGTATATGAGAAAGCAAGGACTGGAGACAAAAACGGAGAGAGTATCGGGGCGCTAGCTTCCTTATAGCAGGGAGTCCGTGGATAGGTATAAAATAGAAATGTATGCCTTTATTTTTTTAAAGATTTTAACAACTTAAAATGTCTTCTTACTTTTCCCCTTAACTCTAGAGATATTTTTGATGCTAATTTCTCCTTGAGGTGAAAAAAATATGTATTTGACATTTGTCATTTTTTCGTGTTTATTTCAATATGTTTTTCTTAATGTTAAATTCAAGTAAAACTACATTTGTCACTTTATTTTAAAATATCCTCCATAGCAGCATCACATTTTTATTTATCTGTTTTCCTACTAATCTATATAGTCCCTGGATAGGAATATATACACCTGTGTCATCCCTAGAGAGAGATTTGGAGCAATAGCCACCAAATAGTAATGACTGTTGTCGCTAGTGATAGAATTTTAGGTAATTTCTCACTTTCTGCTCTACACATTTTGGCATTGTTTGCCTTTTTGGTAGTGGTGACTTGATTGCTGAGGAAGACATTTTTCTACAGACATAGATCAATTTTTAAAGGATCCTTCTGACGGCTATATTGAGAGTTCACTCTACATGGGTAAGGATTGATGCAGACATTAGGTAGGAAGGTTACAAAGGAAATGGAAATAATCGAGTATATATACACATGCACATTTGATAAGTATGCTCACTGGAATTGGAGCGTGCTCTGTTAAAAAAATCAGAGAATTCAAAAACAATCAGCTTTGAATTTTTTTTTAGTGTAAAATAAAAAATATAAAAATAGCTAGGTTAGAATATAAATTTCAGGAAATATCCAGAAAATTGAAGGATTCTAACAAGTTCTCATTGGAAACAAGGGAAAAAAAAATATCCATCCCAAGGCACTTTTGTGTAAATTTTCAAGGATGCAGGGAAAAATAAGAGCCTTTAACCTCTCTCATAAAAAGAAGCCTCATTCTTCTGTTCAATGAATCCGCATCACCATAGACAATGATCAAGTATCTGAATGACATGGGCACCACAGAAAATAGGTGACTACAGGAGCATCTCATCAAAATTCTGAGGGGAAATTATTTCCAACAACACAAAAGATTTTAAATACAGATAATCCATCATCATGGATCAGAGTAAAGACATTCTTAGACATGCACGAGCTCAAAAATATATCTCCAGTGTAAAAAGATTTTGAAGATAGTCTCCAACAAAGGAGAGCATAAGCCAAGAAAGAGAAGCTGTGGAATCTAGAACAGGAGATTCAATTCGGAAATGAGAATAAGACAATTCTCTGAATTCCTGCTAGAGAAGAACTAAGTCCAGAATTGAGCAGGTCAAAAAATTCCAGACAGAGATATTTCTAAACACATAACTCCACACTGTGGTGTTTGACTGCAGTAAGAGGTCTATGGTTAGTTTTGCTGGGAAATTTCAGAATAAAACAATACATGAAAACTAAGTAAATGAAAATGAAAAGCAATTCTCAATTACAGAGGGGAAAAGTTGGAAAAGAAAGAAAATGCAATCATAGTAAACTATATGTCACAGCTGAGAACATTATCTACATAGTTAAATAATACAAAATTTCTCCACATTGTAAGGCAGCTACGTGCAGTGATGAATCTAAGGAATGTTTATTCAGAAGAGTACGGAGGTGGGTTTTAGGAGTGTGATAATGGAGTTAAGTCTTCAACTTTCTCCATTAAATCAGTAGCTTTTACCAAAAAAGAAAAAAGAAAAAATTAAGAAAATGCCTCAAGAGCATATTATTTTTGTTTAATGTAAATATCAAAAGAAAGTTGAAATACATACATAAATATGTATTCATTTCATATGTCTGTACAAATGTATGTCAATATGTGTGGGTGTGTATAGGTGTGCGTGTGTGTGTGTGTGTGTGCACACATGTGTTAAGAAAGTGGTATGTTGGGGCGCCTGGGTGGCTCAGTGGGTTAAGCCTCTGCCTTCAGCTCAGGTCATGATCTCAGGGTCCTGGGATCGAGCCCCATATCGGGCTCTCTGCTTGGCAGGGAGCCTGCTTCCTCCCCTCTCTGGCTGCTGCTCTGCCTACTTGTAATCTCTCTCTCTCTCTCTCTCAATCTGTAAAAAAGAAAAAAAAAAAAAAAGAAAGTGGTATGTTTGGGGCAATTCTCAGGAGTAGCTACTGGCATGATACATGGATGGATATTGATTTTTTAACCAATGCCTTTATTTTCTTATACAGAAGGAACCAGGGAGCAATGACCAAGAGATGGAATACACTGGGCCTGGAGTAAGATGTGATTCAAAGAATAAAGGGAACAAGAAGTACCACTGAGTTACAACAGTCAGGGTCTGCAGCTGATGAGATAGGGAAGAGATGGAGAGAACCTCCTTATTATGCACCCCCACTCTGTTCATCTCTGCTCCTTTGTCATTGCTTATTGTGTATTTTCTTTCTTTCTTTCTCTTTCTTTCTTTCTTTTTTTCTTTCTTTCTTTCTCTTTCTTTCTTGAGAGACAGAGAAACAATGTGTACATGCATGCATGGGTGTGGGGGCTGTAGGGGCAGAGGGAGAGGGAGAGAGAGAATCTTAAGAGAGGTCCATGGCCATCATGGTGCCAGACCTGGGGCTTGATCTCACGACCCTGAGATCATGACCTGACCTGAACGAAAATCAAGACTCAAATGCTTAACTACTGAACCACCCAAGTGCCTGGCTTATTATTTACCTTCATCTATATGCCTACAGTTACCATCTCAGTGCATCTGCCCCTTTCTGCAGCACTCGTCTTGACAAATGACGATCCTATAAAGTAGTTTTGACTCCATAAGACCCCCAATTTTTCTTTCCCTGAACTTCTATAACTCATTTCCAGGAATAATCCTACTTCTGTTACACGAGTGTTGCCTCCCCAGGCAGAGTTTATTCTTACCAGCTTGATTCCCTTTCCTTGCTTTATTTTTCCTTAGAATCCTTGTTATTACCCAAAATATATATCCATGGCCAGAACAGTGGTTTTCATTTCAAAGTACCTTCAGAGTACGGGGAACGTTTAAATGCACATAAAAATTTTGGGAACTATAAAAAAGTTAAAACAAGGTACTTTGGCAGATGGAAGTGGGATGAGAAGAACTTTGATAGCACTTTTATTTATAATCTACTTACGTATTTCTTACATATTTTAAATGGATATATTTTATTATTATAGTTTTAAAATGAGAAAAGGTTATCTTACCATGCAAAACAGATGATATGCCATTAATGAAAATAAAGTACAGTTAAAGAAATGAGGAATATCGCACTCAAGACTAGATAAAGAGAGTCTGGAGGGATCTGTGATTTTTGAAGTGAATCTTGGTAAGTGGAGTGAGCACACAGGGGAGAGAGGTCAAACAGGATCCATCAAGAGGGATACTTGGGAAACGCAATTACAGAAGCAGGAAAAAGTAGACATGAAACATTTAGAGGGAGTTTGGAATGAAGTGGGGCCTCATGACCACTAGAGAGTCAAGTGGCCAAGTGGTAGTTGGTAGAGAAACTTCCCCTTGGTAGATATAGTAGTGTGGTTATAACTTGGGATCTTCTTCTTCTTTTTTTTTTTTCTTTAAGATTTTATTTATTTGAGAAAGAGACAGACAGACAGCAAGATCGCAAGGGCAGGGGAAGGAAGAAGAAGACTCCCAGCTGAGTACAGAGCCCAACGTGGGGCTCGATCCTGCCAATCTGGGATCACGACCTCAGCCAAAGGCAAATGCTTAACCGACTGAGCCACCCAGCTGTCCCGACTTGGGATTTTCTGAATTGATTTTGCCCTCTTCTCCATGCAAAGACTCATGGCACCCCAGAAATTGGTAGACACCGATTTTTGCTTTCAAGTGACTGCTTAAAATGGAACCATGAAAACATTCATTTTCTTTCTCTGTCTCTGTTATCCACTCCACCTCAATCTTCAAAATGACAAAAAATAGCTTGCTCTACTTTTCTGTCATTAATGTTGTGAAAATAAGGAAACAAGAATCATTCACCAGGCAGATAAAGCCCATTTTCAGGAAAATTAAACATTTTATGAAACCATTATACAAGAATGTGTCAAAGCACACAATTCTCTTCTGAAGTCTGAAATGACTATTTGTTGGAGGTAATGGTGACCTGATTGTTATATCTGCCACCTTGTGGATTGCTAGGGGAAACATAAGCAATCATCTGCATTATGATGTGCTTATTTCAAAGGTCCTTCACCTTTCTCACACATTCCTCCTGAAGAGATAGAGCAGAGATTATGGCTCTCAAAAATACTGATTATTCAACCAGGACACAGCGAGGTAAGATGGGTTGCTTAAAGCCTCACCATGCTGTAGTTGTAGGTGAACCCACATCTGCATGGTGATTAAGGATACAGGCTTTGGATAGAAATGACTGAGGTTGACTCTGCCTTTACCATGAAGCCGTGTAAACCCAGCAGGTAACTTAACCTCCCTGAGCCTCATTTTTTCCGAACTGCAAACCTGAAGTTAATAAACGTACCTGGCAACATCACTGTGAAGGCTGTGTGACTTTGTCGTTATTGCTGGGGTTAGCTGTTTCCTAAGCAGTTATTTTGGAGCAGGTCGCATGTTAAATACTTTATAATCATTATCTGATTTAATCCTAACAGCAACTTGTAGTATAGAAATATCGGACTATGGATGATCACACCAAAATGGGTTTTGAGGCATGCTTCTAATGCCTCCTGGTTGGGTGTCTCTGAGAAAATATTTCATCTCTGTAAGCTTCAAATTATGTATGTTTTAAACCAAATAATAGTATTTATTCAATATGGCTTTATGTGACTCAAATAATAAAATGAGAGGGGCCTGGCTGGCACAGTCAATACAGCATACAGCTCCTGATCTCAGGGTTGTAGTTTCAAGACCCATATTGGGTGTAGAGAGTACTTAAAAAGTAAAAGCTTTTTTTAAAAAAAGATTTTATTTATTTATTTGAGAGAAAGAGTCGGGGGAGGAGCAGAAGAAGGGCAAGCAGACTCTGCAGAACCCAATGCAGGGCTCAAGCCCATGACCCTGAGGTCAAAACCTGAGCTGAAATCAAGAATCAGATGCTCAATCAACTGAGCCACTCAGACACCCTAAAAAAAAACAAAAACAAAAACAAAAAAAACAAACAACAAAAAAAAACTTTAAAAAAAAATAAGAAAATGAATATATAGCCCTTAGCTCATAATAAGTACCCAAAATCTACTTGCTATTATGATGATAATGATGATCATTTGGTCTAAATTCCTATGGATCCTTTGAGTTGAGAAGGTAAAATAACATTTATTATTACTATTATCATTATTGTTATTAACTATATTAGTATACAATTGTCATTATTTTATATAAGGATTAATGGCATCTGAAGAATTCCTATGGGAAAACAAATCTACAGTTTTAAAACCAGGAGAACTTATTTTAAGAGAGGAGGGTGGAGGATGATTGCGGTCAAGCACGCAAGTGGAACTTACAGGGTAATTTAATCATAGACGTAAAGATAGTGGTACACATCCTATACCAATACACACACAAATATAGTGCCAACGTGAATGATTTTACTATAAAAATTACTTAGGATCTGTATTAGTATATTTCAATTAAATATCTTTTAATTCTCATAAATCATGTATATTAAGATCCACTTCTAGGTGCTTTGTACAAATTCTGCAATCCGTTTCATAAATGAATTCAGGCAATGTTTCTTGGGCATTTTCTATGTTTTCAGAATATACAAGTGAACCTCAAATGATTCCTGCTCCCCTGAAGCTCATGTTCCATTTCCCTTCTTACAGGACACCAGACCTGTTAGATGCCACTGGCTTTATAGCACATTCTGAGACCTGTTAAATAAATCCCATCTCTCCCGTATTCTTTTGGACAAACTCTTAGGCTCTTCTTTGCCACCTCCTCCACTTTATAGACTTATCAATTGCATAATTTTATTGCAAAATCCCTGTGGGGTGTCCAAACGTGATTGCATAATTTTAAAAATGTAAGTTAAAATATCTTTAAGATACTACTTGAAATTAAATTTAAATCATTTATACGTTGGTTTTATAGTTTTATATAAAACTATTTCTATGGTTAAATTATTTTTAAATTATATACAATTTTTGTACCTGATGTTAATGGAAATTTTCTTCATTCTAAGGTGGGTTTTTGGTGGGGCACCTCGGTGGCTCAGTCACTTAAGCATTCCACTCTTGATTTCAGCTGGAGTCTGATTCCCCCTCCATGAGATTGAGCCCAGCATTCAGCTACATGTAGCTCAGTGCAGAGTCTGCTTGAGATGCTCTCCCTCTCCCTTTGCCCCTCCCCACACTTGTGCACATGCTCTCTCTCTTAAAAATAAATGCATAAATAAAATAAAATTGCTTTTATTGCTAGCATACTGAAAAACATTGACCCTTGAATATCCAATTGCCTTACCCAATTTTCTTAGTGTTTCTATTCATTTTGTTTTTGCTACTCTAATCTCTTATTGTTAACCAATTACCCTGACTTCTTTACATACTGAGTCTGCCAGAGCATTTAAGAAAATGTGAATAATGGCACTACTGGTTATTCTTGCCTAACATGTTACTGGAAATTAAGCGATCTTGTATTTTTCCCATAGGACCATATGTGCTATAGGGTTTTGATGTTAGTAAGTTCTTTTACTTTACGCTAACTTTATTTAGTAAAGTTTCCAATTATTATCAAATGCTTTTTCAGCATGTGTTGATATAATCATATATTTTTACCCTTTTATTTGGTGGTGTGCCAGATTGGTCAGTAGTTTGAATGACCTATGAGTTTCTAGGAATAAATTTGTTATTCCCATTTTAGTTTCACTCCTTGATTCTGTGTGTGTGTGTGTATGAATTAGCCCACAATTTTCTAATTAGCATTAGACTAGGTTTTAGCTTTAAAGCTCTGTAGTTTCATAAAGTAAATTTAGATGATGTATTTTCTAGGGAGTAGCATATTTTAAATAATACTGAAATTATTTTAAGAGTTAGATTCAGTTGTGAATCTATTTTTTCTGATGTCTATTTTAATGGTAGCTACTTAATCATATGCTCTGTCTCTTTTAGTGGATTTGGTTTATTCACGTTTTCTATTCTTTGAGGTCAATTATAAAGATTTACAGATTCCTAGGAAAGCATCTTTTTGCTCTAGGTTTTTGAAATGTTCCTATAAAATGTATGCAGTGATCTCTTGATCACATTAATATTTCTGTTTTACCACCTTAAAATTTCTTGATTTTTAATATATTTTGATTTCTGTTTAATTCTTAATTTAAGGCAACAAGCAGTTTATCTTCTTCACTTGCCTTTTCAGTGAATTGGTTTATGTACCCATTATTTTTTTCTAAAATTTTTGTATTGCATTTCATTGATTTCAGGTTTTATCTTTATTAATTCCCTGTATAGAGTATGTGATTTTTATTGTTTTCTTCTTCTTTTGTTTTTCTTAATTGCTCTAAATGAGTACTTTCTTTCTGTATTTTACTATCTTCTTCAATGGTGAAGTTATCTACGACTAGGACTTCACTTGCTATGCTCTATATTGCTTTCTAGATGGCATGTATGTTGACTTTTGATTTCCTATTTGATACAAAGACAAACAAATTTAACTTAACATTCAAGTGGTTAAGATACTTTAGTAAAATCTTTAATAATTCCTTTCTAGTGTAATTGGATTATTATCAGGGAATGTAGCCTACGGTAATCACGCTATATTCCTTTTCTTAAACTTGAATGCATTCTGGTTCTTTTAAAATCTCTTTGCACCTGACTTTGTGTGTGTGGGCGTGTGCATGCGCGCCTGTGTGTGTGTGTGTGTGTGTGTGTGTGTGTGTGAGAGAGAGAGAGAGAGAGAGAGAGAGAGGGTTTGCCTAATTTCCTCCACTGGTGGGTGAATTCCTTGAGAGTAGGGATAGTGTTTTATCCTATTTCTATCTCCAATTAGGCACATAGCTGGTACTCAGATCTCCTTTTGATTTGAATTTAATTGGACACAATGAACATTCCTCTTAAGCAATGGCTCTCAGACCCCAGTGCAGGCAGTGATTGCATGAGGGTGGTATATTTAGGTGAAGGTGACTTTGAACTCAAATCCCATTCTACTGGCATTTCTAGCCCCTCCTTGCCCTACACCCTCCATCTCTCTCTCCCTGTCCCTAGACCCAATAGTTTCTTCTTTCTGTTGCCAAAATGCCCAGGGAACGCAGGGGCATATTCGAAAATGTTGTAAAATGTAGCCATGCAGTGTTTAACAAACAACATAACAAAGGCATCTGTCACAACACATCACCTTCTGTTCCTGGGAGACTTTCGCCAGCACGGTGGCACGCTCCCTGCCTTTTCTCTTCCTCTCTGCTCATTCCCTCTAATTACATGTGGCGTTCTCTCTCCATCACACAATGAAAGAGGTCCTCATTTTGGCAGGAAAATGTAGAAGATTGGCTAGGGAATAAATCCTGCCACAAGCAACGGCTCCTTCTCAGACTGAGAATTTTGGGCCAGGTCGCCTATATGAATTGATTTACAGGCATTGGAAGGCCGCTTCATGCCTAAATAAGCCCTCCGACTGACAGAAAATAAAAATATCTCTATTTTCTCACTCTTGCCATTAAAGCCCCAAATCTTTAGAACCACATTCCACATCCTCATCAATCTGATTCATACCTACTTTTCCATCTAAATCTTCCTTTGCATTTTGTCAAAAAACAGAGCTGGCTTCTAACATCTGCATTTTATAGGCTCTTTATACCCTTAGTTTATGCTGCTTTGTCCTCTGGGATGCAAACTCAAGTATAATAATAACATCAATAATAACAGCTGCTTATATTTTGTATGTACTGTGTGCCAGGAACCAGCCAAATGATTTTATGCATATTTTTTCATGTAATGCCTACAATGATCTTATGAAGGATATAGTATTATTTTTCCCCCATCTGTTAGATAAGGAAACTGGAGTTTAAAAAGAGGTTAAATATAAACCAAAATAAAAATAATACCATGTATCCAGAAAGTGGATTGCAGAAATATGATTTATAATCTTTGTATGCTCCTACCTGTTGTGTCCCTCTCTCGACCTTATGAAAACCCAGGTCAGATGCCTTCTTCCCTGCAAAGCCTGCTCAGATCACCATCAATGGAATCATTTCTTCCCTGTCCAAGGCCTCCATCATTTTGTTAATTCTCTCCTGGTCAATACAGCTGAGCCCACACTGCCTGGGAAGAAAGGTATCCCTCATGGGACCACATTTGCTCTCTTTCACAGGAGTGACATTTCAGCAAGCAGCTCATTATTCTTTGTTCCTGGAGGTGTGTGTTTCAATTAAGATCTGCATTGCATTCAGGTAAGAGGAAGGCCAGATAAATCAACTTTCAGATTCCAATTACCTTTTAGCCAGTTTTGAAAGCTAACTGGTATATGGGTTCCATCTTTCCTTACTCCTTGAAATATGTATTATTTTTCTTCCAATTATACTCACTGACAACCAATTGCATTATAGCCAGTGTTCTTGAAATAATGAGGGCTTAATGATACTGACAGCATTTGAGCCTTTTTAGAATATTGCTTTAACTTCTTCTTTGTTATTCAATCCATTTATTAATTCATCACATATTTACTGAACACCTATTATCTTCCAGGCACTGCCCTAGGTGTTGGAGACTCAGCAGTAAACAGTCTATACATGGTCCCTGTTCAAAAGAGCGAGCTTACTGTCTAATCACATTCGCAACCCAGTCGACAAGAAGAAAATGTAACAGATTAGAGAATAAAGCCACCCTATTCCTAAAAATAATAGTTTATATTTATTCAGCTTATTCTTTTAACAATGTGCTTTACAAACATTATTGTATATTTAGAGGATCAGTTCTGCCATTTCACAGGTTATTTGCTTTAAAAAAAAAGATTTTGGGGCTCCTGGGTGGCTTGGGTGGCTCAGTGGATTAAGCCTCTGCCTTCGGCTCAGTTCATGATCCCGGGGTCCTGGGATCGAGCCCTGCATTGGGCTTTCTGCTCAGCAGGGAGCCTGCTTCCCTCTCTCTCTCTCTCTCTTTGCCTGCCTCTCTGCCTACTTATTATCTCTGACTGTCAAATAAACAAAATCTTTTAAAAAATTAAAAATTAAAAAAAATTAAAAATAATAAATTCTCTTTATTGGGGCACGTGGGTGTCTTATTCAGTTAAGCATCTGCCTTTGGCTCAGGTTATGATCTCAGGGGGATCAAGCCCCACATCGGATCCCTGCTCAGTGGGGATCCTGCTTCTCCTTCTCCCTCTGCTGCTCCCTCTGCTTGCACAGACACTCTCTCTCTTGAGAGAGAGAGAAAGAGTGAAGGGAGGAGCAGAGGGAGAGAGAGAATCCCAAGCAGACTCTGAGCTGAGTGAGGAGCCCAAAGTGGGGCTTGATCCCAGAACCCTGAAGTCATACCTGAGCTGAAATCAAGAGCCAACTCATAACTGATGGAGCCACCCACTTGCCCCTACACATTACTTCTTGAGCTACATCCTATTGTTATCTTTGTTCTACAGATGAGAAAACTGAGGCTCTAGGGGATTAGGAGACTTAACCAGGTTCACAGAATTAGAAGATGGTAGAGCTGCGACTTGAGCTCAAATGAGGTTGACCAGGTTCCATGAAGTGCCACACTCATGCTAGTGCAGCACGGACTCCCTTAAGTATTGAGTGCTCTCTACACTTCATAACAAACCACTCATCCCTCTAGGACCTAACCTCTCCCTCAAGAGAAACCTATTTGCCATGCCTTCCATGCCAATACTTAAAAAAAAGGAGTTATATATCAGGAAAGAATTGAATGACTAATGCTGACCCAGCTTACAATGTTCTGCTTAGCTGAAGCTGTAAAGCATGGACACATGCAAAGATAAGTATCAATACAAAAGATACAAAATAAGTCCACCTGTATATATCACAAATGTTTAGGAAAGGGTGAAGTTGGAGGTATGAGAAGAGAATAACCAAGAAAGACTATGAGAGAAAATCAAGATGGTGAATACAGGCAAGGCTTGGTATGATTTCAGCAAGAGAATATAAAGAGAGCATAGCAGAATGCATAGCTGGTGTGGAAAAAAAAATCATAGAGGAAGAGGAATTCAGGAGATTTTCAGTTTTTGGTAACAAGGCTAGTTTAGCTATAGCCAGATCTATTATGGAGGTCCAATGAGAAGCACCACATGAAGTATGGGAACTGAGAATAGGATGGGCACTCAGCTGCAAGTTCTCTCCCTGGTCTTGAGCAACCATATAACTTGGAATAGGAAGCATCCACAATTATATGAAAAAATGGTCAATGATGAACAGGAACAACTGAAAACTCTTTCCTTAATACTTGGTCTTATTAAACATTTTAATATTCATCATTTAATCTGATCATTTCAGTAATCCCCTAATGTAAATATCGTTGATTTCCCTGTGAGCTAGACATCATTTTAGGAATGAGAAAATGAGAAATCAGAAACATTAAAATCTTTACTTAGTATCATCAATCTAGGAAGGAGCAGGACAGGACAGGAGCATGTCAGCTGGCTTCAGCTAGGAACAACTAAAACACCAAATATTATGTTTCAGGGTAGGATGCAAGAAAGGGAAAGTCAAAGTTGATTCCGAGCAAATCAGACAATGGTTTTTCCTGATTGAAGAGCATGTGGACAGATATATATAGCATGCCTGGGCTCTGAAGCACTAAAGTCACAAAGTTCTGTGCTCCCTGTTAACTTGATCATCCCAACTTCCCCCACAATTTCAACAAGATAGTTTTAATAACCTCTATCACCAGGGCTATAAACAAAGAAAAGAAAAAAAATCAGAAAAATTCTGTATTACAGGATGTTATTAAAAATAAAATACCTGGGGCTCTGTGTTTAAAAACAAATTATTGCTATCTTGGGAATACTTCCACTGTATTGAATTCTTCAGTGTCTACTCCATGATCATTTTTCTCCCCCTCCAAGAAAGAGCAGGAAAAAAAGAAGAAAATCCAAGCAACATATTTCAATAACAAAGTAGCCACACCAATTCCCCATGGTGCTGGTAAGCAGCAGAGAAGCAATCAGAAGGAAGGGGAAAAGTTCAGCAGGAACCAGTCTAAAAAATAGCAAGATGTAGTTTGTGACAAACACCAGTCTGCTACAGTCGCTGCCTTGAGTGGCCATTTCCCCCTCAGAGTGACACTTTTCAATTATGAGATGGTAGCTGAGAACATTCTGGGCGTATCTGCAGCTGGCTGTTATTTCCTTGGCCAATTTTTCACACATGCCAGGAAAATGAACCCTTTTTTCGACAGCCACTCTTTCCCAAACAGTAATAGTAAAAGGGTGGTATGGTATGGGGTGTGTCTATGTATATATGCATTTATATATATATATATATATATATATATATATAGTGTAATGGGAATCTACTCTATGCCCAAGTGATGGTCAGCAAAATTTTCTAGAGAAAAGATCTGTGATCTGATTCTGGTGGGGTTGATTAAGGTTAATGTTAGCTTTAAGATGAAATGAAAAACACTTCAGACAGAAGAAAAATGAATGCACATTTCTTGAAAGCTTCAAGAATTACTGCATATTCATGAACTAATAAGCAATTTGGTCTGACTAGTTCATAGTGTGCATGTTGAGAGTAAGAACAGAACTGGGAGATCATTAGGAAAAGTGGAGTAGATATAATTGATCGCCTACCCTTCCATAAACTACTGATACATGGTATGTAAAAAACAAATGAAACCCAAGCAGTTAATCCAGTTCTGAGAACAGTGGCTTACTCATAGTAAATAAATATTTGGTAAATTGAATTTTGTCAACTCTGCAAATCTTACAGTATCAGACTCATATTAAAAATCCTATTAAAGAGATGGATATTTAAGATATCTTGACTTCAAGAAGCTTATAATCTATTCTGGGAAAAATAAAGTTGCACCCTTACAACAAAAAACTGAAGAATCCAAATTAATATCAAAATATCCAAAAAATGGTAGGAGTAAAACATGCGTGCTTTAGAGTAATGGAGGAGAGAGACCACCTAATGGGTTGAGTACCATGGATGATATCTTAAAAAATATGGAGACCAGGAAGAACAACTAGGAGTTGGAGAAGGTATTACAGGTGTGAGGGATAAGAATGAATGAAGTAGCAGTACTCATTGTTTTTTGCACCACACGCAGCGCTCCATGCAATACAATGAGTACTGTTACGCTGAAAATAAATAAATAAATTAAAACAAACAAACAAACAAAAAAAAAGAATGAATGAAGTATCAGCCTTGGATGAGTCCACCATGGAAAAAACAATTTGTAGCAATTGGTCTAAGCAAACAGTGGGGTTATTCTTTGGATGTGATTAATCAGCATAGAGTAGAAGAGAATACACTTGCTTTGGAAGGAAAAGTTTGAGATTTGAGCTTCTTATCTGCCACTTTCTATGTGTTTTAGAGACAAATTATCTACCCCTACTTGGAATAGGTACTGCTTTATCTGCCTTGCAACTCATCCCTTCTTGGAAAGTTTGCCTCTACTCACATGCAAACTAGATGCTTGCGCAGAGAATGCCATACTCATATATGGTGGGTTGTTGTTTTTTTTTTTTTTTTCACCTTTTCATATATTTCTTTTTCTTTTACTCAAGTATAATTAATATACAGTGTTACATTAGTTGCAGGTGTACAATATAATGATTCAACAATTCTATACATTTCTTAGTGCTCATCAACATTAATGTACTCTTAATCCCCTCTATATCACCCACCTCAAACCACCTCCCCCGACAACCACCAGGTTTTGTTTTTCTGTATTTAAGAGTCTGGTTTTCTGTTTTTGTCTTTTTCTTTTCGATTTTTGCTCATTTGTTTTGTTTCTTAAATTCCAAGTATAAGTAAAATCATATGGTGTTTCTCTGATTGACTTATTTCACTGAGAATTACACTCTGTAGATCAACCCATGTTGTTGCAAATGGCAAGGTTTCATTCTTTTTTATGGCTGAATAATATTCATGTGTTTGTGTGCACGTGTGTGTGTGCAGTAGTATCTTCTTCATCCATTCATCTATCCATGGATGCCTGGGCTGCTTCCATATCTTGGTTATGGTAATACGCTTCAATAAAGAGAGTGCATTTGTCTTTTTGAATCAGTGCTTTCATTTTCTTTGGGTAAACATCCAGTAGTGGGATTACTGAATCATATGTAATTCTATTTTTAATTTTTGCGGACACAGCCATACCATTTTCCATAGTAGCTGCACCAATTTACATTCCCAACAACAGTGCATAAGAGTTCCTTTTTCTCCACATCTTCACCAGCACTTGTTTTTATTCTGATTGTGATTTTAGCCATTTTGTCAGTTGTGGGGTGATACATTGTGCAGTTTTAAATAGCATTTCCCTAATAATTAATGATGCTAAGCATCTTTTCATGTGTCTGTCAGACATCCATATGTTCTCTTTTGGAAAAGAAATGTCTATTCATGTCCCCTCCTTATTTTTAATTAGATTATTTGTGGGATATTTGGTATTGAGATGTGTAGTTCTTTATATATTTTGGGTATTAACCCCTTATCAGATATATCATTTGCAAATATTTTCTCCCATTTAGTAAGTTGTCCTTTTGTTTCACCAATTGTCTCCTTGTAGTACAAAAGCTTTTTGTTGGTTTGTTTGTTTTGTTTAATCCCAATAATTTAATTTTGTCTTTGTTTCTCTTGCTTCAGGAGACAAACCTAGAAAGATATTTCTCTGGCTGTTGTCAAAGGGAATATTGCCTATTTTTTCTTCTAGGAATTCTATGGTTTCACATTTCAGATTTAGGTCTTTAATCCATTTTGAGTTTATTTTGTGTATAATATAAGAAAGTGGCCCAGCTTCATTCTTTTGCATGTAGCCTCAGTTTCCCAACATCATTTGTGGAAGAGACTGACCTTTCCTCAGTGTATATTATTGTCTCCTTTGTCATAAATTAACTGAACATAAAAAGGTGGCTTTTTTTTCTGGACTCTCTATCTGTTCTGTTGATCTATGTGTCTATTCTTGTGCCAGTACTGTATTGTTTATTGCATTATTGATTATTATAGCTTTGTAGTATATCTTGAAATCCGGGATTATGGTACCTTCGGCATTGCTTTTTTCAAGATTGCTTTGGATATTTGGGGTCTTTTGTGGTTCCATACAAATTTTAAGATTATTTGTTCTAGTCCTGTGAAAATGTTGGTATTTCAATAAAGACTGCATTAAATTTGTAGACTGCTTTAGGTAGTAGGCACATTTTAACAATAGTGGTTCTTTCACTTCATGAGTGTAGAATATCTTTCATTTGTGTCATCTTCTATTTCTTTCAATGTTTTATACATTTTGCAGTACAGATTGTTCACCTCCTTGGTTAAGTTTATTCCTAGGTATTTTATCCTTTTTGGTGCAATAGTAAATGAGATTTTTTTTTTCAAATTTTCTTTCTGCTACTTCATTATTAGTGCATAGAAGTGCAACAGATTCCTATATATTAATTTTGTATCTTGAGACTTTACTGAATTCAATTAATAGTTCTAACAGTTTTTTAGAGGAGTTTTTGGGGTTTTCTGTATATATTTAGTATCATGTCATCTGCAAAAAGTGAAAATTTTACTTTTTCCTTAACACTTTGGATTTTTTTTTCTAGTCCAACTTCTGTGGCTGTGGCTTCCAGTACTATGTTGAATAAAAGCAGTGAAAGTGGACATCCTTGTCTTGTTCCTGATCTTAGAGAAAAAGCTCTCATTTTTTCCCCATTAAAGATGATGTCAGTTGTGAGTTTTTCATATATGGCCTTTATTATGTTGAGATATGTTCCCTCTCAACCTACTTTGTTGAGATTTTATATCATGAATGATTGTTGTACTTTTCAAATACTTTTTCTGCATTTACTGAGATGATCAGAATGGTTTTTGTCCTTTCTCTTATTATTATGAAAAATCACATTGGTTGATTTGTGAATACTGAGCCATTCTTACATTCCTTCAATAAATCCCACTTGAGGGGTGCCTGGTTGGCTCAGTGGGTTAAAGTCTCTGCCTTCGGCTCAGGTCATGATCCCAGAGTCCTGGAATAGAGCCCTGCATTGGGCTCTCTGCTCAGCAGGGAGCCTGCTTCTTCCTCTGTCTCTGCCTCTCTGCCTACTTGTGATCTCTATCTGTCAAATAAATAAATAAAATCTTTGAAAAATCAATAAATAAATCCCACTTGATCAGGTGAATTATTTTTTTAAAATGTATTGTTGGATTTGGTTTGTTAATATTGTGTTGATGATTTTTCCATCTATGTCCATCAGAGATACTGGCTTGCAGATTTTTTTGTGGGTGGCAGGGGGTTTGTAGGAGTTTTTGTGGTGTCTTGGTATCAGGATAATGCTGGACTTACAGAATGAATTTGGAAGCTTTCGTTACTCTTCTATTTCTTGGGATAGTTTGAGAATAGTAGGTATTAAATCTTCTTTAAATGTTTGGTCTAATTCACCTGGGAAGTCATCTGATCCTGCACTTTTGTTTGTCAGGAGTTTTGGTTTTTGTTTTTTGTTTTTTTAAATATTTTATTCATTTGACAGAGAGAAATCACAACTAGGCAGAGAGGCAGGCAGAGAGAGAGGAGGAAGCAGGCTCCCTGTGGAGCAGAGAGCCCGATGCAGGGGCTTGATCTCAGGACCCTGGGATAATGACCCGAGCCGAAGGCAGAGGTTTTAACCCACTGAGCCACCCAGGCGCCCCTGTCAGTTTTTTAATTACTGATTTAATTTCATTGGTAGTAACTGGCCTGTTCAGATTTCCTATTTCTTCCCAATTCAGTTTTACATGGCTATGTTTCTAGGAATTTATCCATTTCTTCTAAGTTGTACAATTTGTTGGCACATAATTTTTCATAATATTCCCTTATAATGTTTTGTATTTCTTTGGTGCCAGTTGTTATTTCTCCTTTTGTTTATTTGAGTACTCTCCCTTCCTTTTTTGCTATGTCTGGTGAAAGATTCAATAGTATTGTTGATTTTTTCAAAGAACCAGCTCCTGGTTTCATTGATCTGTTCTATTTTTATTTAGTTCCTATTTCACTTACTTCTATTATAATCTTTATTATTTCCTTTCTTTTACTGGATTTGGTTTTGTTTCTTCTTTGTTCTAGGCTCTTTAGATACAAGGTTAGGTTGCTTTTTTGAGATTTTTCTTGCTTCTTGAGGTAGGCTTTTATTGTTACAGTCTTCCTTCTTATAATAGCTTTTACTACATCTCAAAGCTTTTAGAACATTGTTGTGGTTTTTTTTTTAAATTTTTATCTGTCTCCATATATTTTTTTATTTCTTCTTGGCTGTCCCATTCATTGTTTAGTAGCATGTTATTTAGTCTCCATATATTTGTGGTCTGTCCATATTTATTCCTTGTGATTGATTTCCCATTTCACACCACTGTGGTTGGAAAAAAGGTATGATAAAGTTTCAATCTTTTTTAATTTATTGAGAGTTGTTTTGTGGCCTAACATGTTTTGTGCTGGAAAAAGTACCATGTGCTCTTGAAAAAAAATATATGTTTTCCACTGTTTTTAGATGGAATGTTCTGAATATATCTGTTAGGTCCATCTGATCCAATGGGCCATTCAAAGTCACTGTTTCCTTCTTGACTTTCTGTCTTTCTAGATGATCTATCCACTGATATAAACAGGGTGTAAACATCCCCTACTATTATTCTACTACTGTCAATTTCTTTTTTTTATGTCTTTTAATAGTTGTTTTATGTATTTAGGGGCTCCCATGTTGGATGCATAAATCTTTATAATTGTTATATCCTCTCATTGAATCATTCCATTTATCATTATGCAATGCTCTTGTTTCTTGTTATAGTCTTTGTTTTAAAGTCTATTTTGTCCAAATTAGGATTGCTATCTCAGCTTACTTTTTGCTTCCATTTGCAAGATAAATGTGTTTCCATCCCTTTACTTTCAATCTGCATGTATTTTGGGCCTCAAGTAAGTCTCCTGTATGCAGAATATAGATGAGGCTTGCTTTTTTTATACATTTGGTTACCCTATGTCTTTTGATTGAAGCACTTAGTCTGTTTACATTCAAAGTAATTACTGTTAGGGATGTACTCATTACCATTTTGTTACTTATTTTATGGTTGTTTTTGTAGTTTCTTTTCTGTTTCTTCTCTTGCCATCTTCCCTTGCAGTTTGATGAATTTCTTTAGTGATATACTTGGATTACTTTCTCTTTATATTTTGTGTATGCATTATAGGTTTTTTATTTGTTGTTATCATTAGGCTTATATTTAACATCTTATATATACAGCATATGTTAAGTTGATGGTCACTTAAATTAGAACCCTTCCTAAAGTATTAAAATTTTATTGTTCCTCCCCCAGTTTTATGTATGTGATATTATGTTTATGTCCTTTTCATTTTGTGAATCCTTTCACTGAGTTTTATAATTATACTTTTTATATATAATGTATATAAAATTATATACTTATATATTTTATATATAATATGTAATATTGTATATATTATATATAAATATATAATTATACTTACTATTATAAATATATAATATATAAATATATATATTACATATAAAGACTTTTATATAACTTTACTGCTTTTGTGCTTTAACCACCACATTGATTTTATGAGTGATTAATCTACTACTTTTGCTATGTTTGTATTTACCTTTCATTTTTTTTCTTTCATTATGTTCTTCCCTCTCATTATAACATTTTCTTTCCACTCAAAGAATTCCTCCTAACATTTCTTATAAGGTTCATTTAGAAATGATGAACTCCTTTAATTTTTGTTTATCTGGTATCCTCTTTATTTCTCCTTCTATTGTGAAAGGTAGTCTTCCTGGGTAGAGTATTCTTTATTGAAGGATTTTTGTTTTGTTTTGTTTTGTTTTTCTCCAGCACATAGAATACATAATGACACTTCCTTCCAGCCTACAAAGTTTTTGCTGAAAAATCAGCTGATAGCTTTATGGGGTTTCCCTTATATGTAACTTTATTTTCTCATGCTGCTTTTAAAATTCTCTCTTTATCACTACCTTTTTACTATTTTAATTATTACATGTCTTGGTATGGACCTCCTTGGGTAGTTTTACTGGGGGCTCTTTATGCCTCCTAGATCTGGATGTATGTTTCCTTTCCTGGATTAGGGAAGTTTCATTTCTTTAAATAAAATTTCTACCCCCTTTCCTCTCTATTTTCCTTCTGGATTCCCTATACTGCAAATGTTATTACACCTGGTAATGTTGCTAAATTCCCTTAATCTATTCTCACTTTTTTTTTCTATTTTCTTTCTTGTTGCTATTTAGCTTTGTTACTATCCATTACCCTGTCTTCAAGCTTTCTGATTCATTCTGTCTACTCTGTTGTATTATTGATTCTCTCTAGTATATTTTTAATTTTAGTCATTGAGTTTTTCATCTCTGAATGGTTCTTCTTTATTTTCTCTAGCTTTATACTGAAGGTCTCATCGAAATCCTCTACTCTTTTCTCAAATTCAGTGTACTTTTCTAAAGATTTTGTTTATTTATTTTTTATTATTTATTAGAGAGAGAAAAAGCACGAGTTGGGAGAAGAGTAAACAGGGAGGGAGATGGACAAGCAGACCCAGTGCTGAGCACAGAACCCAATGCAGGGCTCAATCTCAGGACCAAAGATCATACCTGAGCTGAAACCAAGAGTCAGACACTTAAATGACTGAGCCACCCAGGCACCCCTCAGTAAGTATCTTTTTTTTTTTTAAGATTTTATTTATTTGAGAGAGAAAGAGCACGAGTGGGGGGGAGGAATAGAGGGAGAGGAAGAAGGAGAACCAGACTTCCCAATGAACAGGGAATGTGACAAGAGGCTTAATCCCAGGATCCTGAGATCATGACCTGAACTTAAGACAGATGCTTAACTGACTGAGTCACCCAGTATCTTTATGACCATTACTTTGAATTCTTTATTAAGCATATTGCTTATTTCTATTTCATTTAGTTATTTTGCTGTCATTTTATTCTGTTCTCTCATTTAGGACATATATCTCTATCTCCTCATTTTGTATAACTCTCTGTTTCTTTCTATGTATTAGGAAAGTCAGTTATGACTCCTGATCTTGAAAGTAATGGCCTTATGAAGAAGAGATCCTGTGGTGCCTTGTAGTGCACTGTCCCCTGTTCCTCAGAACCAGGCACTTCAGGGATGTCTTCTACATGGGTTGCATGTGACCCACTATTGTGTCTGAGCCTCTTTTACCTTCAGTTAACTGCAATGGTCCCTTCTGCTTATTGTGGGCTGAGTTTGATAACTGTGCTGTTAAGGGGCCAGTCTGGTGCTTCCATGGGCTTATAGTTGGACTTTTAGTATCTTGTGACAAACCAGATCTGCACTCCTAGTCCATCTATTGGGTCTTCAAATGCACTGACTGATGTTGGCCACTGAAAGGCTTTTGTTGGTGGGTGGGGCCAAGAGTTAGACCAGATGCCTACTGCCAGGGGCTGCAGATACACTGGTTGGCAGGGAACTCTCTCTGCACTGAAAGTTCTAAGGACTGACTGTTGGAAATGCAAGTGTACTGGTGAGTGTGACTATCTTCTCCTCTCCCTAGTGCTCCAGTGTCTTTGGAGTGGTGCTGGTCCCTGCTGTGGTTACTTACAGGATGTGATGTGGAAGAAGCAATTTTGTAGAGACTCTTGCTGAGGGGGATGGGTTGGATGGGGCAAGTCTGCAGGAGAATGCAGTTGGTGTTAGCAAGGTGGATGGAGAGTATTCATGCTAAATCCTCCAAATGTCCAGCTTTCAAGGTTGAATGGTGGGGAGAAAGGGAGAAATGGCACCCACTAGAAATTTTGTTCTCAGAGAAGTCTCCTAAAGATCTGTGTTCCTCCAGCACATGTTCTGAGATTAGTAAATAAATCCTTATGTATACCCCAGGTACTTTTTTCAAACTACTACTTTTATGCTCTATCATGGAAAGGCTGTTTATTATGTTGTCCAAGGGGTGGAACTCAGTTTCCTATTGTCCTCTACCTCTCCCAGAACTAAACCACTAATTTTTAAAGTACCTGGAGTTAAGGCCCACTGGCTGTAAAAACTCATGTAGTTAAGCCCCACTGGTTTTCAAAGCCAAATATTATGGGGACTTGTCTTCCCAGTGCAGGTACCTGCTGCTTAGTATGCCTGGAGTGGGGTCTACTGTTCTCCTTTCTCCGTGTTGTGGTGTCCCTCATGATTTTGGTTAGTCTTGCAGGGAGTTTGTTTCCTTACCATGCCTCTCCCCTTATTACCCTTTTGAATGCAGCCTCCTCCCTACAATTAACTATGGAAAACCTATTCAGTGAGTCTTGAGGTTATTTTCTGGGTTCGCTGCAGTGATGTGGCTATTATCCAGGTGTGTCTATGGGACAAAGTGAGCTTAGGATCTACCTGCCCTCCCATTTTCCTAGAAGTCTTATACTCTTAGAAGTTTTATCCCACCCTTCAACCATTAGCCACGCTGACAGGCATAGAAAGAGCACCTTTACCAACTTGGGCTAACCAGAGTTCTTTCCAGGGCATTTATATTTCAATTACATTAAGGAACGAGTCTGCTTTTTGTGATGTGAGTTCCAAGCTGTAAAAGTAGAGAGCTGTCAGCACCTATGTTTTTAAAATATTGAGGCAGTTTCTCTGCAATGACAGAGAATAAATATAATATGCAGAAAGAAGCCACGGCAACAGGTGGAGACAGATCTAGTGGGAGTGAAGTCCCTGAGTTTTGTTGACTCTGACACCCAGATTTATCTTTTTTTTTTTTTTTTGTGGTGTGTGTGTGTCTATACTTTTGTTTGATTCTGTGCATCCTTCCAATAAATCCTCCATTTTGCCTAAGTTAGCACAAGTTGAGCTTCTCTCTGTCTCTGTAACCAAAATAATCCCAACTAACACATTTCTAAAGAATGTCCTCATTCCGAAGACAGAAGCAGCAATCTTTCATCTAAATAGGCTTTTGAAAACTGAATGAGTGTGCATGACAGCAGCACACTAAACACAAATAAGTTGCTGTTGCTATTATTATTGAAGAAAAGAGTAGGTAGTTTGGTTCAGGAGCATGCACATTTGATTTTGACTTTTCTCCAAAATAATCTCAAAGCACATATGCATGTGTGTGTGCGTATGTGTGTGTATGTATAAAATAGGAAGCTGAACAAAATATAAATAATTAGCTTGCTGACAGTAATCCTCAATGCAGAACTCTCTTGTAAACAGTGATAGCACAGCACTCAGTTTCAAGTCCAAAATAAGATCTGCCCCCTCCTTGAGTATAATTTTTTCTAGCACTGGTAATCACCCAAGGAGAAGAACGTTTTGGTGTGTGAATAAAAGGAAATGGAAAACTGTAATTAAATATCAGATACACAGGTTTTGGCTACAGAAAGGCAAGAGAGAACAGTCTACTCCTGGGGCTGCTAGTGATCCTTCCTGCTAGTAAGCAAGACTACCATTCACACTCCAAACATTCGTCCCCATCCTGTTACTCTGCCCTTCCATCAAGAGGGGCAAGGACAGACTCTGGTTCAGTTCACTGCAGTGCTCTCCTGACAAGATTCTTTTCAGGACCCATTTTCTGTTATCTCCCAGGTGATCTTGTATCTGTTGACTTTTACATTCCAGTTTCTTCATTTGATACCTTAAGAATAAAGAAGGCTCACCTTCCTAATCTCTTAGAGTATTAAGAGATAAATAATTAACTTACTACTGAGATTATTTAGCATGTAGTAGGTACTTAATAAATATAAATTTGTCTTCCTCTAGATAGCATGAACCTAAGGGATGGTTCAACTTTTACTAAAAGGACTTCTTCCTAATTGGTTTTGTTCCACTTAAGTCACAAAATTAGACTTGGATGTAGGATTTTTTAGTTTTCCCTCAACTTTTCCACTGGTCTAAAACACCTGCAACTATAAGCAACAGATAATACCATCTCTTTGTTAAATTTAGTGTTGTAGGATGAGACAGAGAAAATTATGTAACTAAGAGACATAGTTCAGACTGTAATTATAATTATTATTACCTATAAATAGCATTTGCTAACAACACCACTAGAACTCTACCTAGGCCTCATTAATCTGGACTTTATTAATATGCAATATGTACTTATTTGACAATGGTTAGACAAAAGTTCTCCCCCACATGATATTTAAGTTTAACTTCTAATGCAATTCAAAAATATTTGGTAAAAGCATGATTGCCTAGCACAGAGCAAGGCTGAAACGTGTAATTAAAGAGTCTCTAGGCTACGAAGTCGGGCTTACCTGGATTTAAACCCTGTAACTGCCACGTTTATATTTGTGTGAAATTGGCTAAATCTAATTTTTTTCATTACTAAAATAGATACGGTGATGACTGAGTTTTTACAATTCTTACAAGGGCTGTAATATAAGCATGCAATGAGCACTCAATAATATATCATGATTATTTCTATCATTCTTGTCAATAGTGATGATAAATAAGTCAGGGAGTATGTATCTGACATAGATACAGAAGGGAATAGTCATGATATCATAGAGTAAAATACTATAGTAGAAATATTTACAGTGTTACGAGATCATAAATAATTTTCTTATTAATTCTATATGAAGAAGTCAGGAGAGAAGTTGCTATCTGAGCGGTCTTGAAGGAGTATTCTTTCTCTGATGTGTAAGGAAACAAAGTGATTCAAGGCATAAAAAAGAATACTCATCATTCTGGAAAATATAACAATCTGGTGTCATGAAGACAAAGATCATCATAAAGATAAAATTCTAAAGATAGACAAAAGAAAGAACTTACTGAATACATTAACAAAATAAACACTTTTTTCCCTCCCAGGGTCATAGCATTTAAGATGTTTTTAAAAACCCTAACAGAATAATTTTAAAATCTGTGAACTGTGATAATCATACGTCTGGTCTACTTATTAAAAATTATTTTAAGCCTTGGTAGCACTGCTAGCGATGAATTTATGCTATAGTTTTCATACGAAATAAAACAAATATACTTATTTCAAAAGACTCATCAGTTTATTTCTTTTTTTTTTCCACTGAGACAAGGGGTATGTTACACCCTGTTAACTGAGATAGAAGAGAGCAGCCATGTAAATACTGCTTTTTAAAAAATTATTATTATTTTAACATGTTTCTGTTATTAAGGTATTACTGACAAATAAAACTGTAAGATTTCTTTTTAAATTGTAATATATTTAATACTGCTTTGATTTTTAAAAAATATTATTTTAACATGTTTCTGAGTTTTATTAAGGTATTGCTGAAAAATAAAACTATAAGATTTTTTTAAAATTATAAGATATTTAAAGTGTACAACTGATGATTTGATGTACATATACCTTGTGAAAGGACCCCCTCATCAAGTTAATTAACACATCCATCATCTCACATCTCTTTCTCTCACACACATTGTGCAAAGAGCATAGAACTTAAATGTTCTCCCTCCCTCTCTCTCTCAAGAGTAATCTCAATTGTACAACTCAGTGTTATGAACTATAGCCACCATTTTAAACATTAGACCTTCAGACCTTATTCATCTTAGAACTAAACATTTAGATGTTTTATTTCTTTAGAGGAATTTTCTCCCATTCATCTGGGTCAGTAAGATTTGACGACTGAAATCACTGAAAAGGACAGACAAATAATAAATCACTTTGAGTAAGTTTTTTAACTAGTGCAGCTCAGAGTCTCAGCTTTACAATGGAGATCATAGTATATATCTAATCCGCCTCATAGAATCATTGTTTATGTGACCACATACGTTTATATGACTTCTTTGAGGGCAGATTCCTTATCAAAATCTCCCTCACATCCCTAGAGACTGGTAGTATATAATTGGTGGTTCATAAATGTCATACGGAATAAATGGAAGTAGGTTTGTAGTAGAAACAGCATACTGTGCTATACGAAGGTAAATTACTATTATGTTGAAAAACATCACCAAGGTGGCCTCCTCTTGAGAACATTGAAAAACAAGGCTACAAATATCTATAAAGGACAAAGAACTACTGGAAAGAATCCAGTATTTCCCATCAGCATGAAGTGTGTACATTAGATAGCAAATAACCATTTCCTTCTGTATTAATTAATTCTGTATAATATCTAAGAATGATTCAGTCCCCAAGGCACAGAATGGTTCTATGGCCATCTGTAGTTCCAAACAAAATTGAAGAATTGTGTCTGGACTGCTGCTAGTACATCTATGGGCTAAATCAATTATTAAATGATCCCTGAGTCCACAGAGTGGAGTCTGTCTCAAACAAGGGAACTTAACAAAACAACCAAATCTCCATTGTTGTAGTAAGAGAAACACCAACAATGACAACAGAATGAAACCATATTCATACCTCGAATGAGAAAAAGTTTGAAGGGAATGGATAATGGGAAAATACCTTCGATGAGTGCCTGCCATGTTCCAAGAACTAACAAACATGACCACATGATCATAAGCCCAAAAGCAAGGCACCCTTATGCCCATTTCAAAGATGAGAAAAGTAGGGTGAATAGAGGTTAAGTAACTCTTTAAAGTCTTACGCAGAGTAAGTGGCAGAGTGAATATTTTAATCACCACCTTCTTACTCCAACTCCCTTTTCCTTTTTCTTCAACAGCTTTTCTAAAGCATCTTTCTCATAACCTAAAATTTACATGAAAAGAGTTGCTGGATAAAATAAGTTTAGGAAACTATGTTAATGCAAGTTAGACAGCCTTAATTATGATAATCTACTTTGAGAGTTTCCAAGATAAAAATATAGACAGTATAACCTCATAACATATATTTCAACTGTGCCCTCTTTCTTTTCTTCTTTTTAAAAATTCCTACAGAGGTTTGCAGCCACCTGTGCTTATTTATTTATTCAGTCATCCAAAAATATTTATCAAATGGCTGTTATGTAATCTAAACTTTGGGATTAAAAAAATGGATAAAGGGGCGCCTGGGTGGCTCAGTGGGTTAAAGCCTCTGCCTTCGGCTCAGGTCCTGATCCCAGGGTCCTGGGATCGAGCCCCGCGTCGGGCTCTCTGCTCAGCAGGGAGCCTGCTTCCTCCTCTCTCTCTCTGCCTGCCTCTCTGCCTACTTGTAATTTCTGTCTTTCAAATAAATAAATAAAATCTTTAAAAAAAAAAATGGATAAGATTTTCATCATAAACAACTGAGTCAGTCAATCAATAGTAAAAATTCACAATCTGTTGGATAGTGTCAAGACAGCATTGAGTTTATGCTGATTCTACCCCCAGGAGTATACATGGGTGGAAAACAATTAAACAAGAAATCATCATTATGTATAATATGTGATATTTACTCATTCAATGAATACTTATTGAGCATTTACTCTGTGTCAGGCATTGGGCTAGACTATCAGAACAAAGTGGTCAATATGTCAGTGATATCCCCTGCCTTCACGGAATTTACACTCTGGTGGGTAGACGGGAAAAAAAAAAGATTACAAATGTATGTTTTAAACGAATAAAAAAACAGCAGAAAAAGACAAGATTAGGAGTAGGTAAATGGGTTGGGGATACAGTCATAAAGGGCTTAATGAGAAGGCAAAAATTAAACTTACTCCTAAGTGATAAGAAGTGGCTAGCCACTCAACACAAGTTCAGAGAGGTAGGAGGTAGACAGAGTTCAGTTTACATAGTCTTGAAAATTTTGATAAAGAATTTGGGCTTCCTTTGGTGTTCAACAAGAAACTACTAAGATATTTTAATCAGGGAGCATAACAGAGTTTGACTCACATTTTTAAATAATAATTCCTGCTGATGAAGAATGGACTGTAGGTACCCAGGCATGAAGCTGAGGGTACATGGAGAGGCAAAACAAAGAAAAGAAAACCAATGCCTGTGTTCAGATGGTCTAGTGGAAGTGGAGAAAAGCAGATTAATTCAGAACATATTTTTAAATAAGGCAAGCTAACTTGATGAAGTATTATACTGGGAACAGGATGGAATGGTGAGGGAAAAGGAAATACCAAGATTAACTCCCAAGCTTCTGACCTGAGCACAGCTGGGAATATCATATACAGAGATGGGAAAGAAAGCTAAGTTAGTAGAAATAGAACTTATGAAAGTCCTTAGTTGGGATATCTGAATGTCTGCATAATTCATTCATTCAACTGTCAATGAAGACTTTTCAGTGGAAGTAATATTTAAATTATATCAGAAGAATGAGTAGGAGTCAGTTAAGAGATGGTACAACTTACCAGTCTGGGCAGGGTGCCCCCGAGATTTGTAAGATCCTGTGTCTTGGCCTGACTGTGAAGAATATGGTGACTTAAAAAATGTGAAGGAGGCTCAGTGTGGCCCCTTGAGCATTAGGTAAAAAGGTGGAAAGCCGAAAGAATCTGGAGTAGAGGTAAGAGTATGGAGGGAGATGAACAATGAGGGTGGTATACTGGACAGGAGCCAATTCAAAAAGAACCTTTAGAACATGACACCAAGTTTGAATTTTATCCTAAGGACAAGAGAAGACATTAAAGTTTGTTAAGTGCAGGAATGGCAGGATTCATCCAAACTTTTAGAAGAATCCCTCTAAATGCATTAAGAAAAATTAATTAAAGTGAGCACAGAATAAGACTGAGTGTTCTAAATGTGTTCAAAATGGCACACTTTGGGAAACACTGACCCCCTATAAGAGAAAACAAAATTTAAGATTGGCCAAAAGGGTATGAACATACTTCATGGAAAGATAATTCTGGGACCAATACTGAAGATAGGATGAAGAGTGAAATCCTTCAGGGAAAGGCAAAACTCAGGATATAATACCTGTAACTAGTCTCTGCCATTCTACGGATTGGACTGGTCTGCTTGGATTGTCCTGGGATAAAGGACTGACTTCAGGAATTTACCAGGGCTCTCACCTTTCAATGACTTCAGCTATCCTCCTCCATTATGAAAATTCATAATCTTTTACCTTATTTTTTTAAAGGGAAGGAAAGTTGGTATTTACCACCTACGTCTCCAGTTAGGGTGATTTTCTAAAAGAAGTTAAGATAGCATAACAAGTTCAAAATGTTTTTTCTAGATAAACTGTGTCTGAAATCCCTGTCAGATGGCTGATTCTGGCCTTCTTCCTCCAATATGTCAAGATGTATTCTGGAATATGAATATTTTAGAGAAAATTGTTTGATTTCAATTTGTATATTTCTATGAAAATGTAAAATCTATTATGCCCCTTTGTTACCCAAAGATAATTAACTAAGGTTTATTTTAACAAACTATGAGCTCATTTCCAATAACATCAGTCATACTTTGTATCTCCAGCAGGCCCAAAGAATAAAAGGGAGACCTTATAAGAACATATTGAAAAGTCTAGCAGCCCCTCCTCTCTATACAGGGGGATGAGAATGGTTGTGAGCTAGAGGCAAAAATTGTGAGTACGCTTAATGGTGACATACCATTTTTAGATCCAATTATGCAAATTCATCCTGGAATATTGTGAGTGAGGGTTGGGTGATCATTTTCCCCACTACCACCCACACACATACACACCCTGGGATTTATAGCAATTATGTCAATTGTCCTATTTATGGTACTTGACACGTTTAATGTAAGAAAGGGACAATGCATTCCATTACTTCTTATTACAATGCAGCATGGTGATGAATGGTATAATAGTGATGATAATTAAAATGTGTTGTGCATACTTAAACATGAGATTCAAGGTTTGAAAAAGTGCCTATTATCCCAGTCCTTTTTCTCTATCTTGTCTTGCAAAGAAAGACTCAATATCTTCCTCTGCTTGTCTGCAATTACTTAGGAGGTTCAGAAGAACACTCATATTACCTGAAGCTGGTTCCCCCTTTGTGCAATTCTTTCTTTCTCTTTGCTTCTCTGTGTGGGACCTCTGAATGCCCTAAAAATCGCTATCTTTAGTTCTTGCTGCTGACAGTTCTTCAAGCAGAGGGCCCTGTGTTCTAGAATCTTCAAAAGTCATTAGACTTAAATTGTCATAGAAACACTGGGGAATAATGTTAAGGGTCTGAATGTTAATTTGCTTTCTTCTTATTGTAATATACCTGTTCTTGTTCTGTGACCAAGGCCTTTTCAAAGTAAACCAACTGCCCTGAATTTTTGTAGAAACCATAATAGACTGGGGAAATCTGGTGAATCACTCAAACTATGTCAACCCTCATCTCCTCTTTTATCAAATGAGGATGAGGTTAACTGCCCTGATTTACACACAGACTATGGTAGAGACAAACAAATTAAGAATTTAATCTATGCGGATATATATAATGAAACATAAAATATTATATGTATATTATTATACAGGCTTCAGATGAAAGCATAAGGAGACATATCAATATGTTACTTGAAAGTCAACAAAGTTTTTTCACATAAAGTAATTTTCTGAACTTTACAACAGTAAATGTATCAAATTTTATACATTTTATAAAAGAGTAAATTTAAGTCTAATAAGCCCCAAATCATCATGCTATTAAATGACTAATTTGCTATTGAGGTCTAGTACTTCTAAGCTTGGACAAAGGAGGTGGCCGCAAATTCATATTTCTTGCTGGGCAAAAGAGATAAAGAAATAGGAACCTTAAAGATCGAAGAATCATATCAAAAGAGGCAGTGTACTGCAATAGTTAAACGCAGAGTCAGACTTTAACTTAGGCCTTCCTGTTGCCTGGCATGATATCACTCATGCTGACCCAGGGCCCTCCTATTCTTCTACATGACTATTTCTACCTTTTCTTTTCCATACCAGTCTCCAAAGCTCTCTGAATCCATGCTCAGTCTCTACCAATGATTTTGCATCTTCTTTCACTGAGAAAATGACAGCAATTAGAAGAGAATTTCCATAAGCTCCCACCTCTGTCAAGCATGTGTCCATATTCTCTGACCCCTCATCTAAATTAATATTTAAACCTTGACATTATTTCCCAGCATTTCCTCTGCTGTCTATACTCCTGTCTCAAGTCAACTCCTTCGCTTGTCCACTAGCCCCCATTCTTCCTCACCTTCTCAAGAACATGGTACTCACAATCATTCCTTCCCTTTCTGTAACATCATTCCCTTTTCTTCTCTCCTAGGTCACTCTTACCCATTCTTCCTCACCTTCTCAAGAACATGGTACTCACAATCATTCCTTCCCTTTCTGTAACATCATTCCTTTTTCTTCTCTCCTAGGTCACTCTTATCACCACACAAACATGCTTGGGTAAAACAATTTAAGAAGAAGAAAAAAAATCTCTTGATTCCTTAAACCCTTTTCCTTTCTGCCCAATTCTTCTGCTTTCTTTTACTGCAAAACCCCATAAAAGTCTTATCTATACCTTGTCTCTAATCCTTTTCTCCCAATATCTTTTGAAGTGTTCCAGTTACTCAGGACCACTAAAACTGCTCTAAGGTCAGCAATGATATCCACATTGTGAAGTTCAACAGTCAATTCTCATGGAAGGGAATTTTGTCTGCTCTGTTCAATGCTATATTCCAAGCTGCTAGAGGAAGGTCTGGTATATGGACAGTGCTCACGAACACTTAGTTAATGAATAAATGTATATAAAGCAGACCTGGGTTTTAAACCAGATTACCCCATCTTCTTGTTTTATGCCATTGTGAGTACCCTAATCCTCTCTAAGCCTTCATTTCATCATTGACCTCTCAGGAATATTACAAAGGGAAAATGAAATAATGAATGTATATTAGTGACAAGAAGAAAATGCTTTGTTGTTACACATCTGTTTCAAATGGTGCATTATTAATTATTTGTAGCAAGGCTGATTAATAAAGTGGGAGGTTCCTGAGACTGTTTCAAATGCTTAAAAAGTTTGTTCTGAGGGTAGAACAACAAATTACATAACAGTTTTATTGGTTTGTTTGCAGCTGGAATGTCTTGATGAGGCTGGGACCTCCCAAACATAACTGTTGAACATATTGAGCAAGCAAGTGTCTCCAAGGTAAGACAATGGGAAGCTCACTGCATCATTATCTTGTGTGATTGCTAAATCTAGAAAAATAAAACACATTACCCATTAAGACTTCCTAAGGGTGCAATGTGGAAGAGAAGTGTGTAATTCATTTCAAATGGGTGATGACTGCTAACTGAGGTCTTGCTCATTTAACAGCCTAGAAAGTGTGTTCTGTCAGCAATCCATGTCATCAATGCATCTCAGTGAAATTCCCTGGTCTTTAATTAGTGGAGCTGATGACCTTTCAGAGGTCAACTTGTGTAACCAACACTCTTGATTGGAAGTCTTATTGTTTCTATAAAGGCAGCATAAAATATCAATGCTCAGTTTTGTCAAATCCTAGCTTATTCACACTCTTCCTTACCAATATTTTCTTGTTGATTATTTCATAATGATACTGATGGGACTGATCTGTTTATTTAAATGATGCCTGCTGTCTTCTTTTGGGCTGTTAGTGCCCAGAAGTGAAGCGTACAGATGAATAGAGAGTACACTGAATCTTGGAGGGTGTGGGAAGTCTGGGGACCATCCTTTCTCTTAACATTTTTGACACCATTAGGAACGTCAAGGCAAGGATGCTTAAATCAAAGCTACGTAAAGCTCCTACTTTGTTAGAAGCAGGTCAAAAATAAACCAATGTTTCTTTTATCAGCTCATCATACAAACATGTTCACCTGTATATGCATGTACACTCAAAACACCAGTGTACTCGTATTGGATATTTTCTGCATGCAAGAATGTGCACATGTGCACACCAACACAGACAAATCAAAACATGTATGTGATACCCATTCACGAAGATAAACATGCTCACATACAGCAAGTAAACACTATACATTCACACCTGTGCATAGATACCCATAAAACATGCACAAACTCATACAGAAATATGCACAGCTCACATATACTACCCTCACATAGTTAAGCATGTGTGTGCAAAGACATGTACCTATGTTATGAAATAAAATACCAATTTTGGAACTACTTCACTACCAATTTCTAGTGGGATTGGTACTTTGAAATGGACAGTTCTTTTATTTTCTCCTCTGGGCACACTGATAGATTTGGAATATGCAATGGTGGCAAGAGTTCTTGCTAACATACCATTATATTTCTAGCATATTGCCTTGCCTGAAGTAAATAATCAATAAATACTTGATGAGTGAGAGAGTGAGTGGGTGGGTGAATAAATGAATGGATATGAGCAGGACAGAGTGAATTACTCTGCATAATAGAGGGCGAACTTCTGCAGCACCATGTTCAATATGGGAGAGATGAGGTGAGGAGAGATGGGTGAAAAAGCAGCAAGCAAACAAGAGGAATAGCTTCAGAGCAAAGAGGGAATGCAAGTGTTGGCCAGATTCCCACGTAGCTATTAAAAGAATAAATCTGCTTTAATTGTGGGACCCACAACCATTGGTCATTTCCTTTTCATGATATCATATTTAAAGTTGTCACCAACCCTAATCTTTTTGTCTATATTGCTTTGTAGGTAGAAAAAAAAGAAAGGCACTTATGGAATTCCCTTGATCCCCATGACCACATACATCATTTATCTATTTCTGTGTCAAAAATGGCCCCTTCCCTTAGTGACTTAAAACAACAAGAGATTTCTTATTTCTCACAATTCAAAGAACTGGCTGGACTGCTTTCACCTGCTTTACTCATGAGTCATACGCAGTTGGGTTGGAAGGTCCAAGATGGGTACACTTTGATGTCTTACAACTGGTGTAAGTCCTTGACCAGGGTTCATTGATTCTCTTCCTTTTAGCCTCTCATTCTTTAGTGTGTTAGTCTAACTTTCCTGCATGGTGGCCTCAGAGAAACTTTCTAAAAGTGAAAATACTATATTTGAAAGTGCCTTGAAGCCTAAGCTCTGGAACCTGCCCAATTACCCATCTATTATTTCCTATTAGTCAAGGTGAGTCACAAGGGTGGGGAAGGAGGGTCTATCTTCTGACAGAGGAGCTTCAAGGACATTTTGACACTTTCAAAGCCACATACCAAATTTACCTCATAATTATACTTCACTTCTGCCATCTGGAAATCCTGAACCTCCTCAAGTGAGTTCCTGGCCATCCTCATGACAGGCACATGTTCGAAGGCCAACTGATAGAAGGGGTACATTGTGGCCCATGAACACCTTCTCAGCCTTCTAACAAAAGACACAAGTTTGACTGATTCTCTTTGCCTGGTAGTGATCTGACAACCAAGAGATCCAGGTATACCTATTGTGAAAGGTGGTATTTTTCATTGGGACAGGTGTCCATTAGAAACAGGACCAAAGCCATGAATTCATTGTATGTGTGTCCACGTGTGTGTGTGTGTGTGTGTGTGTATGTGCGTGCATGTGTTTTACTGCAGTTTGAAGTTATTCTATAAGAAAAATATAGAAATCACCTCACTTTAGATGCTCTTGTACATATTTGTTTTTACATATTTGTAATCAGAACATGTATTTATTTTATGCTCTCATTCTTTTAATTAGCATAACTTATTTCCCTTAATATTACGTATAAACATCTATCTCCTTTGAACTTCCCTTGTGAAATATGTAAGCTGCTTGTAAGGTATTCCTAACATCTCGTGTACATTATTATTACTATCTATGCACATCCGACTTCCCCTAATTCATCATCAGTGTTGCTTCTATCGTCATTGCTATCATTATTGTCATCATCATCATCATCGAGGTCATTCACTGAGCAGCCACCATTAACTATACACCATACACATTACGGACATTATTTCCAACAATCACAAAATTCTAGAGAGATAGTTACTGTCCCCATATGTTTAATGAAGGAGAAAGCAAAGTCTCAGATAAATTTACTAACTTGCCCAAAGTTCTGTCACTTGAAGGTAATGGAGGAAAGATTTAGTTTCACAGCCCATATTATGATTATAAGCAGATGATAAGCAGATAGGATCCATCTTCGAATAATGTTCATATATTCCATTCCAGTTAGCAGAGTGCATGCCTGTAAGGTGCACTAATACATACTTTTAGAAGAACATATTTTATACAGGATGCCTTGTATCTTGATATGGGCATGAATGCTAGCGACTTTACTAATAAATTACGTGGTTACATTTTATTACTATATGATATCAGATTATTTAGTATATCATTACAATACACTTTGCTTGACCATTTCACTACTGCTGAGAGTGTCTTCTGCTTCCATATTTTAATCCTATTATGAACTTACTGGCTTCAGTTCAGAGAAAGGAGAGCAGAGTAATTAAGAATCAAATGGGTTGAATATAGTTGATTTGGGGAAAGTCACTCCTCTATCCCAGTCCTTAACCTTTTTGATGTAAGATAGGAAGAATAATTGTACCAATCTCTTAGGGGGTTACAAGTATTGAACAAGAATTAATGCTAACTGAACAAAATAAAAATAAAGAATGAACGCTTAAAACAAATATTACCAAGCATCCAGTGTACACTAAGCCAGACTGCTGGGGGTAAGCAGAAAACAAAGCAAGCTCCCTGATCACATGGGGCTTACATTCTGGTGGAAGACACAGGGTAAGCATAAAACATAAACATAATATCCAGTCAAAATAAGTCCTTGTGAGTAAAATTCTATGTTCTCTATTTTAGATTACCTCACATCTTATTTGTTCAGATTTTAGTTATAATGGAACTTCTCTAAGGAGGGTCATTTTAAAGATTTTATTTATTTATTTTTCAGAGAGAGAGAAGGAGAGAGAGCGAGCGAGCACAGGCAGACAGAGTGGCAGGCAGAGGCAGAGGAGGAAGCAGGCTCCCTGCCAAGCAAGGAACATGGGACTCGATCCCAGGACGCTGGGATCATGACCTGAGCCGAAGGCAGCTGCTTAACCAACTGAGCCACCCAGGTGTCCCAGGAGGGTCATTTTAAAACCTCTTCTCAGTCAAATTCCTTGGATTTAGGGTCTCTCAAAAATACATAGATTGTAGTATTATATTTAACTTCTGTGATTATTTATTTCATTCATTTTTCTTCCTCCTCTAGAATGTATAACATATAAGGGCAGAAGCCATGACTGTTCTGCTTATCTTGTATCTCTGGGCTTTGTGCGGTGCCTAACAGAATAGATACACTAATAACCATTTAGTGGGTAAACTAAGTTGATGGATGATGAAATGAATAAGGTCAGTTTTTCTTATGAGAATAAACTTCCCATTTTTTTCTCCTAGAACTCTTCTACTGCAAGACCCCATAAAACCCTATTCTTCAGATATTCACAATTCCCTTAATGCAACCCTAGCAACAAGGCAGAATCAAAGAGTGCCAAAAGAAGCATAGAAGAATCTAGAATATTTTCTTAGGTTTTCATTTAAATTCCAGTTAGCATGATATTAGTTTCAGGTATACCACACAATGATTTGACACTTCCATACATTACCCAGTGCGCATCACAAGTACTCTTTTTGATCCCCAACACCTATTTCCCCCATTGTCTTACCCAACTCCCCTCTGGTAACCATCGGTTTGTTTTTTATAGTTAAGAGTCTGTTTCTTGGTTTGCCTCTCTCTCTCTCTTTTCCCCCTTTGCTCATTTGTTTTGATTCTTGAATTCCACTTATGAGTGCGATCATAAGGTATTTGTCTTTCTCTAACTGATTTATACCACTTAGCATAATACTCTGCAGCTCCATCCATGCTGTTGCAAATGCCAAGATTTCATTCTTTTTTATGGCTGAATAATATTCCACTGGGGACACACACACACACACACACACACACACACACACACACACATACCCACATCTTCCTTACCCATTCATCAGTTGATGGACACTTGGGCTACTTTCATAATTTGGCTTGTAGATAATGCTGCTCTAAACGTCAGGGTGCATGTAACCCTTTGAATTAGTAGTTTCATTTCCTTTGGGTAAATACCTAGTAGTGTGATTGCTGTATCGTAGGATAGTTCTATTTTTAACTTTTTGAGTAACCTCCATACTGTTTTCCACAGTGAAGGAAATAATCAACAAAACTAAAAGGCAACCTAGAGAATGGGAGAAGAGATTTGCAAATAACATACCTGATAAAAAGACTAGTAACCAAAAAATATAAAGAACTTATAAAACTCAATACCCCAAAAACGAATAACACAATTAAATGGGCAGAAGACATGAGTAGACATTTTTCCAAAGATATATGGATGGCCAACAGACACAGGAAAAGATGCTCAACATCACTGGTGATGGAAATACAAAACAAAAGTACAATGTTTTGTATCTCACGCCTGTCAGAATGGCTAAAATCAACAACACAAGAAACAGCGAGGATGTGGGATGTGGAGAAATTATGGATGAGGGATGACCTATTTTTTTTAATTCTAAAGTTTCTTAGGGCTGATACTTCAATAGCATCAGTTGAGAATCAGTTCAGATGAAAGTGATCACAGTTGTTGTCTTAGGATCACAGGATAATCTTCATTTAAAAACTCTCTAGCTCTGTTGATGAGAATGCAAACTGGTGCAGCCACTGTAAATAGTAGGAAACTTCCTCAAAAAGTTAAAATTAGATTTTTAAGCAGCACCAAAAAGACTTGAACACATCTAAAGAGGGTTTCACATCATCATTTGTTTTTCAATTAAACACATACAGAGATGAGTTCTCTGCTGTCCTGAGAGGGAATTCATTAACACAGTAATGACTTATGATTTATTCGACGGCATTTAACTGACTCTGGTCCAGCAGCTGGAGATGCTTATCATAAAACTGGTCACTCACATTAATGAAAAATGGATTCCTGACAACAGCCACATGCACGTTGACTTTGGATAGCAACGATATGTTTCAATCCCAGGGAGAAGAAATATAGAGGTTGAGCGAATGAGGAGAGAAAAAACTAATTGGTATTGTAGTAAGAATGAATTTGGATTAAAATTCCCATCAGTGGGCTTTGTGGACTTGGGCTTGGGCATTTCAGCAGAAAGAAATGCTTTTATGTATGAGTGTGTATATATAAATATGTGCCTCAGGGTTTCTATATGTATGGGGTCTAGGATATGTCCAAGTATATGAATATGGTACATATCCCCATGTACATGGATATATAACTATGCATGTGTATATGTATATGTATGTATCTGTGTAAATATGTTTAATTTATGCATGAACATATGGTGTGTGTAGATAAGTATGGCTATATTTTGATTTTTATCCTGTCTTTCATTCGAAGCGTAAGAAATCAGAGGAGCTCAGACAGGAAGACAATAGGTTTCCTATTCATAACCAGACAGTCCTTTGCCATTTTAAATGGTTTAGTTTATTTCCAAAAGCAACCAAAAAATAAAGAGAAAAATTTAAATTTGATACTTTATCTCCTGCTGTCTGTGAACCTTCAAGAGAATCAAGTGCATGATTTGAGAGAAATGTGCTGCCACTTAAATATGCCCACAACCCTGCTTCCTATCGCAACACATATTTGCAGAATAAAAAGCTCTTGAGCAGCTTCCCTTTATATTATTGATTAGAGTATATTTTTTAATTAAAGGCCAATAAACATGCTGCTATGGGGACTTTGGAAAATAAAACAAAACAGCATAGTCACTGAGACACAGAATGTTAAATCCCAGAAAATGAGGGACTCAGGCCACTCCCTACCCATCGGTCCTGCTCAGCAGAATGCAAATCAGGATGTTTCCTAATCTAAGGCATTGCTCTTAATTTTACTTCTAGACGTATGTGCCTTTGCAGCTCCAGATGCATTTGCAAAATTAAAAGCATAATTTATCTCCAAAAAGCAATATTCCATCAGCCTAGTGACTTAGTCCTAAAGAAAAGCTGATTTCTACACAATGTTCATTCACTGTTCATTGTAAGTCACTGTTCTCAGAAACAGCAGTGGGGTAATAATCTTCAATACCCAGTATGGGCTATGGAGATGTAAGTGAGTTCCTTTCCCTCCTCCAAACAAATATAGGTAAGCCAAACTAGACCTGCTTTTTCCCCTATGCTTCACCCCATATCATCCGTCAAATGGTTCAAAATACATGAACTGCCAAGAAAAATACTGAGGTCCCTGTGAGCAGAAGACCCCAAGGCTTGGCATTTTTCCAGACACACCAGATAGTGCCCTCTTAGTTATCAGCTCCAAAATGGGAATGAGAAGTCACAGATAAATTTTAATCTAAAGAGCATCAGAGAGGATCGATCTATGCTTAAACAAAATAGAGTTCTGAGGACTCTCAGGTACAGCCTAAAGTGATAAGCTGAGAACATAACATCCTAGGAAGTGGTGGGTACAAAGGCAAGACCAAAGCTGAGAGGAGAGGCTGTGAGACAGTTAGTAGGTTGACACAGAAAATTCTGAGTTGATAATATTTCAGTTGACTGGGTCTCTTCTGAATCCTCCTCACCATCACTCCAGAACCTCAGCAGTATGTGAAGATGAACTGAATAAGGTTTCATAGTCATTGAAGTAGCATCAGGTGTATTTACATGTATGTATTTGTTGCTTTATTTAAGTATTTTATAGGAATAAGGATTCTTAGCAATCACTGAAGGGAGGTATTTGTCCAAGGTCATAAAATGAGCTGAGAAACGTGGTGATTTGAAGGGGCACCTGCACCCAAATATTTATAGCAGCAGGGTGTACAATAGGCAAAATATGGAAAGAGCCCAGATGTCCATCAACAGATGAATGGATAAAGAAGATATGGCATATATGCGTTTGTGTGGACACACACACACACACACACACACACAAATATTACTCAGCCATCAAAAAGAATAAAATCTTGCCATTTACAATGACGTGGATGGAACTAGAGGGTATTATGTTAACCGAAATAAGTTAGTCAGAGAAGACAAATGTATGATTTCACTCGTGAAATTTAAGAAACAAAACAGAGGATCATAGGTGAAGGGAAGGAATAAAAGGACAAAAACAGAGGAGAGAAACTCTAAAAGATTCTTAACTCTAGGAAACAAACTGAGGGTTGCTGGAGGGGAGGTGGGTGGTGGGATAAGTGGGTGATGGGCATTAAGGTGCACGTGATGTAATGAGCACTGGGTGTTATATGCAACTGATGAATCACTAAATCCCACCTCTGAAACTAATAATACACTATATGTTAATTAAATTGAATTGAAAAAAATGAGCTGAGAAACAGCCAGGCTTGGAAGAAGATTAAGTGGATTCATGTCTAGTCACCCTCTCTTGTGTACTTCCTCTTAAATAAGGAACCAATTTCATGGTGAGGGGTATGAATTAGAAGGGACAATAGGCAAGTGATTATGCATTAGGGAATTATGGATAAGGGCCGACCTATTTTTTTAACTCTAAAGTTTCTTAGGGCTGATACTTCCATAGCATCATTGAGAATCAGTTCAGATGAAAGTGATCACAGCTGTTGTCTTAGGATCATAGGATAATCTTCACTTAATATAAAAATAAGGCCCTTCGCCTGGGTGGCTCAGTGGGTTGAGCCGCTGCCTTCGGCTCGGTTCGTGATCTCAGGGTCCTGGGATCGAGTCCCGCATCGGGCTCTCTGCTCGGCGGGGGGCCTGCTTCCCTCTCTCTCTCTGCCTGCTCTCTGCCTGCTTGTGATCTCTTTCTGTCAAGTAAATAAATAAAATCTTAAAAAAAAAAAATAATGTCAAAAAAAATTAAAAAAAAAATTGATGTCAGTATATTACTTCTAAAATTTAAAAAAATTGATGCTGATTGAACACTCCCAGAGTTGAGGAACCAACTGGAAAACAAATTATTGAGATTATTTTAGGAGTTTGGGTTTTAAAAAATATATATTATTCATTTTAGTTGCTTTTGTTTTAAAGTTAATATAAGACTGTTTCTTTTCTTAGCACCATGTACATTTCCATATTTCCTAAAGGTTCTGAAAAATAATAGGCAACCAGGGACAAAGATTTTCACTGCCAGCTCCTTATATGGGCAGCACAACTCTAGTAACAAAGAGTACCTACCTTGACTTACTTGGGAAGAAGCACTTACACAATTTCAGTTTCAGAAGGGATAGTTTAGATGCACTGATCAGGTGAGCGCATGGAAGCAATTACAGGCTATGTTAAGTGGATATTTGTTCTCAAGACACATCACCTGAATACTACCTTCTCTCTCAAAACTTAAAACCCCATGCTTGGTCTCCGTCCAAAGATATAATAGGAGTTAGTTGTTCATTCATTGGTTAAAATCAACACTGGACACTGAATTTCTGCTTTTTTCCCTAATTTCCCTCAACTCACTTTAGTTCAGTATTTCAAAGGCAGGGCTTTTGTGCACATGGGTTTCAGGGCTTCTACACCAACAGACTAACCAAGCATAATGAGCCAGACTTGAAACTTGAATGAGAGAGAGTGAACTGGCAGAATCTGTAAGTCAGCAGGGCTAGAAGTCATGTCCAAGAAGGTCATCCAAAAGAGAAAGAAAAGCAGGCTGACAAGGTCCAGAGTCAGTGAGATGTAGCAGCAGGGAGATATGTTCAAGCAAGGATGCTGGTGGGGAACTCGGGCAGAGAGGGGGATTAAAAATCAGGTGACAAAGCAAGGTCAGTCTTGGCTACAAATGTAAAATACAGGAGAGAATAGTATTTCACTTTGGCTGGGTGTCTTCCACCATATAGGAGAAAAACCATGATCTAATGGGTGTGTGTGCATGTGCGTATGTGTGTGACTGACAATGACTTTCAACTTAGGTGTTATGTGCTCCATGACCTTCAGTGAACAGGTTATATGCTCAGAAGTTCTGACCTAGGACCCATAAAGATAGACTCGTTAACAATGGGTGTTGAATGTGGAAGTTCTTTCTTTTCTTTTTAATTAATATATAATGTATTATTTGCTTCAGGGGTACAGGTCTGCGAATCATCAGTCTTATACAATTCACACCATTCACCATAGCATATACCCTCCCCAGTGTCTATCACACAGCCACCCTATCCCTTCCCTCCACCACCCAGCAACCCTCAGTTTGTTTCCTGAGATTAAGGTCTCTTATGGTTTGTCTCCCTGCCTGGTTCTATCTTGTTGCATTTTTCACCCCCTACCCCCTATGACCACCTCTCCCTGCCTGTCAAATTCCTCATACCAGAGATATCCTACGATAATTGTCTTTCTCTGATTGACTTATTTCGCTTAGCATAATACCTTCTAGTTCCATCCATGTCTTTGCAAATGGCAAGATTTTTTTTGTTTTGTTTTGTTTTGCTTTTTATGGTTGCTTAGCTGAATATGGAATTTCTGATATAATAGATAAGACAGTGGATGTTACTATGGTTAAAACTTTAGGCTCAGAATATGGCTTCTCTGTCTTGTTCAAATTCAGCATGGCCAGCTATTAATTGTATGAATATGAGAGTGTTATTTAGCCTTTACGGGGTTCAGTTCCTTTATAAATAAAATAAGGATCACATAAATCAGAATAGGATCAATTGCTATAATAAATTGACAGTGGTGGGCGCCTGGGTGGCTCAGCGGGTTAAGCCGCTGCCTTCGGCTCAGGTCATGATCTCAGGGTCCTGGGATCGAGTCCCGCATTGGGCTCTCTGCTCAACAGGGGGCCTGCTTCCCTCTCTCTCTCTGCCTGCCTCTCTGTCTACTTGTGATCTCTTTCTGTCAAGTAAATAAATAAAATCTTAAAAAAAATAAATTGACAGTGGTTAAACACATAGTGCAAGTTTTGTGTGTGGGGGGGGTTTCCCCCTCATTTATACTGCCATCAAAATATGCTGTTTCTGGGGTGCCTGGGTGGCTCAGGGGGTTAAAGCCTCTGCCTTCGGCTCAGGTCATGATCCCAGGGTCCTGGGATTGAGCCCCACATCGGGCTCTCTGCTCGGCGGGTAGCCTGCTTCCTCCTCTCTCTCTCTCTCTGCCTGCGTCTCTGCCTACTTGTGATCTCTATCTGTGAAATAAATAAATAAAATCTTAAAAAAAAATATGTTGTTTCTGTCTTCTGACACTTTTCCTCCATATAGTGATTCAGCAATGCAGGATCCCTATAGGTCATGGCCACACCACATGCTAGGACCTTATGATCATTTGCTGAAAGGGAGGAAGAACATTCTTCTGAAAGAATACATTACATTCCATTGATAATAGCTAGTCCTATGACTATACCTAAATGCAAACGTGTGAGGGGAATATAAATTCTGATGAAATCATTGGTTCCAAGGGGTGTTCTATTCTACAGTAGGTTGAATAATGGCTTCCTAAAGATATCAAGCTCTAATCCCTGAAGCCTATCAACTTTACTTCATAAAGACAAGACTTTGCACATCCTATTAAAAAAAGATTTGGACATGGGGAGTTTATCCTGGATTATCTACTAGACCCTAAAGAGACAGCAGATGGAGATTTGATATGAACAGAAAAGGAGGTGGCAATATAATCAGGGGGAAGAAATTGGAGTGCTGTGACCATAAGTCAAGAAATGCCAACTATGAGGGATAGGTCTAAGGGCAGCCCAACACCTTCCCTATGTTCCCACTCAGAACCCTGTGCTCTGTATATGATATGCTGACAAGCTCAGAAGTTGCACTGCATACATAGAGATCAGAGCATAGACCTTACGATCCTTTTCCCTCTGTATGGGCAAATGTAAACTTTTCTTGGAAGTGCTTAGCTATGCATGTATCAATAGCCCTCAGGCACAACCCCAGCTTCCTTTATTTCAGACTCCATAGGGCGAGGGAGAGGGTCCTTCTCCTGCTGCCGGAAGCACGGTGAAGCCTGTGCTGCAGAATGAATCCACTCGCCATGTGCAACTAACATATGGAAAGGGCTGGATCTTCTGTGCTCTCTCTCTCTCTTCCTGAGCCTGGTGTGCATCTTGTCTTTTTCCCACAACCTCAAGTCATGCCTTGGTCTTGTCTCTGGGTGGCACTTACATGCCTTTTGACCTTGGCTGACTTGTGTCATAGTCTATCCAGCAACACAGCCTAACAACCTAGTGAAACACCAGATGCTACCAGAAGCTAAAAGAAGCAAGGAACAGATTCTTCCCTAGAGCCTCTGGAGCAAGCAGAGCTCTGACAACACCTTGATTTCCATTCAGTGATACCGATTTCAGACTTCTGGCCTATGGTACTGGGAGAAAATAAATTTCCCTCATCTTAAGTTTGTGGCCAATTGTTGTAGCAGCTGCAGGAATCACATACGTACTCTCTGAAGGAGAACATATTTGGTTGGACAGCCAGGTTATTTATGCCACAAAACATTTAATCTCTCTACCTCTTAGGATTACGTCAGGATTAAATGAGAATTCATGTAAATAACTGAGGAAGGTAAGAATTTTATTTGCAGGTAATCTGTAAATAAATTTGTGAAGTTTGAAACTGATTTAAATACAGGTAGGAATGGCTCATCATATACTTATATTCGAATGTATTTCTGTATACGAGAGGAAGGGCAGAATTACAGTTCTTTAATTGGCCAATGCTCAGGAGAGCCCGTAGCATATGGGCACGCCATCAATAATGGCGGCGCGGAGTGGGGGGTGCTGTGAGAATTGCTGATCTAAATGGAATATGTGCAATCAGTATAAATTAAGTAAGCCACTGACTGGAAAAATGCTTTATGAGTTTTAAAGTGACACATTTCTTCCTCTTCCTCTTTATCCTCTTTTCTCCTCCTATTTTTAGCCAATATATTATTATTATTAGTGACTCCATGAAGACATACACAGCTTGGGAAGATGGGAAAAATGTATAGGCATTGCAGGAAGAGAGGGAAAGATGTTAAAATTCCCTTCAGTCCCCTCTCCTCCTCATTTGTATTCCTAAAATAAGAAACTAGAGAATAAATGCAAATAATATCCTAAGGTGAGGATCTGTATGACGTATGCATTCCACTTATCTCTTCTTACCTTTTTATACGTGGACACTCAAGTCTTATTCAAATCAGAATGTCTGGGTGGCTCAGTCAGTTAAGTGGCTGCCTTTGGCTCAGGTCATGATCACAAGGTCTTGGGATCAAGTCCCTCATCGGGCTCCTTGCTCAACGGAGAGCCTGCTTCTCCCTCTGCCTGCTCTGCTTGCCACTATCCTTGCTTGTACTCTCTCTCAGAAAAATAAATGAAATCTTAAAAAAAAAAAAAAGACTTATTCAAATCATTAAATCTACTCTGCTATCAGAAACCCTCTGGGAATGTGTGTGTGTGTGTATATATATATATATATATATATATATATATATATATTTTTTTTTTTTTTAATCAGACTAATTTTCTCTTGCAGTAGTGACATGTGTATGTGATCAGTGACTGAAGTCTGTGATCTGTGACATTTAGCAAGGGGACTTCAAGTCTTACAGCACAATGATGTTTAGCTTCTCCTTCCCTCTTTCATCTTCAAAGGATCTTCAGTTCTATCTAAATACAAATAACTATGTAATCTACCCAAATAAAATCTGTCCAATACAGAAATATATGATACACTAACCAGTAAATTATGTTTTAGCTAGAGATAATGAAAATGTTGGCTTATTTTTAAGTTTTGAAGACCCTCCCTCCACCTCACCCACATTTAATAACCAGAAATCTATACATTAAATTTGCAATAGTAATCATATTATAGGTACAATCCTAGCTGTAAATCCTTTACCATGAGTTGGGTTCTAAGGTAAACATTTTAGCTGCATTATCTAATTTCTTAACATTCCCAACAGGTCATAGGGTTAGCTGTTATTAACACTATTTAGACATGGGGAAACAAAAATCCAGAGAGTTTAAGTGATTTGTCCAGGATCAGGATAGCTGGAAATGTCAGAGTCAATATTTCAATTATGAACTTCCTGATCTTTCAGAGCCCATTTCTTAACCATAACAAAGGATGCTTAACAAGAACAAATAATCTACGATAAATCCTCTTCTTATTTATTTACAAAAAAGGAAAAAAAAAAGGGGGGGTGCCTGGGTGGCTCAGTGTGTTAAAGCCTCTGCCTTCAGCTCAGGTCATGATCCCAGGGTCCTAGGATTGAGCCTGGCATCAGGCTCTCTGCTCAGCAGGGAGCCTGCCATCTTTTCTCTCTCTGCCTGCCTCTCTGACTACTTGTGATCTCTGTCTGTCAAATAAATAAATAAAATGTTAAGAAAAAATCTAAACAAAACAAAAATACAACGTGGTAGACAGGGGTATTTAATGTCATGAACATTTTCAGAGAAAGTTCCCAAATAAGACTTCAGGATTTAAAAAGTCCTATTTATTTAAATTTTTTTCAGATAATACCTAATTTAATTCTACCTCCCACTGGGGGCACTGGGTGGCTCAGTGGGTTAAGCCTCTGTCTTCAGCTCAGGTCATATCTCAGGGTCCTGGGATCAAGCCCCACATAGGGCTCTCTGCTCAGCAGGGAGCTTGCTTCTCCCTCTCTCTCTTCTCCCTCTCTCTCTCTGCCCGCTTCTCTGCCTACTTGTGATCTCTGTCAAATACATAAATAAAATGTTAAAAAAATAATAATTCTACCTCCCGACATAATACATGTTAAAAAAAAAATAAAGAGAAATGCTCACACCAATAACACACTCATTCACCCCTAGAAAAGATGATCTTTTCCAGTAGAAATGTGAATTGGATTGATGTAGACAAAAGTTCTTTGTTTCAAAAATACACCATTATAAAAAAAGTTTTTTAAGTAAAAGTTAATCTTTATTGTTCCTGAAAAAGCTGACAGCTGGGATATCCCAAAGGCCTAGCACATTTTTACATGGCTACAAATTGACCACACTGTCAGGTTCATGAAGCACCTGTCTCATGGCATTTTATCCCAGACAACCAAATAGGAATTCTGCTGTTCATCTCTCTTACTTTTATTATCCTTGAGAAATCTCTCAAAATGAAGAGATCGTAACTTGCCCAAAAGATCAGCAGTTATGTGTATCTACCTCTAACCTCCTCCAGTAAATAGCCATGTAATCTGCTCTCATTCATTCATTCTTATATAGTAATCATCTAATGCAGATTATAATATGGAAAATTCAAGAAGTCTTTATGTTCATAGTATATCAGAAAGACAAACCTGGACTTAAACCCAGGCTTCACTGCTTCCCTCCACCATGATCTTGGACAAATTACTTAACTTCTTCGATCCTCAGTTACTTTATTTACTTTGGGTAACAGAACTGTTCTTCACAAAGTGGATTCTCTGTAAATGATGGTTATTGCAATCCTTATTGGAATTTCCTCAGATAAAAGACTCTGGTAAAGTTAACTAACTTTTCTTTGTCTTGGTTTCTTCATTTGTTAAAAGTATCATGTTTAGGGGGAGACTAAATGAGTTAATATGTGAAAATGGTGTCTGGCACATAGTGAACATTTATTAAGAGTTATTGTAATATATTATTACTATTATTAAATAGTAAAGTTTACATACATGCAGGCATCATTGATGTTTAAAAATAAGGAGTACTTCATGAGGTGAGTCAAGAAAAATTTCTTCAAGGAAATTTGAACTGAATGGTCTGGAAATTTCTAAGGCGTGAGCTTCTCCTCAATATGTTAAGATGATATGGAGCTAGAAAAGCCTGCGTGACCATAGATGTGAATGATCACACACCATGATGGAGTTAACAGCCACCATTCAGAAGCAATTTTTCCTGGGTTCATGCAATTTATATTCCTTTTTTCCCTTCTTTTCCATCTTGGAGTTTAGTAGGAGACAATCCTTCATGGGGTTCTAGTCAGCTGTCAACACTGAAATATGATTTTTTTCCATTTAAGTTTTGAGTTGTTGATGGGCAAAAAAATTTCCTAAACTCAGCTTGAAAAAGGACTCTTTGGTCACTCTCTCATAGTTCAGGAAAAAAGTTGTATAGAATGTGCATGTGTTTGTGTCTGTGTGTGTGTGTGTGCACACTTATATAAAGGTTATGTGTATGCTTTTGCTGGCAAATTTTTTGAAAAATTTCACACAAAGCACATATGATCCTTTTATGTTTTATCACTGTTGATAAATTAGTTAATGTTGTTACATTTGTGTGTGTATATACACAATATGTATCTACTATTTTTGTGTAATTCAAACTTATGTGCACCTTCCTGGCAACAAGTTAAGTGCTGTAGGTAGAGGGGTTGGGTACAAATGTCTAAGTCCCAGTACTTACTCTGGGTTGTAGGACCAGGTTGGGGGGGGGGGAGTAGTTCTCATGATTTGCATGATGAGCCTGAGGTAGAAGAACGGAATTATGGTAAGGTTTGCAAATATACTGTAATCTGTACTAGAATCAAAGAGTGGCCAAAATGTCAGATAAAAGGGAAGAAAGTTTAGAATTGGGGTTAAAAAATACATGAGTTATAGGGCAACTTCAGTCACTAAGATGTGTAACCTGGTAAGCTGCTTCACCCTCTTCAGGATGTACGCATCTATAAAACAAGGGGCTTACTTTATAACATCTACCTTGAGTATGAGTTTCTCCTGCCTTCTCACAGTGTGAGCTGAAATCATTTAATATGGAAGCTGTTTATTGTTTTGGTTGTCTGCTACTACATCCCAAAATTGTATGGATGAAAAAGAATCACAGTTCTTTGGAAGGACTGGACTCAGCCAGGCAGTTCTTCTGTTCTGTGTAATGCTGACTAGTGAGAACAGTTGTCTTGGGGACCTGTTGGGTTCAGACTATGAGATGGTTTTTTTTCCCCACGCTTGACATTTGATGCTGGCTGTTGGCTGGGAGTTCAGCTGGGGCTGTCAACCAGAGCATTTTTATACAGTCGGTGTATCCTTATGGCTTGTGTTTCTCAGAGCATGACAGCTAGGTGCCAAGATGGAAGATCCAAATGTAAGTGTTCTAACAGGGAGGAAGCGAAGGCTGCCAGTTACCCTAAAGTCTAGGCATTGAAGGGCAGGCACAGTATCACCTCTGTCACATTTTAGAAGCTGAACAGTCACAGACTTAGCCAGATTCAAGAGCGACTGGGCAGAGAGACAAAGAAGTTGTGGGCATCTTTAAGCCACCCATATTTTGCTTTATCCTTATATATTACTTAGACTTTCTTCACTTGCAAAACACACTCCCTCTGTCTTCCAGACCTCTGTCTTATTCTGTAATATGATATATGTAATATACATCATGTCTCCAAGAGCAGGATCTTGTCATCTAATTGACGTCCAGACTTTTGGGATATGGCTCCTCTCCATATGAAATCCAATGAACTGAAGAGACCAACCTGACCCCCAGTACCCCACACAGAATGAGTTTGAGGTGAGGCAGGGACAGGAGAACCACAGTTCACATTTCTGTCTAGTGTTATACTAGTAAATATTTACTAACTACTCTTCAGGGACAGGACAAATGCTGAATGTGTAGTGTTCGCTGATTTCTACAGTGTCAATATTGCCAACGTGGCCATTTTCAATGTGCCAACATGCTGTCCACTAGCCTGAAAAATTCTTGATAGTTTAATATTGGCTCTTGCCCATCACTATGTTCCATCCAAGAAAAAAGTGAACTAGGAAATAGGTATGTCAGTGGTTCATAGTAATTCTGAAATCAAGCTGTGTATATCCTGGCAATTATTTTTATTAGCGTGGTTCTCCATGGCTCTTGGCTATATTCGCTAGGCTATTAGTTTGGGCTTTTATGTAACTCTTCCCTTTCTATAATAAATGTCCTATGTTTGCATCTTATTGACACTTTTATCCTTCTTCCTGCACATAAACAAGTTTGAGATCCAACAATCTCTTCTCATTTTACACTCTGTCTCTTTAATTTCAAGCTTATAAATAAAAACCTTTAAAACTGTGTTATGTTAGGGTGCCTGGGTGGTACAGTCAGTTGAACATCCAACTCTTGATTTCAGCCCAGGTTGTGACCTCAGGGTCCTGAGATCAAGCCCCATATCAGGCTCTGTGCTGAGTGCAAAGTCTGCTGAAATTTTTCTCTCCCTCTCCCTCTGCCCCTTTCTCTCCCTCTTTCCCCCCCTCAGATAAATTGTGTATGTTTCCTGTGTATCAGTTTATAATTCCCTCCATAAGCCAAAGTCTACATTAACCCATTATCTAAAAATATGAACCCAGAAATCATTTTGAGATTGGTCCCTTCTTACCTTGGGTTGGGAGTCAGAATACTGTGGAACCACACCATTAAGATTATTTTAACCTTTCATTTCTAATAGAAATGGTCTAAGATAAGGGACTTTCAAAGTATTAGAAGACTCGCTGCCTGGCCAAGAGGCATTGTCTTACACCTTTCTAAGAACTTAACAAAGAGTCTAACAGATACACCCTTGAGACTTGATATTAAGACCACAGAGTGCCCTGAGTTTAATTTTTGCCCTAAGAACATTTTTTCTCTACTTTGGGAGTCTTTTTATGAGAGTGCAAAGGAGGAGGCTGGGGATGTGGGAAGTGGGAATCACTTATTTTTAAACCTGGCAAGTCCTAGTTAAATGTTTTTCTAGATTCTACCTGAAAATCCAAAATTTCTTTCTGTGATTCTTCTTTCTAAATCTGGAGATTATCACATATAGCTGAACAAAATTAGTCGCCCCTTTAACATTATTCTGCCTGTAAATAATTTCAGTTAAATCTACAAGTTCATTAAGTGCATGTCCGACTTTACATGTTACCTTTGCTGATAGTGTCACCGAGTTTTCACTACTAATGACTTGAATAACCATTTTCTCAGACTGAAATATAAATTTCCCCCCTGCCCTTCCAATCTTCCTTAAGGGTTTCCTTAAAGCTCTGTGACATTCTACATAGCATTTAGTTCTAAAGTCAGTGCCAGATACTTAAAAAAAAAATACATACATATATATATATATATATGCACACACATATAAAAAATTTATATATGTATATGATATATACATATATATATATATATATATATATATATATATATATATATATAATCTTTTTTTTAAGAGCATCACATCTCCAATTACGAATTTCCGTTTTGGTTATCTGTTCCTGAATAATAAGCTACCCCAAAACTTAGTGGCTTAAAACAAGAACAATTTTTATTAACCTTTGTGATTATTTGGATTGCTTAGGCTCGGTTGAGTGGTTTTCTGTTTCTGTTTCACATGGTAGTGACTGAGGTTATCGTCATCAAGAAGTTTGATTTGACCAGAAAGATGGCTCACTCATATGGCTGGTACTTGATACTGGCTTGTGACTGTGAGTCATTTAGACTCTTGTGGCAACGCATGGCTTCTTGGGCTTCTCAGACCATGGCAGCTGGCTTGCAGGAGAAAGCATGCCAGGTAGAGTGTTTTAAAATATAAGAAGCAAACATCTCCTGTTCCCTTACAAGTTATGCCTAGAATTGGTACAGCTTCACTTCTTCCTCATTTTTGTGGCAAGTAGTCATGGGGCAAGACAATGCAAGAGAGAATAAATTCCAATTCTCAATCGAAGAAGGGCTCTACCAAACACAGACATTATCCTTTTTTCACAGGACAAAATACTTCAGTCAAACAAAGAGATTAACTTTGTTTCTATCATTTTTGATGAGTGTGCTGAGGTTATACATAGCTGACTGTAACTCGTTCTTACTCACTTTTTTTTTACTGTTATACCACCAAAGTGGGAAAATCTATCGTTCTGGAGAGAGAGTATGCCTAGTAAAATGCCCATATCAGATGACCAGGGACTACTGTCCGAGTGTATCCTCTGACCACCCTCCCTGATGGTATCCACGTTGGGTAAGAATTGCATTCTTCAGTGTTCGCTACTGTCACTCCTGCAGATAGCTGGCTTCATCTGCACACAGAAGACAGTATCTCAGATTCAGGACGTCTCATTGTTAGACCTGGCTCAGCTATTTTCTAGGTGACCTTGGGTGAATCCAAAAACCCTCATTAATTTTCTCATTTATGATATGTTGATAAAAATAAAACAAAATGCTTTCTTATAACAAGACAAGGAATTGTGCTTTGCAAAGGGTGTTGTATTTGTGGGAAGGATGACTACCCAATCAGTAGGAACCCTTCTGCTGAACCCTCTATCTTGTTCTTGCATGGAATGTTGCTCTGGCTGGTTGAAGTCAGCCAGCTGACACTGACTGTATCATTGAAAAAGAGGCCTCTGGCCACAGCCACTACATGCACTACTGCCTTTGGCAAGAAGAGCCATACACCAGTGGGGTCCCCATCTGCTTCAGGCAGCCAGCCAGCCAGCTCCAACCTGTCAACCAACCATCTCCTAGCCCAGTTGGTCATTTCATATTACACCCTAAACCCCAGTAATTTCAATCTGTTTTTTTGATTGTTTGGATACTTGGCTACAGGATATCAAATCATCAGTTTGACTAATTTGAGAACTGGAGTCACCAGGTGCTCTGGACCTACAGAGGCGTGTGGTTCGTATAGAGAACACTGGGTTCTCCTTGGGCTCTTTGGGAAGATAACAAAAGGTCTTTGTAATATGTGCCATTATTGTTTGAAAGTCTGAACACTTACCACAACTGCTGGAACCTAGGAAACAGAATTAACCTTACACACAGAAAGGGTTATTCTATTCCCAAGATAAAAACGCCATCCTTTCATCCCACATTGCTCTTTCCCTAGCTTTGTCACTTTGCTTGAAATTATCTAAAAAGGCGCATTTTGTAAATTGTAGGCCAGGACAAAATTACCCATTTGACCCAAGATGGTAAATGATCATGAGCTAGCAATATGGTTGAATGAATTACTAGTTAAGCAGTGGCTTTCTAGTGGAGTCCTGAAGGAACAGAACAGAAAATATGTGATAGTATCATAAAGGATGGGATAAAGGAACATGACAGTTTTTACGTCACTGACAGAACAAAACCGTTAAATACAGAGATAAGAACACTAACCACTGGGTAAAAGAGGAAAACATAAACCAGTGAAGTGAAAGGCAGATGGAAACAGGCATTTATTCCATACAGCTATATGGAAGGACTTCCACTAAGGAGATGTAGGACATAGGGTGTGAGCTATCTGATATTACTTGAGAAATGGTAGTAGCCAAAAACTCCAGATTATTCATAGTTACTTGCTGTGTTTGTTAACATCTCTCATACCTTCCTCAGGCCATTTGATTGTAGTAGGTTGAAAAAAAAAATGCCAACAATACTTTGGATGATCTTCCATTAAGAAATGACATTGAGGGGCGCCTGGGTGGCTCAGTGGGTTAAAGCCTCTGCCTTCGGCTCAGGTCATGATCCTAGGGTCCGGAGATTGAGCCCTGCATTGGGCTCTCTGCTCAGTGGGGAACCTGCTTCTTCCCCTCTCTCTCTCTCTGCCTGCCTCTCTGCCTACTTGTGATCTCTGTCAAATAAATAAATAAAACCTTTAAAAAGAAAAAAAAAAAGAAGTCAAGTTGATTGCTCTCCCCTTTCAATCTGAGCTGCCCTTGTGACTGGCTTTCACCAACAGAATGTGGAGGAAGAAATAGCATGACACTTCAAAGCCTAGGTTTTATGAAGTTTTACAGCTTTTCTCCTGTTGCTCTTATAACCTGATATCACTGTGCAAATAAACCCAGGCCAACCTGCTGGAAAATGAGAGGCATGGAACCCAAGTGCCTTGACACCCCCATCTGACAACCAGTCAAGGCCTGGGGACAAAGCTGCCTATCTAACCAACACTCACCACAGATGCATGAGTGAACCCAGCCAGGAAGAGCAGAGGAGCCACCAACTGGGTCCAGCCTAAATTGCCAAACCATAGAATCATGAGCTAATTGAGTGCATGCTGTTTCAAGGCACTAAGTTACAAAGTAGTTTATTATGCACTGACTGCTAACTGAGTGACACAACAAAAATAAATCTCATTTTGAAGTTATTCAGTGTAGGGGTCATTTGATCTCTCTTCCAGGAAAACATGAGCTTTGTTTTCAACATCTGAGATGTATGGGAATGCAGAGGAAAAGTTGGGTCTAGTTCCACAGTTTGATGTGCCTAGGTTAAGCTCATTACTTGCTCAGGGCTTTGGTTTTGTGCACTCAAAGACAAGAGGTTTTGAAAAGAGGATTGTACAGAGGTGATGACTGGCCATGATGTCAACCCCTTGTGCAAGGAACATTCACATCTTGAAGCATACGAGACTTAATCCAAGTAGTGAAAATAATGAGGATATAATCAGGTGCTGAGGCACGAATGATAACATAACATTGGTAATAGCTATAAAAATAATCAAATAAGCTTTGAGTGTGTTCTACATTTGGGGTACCGTAATAAGGATTTCAATGGCACACTCTCATTTTACCATCACAGTAACAATGCATCTTTACAGATGAAGAAACCAAGTCTCTGAAAGTCAAAGAGATTTTTCCAGGGTCATAATAGTAGGAAATGGAAGATTTAGGAATTGAATCCAACTTTCTAAGGCTTTTAAAATGTTGTCCTTAACTAGTTATTACTCAAAAAATAATTAAGGAGTACCTACAATAAGTCAGGTACTCTTCTAAGAGGAGAAACAGTAAGTGAGACTTGATGTCTCTGATTTCATAATGTTTATATCTAATCAGGGGAAGTGAAAAATAACCAATAAGCAAGTATATAAGTAGTGATAACTGCTTTGAAGAAAATAAAAATGATGATATGATAGACAGGTTAGAATGGGTGGTTGTGGATGCCACTGACATATCAATGACAGGAGAGAACAGCCATAAAGTATATGAGGGGAAAAGATTGTAGTAAAAGGGAAGAGTTAACACAGACCTTAGGACTATAGTAACACTGGGCTATTTGAGGGACAGGGGGTAGGGCTGGAACACACAGAGGTAAACTAAGAATGAGTAAGACATGCTGAAAAGATAACCAGTGGTTTGATATTTTTAGGGGCCTCAAAATCGATTTCCAGATCATGATGAGCAGTTTAGATTTTACCCTAATTACAGTGGAAACAACTGGAAGATTTTAAGTACGTAAGCTGTATAATCAGGTACATATTTTGAAAAGATCATATTGGCTTCTGTGTGGAGAATGAATTTTATGGGACGAGGGTGTAAACATTAAGACCAATAAGGAGAATTAAAATAGATTCCAAGAAATGGTGATGGGTTAAGGCAATAATAGTAGAGACAAAAAGAAGTGAATGAATTTGAAATATTATGTTAAATATTAAGTTGACAGATTGATGGGATCCAAAGGGGGGAAAATCAAGGGTGACTTTAAGATTTTAGGGTCAGAGGGTCACATACAGAAATGACAAAACTAGCATAAGACTCCTTGTGAATTAGGCAAATGCTTAAAATTTGTTTTTTGATAATTCATGTTATTTCATATCCAAGGATAATATTTAGAAAGATCTTTTATATGAGACTATGGTGGTTGAAGTCAGTACTAGAGATAAAAAGATGGTGGTTATCCACAAACAGATGATAAATAAAGCCATGGGACTGTGCTACTGAACAAGCTCCCTGAGGGAAGGAGTTCAGAAATGGCCAGATTGAATCATCAGCCACAACAAAAATTAGAGATCAGTCTGACAAAGACTGGCCAACAAAGGTAGCTGAGAAAGAGAAGCTAGTGAGGTAGGATGAAAACCACATGTAAGTATGTTGTGTAAGAATCCAAGAGTAAAAAAAAAAGCCTATACAAAAGAGAAAATGGTCAACTGTACTGAATAGTCCTGAGAGTCGGAATAAGAGAAAGAGAGGTGATCATTTACTGGAGTTTACTGGAGAAACTTGGGAATAACTGATGAACATAGAATGTCAGAGGGTTGTTGGTGATAAAGGCTAACTAGGAATGAACTTAGGAGGGAATGGAGGGGGAAATATAGGGATTGATAGTTTGTTCCCTGGCCTATGTTGACAGGGAAATAATGTATTTTGGAGAATACGGTCTTTCACTGCCATCCAACTAGAGTTGTCTTGGTTAGAAATGTCATAGAGAAATGGATGAAAGAAATATATAATAGTAGTGAATCTCTTAAATGGAACAGTTGCAATGATTCTCAAATTTTATTCAATCAACTGTGTATAAATTCATTATGAACCATGCGCCCACTCAAAACAATACCCAAGTTTTAGAAAACTATGTGACTCATATCCAGAGAGGATCAACTGATGTGGAAACAAGTACCTGGAACACAAATTAACCTCTAGGATTGGATAAGTGGCTTTTAACAAGAAAAGCTTTATGGGGAAAGTCAGTATTTATAAGACTTGCAAAGAAAAAGGTAAGTCATGCTTAGATAAGAGAGAGAGAAAGAGGAGTGGGAGTGCCATCCAGTAAAGCTAAAGCATAAATCGGTAAGGCTTAAAGGTATCTTAAAGTCAACACATGAAGATCTAGGTCCAATGGATTTTATGGTAATGTAGATGGAGAGCCAGGAAAGAGTATTTAAAAGAGAGTATTCCATTATTCGTATGTGTGAGATTTGGAGGAGAGAGTGGAGATGGGCAGACCTTTGGTGGGAGGCCACTGAAATAGACCAGATAAGAGGTAATGACATGTGACCTAGGGCACGAGAAATAGGAATGGAGAATGGGGAGGAGTTTCAAAGATGTTTTGTCATAGGAAAAAGCCCATTGCTGTGGGCTCCCAGTAATCCAGCCCTGTGGTCAAGTCTATGGTGGGTCAGATTATTACTTTACAGTGCATGAGTTAGTGATCTGGGGATTATTGCTGGTTGAAATGGATGACTGATGCAGAGGGTAGGGACAGAGAGCTGTAAGAAGAGACAGAGGTAGGGAGAGCTCATTGCCTGCTCACTGCAGCAGGCAAATTGCTGCATGTGATTGGTTTACTCATGAGGACACTCTTGGCACTCACTGAAGTCATCATAGGAGGATTTTGCTTACCTTGGCCATCTGCTCCTGCCCAGAATATCCTCTGTTTTACCAACCAGATTCTCAGGAATGTTTTCCCAAGCACTAACATAAGGAGAACTAGGAAGGAGAAAAACGGAGAGCTATCTCCTCCTCAAATCAGACTTAGTTCTTTATCGAGGGTGGTGGTGCATTCATGTACTCACAATTAGCACCGCTTGCTTCCAGCATGTAAAAGGCATTGCTGTTCTGAGTGAAGCTGGGGTAAAAGCCTAAAATACCAATCTTCTTCGCTGGTCCTCCTAGGTCCTCCTAAGAGCCTTTGCTGGATTGTGGAGGAGTGTAGTTCGAAACCATTGATCCGTCACCCTCTCTTTTCCTTCTGGGAAACTAAAAGTCAGACGAAGTGACTAGTACAAGGCCTCATAGATTTTCAGTGGCATAATGATGCCGAAAATCAAGTCAGGATCCTGTGATACACACATACACACACACACGCATAATTATATATAATATATATAATATATATTAATTATATTGTTATATATCATATATATATTCATTATATATGTGTGTGTGTGTGTGTGTGTGTGTATAATGAATTTATTCTATCCTGAATTAAAGACTCTCCGCTTTCTTGTGATTTATTGCCCATTGTATTAAGCATGTGTTTTTATTCTGATGTTTTGACATCTGGGGCCTTACCGACCTTGGTTAAGTTGCTCCTCTCAGAGTTAACCAATTGCCTTGCTAGAGAGCCAAAAACCCATCTATGACCATGTCTTCCATATATAAACTTCAGAGCACCCCTGCAACCACACACACATCCTCTATCTGGCTCTTACCCACCAAGTCAATATTCCTCTGCCTTAATTATCCCAAGTTCAGGTATCAGACAACTCAGGGCAGTCCCTATACTGCAAAACCTGCTGAAAGTATTATGGCTAGCCAAGCCTACATCGGCTTACCCTGTCTCACCTGTTCTTTCCCATGGAAATCACAATAAAGGCTCTTGATTTGTTTTTCCTACCACTGCCTCTACCTCGTGGCCAAGCCCAGGGCTTTCCCATGTGGCCCTGCAGAGTATGGCATGCCCCCACCTCTTGGAAACTGTAAGTAACAAAATACCTTTTCAATGATAGTCATCCCTGACCTGTCAGTTTCACAATACCTGAAAATAATAAAACCCACATTTTAAAATACCCCGGCCTCTATCTCTGCTCTTCTTTGTCTTGTATATCTATCCAGCCACAGTGTGAGCCCCTAAGAAGAGGAAGAATATTCTGTCCAACTTTGTAGCCTCCATCTGCCTGGCACAAAGACTAAACACCTAATACGTATTATGCTGAAATCATGCATGTGAATTTGTAAGTGGTGATTAGAAATTTACTACATGCAAAAACCACTAGGCATGATCACTGCTCTCAATGAGCTCATTGCCAAGCCTTAACTAGGAAAAATAAGACAGCAGCCAGGTAACTGATATAAAAATTTAGGGTGTATTATGTCAAAATAAAGGCTCAGATAAGATTCATTTACATTTACCAGGAAATAAAATTACCAGAAGAAGGTGGATCTTAAGAAGCAGAAGGACATGTTAACATGCAGAGAAGACTATGAGGCATTTCAGTTGGAAAGTATGACTTAAGTAAAGTCATAAATGTACAGAAACAATGGAACATTTAATTACTCTTTTAAACAACTCAACTTCTTAACATTTTCTTTAGGAATATATCTAAATGTGTTATTATGACTTAGAAGATTCTCTTCTGCTTTCTTCATCTGACCAATTGTCTCTCACTTACTCCTCTGAGAGGCCTCCCATATTCTCCAAGTTCAAACTTCTCCCCCTTCTTCCGCAGCCTTTCAGCCCACTTCTCTCAACAATAAAATTTACAATATTGCATAATAATGTCCAACTGTCTGTCGTTCTCATTAGACCCCTCCCAAGTTCCAGGAAGGGCATATGTGTGGGGTGGAAGGGTTGCATTATTCTTGCATTATTCATTGCTGTAGCTACATCTTTACCATATAGTGAATATTCTGTAAACATAGACTGATCACCTGACTGGTGAAAAAGGAAGAAGAGAGTATTCCCAGTGTGGCTAGAGCCAGGACAGTAAGGAACAGCTGTGAGGTGATCATATAACCTCTCACCCACTTGCAATACTCTGAAAGGGAGTACAATTACTAACTCTACTGCAACAATTGGAGTAAATGAAACTTTCCTGGCAAACCAGGGTTTTAAATTACAACTTGTCTCAACTATTTTCTGCACTCAGGTTTAATGCAAAACTCCACAGGAGACAAAAGAGGCATCCTTAAAGATAATTCTTCAGCGCTCAATCATTGATGGTTCCTCCACTGTCTTCATCATCTACCCTGTGAAAACATTGGAAGACTTCAACCTTGAAAAGACAAAGTTGCCAGGGAGTTTAAGATGAAGTGAAATGAATAATATTAAAATATCGACAAAACAAAAAGACAACTTACTAAGCAGGAGAAGATATTTACAAATGATATATCGAAAAAGAGGCTAAAATTTAAAATATATGTAGAGCTCATACAACTCAACACCAACACACACACACACACACACACACACACACACAAACACACACACTTCAATTAAAAATGTGCAGAAGACCTGAATAGACATTTTTCCAAAGAAGACATACAGATAGCCAACAGACACATGAAAAGATGTTCAACATTACTAATCATCAGGGAAATACAAATGAAAACCACAATGAGATACCACTTCACATCTGACAGAGGGACTACTATCAAAAAGACAAGAAAGAACAGGTGTTGATGAGGATGTGGAGAAAAAGGAGCCACCATCATACAATGTTGGTGGGAATTTAAATTGGCACAGCCACTGTGGAAAACAGCATGGAGGTTCCTCAAAATGTTAAAAACAGAACTCCCTCTGATCTAGCAATCACACTACTGGGTATTCACCCCTATTCACCCAACATACAAAAACACTAAATCAAAGAGACACATGCACTCCTATGTTTATAGAAGTATTATTTACAATAGCAAAAACATAAAAGCAGCCCAAGTGTCCATTGATTAATGACTGGATAAAGATGATGTTGTATACAAATATACAATGGTATATTACTCAGCCATAAAAAAGAATGAAACCCTGGCATTTGTAGCAATATGGATGAACCCAGAAGATATTATGCTAAGTGAAATAAGTCAGACAGAGAAAGATAAATACTGTATAATTTCACTTACATGTGGAATCTTAAAAAAACAAAAACAAAAAACAAATAAGTAAACTAAAAACAGAAATATACTCATAAATACAGAGAACAAGTTGGTGGTTGCCAGAATGGAGGTGGATGGAGGGATGCATGAAAGAGGTGATTGGGATTAAGAGGTACAAACTTCCAGTTCTAAAATAAGTAAGTCACATAATTAAAAGTACAACATAGGGAATATAATCAATTGCAATATCTTTGCTTGGTGATGGTAAATACACTTACCATGCTAAGCATTTTATAATGTATATAATTGTCAAATCACTATGTTGTACACTTGAAACTAATATAATATTATATGGCAATTATACTTCAATAAAAAATAACAATATACTTCAGTAGTTTTTGACTGATGCATTAGGAATGACTCTAAACTTAGTAGCTTCAAACAAAACATATTTATTATTTCACGGTTCCTATAAATCAGAAGTCCAGATATGAAGTGACTGTATTCCTTACTCAGAATCTCACCAGAATTTAAGGTGTCAAATAAGACTGACATTTTCACTTGGGATTTTCTGTCCTCTTCCAAGCTTGCTGGATGTTCACAGAATTACTTTGTTGGTAGCTACAGGACTGAGGTCCCCATTTTCCTATAAGCTGTGGGCTGAGGACCATTCTCCACTCCTAAGACTGATCCCAGACTTTGCCATATGGCCCCCTCCATAAGTAGCTCATAAGATTAATGTCTGCATTCTTCTAGATCAGTCAAACACATCTTCCTAGGCTTCATTTCTAAAACCAACCTTAGAAACCCTCTTTTTTAAAAGAAGTTATCTGATTAGGTCAGGCCCACCCACAATAACCTTCCTTTTGCCATGTAATATAATGACTAGAATATTGTCATAGTCATAGGCCCACCCATACATAAAGGGATTATACAAAGATGAGGGTCATCTTAGAATTCTGCCTACTCTATGTGTCATTTTAGAATAGCTGTTTCCATAAGGCAGGCACTATGATAAGCACTATGTATACAATATCTTATTTAAACAGCACCGTCACTCTGTAAAGATGTTTCTATCCTTATCTTAAAACAGAAAAAAAAAAAATCCTGAAACTTAGAAACTGTAGGTGACGCTGTGGTACCATCCCAGTGGTACCATCCCTTCATCCTTGCTTCCAAATCAAACCCTATTCCCCCAACTGCTGGGAGGGGGTCTTAGTTGAGTCCCCCTCCAGGAAGTGTCACGGGCCAAAGAGAATTACCTCATTCAAGTCCATGTACCCTCCCCAAGGGCAACTCACATCCAGTGACTGGAATCCATAGGCTATGAAGCCTTCCCACCAGCCCCTGTCCCCTACCTTTTGCTTCTGAACTAGACAATACTGATGTGCCATTCTAGCTCAGACGTTCTCACAGGACTGGCCGGAGATTTTGTTGCAAATTCCTGGCAATTGGACTTCTCTTTCTTCCCAATGCTGCTTTCCTCATCCCTCCTCAATGTTCTCAGGCCTCTCCCAGCAAATCTCATACATGCCAATCTCAAAGTCTGGGTCAATTTCAACCTGATCTAGTACACGGAGATGAAAAAAGAAAAAATCCCAGTTCATGGAGATTATAAAACTAGATCCAGTATTTGAACCCCTGCTCTAAATCACTATGCTACACTGACTCTTTAGAACTCCTTATTAGTCACTTAAGCATCATAAATGGAGATTTTAGAAAATGAGTATGTCTGTTTCCCCTGAAATCTGAGATCAATTTTGGCATTGTATTATTTGCACAAAGAAGAAACGGGAGAATTTTTCACTTTCTTATTGGAGTCAGGATACACAATAAACTTGTGACTGATTTCTTGCAATGTTATCAATTCAAATAATTTTGAGAGTTGGACAAGAAATAATAGGTCTTTTAGGCTCACTCACTTTTTAATCTGAAACTCATCACCACGGTTGCTGCTTGAATGCCTGCATTAATAGAAAACTCAAGTTTTGAGGGTACCATGGGCCAAAAACTGCTCCATGTTCCAGGTCAATGACAGCAGAGTGTCAGGGGCAAATTAGGTGTTCAACAAATATCTGTTAAATACTTGAATTATTAAGCATCACTCAAGACTTTCTGAATAGGAATCTCTAGTGTAAAGTGTCAAGTATATATTTTAACAAGTCCTTCTGGATGATTCTGATGCAGAATCAGGTTTCAGCAGAATCATTGACATCATTAGATTAATTTATCATGGCAAAATAGATGCATCACATTTAACATTTAACCATTTTAATTAAAAAAGCGTTGTGAAGGGGGATCTGGGTAGTGCAGTCAGTTAAGCATCTGACTCTTCGTTTCAGCTAGGTTGTGACCTCAGGGTTGTGAGATCTAGCCCCATTGGGCTCCTTGATCAGCATGGAGTCCATCGAGACCCTCTCTCTTTCTCCCTCTGCCCCTCCGCCCACCATTACCTCCCTCAAATAAATAATCTTTAAAAAATTATTGAGGCAAAATATATATAAACTTTTTAAGCACTTAAAAATGTACAATTCTGTAGCATTAATTACATTCCCAATGTCATAAAGCCACCATTACTATGTGGTTCCAGACACTGTCATCACCCCCAAAAGGAAACTGAGACACATTAAGCAGTCATTGCTCACCGTCAATACCTAGTTCTTAACGGGATTGATCTATTCAAGTCAGTTCATCTCTAGGTAATGTTTATATTTCTTGTTTGTCTCCAGAGCCAAACCTTATCAGAATAAACTGAGCCATACAGTATGATTTGGAGACTACACATATGATGACTTTTCTCTTCTTGATCTGCATCTACTTACCTAAATCCCCTTTAAATTGTGCAGAGCTATCTCCTTCCTGGAGTCTGGCATTATACTTCCTTAATTTAGCTTTAAATTGTTTTAGTTTTGAGAGAGGCTATTTTATATTTCTGATACACATTGAATTTGACAACTAATTTTTCCTATGTGCTACTGGTAAGTCTCATTTCCTTATGCGTAAAGATGTCTCAGGAATTTAAATTCCGGACTTTACATTCATCCTTTTAAAATTTGTTTAAAGCCCCCTTTTTTTCAACTTACTGAGATATTTTGAGATCTAACTTTACAATTTAATTATTAGCCTCATTCAAGGGAGTTTCAACTGTTATGATGAGGTTGTATCTTTGAGGACCTTGGACAAGATTAAAGAACATATACAATGTGCTGAATTTTATGAGTCTTGGGAAACCTTAGACAATGTTTTTCAATATCCATCTTCTATTCAATAATTCACAATATTTACTTAGAACGCAGCATATGCCGAGCACAGCAGTTGTGTACTCTGTGATACTGCTGCAGATCGGGAAAACTCAGTCCCTTTTTGTACTAATCAGTGAGATATGTTGAACTTCGACGCTGGCCACCCAAAGATGTCCTATCCCACCCTAATCTCTGGAACCTGTGATTATGATGACATCATCGCTCCCATAATTATGTTATATGATATGGCACAGCTGGCCTTAAAATAGGGAGAGTATCCTGGGTTACCTGGGTGGACCCACTGTAATCATCTAACTCCCTCAAACTAAAGAGCTTGCTCCCGGTGGTTGTAGCGGTAGCAGGCAGAGAGATCTGAAGTGTAGAAGGACTCAGTGTATGGTTGCTGATTTGGATACAGGAGAAGGACCATGTGAGAAGGAATGTGGGCAGCCTGAAGGAGCAGAAAGAGGACTGCAGCTGACAGCCAGCAAGGAAATAGGGACTTCATTCTGTCCAATCAACCAAAAGAAATGAATTCTTCCAGTGACCTAAATGAGCTTGGAGGTAGATTCTTCCCCAGGGCCTCCAAATAAAAACTGAGTCCAACCAATGTCTTGACTTTAGTCCTGTAGATCTGGAGCTGGGAACCCAGCCAAGCCCACCCTGACTTAAGACCAACAGAAACCGTGCAATAGTAAATGATGTGGTTCGAAGCCTCTAAGTTTGTGGTTATTTTTTATGCAGCAAGAGAAAACTAACATAGAGTTAGGTCAGGAAACAATGCTGGGCCTTACAAATGGAGGGGATTTAATTCATTTAGTCAAGCAGACAAAAACAAAACAAAACAAAAACCAACCAAACAAAAACCAAAAGATAACTGACAGAATAGCAGAAGATATTTGCAAATGACATGTCAGATAAAGGGTTCGTATCCAAAATCTATAAAGAACTTATCAAACTCAACATCCAAAGAACAAATAATCCAATCAAAAATTGGGCAGAAAACATGAATAGACATTTCTGCGAAGAAGACATCCAAATGGCCAACAGACATATAAAGAAGTGCTCAATATCACTCAACATCAGGGAATGCCAATCAAAATCACCTCATACCAGTCAGAATGGCTAAAATTAACAAGTCAGGAAACAACAGGTGTTGGCGAGGATACAGAGAAAAGGGAACCCTCTTAGACTGTTGGTGGGAATGAAAGGTGGTGCAGCCACTCTGGAAAAGAGTATGGAGGTTCCTCAAAAAGTTGAAAATAGAGCTACCCTATGACCCAGAAATTGCACTACTGGGCATTTACTCCGAAGATACAAATGCAGTGATCTGAAGGGGCACCTGCACACCAATGTTTATACCAGCAATTCCCACAACAGCCAAACTATGTAAAGAGCCCAGATGTCCATTGGCAAATGAACGGATAAAGAAGCTGTGACAGATAGATAGATAGAAAGATGGAACACAGATGCAATGGAATATTATACACCCATCAAAAATTGGAATCTTGCCATTTGCAATGACATGGATGGAACTATAGGGTATTACACTACACAAAATAAGTCAATCAGAGTAAGATAGTTATCATATGATCTCACTGATATACGGAATTTGAGAAACAAGGCAGAAGATCATAGGGGAACAGAGGGGAAAAAATGAAAGAAGACAAAACCAGAGAGGGAGACAAACCATAAGAGACTCCTTATCTCAAGAAACAACCTGAGGGTTGCTGGAGGCTGAGGTAGCTGGGTAATGGACATTAGGGAGGGTATAGGAAGGGAATGTGTTGTGAGCACTGTGTGCTGTGTAAGACTGATGGATCACAGACCTGTACCTCTGAAACAAATAATACATCATATGTTAATAATAAAAAAATAAAATGGCTAAGATGCCAAATAGTGGACCCCAGATTGACCTATGGACTCCAAGAACAGGAAGCCACTATCGCCTCTTGTGCTGAAGGTACCACAGGAGGAGGTGACATTGCCAGAGACAAAGTTGGAAGAATGGTAGGATTGGGCCAGTGGGAGCTGGAACCAATGAATGAAGACATTTTTGGGAAAACCCTCAAAGAGGGAGGAGTCACTCTGAAGTTTCCCCTCCTTTTGTCTTCCCATTGTCCACTTACTCTTCTCATTGGTTAATCTGCCAAGAGTCCAATGAGCAAGGGCTCCTAGAAAATATCACAATGTTGTCCCCTGTGATTCAGAACAAAGAAAGAGAAGGATAAGAAATGGATTTGAGAGCAACAGTCAAAAACCCAGCACAGAGTGTCCAGGATAGTGTTTATAGTCTAGAAAATAGACAGGCAATAACTTAGGAGCCATCTGGTACGTGTCTCACTATTTGCAAAGTGCTGTGTCAAGCACTTTCCATGTACCTCTCATGAAATCCTGTCAACCAGTTCTGAGTGAGGCTGGCTCAGATCTTCAACCACTGCCTGTCTCGCCACTCTTGCCGTAGCTTCATCCTGAGCTGTTTCCCCTCCCTATCCCCGACTTCAAGTTTCAACCACTGATTTTCTCTGGCCAATGACAGAGGGTGGTTTTAACAGTGTGCCAGCTCCAGACCTCAGCTTGAAGAAGATTCCTGTGTTTTCCATGATTTCTTTTGCCTCTGGCACCCCAGATAATAAATGTGTCCCAGTTAACGTACAGATCCAAGGGAGATGAGACAAGTGGAGCAGAATGACCTAAGCCAATGACCAGCAGCAAGGAGCAGAGCTGCCTTCACCGCTGTAGCCTGGAGAACTCCCTGGCTGATTCCAGCCTCCATCAGCCAAACCCATGTGATTATGAGAAAAGTATTTTGTTTTATGCCATTGAATTTTGGGTTGGCCCTCTATTCAAACCTACTGTGGCAAGAGTAAATGATTCCAAGTCTTGAGAATTAGACAGCAGGGGACTGGAGTGCAGATGGATGAGAAATTCATGCACAATCACCAGGGTTTGCAAGCAACAGAGAATGGCATTCAAACTTCATTCTGCCTAACTGCAGACCCTGTGCTCCTGATCATGGATTGCACTTAATTACAATAAATCTTGGGGTTTAGCTGCAGTTTGGGGAATAAAAACAGGAGTTGGTGATCGCGTCGAGATTCATCATTCAGATCCCGCCTATTTTTATATGGAATTCATGTCAGAGCAGCTCTTCTTTTCTTAAGGAATGAGATAACACCAGGAGAACCTGGCTCCCATGGAGGAGAAACAAACACAGTCCCAGCAGCTGCCTGACTGAGACCATGTCATCCATCGTCCCCCAAGCTGCTCAAAGACAGTGATGCAGTGTTCCAAGCTGCCTCTGAAATAGGCGAGCAGCTGGGCTGGAGCATGAAGCCGGTGATTTAAGGTGGTGTCTGTGCCATTCCATGCTGCCACTGTGCCCTCGGAGGAATTCACACAAGTGAGGAGTAGATGAAGTTTCAAGGGAGGTGGTGAGGCCAGTGGTGCTGAAGCACTGGGAAATTTATAGCAACATTTCCAAATGGCTGCCAGCAAACCTGTTAAGCTTCCCAAGCCTGGAAAGTCTCTTCCCTTGCTCCAGTCCATTCACACTGCCACCACTGGCGCTGTGATTCCCAGGACCTCAGACCTGGATTATAGCAATGAGAGCCCTGCCAATCGGACTTGAATCTCCTCATTCTTCATTCAATGACTCATACCCCTCGGCTCCCCTGTATCACTCAACCTAATAAGAGTCCCAGTGCAAAAAAGTACAAGACCAGAAATCAGAGAAATGGATATGGATCCCAAATAATGTCATTGCATAATTGTCAGTGATATTAAATAACTGTTAGCCATTAGCATTATGACTATTATTATGACTAAAAATTAGTTATTATATATTATGTAATGTATATTATATATTATATATATTATTAAATATATATATACATAAATATGTGTGTGTATATATATATATTTTTTCTTACAACAAGCCTATGAGGTAGGGACCATGACCCCCACTTTATAAACAAAGAAACTGCAATTCAGAAAATGTCAGCAACTTGCCCAAGATCCTACTGCTAAGGATCTGAGTGATGCAACTAGCCTTGAACCCAAGAACTAGAGGCTTTAGGAACCGTCTACCACACTGCTTAGACACCCCACTTTCTAGCTGTAAACATTAGAGTATAAATTTACTTTCTTTGATACTCATTTTATTTTTTTAAATACTTTATTTATTCATTGGACAGAGAGAGACAGAGAGAGCGCAAGCAGATAGAGAGGAGGCAGAGGGAAAGGAAGAAGCAGGCTTTCCAGGGAGCAGGGAGCCTGATGTGGGACTCAATCCCAGGACCCTGGAATCATAACCTGAGCCAAAGGCAGATGCTTAATGACTGAGCCACCCAGGAGCCCCCCAATTTTCTTTAAAAGGAAAAAAAAACCAACACTTCTATTAGTCTGGATTCATTTAGTTACAAGTGATAGAAAACCCAATACACACGGCTTAAGAACAAAAGTGAAAATACTGATTTATGTACCTGACAGTTTGTTGCAGACTAGAGAATCAGGAAGTATCACCTCTCAACACTGCTCTTGTCTAGATTGGCCTCAGTCCAGTTGGGTCCCCATAGATGGGGTTCATGGCAGCCACAGGCCTTACACCTTAATGGCCACTGCAACTCCAGTGACAAGAAAGCATCTTTTCCCCAATAGTTTTATGACCATCCTGAGAGAGGTTGATCTAAAACCAGTACACAGACCTCAATCACAGTACTTCAGAGGATCGAATATGCTGATTGGATGTATGCATGACTAGGTTATACTTGAACCCACAGAGAAGAAGGCAGGGAACCACCCAAACTACATTATTCATTATGGAGAATAGACCATAAAAAAAATTAGAATGTTGCTAGAAGTTTAAGGAGCTTGGAATATTATAAACAGTGACTAATGTATACTCACATTATAAATATAATTCTATCCTTATTCCTCACAACATCCCCAAGAGTAAAGTGGGTGGCTATTATTACCAGAACCATACTAAATGGTTCTGGTTTACCAGAATGGCTACTATGGCTTGGAGAAGGTAAAGAATTTTCAACTAGTAAGTTACAAAAATCAGGAATCACACTCAAATATATCAACTACAGATTTTGAACACTAATTTTAGAACTAGAACATGTCATCAACATTAGTGGCAATCACTCTTTCAATAACAGATTTTTGGAACTTAAACCAGTTCTGTTGAGTGTACACAAAATTGTCTTCTGGCAGTCCATACACTAAGGGACTATGCTCCCGCTACTCAGAAACACACCGTTCTGGAAGACTTAAAGGGAAGAGTTGCCACTATCATACTGAATTCCTTACTTTCTCATGCTCCCTTCCCAAATGGAACACTGGGTCATGTGAAAATTCTGGGGCCAAAAAAAAAAATATATATATATATATATATTGTTGCCCCTTCACTGTCTACCTTATGGTTCAGCAGAGCAGTGGTGATGGCAGCCCAGGAGACTGGCCAACAGACACATTTTGCTTGGTGAGCCTAAGTTCTTGGCTCACGGTTTGCTGTCTTTATAAGTACATGGTAAGGAGGCCCTGAAGAAAATGGAATCTGAACCAGAACATGGTCACCGGGAAGCAGCAAGTGGGGGCTCCAAGGCAAAATGCAGCTAAGAAATCAACCCCCGGGAGAGAGACAGGAGACAGAGCAATCTGCAAATGGGAGACTGCAGGGGAATCTCACATTGTCTGCACGCCCTTTATGTAAATGCTGCGGGACTACTCTGTGATCATTTAATCCAGTGCTGAAGAGGTATGTTCATTGACACATGAAGCTGCTCAGATACAAGAAAACACCAGCAGCGCATCAAGTGATTCTCATCTACTATCTCTTTAATCCCCAATCACTTCGTGGGAGGGGGCTGTTATTCTCATCTTGAAGAGGATACAACCCAGTTCAGAAGTGCCATATGGGCAGTCTGATGTTTTAATCACCTTGTATATGAGAGCCCAGACTGGCTCTCACTGTGCTATGAAGTCCCATAAACATCCAGAGAAGGGTCATGGAAGCCACACCCTAAGATGGTAAAACCTGCTGTCTCTGAAAAGGTAGTATTGTGAAAGTTTCTCTTCCTTGTTTTAGTCCTCCTTGTCTTATTTGGAATTTTCTATTTCTGTTAAAATGATAATAATAAACATGTATCACTATAGTAACTCAAATCATTGAAGTCAAATAAAATGTTTTTAATTTCTATTAAGGCATATTAAAATAAAGACTTCATCATACACCTAACATATAAATCTCTTTAGTAACTCAAAAATCTTATTATGAGTCAAATAAAAATGGCTTAATTTTGGGGGTGCCTGGGTGGCTCAGTCAGTCAAGCATCTGACTCTTGGTTTTAGCTCAGGTCATGATCTCAGAGTCTCAGATATCATATCTATCCCTCTCTCAAAATAAACAAAGAAATCTTTTTATTTTTTATTCTATTTTTTAAAAGATTTAATTTATTTATTTGACAGAGAGAGATCACAAGCAGGCAGAGAGGCAGGCAAAGAGAGAGGGAGAAGCAGATTCCCCACGGAGCAGAGAGCCCAACGCAGGACTCAATCCCAGGACCCTGAGATCACAACCTGAGCCGAAGGAAGAGGCTTTAACTCACTGAGCCAACCAGGTGCCCTAAAGAAATCTTTTTAAAAATGATTTAATTTTTATTTAAAAAATTAAACTTTAAAAACCATGCACCTAGCAATTTTCTACAACCTATGGGTACAATATATGGCAAATCAACTCTTTTGCAAAGAGACCAACATCTTAGGCAAACAATATGTGACCTTAATGAATGAACTATAAGCAGGTACTAAGACTATGCTATAGGAATTCCGTTGATGGAGGGATTGTTGAGTGAATTTCTTTACCTTTGTAACACGGGCAATAACTAATATTTATAGAAAACTGTTTATTATCTCCTTTGATTCTGAAAGTAATGTATTTAGGCAAAATATGAAGACCTGCTAATTACTGATGGGGACAGCAAGTCTCAGAGAAGCTGAGTGACTTCCAGGGGTTAGATACCTAGTATAAGGTAGGAGGGGGTTGCAAAACCAGGGAGGCTTACTTCCAAAGCCTACTGATCTTTTCACCATAGAATGTGGCCTCCTGTGCAGCCTGTTATGACTCTGAAAATGTTTCACATTTATCTGATTTATTTTTACTAAGGCAATTAATTTAAATAGTTTATGTAGAGTATTTATTATATACCAAGAAATTTGCTGGGTTCTGGGGATACAGAAGTGAATAAAACCCACACAAAAATTATTTTTAGGGGATTAAACACTGAACGTGTTAAAAAAAAACAACATAACTACAGAGGGGAAAGTATTAGATAGTTTTTCCCTCTCTCATTTAGTTCTTTTACAAACTCTGAATTTCCATAAATATTAAATTAAGTATATTCTATTTTCTTATAAACATCATCAACTTTTCCCAATCCCCTACCCTCATTTTGTCTAAATACATTAATAATCTACTTTTATTTCTTTTTAATATTCATAGAAGCACAATCATAGAATATTAGATCTGGAAGAGCATGAAAAGGAATACAGAGTAGATACTCAAGTATTTCTGTTCAATTAATAAGCAACTGTATGAATGAAAGGAGTAGATGCCTGTTATTCAAAGTGTGAGGAGGGGAGTGATTCTATGGAATTGTGGATACAAAATCTCCTGTATGAGTACAAAACTGCTACATTCTAGCTATGCCCTCTTATGCTTGAAGGCTTTTAATATCAAGAAAAGAAAGCATGTTTAAAATGGGTGAAATCTGAATATCTTTCCCTGTATTATGTTTTTTAAATTATAAATATAATATATGCTATTTGTTAAAGAAAAAAGGATTAAACCAATGAGCAGTACATAAAATTTTTACATGCAAGTCATTTTTCATCCCATCTTGATCTCATATGCATTACTGGCTTTTGCAAATTAGATACTAGTGTTTTTCTATGTATCAATCATAATTTTTATATTATATAATTTAATATTTCTATCATATAGTTATAAGCATAGCTATAAATCCTATAAGCAGAAACTGCATGATACTATACATACTGTACTACGAATAGCTAAGTCCCTTGATATAAAAAACAAAACACTGTATTTTTTTTCCTTACAATTTTTAACAACACAATGTGTTCATTGTTTTTTTTTTTTTTCCTTTGTCTTCTTTGTATTGGGCTAGTTTTAAACTTTTATTTTTTAATTTTTTTAAAGATTTTATTTATTTATCTGACAGACAGAGATCACAAGTAGGCAGAGAGGCAGGCAGAGAGAGGGGAAGGGAAGCAGGCTCCGGGTTGAGCAGAGAGCCTGATGCGGGGCTCGACCCCAGGACTCTGGGACCATGACCTGAGCCAAAGGGAGAGGCTTTAACCCACTGAGCCACCCAGACCCCCTGTATTGGGTTAGTTTTAAATGATGTCATGGTTGAGGGTATAAGTTCTGCATTCAGGCAGATGCAAGTTTGATCCCATACTACCTATGTCATCAAAGACAACTGATTTACATGAAAAGCTTCAGTTTCTTCTTCAGTCAATAACAATAATGATAAATGTACCTTCATTCTAAAGTTGTAGTGAAAAATTTACAGGAGGTAATCTGTATAAAGGATGTAGAACGGTACTTGGCATTTAGGAAGTGCATGTTTGTTCTCTCTAGTATCCTTATTTGTATAATAAAATGTTCTATAGGATGGAAGTACTAGGTTGAATCGCATTCCTTCAAAATGAGTGTCCACCCCAAACACCAGGATCTGATCTTTTTTTGGAAATTAAGTTAATTTTGCAGATATAATTAGTTAATCTAAAGTCATACTTTAGATTACTATAATAATAGTAATTGTTATTACTATTATTAGTTATTATTATTATTACTATATAATAATAGTAATTACTATTATTATAGTAATCTAATTATTATAGTAATATATTATACTATTAGGGAGGGCTCCATTTCGATAACTGGTAATCTTATAAGGAATGACAAAATTTAGAAACGGAGACACACAGAGAAGAGAAAGATAAAGGGAGAACATCAGAGGCAGAGACTTGAGGGATGTATCTGTAAGCCGAGCATTGCCAGCAACCACCACAAGCTGGAGGAGAGGAGTCAGGAGTCTCCCTTGGAGCCTTCAGAAACAGTGCAGCCCTGCCAACACCTTGAGCTTGGGCTTCCAGCCTCTAGAACTGTGAGCCAATAAATTTCGGTTGTATTAAGTCACCGAGTTTTTGGAAATTTGTTCACACTGCCCTAGGAAACTAACACAATGGACATATTTTTTAGCCATTTTAATTGATTTATATTTAGAGTGTGTTTTTGTTATTGTTTTTGCTTTGTGCTATATACAGTGTTGCAGATATTTCTGTGACAGATTCCAAAAATACATTTCTCTCTCTCTCTCTCTCTCTCTTTTTAAAGATTTTATTTATATATTTGAGAGAGAGAGAATGAGAGAGAGCACGAGATGCAGGAGGGTCAGAGGGAGAAGCCCGATGGGAGTGAGACTCCATCCTGGGACTCCAGGCTCATGACCTGAGCCAAGGCAGTCACTTAACAAGCTGAACCACCCAGGAGCCCCTAGAAATATATTTCTTGAGCCAAGGATGTATACATTTAAATTTTTGATATCTACTGCCAAGTTGCCGTACAAACTTGTATAAAATCATGCTCTTACATTGGTATATGAGAGTATCTTTACTCTAAATTCTCTCCAACAATGGATAATATTAATTTTCGCATGAGAGCTATGCAGTAACTCACCACTTATTATAACTTATCTGTGCCTTCTTTTCTCCACCACGCATGTTAAGATAGTAAGAGTATTTAGTGCTAAGTTATAAGAATAAAATGTGTGAAATATTTAGAATAATACCTGACATATAAAGAACAGATTAATAAATTATTATTTTTTTTCCATTTTATTTATTTTTTTTTCAGCGTAACAGTATTCATTGTTTTTGCACAACACCCAGTGCTCCATGCAAAACGTGCCGACTCTATTACCCACCACCTGTTCCCCCAACCTCCCACCCCTGACCCTTCAAAACCCTCAGGTTGTTTTTCAGAGTCCATAGTCTCTTATGGTTCGCCTCCCCTTCCAAATTTTTTTTTTTTTAATAAACATATAATGTATTTTTATCCCCAGGGGTACAGGTCTGTGAATCGCCAGGTTTACACACTTCACAGCACTCACGATAGCACATACCCTCCCCAATGTCCATAGCCCCCTCCCCCTCTCCCAATCCCACCTCCCCCCAGCAACCCCCAGTTTGTTTTGTGAGATTAAGAGTCATTTATGGTTTGTCTCCCTCCCAATCCCATCTTGTTTCATTTATTCTTCTCCTATCCCCCTAACCCCCCACGTTGTTGTTATTATTATTATTATTATTATTATTATTATTGAAGTCTTCAAGAAGAATAACCTTCAGCTCAGAAACCAAAATACCTTCCATTTAAGAGTCATTACAGGGGCACCTGGGTGGCAGGGTTCGATCAGCATCCAGCTCTTGGTGTTGGCTCAGGTCTTGATCTGACTTCAGATTCTCTCTCCCTCTGCCCCCCACACTCATTCTCTCTAAAATAAATAAATGGGTTTTTTTTTAAGATTTTATTTATTTGTCAGAGAGAGAGAGCAAGCACATGCAGACAGAATGGCAGGCAGAGACAGAGAGGGAAGCAGGCTCCCTGCCAAGCAAGGAGTCGGAATTAGGACTCAATCCCAGGATGCTGGGATCATGACCTGAGCCGAAGGCAGCCGCTTAACCAACTGAGCCACCCAGGTGTCCCAAATGTATTTTTTTTTAAGAACCACTATAAATTATAGCTGGTTTTGAACAATTCTCATTCCAGCTGATCTGAAGTCTATTTATTTTTTTATCAAGTTGAAATTTTCATCTTACCCAAGTACTAAAGATACCAGTAAAGGGAACTACAAGAGATCTGCCTCATCTTTCTAGCTTCCTGTGTGACTAGCTGAGTACTTAGTTTTTCTTTCTTTCTTCCTTTTTTCTTTCTCTTTATTCCTCTCTACCTTCCTCTTTGTCCTTCTTCCACTATCTTTTACTTCCTCCCTCCCTCCCTCTTTCTTCTTTTCTTTTCCTCCCTCCCTCTCTTTTTTGTCTCCTTTCCATTCTTTGAAATAATGAACTGAGTTTCAGAGAGGCAGCATTATATTTTGGGTAAATATGCCTCCTCAAAGATATACAGTGGATATGGGATTATAAAAACTGATTAACATTCAATCTCTGCCATTAGTAAGCACATTTAATTGGGACAAGTCATTTAATTACTCTGGATGGTAGTTTCATTAGTTATTCATTCATCTTTTATTTCACAAATATTTCTTGAAAACCTCCTATGCACTGATAGGTGAAGACACAATAGTGAACAAGAGGGATGTAGCAACTGCTCCCATGGGACTTCAATTTTATTGCAAGAGAGATATTAAAATCTAAAATTCAATGATTTTTTTTTGTGAAAAAAAATTTGTTTTTTTTTGTTTTTTGTTTTTTGTTGTTTATTGTTGTGATAAATCTACACGAAGGAAGAAAAAAAAAGCATGCAGCAGGGACATTTATCTCAGGCTGGAAAGTCAGGGAACACTCTCTTAAGGAAGTGGCATTGAATGTGATATCCGAAATATGACTTAGAGTCATCCAGGAAAAATGGTAGAAAAGGAGAAATTATAGGTGAGGGAACAGGACATCTGAAGGCTTGGGGTTGGAAGGAGGACAGCCCATAACTGAGAATCTGAAAGAAGGCTCTTGTAGTTAGAAGACAGAAAAGGTAGTGATATGTGGGTGATTGGCTAGGCAGGGGCTAGAGTATGTACCGTTAACCCAATATGATAACCATCTATCTGTGGTGTGCAAAATAAGGAAGGACATATCCATTTCATGCCATGGGTTGTGAGTGCTTTTATGACTCTGTGATAATGTATTCATAGTAACATCATCTGAAATAATAACCACAAGTTGGTTATACTTTTAGAATTATGGACAGGGGGCTGATGGAAGGAGGAAAACCATTATGAAAACCATGGCAATGGCTGAGGAATGTAGTGATACAAACTTAAGGGAGATATTTACATTGATCATGGAAAGGAACAGATGAGTTATGTGTGGGGGATATTAAGGAATGATTGACTATTATAATCAAAAGCAAAATGTCAAGACCATGTAGCTCCCACGTGATGATGAAGTCCATTCACATCTGGTTGGTGGGAACACTTTGTTAATAAAGGGAAGGGGACTGTATCCTGACCACTTAGTGAAGGTTGCCATGGGCACAAGAAAGATGAGAGGCAGCAGGGATTCCCCAAACATGCTCTGTCTGTCAAACACTTGTGTGTGGGCTAATAACTGAGACCAGAGACACCAAGCGAATTCTGAGATTTCCATTTTCACAGTTTGTACTAAAGCTGTGACTAGTGCTCTTGCCTCTTTTCTGTTTCATATGCTCTCTTTATATAGCTTACTTTGCTGGACTACAATGATCCTAAAGCAATCATTCCCCTCATTCACCCTTCTACAACTCTATTGTATGATGTATGAGTCCACTTTCTTGCTACCTGACCTCAGAGCTAAAACTTGCAAAGCAATGTGATGTAATTTATCTGAAATAACTATAAAATACTTACCAAATAATAACTCTATATTATAGTCTAAACAGATACTAGGCTTAGGTAATAGTTCCCATGTAAGTAAGCATTAATGCGTTGTTATTAAGCATTGTTTTATACTGAATCCTTTAAGGTCCTGATTTTCACCAACTTGTCTCCACTGGCACTGCAAGGCTTTGAGGGAAAGAGAGGGATGGTCAGGTTGGGATTACTCTCCCTGGTATAGACCAGGGAGACCAAAGTATAGACCAAGACTGGGAGGAGGCAGACGAAAGAACTGGAAGAGCAGAAATAATGTTGTGTAGGAAAAATTGTAAGATTGGTTTTAGAGAAAAAAAAAAAAAGATAGATATGCATTAGAGACATATTTTGGTGGCAGAATAAAGTTGCACTGCAGAATTGGACCTACATTAGCTTATTCTAAGAGTGCCTTTTCAAGCATTCATATTTTCCCCCCATTGCAAGTGAAACTTTTATAATAATGCCTAATTCACCATGTTGTTCTAAGACATAACGAAAGAGTATGTGGAAATAACTGGCTATGCTACAGACCATAAAATGGTTTTCTGTCAAATAACTTCACTAGAATTATGGGCTTTATTTTCTAGAAAACAGTTCTCAGCCCCAAGCTCACCTTTTTCCTTTTCCTCCAATAAAGGCCCAGCACTATTCTCCCCTGCAATCTTTTTGTCTTATAACAGATCCACTTGGAGCCTTAATTGAGAGCAAGCAATATAAGGGAGGCAGAGATTAAGTTGATCAGAATTTCAAGACACTTTGGTGGACAGACCATATATGCCAGTTTGCCCAAGGCAATCTTGTTTTCATGTTAGTATCATTATTAATCTCTCCCCCCTTTACTTGCAAAGTGTGGATAATAAATTACATGACCATCCTGCCCTTTGAATTTTTGTATCTCTGTGTTCTCTTCCTGTCCCGATGTGTCTCTTTGTTACTCATTTTGATCATGCACTTCAGTATCACTGAATTAAGCTCTTTTACACTTTTAAGCCTTCTTTTCGTTTTTGAGTTTTCTTTTTTCCTTTTTATCATTCCCTTCGTACCTTCCTCCTAAGAGCTATATGCATTGCTTTTTCCTTATCCCTTCTTTATCCCCTTTTTTTCCTTCCTCAACCTGTTTCTCTCTGCATCTCCATCTCTGTCTCCCTCCTACACACTCTCCTACCTGCTTCTCATTTCCATCTCTGCCCCAGCTCCACTATGTCCATCTGTACTACATATGATAGAATCTGAGAGAAGCATCTCTATGAGGGGACCAGATTCTCAGTTTACCCTTGGTTTCCAGATATGGACCCAGGCAGACAGGTGGACTCATAAGATGATGAACAATGACAAGGAAATGATGTATTTGTCACAGCTTGCTAGTGACAGAGGAAAGTTTAAAATAGGATTTGAAGAACAGGAGTGCCCCAACCCGGAATAGAATGCCGCAAAGCACTGATGATTTAAAATTTTCATTTTATTTGCCAAAGGGTTGAGATGAGGTTACTCAGACTTCACCACAGGCTCACCCTCCTTCCAGAATCTAATCACAGAGCAGCAGCATCATAAAAATAGAAATAGCTCATGCATCCATTTGTCATCCCTTAGGATGCAGCTAATCAGAATATCCCTGAGTGATAGCCAGAGAGCAGGAACATTAAAGCAAATTTGTTGGTGCCACACAATTGAGTTTAGGGTTAAGGGAGAGGACAGGATGGGTTCTGTGACTTGTGGTGAGACATATGACTCAAAAGGGCATGCATCTTCCTAAAATGTGAATACATGTGACTTTAAACTCTACATTCTGACCTTAGAGTCAGGAATGCAGGCTGTGGCTTCAAATCAGTAGAACATAAGAGCTTGGCTGCCGACTCTGGTGTTTTCAATTTTCCTGGAACAAAGACCAGAGACTACCCAATGAGACTTAGGAGACATGAGCCCGGATTTTCCCACATTCCATGATCACTCATTGCCTTATCAGGAATAAGGAACTGCAGGTAAACGTTGACTGAGACTCAAAGAATATTAGATTTGAGGAAGACCCCAAAGACCTAGATTAACATTTTTCAAATACTTTAATGTGCAAACAAACCACTTATGGATACCACTAAAAACACAAATTCTGATCCAGTAGATACGGATGGGACTTTGCATTTCTAACAAACTACCAGGAGTTGTTGATACTACTTATCTAGAGAACCTATTTTGAACAAAAAGACCTCAAATCCTACCATCCTTTTACAGCCATGAAGGGGACTTTAAGAAAAAAGGCTTTAGGATCACCGCATGTGCTGATGACAGGCTGATGGACTAAGCTGAAAGACATGGTGGGTTTTAGTCTGTTTTTACTTGTATGTTGTATTATTCTCACTAGTACTACCTTTGGGGTCAGACACGTTCAGGTACCAACACCAGCCTACCACATACAGCAGGTTTTAACCTCTCAGCCCCCTCATCCATGCAATGGAATGAATAATCCCTCTACCTCACCAAACTTTATAGGAATTAAACAAGAAAATACAGACATAGTGTCTGGCACATAGTGCGTATTTTCTTTTCTTTTGTCTGTGTTTCTTTAAATTTTTTTTTTATTTTTTGTTAACATATAATGTATTTTTCATAGTGTATATTTTCATAAATAACCTCCCCCCTTTTTTTAGCTGTATTTAGGTGAAACCAAAGAGGAAGAGAATTGCTTAAAAAAAGGGGGGGGAGAGGTAAAAAAGGAAGAAAGAAAGGAGAAAAGAGAAATGAAAAGAAAAAAACACCACAGAAGTCACTAAAGTGAGCAGAAAAACATTTCTCACAGAAAATTTCCTCTTCCTTTCAAGCATTTAATAAACCAATGTGACCAAATTTCCAAGATACAAGTTTCCGGCTGTGAAATGGAGCTGCAGGCGTGTCAAGCCACCACCATCCACGTCACAGTTACCACAACAGTGCATGTGCATCAAAGCCCCCCAGCACAGAGGAGTCGAGGATGTGGAGTAAGAGACACCTTTTTTTCTGGCTTGCACAAACGTCCCTTTGGACTAGCAATGATGCTGCCTTCTGAACCTTCTAGGTATAATCTCCAGGGGATGGTACAATTTTACAGGCATCTTGCCCAGCCCTCCTTTCTCTCTCTCCATTCTTGCCTTTCCTCAGAGACACAGGAAAAATTGTTCTAAGACTCTTCCTAGTCACATGGCTGTCTTGTCTTATTCACAAGTCCAGGCAAAATTTAACTGTTTCAGCCCTACCACTCCCTCCACTCAGGTCTCCAAAAACTCCCAACCATAGTTGCCCAATGGGATCAATCTTACCTTACACATAAGGCCAACCCATAAGTAAGATGTTAAAGGTGTCCCCCCACTTACCTCTAGTATAATGACACATTCACTATGGCATATATTGCACAGAAATCATACAGAAATGACAAAGGGAGGTTGATTTTCTCACAGAGGTTATGAGGAAACACTGGATGATATTAGAAAACTTGAGGACTCAGTACTACCAATATCTGCCGTCAGGCACAGAGAGATCTCCTTGTATGGTGTCCACACCATTGAAAACAAACCCACAGAACCAAAATACAGTTGCTTATGCAAACCCACATCACCAAACCAATACCTAACTTAATTATTGTACTGGCACTCCCAGACATGGAATCTCAAGCCAGTCAGTCAGGAATTGCCCGATAAGCACTAGTTAGGCCATCTTCCTGATAGATTCCTGCCAACCCTTAAAGCAAAGTCACTTTGCAATAATCAACCTGCTTCTCTGCCTACTATAACTTCTCTTGTTCCCACTGCCTCCTGCCTGCAAAAGTCTTTCATTTTGTATAGCTCCTCAGAGCTCCTTTCTGTCTGCTAGACGGGACGTGGCCCAATCAAAGAATTTTTGCTCAAACTCTTAAAATGTTGAATCTGCCACAGTTTATCTTTTAATAATATAGTGTAATATTTTATTAAATTTTATGTTTTATTAATTCAATATACTTATGCTCCAAACCCTCATAAAGAGGTCAAGTAAGCGGGGCACTGTAAGTATCCCTCTGTACCAGTCAGCCACCATTTTGTGGTCCCCACCACAGCTAGTCCTTCCCACACAGCCTCTCCTCAAGTCTCACAACAACAATGTGAGTCACGCATTGTTCATGTTCCCCCACCGATGCAGTAGTATCTCCGAGAGGTAAAACATTTTACTTAGGATCACCAGCACGTAAGCTGGAGAGCCAGGATCTGAAACCAGATCCCTGGGAGTCTTCTATCTTTTGCTTTTATTTTATTTTGCCAGATTAGGGCACCCTAGAGATTTTAACAGACTCATCAGAGCCCGAATGGGTGGGTCACAGATGTTCCAACTTCTTCCCCACGGTCCCTGCCACCTGGCGCCACCTGGCCTCTGATCCACTGCCAGGGGGAAAGGCCACCTCATTCCATAACAATCAGAGCCTAGAATGAAAGCAGTGAAGTAGGCTGCTGCCCTTTCCTGTGTTCTGTTTTCATTGCAATTGCTGCTGAGATAATCAGATGTTTGTTCCAAGGGATAATTTCTTGTTTGTTTATTCTGGCCATTTGATGCCCAAGCTAGGCAGTGGCTGGCGAGAAGAGAATTCAGCAGGGTATCTGGTGACATCTGAGAGTGGGGAGGCAAAATTGGCACCAAGAGATAGACTCACGGCCAACAATGAGCAGCAGGTAAGGTTCACATTTTTCTAATATTCAAGAGAGGGAGGAAAGTCCCAGATTTCAGGCATTTACTCTGAAAATTTAGAGTTCCATTATCAAGACTACCAGTTATAGGCTCAAAACACTTGGGGTGTTTCTGGTAGTCCCTTACCTTCTCTTGGTCCTATCTCCCCCATCTGTAAAACAGAAGGCTAATAAATAATTATGCTGTGGTTATTAAACCAGAAAATGTAATCATCTGCTTAAAAAATAAATATTTATTGATGTTTCTCTGTTTCAGGCACTGGGCTAGTCAGCAGAGACAACAGGGAGTAAGACAAATGTGGTGGCCGTTCACACAGATGGTAGTTTTCTGAGTATCACAGGTAGTGAACAAAGACTATTTGTATTGTAATGTGACAGTACAGAATACCACTAAAATTCTCCCTGAAACCCCTTCCTCTCCTGGCTTGTAAAAGGCTCACATCTCCTCATTTCTCCTTTACTTATTTTTTTTTTTATTAGTTGCAAGGGTAGAATTTAGTGATTCATCAGTTGCATTACATAAAGTGCTCATTACATAAAGTGCCCCCCTTAATGCCCATCACCTGGTTATCCCAGCTCCACACTCCCCTGCCCCTCCAGCAACCCTCAGTCACCCTCGGTTTGTTTCCTATAGTTAAGAGTCTCTTATAGTTTACCTCCCTCTCTGTTTTCATCTTATTTTATTTTTCCTTCCCTTCCCCTATGCTCATCTCTTTAGTTTCTTAAATTCCACACATGAGTGAAATTATATGGTGTTTCTCTTTCTTGTCTTTCTCTGACTTATTTTGCTTAGCTTAATACCCTATAGTTCCATTTCATGTCGTTCTAGGTATTTATCCAAAGGATATAAACATAATGATTTAAAGGGGCACATGTACCCCAATGTTGATAGCAGCAATGTCCACAATAGCCAAAATATAGAAAGAGCCCAGATATCCATCAACAGATGAATAGGTAAAGAAGATGTGATATTTATACATACAATGGAATATTACTCATCCATCAAAAAGAATGAAGTCTTGCCATTTTCTCTTTACTTATTAATTTCTTTTCCAACACAAAAGGACTTTATAATGTCCAAAAACATCCCATAAGATCTGGCCTCTCTTATCTGTCACCTTCTCTCTTATTACTTTCTTCTTTGCTGGATCGACTTTGGTCACATGATTAAATTCTACCAGGCATGCTCCTCTGCCTCAGATTCATTGTGCTTGCTTGTCCTCTGCCAGAAAGGCTCTGACTCTAGGGATCTGCATGGTGCCATCTTTGTCCTCCCTCAGACCTCTGATCCAAATTCATTTCTTCGGTATGTCCTTCCCAACCACACTATCTAAAAACGCAACCCCCTTCCCACAATCGCCATCTACCCCTTGCATTATTTTTCTCTAAGTCAATTACCACCACCTAACATATCTAATATACCAAAATAGCAATAACATAGTCACCAATAACCATAAATGCATGTTCAGTGAGGAGAGGGATTTTAAACTGTTTCCATTCATTATTATATCTCCACTTACTGGCACAGGGCCTGGTATATAATAAGTGTTTGAACCATGAGAGACTGTGGACTCTGAGAAACGAACTGAGGGTTTTGGAGGGGAGGTGTGTAGGGGGATGGGGTGAGCCTGGTGGTGGGTATTAAGGAGGGCACGTATTGCATGGAGCACTGGGTGTGGTGCATAAACAATGAACCTTGGGACACGGAAAAAAATTAAATTAAAAAAATTAATCAAATGCAGATATGGATGGTTGGATGAACGAATGAGTGAATGAATGCTGTTTAGTTGGAGGGCCAAAATTTGTAGAGATTGTTAGGGGTCTAATGTGTGTCTTTTTAGCTGTTAAAAAAAAAAAGCTATATGGCTTCTCTAGTGTTTTAGTAACCTCAGTCATTATTATTATTACTATTAGTGGGGTTAGTAGGTTGCTGTGCTATCTTCTTTAAGTAAATAGAGTCCTCAGTTCCCTCAACCATAGTATCAATCATTTGTGTGAAAAAATGAATTTCCTCCAATAAAGAAAATACCTTTCCCTCTTCTATGTATGTTATGCACGATCAAATAAACACATTTGACGATTCAACTAAAATATGTTATGTCCTAACATGGATCATGAAAGCTAGGGGAAGTTTATTAGCATTTGCATATATTGCAGATATTCCCACGTACATTTTTGAAAAATATGTGTTATGCATTTGATCAGACTCAGAAAAGCCATGCAACCGAGGTTAATCTTATTTTGCATCCATCTCATTCATTCCAAGGACAGTTCCAAAACACATACCTATATTTAATAAGCTGAACAATGCCCTTGCAAACTAGGCTCAGATTTCAACATTACCGTACAAGGAAAGATAGTGGTTTGTTGTGGAGACCAAATGGCCAAATCGGGAATGAAAGTGAGGTCCAAAATTGTCATAGAAGCATTATTTTCTACCTCCTGATCATTCTGCTTTCATTTCCAAAAATGCACAAATCAGTTGGAGGAATGATGGGTTACCCTTTGTGATATATATTTGTGTCTTACTATTATGCCTCTTAAACTGGCCTGAAACACAAGTGTGGTGTGCTTTCCCAATAAAGAAACAGTGTGACCTGTGATGGAGATATCAGTAATGGAGAAAGAATTAATAAATTTCATCTCAGTTTTGTTTTTATAGCCCAAATCTGCCAAATAACCCACTTAATACTTCCTCTGTCTACAACTGTAGGCCACCAAAAGGGGGGGGAAATAAATAAAAATCAAAGAATCAGTTAAACATTAAGTAGAAATATCAATTGGAATACACAGCCCTTTGGTTTTCAATGTTTGTGTTGGAATCTCACTGAGTTGCCGTGCCACGTGAACACAGACAATTCTGTATCCTGATCCATAGAGTTGAAATAGCAAAACTGTGTTTAATTTGCTGGTTAAAGCTGGAAAAGTTTTGGCAAGAAAATAAACAGCATCATATGAGATTAGAACCAAAAATGTAAAATGAATATTCATTACTCAATAATGATACAGATAAATGACTGAGTAGATCCATGGGGAGAAAAAGACAAGCCTCAAATGTAGAATTTCAAATGATTTTGATGGACAGTCCATGCTCATGGATCTACACTCTTTAAGTGTGGACTGTGCATGGTGAGTTTCTTTGAAAGAGTACAGTTTGGAAAGGGGAAAAAGTGTAACTCTACACTGCAGAAACCTGACAGCTGTGACCTCAGCCAGTTGCTCAAGGTCAGTATCAACAGTGACAGGTCATGGTGATAACAGAAGCCTTTGATATGTTATGATAAAAATGGCCCTGTACTTCTGTGGTCTTGCTCCCCAAAATACATAACCCCAGTCTAATTATGAGAAACACATCAGATAAATCCAAATTGAAAAACATTCTACAAAATAACTGATCAGTAGTCCTCAAAACTATCAAGGTCATTGTTTTAGCTAAGACAGTCAAAACAAAATACCGTAAGATGGCTGACTTAAATGGCAGAACATTATTTTCTAACTGCCAGAGGTTAGCAGTCCAAGATTGGTGCACTACTATGGTTGGGTTCTGGGGAGACTCTTTCTGTGGTTTGCAGATGGCAACCTTCTCGCTGTGTCCTCCGGTGGTGGAGAATGAGAGAGAACAAACTCTCTGGTACCTCTTCTGTTAAGGATACTGGCCCCATCACGAGCAACCCACCTTCATGGCCTCATCTAAATCTGATTTACCTTCCAAAGACTCATCTCCAAATACCATAACATCGGATGTTAGGGCTTCAACATACGAATTTTGGCAGGGACACAATTCAGTTCGTAGCAGTCACCAAAAAGAAGAAAAATCTGATAAACTGGTCATAGTCAGGAGGAGCCTAAGGAGATAGGATGACTAAATGCGTTGTAGTACATGGCTGGGATCCCAAAACATAAAAAGGAATTAGCTGAAAACTAAGGAAATCTGACCGAAGTACGGAAAGTAGTTAATAATGACATGCAAATATCAGTTCATTAATTATATCAAATGTACTGTACTAATGTTAAAATGTTAATGATAAGGGATACTGGCTGTGGGGCACAGGGAGATTCTATGAAGTATGTTTGAAATTATTCTGTAAATCTAAAACCATGCTAAAAAAAACAAAGTTTATTTTTAAAAGTGTAAAATTAGAAGGTCATTTTAAAAGCCCACACCAGGATATACTGGTTAACTCCAGATGTTTTTCTCATTACAAACCATAATCCCTTTTAAACATCCTGTCTAATCTGTGTGGTTTGAGACCATTGGGTGGCAAAGGTCTCTACAGGTTAATTAAGTTGTTGTTGCATTTTTTTTTTAAGCATTTGCATTTCTGTGCTATGCTCTCCTTTTATTTTTTTATTCTTTTTGGCCATTTCACCTTTGCCCCCCCATTTTACCATTACAAAGTGCTGGTTAAGGGCGCCTGGGTGGCTCAGTGGTTTAAGCCACTGCCTTCGGCTCAGGTCATGATCTCAGGGTCCTGGGATCAAGTCCCGCATCAGGCTCTCTGCTCAGCAGGGAGCCTGCTTCCCTCTCACTCTCTGCCTGTCTCTCTGCCTACTTGTGATCTCTCTCTGTGTCAAATAAATAAATAAAAAAATCTTTAAAAAAACAAAAAAAAAAAAACAAAGTGCTGGTTAAATGGGAAAAGTCCAATTGGCCCTTTCTGCAGCCTTTATTATTAGGTAGACCTGGTGTTTTATAATCTCTATCACTGTGCAAACATCAGCTAATTAATCTGTGTAGTATCCTTCTGACATGACTATTCAGTTTTTTTATAGTGTGAAAAACTAACAGCGAAATGACTTCCCAACCCTTCTCAGTGAGTTCATGAGGATGTGCACTACATTCCTAACCCAAAAGTTTCTAATATAGTCAAAAGAGGATGCGGGACTTGAAGCGAATCTTTAAACATATTCTGCACTATCCCCTTGGGGATTTACAGTTTCTCCCTCTACATATTGGCAGGTCATTTCAGGTTCTTTTGGATTATTCCCAATGTTGCAGAACTCATAACTGCTTTACAAGGTAGCTCAAGAGAGAGGGCATTAGAAATTATAAGTAAGTTTGGAAATAGAGCTTACTGCACTCTCATTACTGCTATTATTGGAAAGCACTTCTTTGTAGTGACCTGAAATATGCTTCCCCATGACTCCAGCTCTTTGGATTTTAATTGTGCTCTTTGGAGCAATACAAAATAAGTCTACTCGGGAGGTAGCCAGGTGCTGTGAAAGAACAAGGATCTATAAAGAAGACTGTGAGACTCTAACTCCATTTCTGGAGTAACTGAAAGATAAAGGAAGATAATTTTCCAAAATCAGGGAATTTAAACCATCAGTTAAAGAGCCACACCGGGAAACATTAACACAAAATAATCAAGGCTCAAACACATGTCTCTAAATTCAAAATATGTGAATTTCCAAATATTCTTCTTTGCAGTGTACAACCCCAGTGGATCAAAAGTGGTCTATCTATCGATGGGGGAATGGTTGTATTAGTTATGCATTTTCACAGAATATCTCAGGAACAACACACTTACATGTTGGCTAACTGAAGATAAGAGAAAAAAAAATAACAGTGATTTGATTGTCTCCCTCTAGAAAAAGGGAACTAAGTAAGAATAGATGGAAAGAGTCTTGAGTTTCAGTGCAGACTTTTTGTTCTCATTAAGCTTCATACTTTTGCATGCCTTGAATATTTTAAAAATTGGTTAATTAGAGGAGGAGTCAAGATGGCGGAGAAGTAGCAGCTTGAGACTACATCAGGTAGCAGGAGATCAGCTCGATAGCTTATCTAAACATTGCAAACACCTACAAATCCAACGGGAGAGCGAAGAGAAGAAGAACAGCAACTCTAGAAACAGAAAATCAACCACTTTCTGAAAGGTAGGACTGGCGGAGAAGTGAATCTAAACCGACGGGAAGATAGACCGCGGGGGGAGGGGCCGGCTCCCGGCAAGCGGCGGAGGAACGGAGCACAAAATCAGGACTTTTAAAAGTCTGTTCCACTGAGGGACATTGCTCCAGGGGCTAAACCGGGGTGAAGCCCACGCGGGGCCAGCGTGGCTCCAGGCCCCGCAGGGTCACAGAAGGATCGGGGGTGTCGGAGTGTCGGAGAGCTCGCAGCTATTAGAACGGAGAAGCCGGCTGCCAAGACAGAGCCGAGGACTGAACTCTCAGCTCGGGGTTACCTTGAACTGGTCGCGGGCTGGGTGAGCTCCGAGCGCGGCTAGAGGCTGGGGATACGGGAGTGATTGGGTGCTGTCCTCTGGGGGCGCACTGAGGAGTGGGGCCCCAGGCTCTCGGCTCCTCCGGGCCGGAGACTGGGAGGCCGCCATTTTCATTCCCGTCCTCCGGAACTCTACGGAAAGCGTTCAGGGAACAGAAGCTCCCAAAAGCGAACCCGAGCCGATTACTTAGTCCGGCCGCCGGTAAGGGCGGTGCAATCCCGCCTCGGGCAAAGACACTTGAGAGTCACTACAACAGGCCCCTCCCCCAGAAGATCAACAAAATATCCAGCCAGGACGAAGTTCATCTATCAAGGAGAAAGCAGATTCAATTCCTAAGACAGCAGAGCAATTCCAGAGGAGGAGAAAGCAAAGCACGGAACTCATGGCTTTCTCCCCATGATTCTTTAGTCTTGCGGCTACTTCAATTTTTTTTTCTTTTTTCAATTTTTTATTTTTTTTTTCTTTTTTCAATTTTTTTTTCTTTTTTCTTTTTTCTTCTTCTGCTAAATTTTTTTAAAAACTTTTACCCTTTTCTTTTTTAACGTTTTTTGACTAGTTCATCTAAATATATATATTTTTTCATTCTTTTTTATATTTTTTTATTTGTTTTATTTTTTAAATTTTTTTCTTTTTCTTTTTTTTTTTCTTTTTTTTCAGAACCTGTTTTTTATCCCCTCCCCCCCCCCCACAATTTGGGGTCTCTTCTGATTTGGTTACAGCGCATTTTTCTGGGGTCTTTGCCACCCTATTAGTAGTTTATTTGCTCCTTCATATCCTCTTATCTGGACAAAATGACAAGGCAGAAAAAATCACCACAAACAAAAGAACAAGAGACAGTACCGAAGGCTAGGGACCTAATCAACACAGACATTGGTACTATGTCAGATCAAGAGTTCAGAATGACGATTCTGAACATTCTAGCCGGGCTCGAAAAAGGCATGGAAGATATTAGAGAAACCCTCTCTGGAGATATTAAAGCCCTTTCTGGAGAAATTAAAGAACTAAAGTCTAACCAAGTTGAAATCAAAAAAGCTATTAATGAGGTGCAATCAAAAATGGAGGCTCTCACTGCTAGGATCAATGAGGCAGAAGAAAGAATTAGTGATATAGAAGACCAAATGACAGAGAATAAAGAAGCCGAGCAAAAGAGGGACAAACAGCTACTGGACCATGAGGGGAGAATTCGAGAGATAAGTGACACCATAAGACGAAACAACATTAGAATAATTGGGATTCCAGAAGAAGAAGAAACAGAGAGGGGAGCAGAGGGTCTATTGGAGAGAATCATTGGAGAGAATTTCCCTAATATGGCAAAGGGAACAAGCATTAAAATCCAGGAGATGCAGAGAACCCCCCTCAAAGTCAACAAGAATAGGTCCACACCCCGTCACCTAATAGTAAAATTTACAAGTCTTAGTGACAAAGAGAAAATCCTGAAAGCAGCCCGAGAAAAGAAGTCTGTAACATACAATGGTAAAAATATTAGATTGGCGGCAGACTTATCCACAGAGACCTGGCAGGCCAGAAAGAGCTGGCATGATATATTCAGAGCTCTCAACGAGAAAAACATGCAGCCAAGAATACTCTATCCAGCTAGGCTATCATTGAAAATAGAAGGAGAGATCAAAAGCTTCCAGGACAAACAAAAACTGAAAGAATTTGCAAACACCAAACCAGCTCTCCAGGAAATATTGAAAGGGGTCCTCTAAGCAAAGAGAGAGCCTAAAAGTAGTAGATCAGAAAGGTACAGAGACAATATACAGTAACAGTCACCTTACAGGCTACTAATGGCACTAAATTCATATCTCTCAATAGTTACCCTGAATGTTAATGGGCTAAATGCCCCAATCAAAAGACACAGGGTATCAGAATGGATAAAAAAACAAAACCCATCAGTATGTTGCCTACAAGAAACTCATTTTAGACGCGAAGACACCTCCAGATTTAAAGTGAGGGGGTGGAAAACAATTTACCATGCTAATGGGCATCAGAAGAAAGCTGGGGTGGCAATCCTTATATCAGATCAATTAGATTTTAAGCCAAAGACTATAATAAGAGATGAGGAAGGACACTATATCCTACTCAAAGGGTCTGTCCAACAAGAAGATCTAACAATTTTAAATATCTATGCCCCTAACGTGGGAGCAGCCAACTATATCAACCAATTAATAACAAAATCAAAGAAACACATCAATAATAATACAATAATAGTAGGGGACTTTAACACGCCCCTCACTGAAATGGACAGATCATCCAAGCAAAAGATCAACAAGGAAATAAAGGCCTTAAATGACACACTGGACCAGATGGACATCACAGATATATTCAGAACATTTCATCCCAAAGCAACAGAATACACATTCTTCTCTAGTGCACATGGAACCTTCTCCAGAATAGATCACATCCTGGGTCACAAATCAGGTCTCAACCGGTATCAAAAGATTACGATTATTCCCTGCATATTTTCAGACCACAATGCTCTGAAGCTAGAACTCAATCACAAGAGGAAAGCTGGAAAGAACCCAAATACATGGAGACTAAACAGCATCCTTCTAAAGAATGAATGGGTCAACCAGGAAATTAAAGAAGAATTGAAAAAATTCATGGAAACAAATGATAATGAAAACACAACAGTTCAAAATCTGTGGGACACAGCAAAGGCAGTCCTGAGAGGAAAATATATAGCGGTACAAGCCTTTCTCAAGAAACAAGAAAGGTCTCAAGTACACAACCTAACCCTACGTGTAAAGGAGCTGGAGAAAGAACAAGAAAGAAACCCTAAACCCAGCAGGAGAAGAGAAATCATAAAGATCAGAGCAGAAATCAATGAAATAGAAACCAAAAAAACAATAGAAAAAATCAATGAAACTAGGAGCTGGTTCTTTGAAAGAATCAATAGGATTGATAAACCCCTGGCCAGACTCATCAAAAAGAAAAGAGAAAGGACCCAAATCAATAAAATCATGAATGAAAGAGGAGAGATCACAACTAACACCAAAGAAATACAGACAATTATAAGAACATACTATGAGCAACTCTACGCCAACAAATTGGCCAATCTGGAAGAAATGGATGCATTCCTAGAGACATATAAACTACCACAACTGAACCAGGAAGAAATAGAAAACCTGAACAGGCCCATAACCAGTAAGGAGATTGAAACAGTCATCAAAAATCTCCAAACAAACAAAAGCCCAGGGCCAGACGGCTTCCCAGGGGAATTCTACCAAACATTTAAAGAAGAACTCATTCCTATTCTCCTGAAACTGTTCCAAAAAATAGAAATGGAAGGAAAACTTCCAAACTCATTCTATGAGGCCAGCATCACCTTGATCCCAAAACCAGACAAGGATCCCACCAAAAAAGAGAACTACAGACCAATATCCTTGATGAACACAGACGCAAAAATTCTCGCCAAAATACTAGCCAATAGGATTCAACAGTACATTAAAAGGATTATTCACCACGATCAAGTGGGATTTATTCCAGGGCTGCAGGGTTGGTTCAACATCCGCAAATCAATCAATGTGATAGAACACATTAATAAAAGAAAGAACAAGAACCATATGATACTCTCAATAGATGCTGAAAAAGCATTTGACAAAGTACAGCATCCCTTCCTGATCAAAACTCTTCAAAGTGTAGGGATAGAGGGCACATACCTCAATATTATCAAAGCCATCTATGAAAAACCCACCGCAAATATCATTCTCAATGGAGAAAAACTGAAAGCTTTTCCATTAAGGTCAGGAACACGGCAGGGATGTCCATTATCACCACTGCTATTCAACATAGTATTAGAAGTCCTAGCCTCAGCAATCAGACAACAAAAAGAAATTAAAGGCATCCAAATTGGTAAAGAAGAAGTCAAACTATCACTCTTCGCAGATGATATGATACTATATGTGGAAAACCCAAAAGATTCCACTCCAAAACTGCTAGAACTTGTACAGGAATTCAGTAAAGTGTCAGGATATAAAATCAATGCACAGAAATCAGTTGCATTTCTGTACACCAACAACAAGACTGAAGAAAGAGAAATTAAGGAGTCAATCCCATTCACAATTGTACCCAAAACTATAAGATACCTAGGAATAAACCTAACCAAAGAGACTAAGAATCTATACACAGAAAATTATAAAGTACTCATGAAAGAAATTGAGGAAGACACAAAGAAATGGAAAAATGTTCCATGCTCCTGGATTGGAAGAATAAATATTGTGAAAATGTCTATGCTACCTAAAGCAATCTACACATTTAATGCAATCCCTATCAAAATACCATCCATTTTTTTCAAAGAAATGGAACAAATAATCCTAAAATTTATATGGAACCAGAAAAGACCTCGAATAGCCAAAGGAATATTGAAGAACAAAGTCAAAGTTGGTGGCATCACAATTCCGGACTTCAAGCTCTATTACAAAGCTGTCATCATCAAGACAGCATGGTACTGGCACAAAAACAGACACATAGACCAGTGGAACAGAATAGAGAGCCCAGAAATCGACCCTCAACTCTATGGTCAACTCATCTTCGACAAAGCAGGAAAGAATGTCCAATGGAAAAAAGACAGCCTCTTCAATAAATGGTGCTGGGAAAATTGGACAGCCACATGCAGAAAAATGAAATTGGACCACTTCCTTACACCACACACGAAAATAGACTCCAAATGGATGAAGGACCTCAATGTGAGAAAGGAATCCATCAAAATCCTTGAGGAGAACGCAGGCAGCAACCTCTTCGACCTCAGCCGCAGCAACATCTTCCTAGGAACAACGGCAAAGGCAAGGGAAGCAAGGGCGAAAATGAACTATTGGGATTTCATCAAGATCAAAAGCTTTTGCACAGCAAAGGAAACAGTTAACAAAACCAAAAGACAGCTGACAGAATGGGAGAAGATATTTGCAAACGACATATCAGATAAAGGGCTAGTATCCAAAATCTATAAGGAACTTAGCAAACTCAACACCCAAAGAACAAACAATCCAATCAAGAAATGGGCAGAGGACATGAACAGACATTTCTGCAAAGAAGACATCCAGATGGCCAACAGACACATGAAAAAGTGCTCCACGTCACTCGGCATCAGGGAAATACAAATCAAAACCACAATGAGATATCACCTCACACCAGTCAGAATGGCTAAAATTAACAAGTCAGGAAATGACAGATGCTGGAGAGGATGTGGAGAAAGGGGAACCCTCCTCCACTGTTGGTGGGAATGCAAGCTGGTGCAACCACTCTGGAAAACAGCATGGAGGTTCCTCAAAATGTTGAAAATAGAACTACCCTATGACCCAGCAATTGCACTACTGGGTATTTACCCTAAAGATACAAACATAGTGATCCGAAGGGGCACGTGTACCCGAATGTTTATAGCAGCAATGTCTACAATAGCCAGACTATGGAAAGAACCTAGATGTCCATCAACAGATGAATGGATCAAGAAGATGTGGTATATATACACAATGGAATACTATGCAGCCATCAAAAGAAATGAAATCTTGCCATTTGCGACGACGTGGATGGAACTAGAGCGTATCATGCTTAGTGAAATAAGTCAATCGGAGAAAGACAACTATCATATGATCTCCCTGATATGAGGACATGGAGAAGCAACATGGGGGGGTAGGGGGATAGGAGAAGAATAAATGAAACAAGATGGGATTGGGAGGGAGACAAACCATAAATGACTCTTAATCTCACAAAACAAACTGGGGGTTGCTGGGGGGAGGTGGGATTGGGAGAGGGGGTGCGGGCTATGGACATTGGGGAGGGGAGGCGAACCATAAGAGACTATGGACTCTGAAAAACAACCTGAGGGTTTTGAAGGGTCAGGGGTGGGAGGTTGGGGGAACAGGTGGTGGGTGATGGGGAGGGCACGTTTTGCATGGAGCACTGGGTGTTGTGCAAAAAGAATGAATACTGTTACGCTGAAAAAAAAATAAATAAATAAAAAGGGAAAAAAAAAATTGGTTAATTAATTTAAAATTGGGGATTTACAGTAAAGACAGTAGGCAAATGCTTGGAAAAGCACACAAAATTATCAAGAAAAGAGAAAATCTCCTACATTTAGTGCATGATTCAAAATTATGGCTGTTGGTCATATTTTGATAATTTCAATGTAACTCTTCTGGACATGTTTTAAAAGAGAAAGGCCATGTTATATAAACAAATTTTATCCCAGTTTATTGGCTTCACATTCAATTTATGTACACTCAATATTTTATCTTATTACAAAATCATCATAAATATTTTAATGAGTATCTGATACTTCAAAAGAATGTGTCACAAATAAATTAATATGTTATCCTTTATTGGATTGGCTCCATAATGCTTTACCTGTGTTTAGTTTTATTTCCTTAGTATGGATTTCCAGAAATGGAGCTCCGAAGTCAAAAGGTTTCAGCACTTTTAAGATGGTTAATACGTTTGTGAAATTGATGACATTTGTTTATAACAAAGGTCATATGTGTATTTCTTTAGGAGATGCTCAAGGCTGAATTCTCTCTAGTAAAGCAGTAATAATTTATTGGAATTAACTGACCATTTGCCAAGTGCTTCCATAAGCTTGGCACAGGGTGGGGGAGGGGAAGAGAAAGAATATGCAAACTTTGATGTGCTTATTTGTCTGGTGTTTTCGAATATGTATGAATATCTTTGATCTGATTCAAGATATGAATATCTGATGGAAACCAGAAACTCTTAGAAAAAATATGTATGTACAATGATATGTGGAACAAATTTAAGACTTTGAAAGATTATGAAATATTAAGAAATAATAAACCATTTAAGTTTTTAAAAAGCAAGCTGATACAGTTTTTAAACAGAAATGCCTTTGAGAATCTTTTAAGCATTACTTATGCTATTTATTGCAAACATGGGAAATATATCTTATTGAGAATGGTACACACTGATCTTACGGTGACTTAACAGCTACAGCTTGGAAATTCTATATTTTTTTAAAGAAAGATAAAAATCTGTTAATTATTGTAAAGGACCTTAGTTGTGTTCAGGCATATAAAGGGAAAAACTGGCCCACAGTTTCACATTAGTTGTTTACTTCTAGCTCTGAATTTTCTATCTTCATCTACAAAACAGGGAGAAATAACATCTTTGTCAATTGATATTTTGAGGATGGAAAGTGATAATTCAATGAAAGACTATAACACATTACCTAACACATAGCACAGATTCAAGCATCTTCCAGCCAAGTCGTCTTTTTCTCAAATGAAGTCCTAAAACATTTGACTATGGGTGTTTGCTGCTCTTATATTTTCTCTTCTTATGGAAAAATATAGCTATATTTCTCTTTCATTTCTTCTCTGACATGTCTTCCATGCCCTTCCCTCTAGTGACAAGCCCTGTAGACATATTTTAGCTTATCAACTTGTCCATCATTCTTTTCATTTTTTTGTGATTTGCCACAAAATTCTTAAAACCCAAAATGTCCTTGGTATCCTGAAATTATCACATCATTTCCCCAAAAGTATTTCTATTTCTCCTCTTCAGTGTTATTAAATTGAACACATAATCTATGAGAATGACTTCCATAGCAGCTAAATACAATTCTCTCTTTTTACAATATTTGCTTTCCCAGCTGTATCTCTGAAGTCTTTACTGTATGATTTGTCCATTGCTTTCATTAAAAAACAACAACAACAACAACAACAACAACAACAAAAATCAAAAATCCTTTCAACTAATTCAGCAGCCATCCTCAGGTAAGAAGTTTCATTAGAACCATAAATTCAACAAGCCAGCACACCTTCTCATCTATCCAGAATCTTCTCTGCTATTGCATTTCTGAGTCTCTTGGACCTGGTAAACATTTTCTAGGTTTCATCAGAACTAACTGCTTTCATACTAACTGGATTCGATCATCTCCTGGATAAATAACATCACCTCCCAGGATAAATAATACCAATATGTTCTCTAATTCCCTGACTCCTATTAATGGAAAGATGGAAATGAGAGACAATAGTGAGTCCTACTGCTCTGCTTCTCTTTATGAGATTTTGGTGAATTCCTGAAATAGACAAGGCACACTAGGATATCACCATATCCCATTGCTGGTTTTCCCATTGGAAGCAGGTGGCTTCCTGCCTGGGCCTCACTGTATGTAAACTTTGTCCAAGAAAACAGACCACACTGAGGGAAGAAAAGAAATGTAAAACTTGCTGAATCTTGTACTTAAGACTTTTTGCTTGGAGATGGTACACTTTGCTTTTTAAGCATGTCTCTAGGTATCCAAATGAGCTAAGACGGCCATGATTTGATGTCATCTTTGGCTGCAATTCTTTCTGGGAGAGGGTAGTGAAAGGAAAAAAAGAGGATGTCTCCCCCTTTTGAAAAGTCTGCAGAGATGCAACCCCCTTAATTGTTCACATCTAAACATCAACAACAACAACAAGATCTAATGAAGGCTCAGATGACAAAACAAAAACAAAAACGAACACACAAACAAACAAAAACTCTTACTTTTGGTCAGAGTGACACTGTCTAGAAAATATCTGAATATTTATCACATTTCTTAGGAAATGTAGAAGTGGAACATTTATACGATCTCTTTTCTCTCTTTGTTGGGTCCTGAGCTTTCCATATCAAAAGTCAGTTCAAAGGCTCTAAGTCCTTCCCTAGCAAGGTCTTGCCCAAATTTGGTGTTTTTAAGACTAAAGATTTTTTTAATTGTCCTGGTGACAAATATCTATTCATTAATAATAGAGCTTAGTTAGGTTCCTATTATTGTGCTATTTACGGAGATTTGTTATAGCCCATTTATTTTACCTTCAGTACAAACAAGAAACCAACACTCATTATTCCCATAACACAAATAAAAGAATTGAAACACAGATTTAAATGACTTTTTCAATGTTAAGTAAATTAATCAAGGAGCCCGAAGTAAGATCTACACCACTTAAATCCTAGTTTTATGCTTATTTTATTCTCTTCTGATACTTATTTGAATCTTTAAGTTCTACTTTCTCTGTCAGTTTTAAAAACACATTGATAAAGCTTACCTTCATGACCATCTTCTATTAATGATAATAGTCATGAACTGCACCTGTGACTACAGACTGGACTTTGGTTAGAGACCTTCAAAACTATTGAGTAGGGGTGCTTGGGTGGCTCAGTGCGTTAAAGCCTCTGCCTTCGGCTCAGGTCATGATCTCAGGGTCCTGGGATGGAGCCCTGCATCTGGCTCTCGGCTCAGCAGGGGGCCTGCTCACCCCTCACCCATGCCCACCCACCTCTCTCTCTGCCTGCCTCTCTGCCTACTTGTGATCTCTCTCTGTTAAATAAATAAATAAAATCTTTAAAAAAAAAACCAAAAACTATTGAGTAGTTTTATGGATGCTCCATTGTAGTGGCAAATTTCGCATTAACTTGTGATTTCCACCGATTCCTTGCAACTGGAAGTCAGAATGAAAACATAACATTCAACATCCTAAAATTCCATACTAAGGTTTAGGGTGTTTTCCCTGGGTAAATAACATACCAGCTAAGTAACTCATTTCAGACACTCCACGGTTTTCTGCTTCTGTGCTCCAACTTTCCTCACAGCGGTAGCCTCTTAGCTTCACACATGAGGGTGCTTAGAAGCCCTGCTCCTGTTCTTAAACCTACTCCCAACTTCTCTGAGTCTTTGCCTCTACATTTCCTTTTGATGCGACTGGATTAGATAATCTTTTTTTTTTTTTTTTTAAGATTTTATTTATTTACTTGACAGGCAGAGATCACAAGTAGGCAGAGAGGCAGGCAGAGAAAGAGAGAGGAGGAAGCAGGCTCCCTTCTGAGCAGAGAGCCCAATGCGGGGCTCGATCCCAGGACCCTGAGACCATGACCTGAGCCGAAGGTAGAGGCTTTAATCCACTGAGCCACCCAGGCACCCCGGATTAGATAAGCTTTAAACAATTTGAGGTAATGCCTACCACAGTAACACACAGACCCAAAATATAAAATGGATAAAACATTATAGAAACTTACTTCTTATACAAATAAACTCAAAACTTGTTGATCCTAATTGTTGGGAAGCTCGGTGGTGCTATATCTTTCCATGTTTTGCTTCCATCATTGTCTACGATGCCTTCCAAAGATGTCTTGCTTATGCACATGAAAGGGAATGGAAAGCATGGAGGTTCACCCTTAACAGAGTTTTATGGGTTCAGCCTGGAGTAGCACACATCAATTCTGCTCACGTTCCACTGGCTAGTACTCAGTGACATGGACACAAATAATACAAGAAATGCTAGGAAATGTGTGCTCAGAAAGAAAACGTTTTGGTAAAGTGCTGGTGCTCTGTCATAGTACCATAGTGTCTGCAAAGTACCATCTCACTTCTCATGTTGTGTAACTGTAGGATATGCAGAGCTGTATATTCAGTAAGGTATAGGCTTTATTTTAGATACCTACAAGACAATTTTTAAAATTTTCCTTACTATTTCTCTTTTCTTATTATACTGTCCCTTAGGTGGATCACTCACAGTTGGAATTACACAGGCTAGCCTCAAATTGTTTAAAACAGAATTCTTTGACTTGAATCAATCTCTTTTCTTGTGCCCAGTCAGTCTGGTTCTATTATGACCCTCTTAGCCTCTATTTTTTGGTTCCTTAGCTGATCAACCTTTGGAGATTCTCATAATTTATTCTTAAACCAATTTCCTTTGGATTCTATGGATTTTAATTTTATAACTTTTCCTTCAGGCAGTTTCTAACTTTTTTTTTTTCTTAAAGTTCATCGAGCCAGCAGCACCTGATATGATCTCCAGTGAAGATGTCAAACTTAATTATATAACCATCATCGTGCCTTAGCATTGCAACCTTTTTTTAATACTGCTGATGACATCAGTGTTTTACCCAAGACAGTCAAGAATAGCTCCTTGTCTTGTAAGCTTTAGTGTGAACTCTTCCAAGAACCAATTGTTTATGGCACTGTGGAATTAGTTCCACAAACTATGCCCAACATGACATTCATCATATCCACTTTATTCAGGCCCAATGTTTTCTCAACATTTTGAATTCACCATCATTTTTCCTTTGTTCCTTTGTCACATGGATTGCGATTTAGTGGAATAACACAATTGGGTTAGAATTCTAGCTCTGTCACTTACGGGATGTGTGATCTTCAAGATATCATTTAACATTCATGAGACTCAGTTTTCTTGTTTGCAAAAATAAAAAGGATAATTATACCTGTTTGATGGTGCTATTTTGAATATTATATGAGGTAACACATGTAAAAAGCCCAGCACACTTCTGAAACACAAGAGGTATTGAATGATTTTTTTTTTTCTTCTCTTTGGTTGAAAGATCCCATAAAACCAAATTCATAGGTTCAATTTCTGTATGCCCTATGGCAATATACCAAAATTAGGTGCATCAATGAAAGTGGATTGAGATATTCTAATATACTGTGTTTTAAAGGATTCTACGGAATGATGTAGTGTAACTTTGTACAACTGTATGCAAGTCCCTTTTCTATGAACTGTAGGGAACACAAAGGTAGGTCTAAATGTCTATACTCACAATGAGTTTATAATTTAGAAGGGAGAATTGGATGCCAGCCAATGGTTTTAAGAGGGAGACCTTACTTCTGATTAGTGAGAGGCATGTAGGTCTTCTTGGAGGAGATTACATTTGATTTGAGCCTTTACGAATCAGTAGGGTTTTGGCAGGTGGATATGGGAAATATCTATACGCACAGGATGGTTAGTTAAGGTTTAATTCAAGTGGAATTATTTGGACCTCAAATTGTGTACTCTCATGTGATAGGAGGAATCTTCAACATTTCCTCTGTTCTTCACCAGAAATTCCATTATAGGATATAAAGAATAGAGATTTACCATCCTTATTAAAATTTAACCATCCCAGTCTCAAAATCAATACTTGCATAATTGATTCAGATGAGCCTTTTTCTGAAGGAGATTTCTCACCCAAAAAAGTAGTAGATCTCTTCCCTCCTTGTTACAGCAGTATTTGGTCACAGCTATCCATGCTCTATTTATGGATCTGTTCCCCTACTGGGTTGTGAAGTCACTTATTTTTTTTCAAAACTGGGCTGTGAATTATTATTTATTGTCTACTTTAAGCAAAAAGACAGAGACCCCTGCCCTCATGAAGAGGCCACATCCTAATGTGGAGGGACAACAATAAATATAATGCATAAAAATATGTGTATTATGGCATAGGTCATATAACCTATGAAGTCAAATAAAGAGGGAGGTAAAGTACCAGAGAGTGTTTCTATAGAGGTGACTGTCTTCAGTTTTAAATAAAGGAAACAGGGTAAGTATCCTTGAGAACGAAGAGAATTTCCCTTACTAAAAATAGCAGGATTAGAGTTTCAGGCAAAGAGCACAAGTTACAGGCACTTATGTTATGACTGGGCCTGGTGTGTTGCCAAACTACTAAAAGGCCAGCCAGCCTAGAGGGGGGAAAAAATGACCAAGGATAAAAGTAGTAGGATGTGATAAAATGTTGTCTTGAGCACTAATGTGGTGATGATGGTGCAAAGAATGAACAGAACCTTACACATGATTAGAAGATGATGACTTGAGTGCAGTGTGGAACTAATGTAGTAGTTCGAATGATGAAGTGACCCATTATGACTTACCCTTTAAAATAATTATTCTTGTACTGTGGCAAGACTAGACGGGTTGGGAGTGGCAAGTATAGCAAGCGAGGGCAACAATCCAGGTGAGAGATGGCGGTGATGCTGACCAGGATGAGAGAATGGGTTTGGGACATATGGTGTTGGTAGAGCCAAAGGCATCAGTGATGTATTTATTGAATGTGGTGATGCAACAAAAGATAGGAGCCAAAGATCAATTCAAGGAAAGAGAACACCAACTTATATAGGAAAGCGTGTGGGATGAACAGATTTTAGGGGAGAGGTTAGTTCAGTTTTGGAAGCTGGTTGGTTTGAAATGTAAATTCTACATCTCTATGGGCATACTGATAGGCAGATGAATAGATACGTGGTTCAGAGGTCAGGAGAGAAGTCCAAAAATACACATATACATATATACGTATATGTATATTTGGACATCTTCAGCACCAACATAGTATTCTAATCTGGGTGACTACGTGACAGCCCCAAGAAATCGGTACTGAGAAAGAAGAGAATGTCAAGAACCAAGCCCTCAGATACTCTAAAATTAAGAAGTACAGAAGGAGAAGAAAAATCGGTAAAAGACATTATGGAGTAGTAGGCAGTGAATAAGGAGGCAAATCAGCATAGGGACACATGGCAAGTAACAAGAAGGATCAAAAGAGATAAACTGAGTGAACACCTATAAACGAACAAGCAGGCTGGGAAGTGACCATTGGCTCTAGCCAACAAGGTCATCGGTGAGTCGACAAAAAAAGCTTAAGAAAAGGAGGGAAAGACCACACTGGAGTAATTCTGCAAGCAAATAGCGGGAGAGGAACCAAAGACAACAAGCAGACAAGGATGAACAACTTTTTTGAGCATCCTTTATCCTAACGGGACAAAGAAATAGGGCATAAATTGGGTCATGCTCATCTCTACCGTCACAGAATTTTCACAGCCACTAGAACAAGGTAGTCACTAACAAAATGGTTTTGAATGAATGAATAAAGAAACAGACTGTGTGAACTCAATTCAACCCATTTCGCTCCAGGAGAAAAAGCGCTTGGTTAATGCTTTTTCCTCAGCACCCACACTCATTCCAGGGCCCCATGCTGTAAATTCTATCTTTAAAATAAGCTACTTTGATTCTCTCACACATCCTTGTTTAGATTCTCATCGAATGTCAAGTACCTTGCACAACTGCCTCCTAACTGATCTCCCTGTGTCCATCTTCCTGCTCCTTCAGTTTGACTTGAGTCTGCCTGATTTGCTCCTGAATCAGGACATTCTTCATTTGCAATGTTTACACATTACCCGAAGAGTAAATTCATATGCCTTGTTTCCATCCAATGTTCCAGCCAAATAAAGCAATGTTTTCACTCGTTCACAAGAATAGTCTCTGATTTCTCAACACCACGTTTTAACTCATTCTGTTCTCACTTTTCTATTCTTTTAAAAATCTAGTTATTTGTAAATAATTTGTTATACTGATCTTCCTACGCGAAGTCTCTCCTCAGTCCACAGAGTTTTTAAAACCCCGAAACTCCCATAGAATTCTTTCTGAACTTTTCTTGTGACCATTCTTGTTATTGTGTAGTGTGCATTATAGCTACTTGTCTATTTTTACCCATCTATCCTCTATTCATGTCCAAATATAAATATAAATAAAACATTTCTGAGGCGACTGGGTGGCTCAGTTGTTAAGCATCTGCCTTTGGCTCAGGTCATGATCCCAAGGTCCTGGAATCAAGTGCTACATCGGTCTCCCTGCTTGGTGGGAAGCCTGCTTCTCCCTCTCCCACTCCCCCTGCTTGTGTTCCCTCTCTCGTTGTCTCTTTCTCTCTCTGTCAAATAAATAAATAAAGTAATTAAATAGATAGATAGGTAGATAAATAAATTCTATCTTGCTTTTAGGTTTACAACTTCGCTTGGTTATCAAGACCACACTCAAGAAATCTAGCTTCTTATTTTCTTTATGTTTTTTAATCTCTTTCCTTTAGCCTATAAAAATTAGACTATAAGAACAGAAAAAATTAAAATGAATCTTTAAAATTATGATACGCTATAAGATATTAATATAGGAGTGTTAGTTACTCTTACTATTAATATAGTGCTAAATAGGGCTCAGTAAATAGTACTAAATAGGTGGCTCAGCGGGTTAAGCCTCTGTCTTCGGCTCAGGTCATGGTCTCAGGGTCCTGGGATGGAGTCCTGCATCATGCTCTCTGCTCAGCAGGGAGCCTGCTCCCCCCCGCCCGCCTACTTGTGATATCTGCCTGTCAAATAAATAAATGAATTATTCCTTTTTTAAAAAAAGAAAAAACACATGGTCTATGTTTAAGAACTGTTTATTTAAAAAATTATATACTACCAAATAGGTTACCCTTAACATATACTGGGTGCTTTTCTAAGCTCCCTTACCTCCAGTGATCCTTTCTGATATTCTTGCACTGTGTAATCCCCTCCTACATCAAATAGAGCTGACTTTGTAACCAGTAGGATTTTGCAAAGATCATGGTGTATGGCATCTACAATGAGGTTTTCAAAGACAGTGGGGATTTTGCCTTGCTCTCCTATGGATCACTGAGTCTGGGGAAAGCCAGTTGTCATCCTGAGGGGATGTTCAAGCAGCCTATAAAGAGGGCTACGTGGTATGAAACTGAGACCTTCTGCTAATGGTCATTGCCAATTTGCTAATTCTTCAGCTCCAGTCAAGACTTCCCCTAACAGTTGTTCCTGTCACCACCATGACTGTGACCTCATGGGCAATTCCACAACAGAAACTGTAGATACTGTGAAGTAGAAACTGTGATAGATATTAAAGTTTTGCTGTTGTTTTAAGCAGCATCTGGGGATAATTTGTTATACAATAATAGATAATCAATTCACCTGTTATTCCTTTAGCTAACTCTATGATGTTGGGTAGATGACACAACTCTGAATTTCTACCTTAATGAAAAGACTGGAACAGAGCATAACCATGGACCTTTATATGTTAAGCACTCTATAACTGTACATGTCTTACCTTACCATATATGAGGGAAAACAATTTAGTATTTCCTGACTACAGTCCCTGTTGGTAACCCTCCATTTACTCTTTGGTGGCCTTTTGCTCTAACTCCTTGGTCTTTAATGCTGTTTTTGAATACATTGCCCAATCCATCTATATACCCACCCCTACGATGTTACATGAGGCTGGCATAACGCTAACTCTTTTAAACCACAGTTGAGGCAAGTGCTTCTAATTTCTGCTGCCTTTTTTTCCTTACATAATTTTGATTTTAATGCCTCATCTTTTTTTTTTAAATATTTATTTATTTGACAGACAGAGATCACAAGTAGGCAGAGAGGCAGGCAGAGAGAGAGAGAGGGAGCAGGGTAGAAGCAGGCTCCCTGCTGAGCAGAGAGCCCGATGCGGGGCTCGATCCCAGGACCCTGAGATCATGCCCTGAGCCGAAGGCAGAGGCTTAACCCACTGAGCCACCCAGGCGCCCCTTAATGCCTCATCTTGACCATATCAATATGCTTTTGCTACTAGCCATTTAAAACAAAAAGTAAATATTTCATTTCTTCTCTTGACCAACTAAAGGGGAATTCCTAGTATGGATGGAAGAATTTATGATTAACTTTATAGAAGAAAGGATTCAATATATAAGGAAGCACCGTGCTTAAAAGTCTAGAGATCTAAATGCTGTTTTCTACTGTTACTACCAACCTGCAAGATATTTGGCTAGTGGTTTTGTTTTTTTAAGCCATCAACTAAAAGTGTTGGAATGGCTTGTTTTAGTCTGCCACTCACATAGAGTGACAGGGGATATACTGGGTTCTAAGATCATTGTTAATATGATAGAGTCCAGTGGTAACAGGATGTTTATTAACACAGCTCAGAGACCATAGTCCATAGCCACAGGAATAATGTAAGGTCTACACCTAAATCAACTCAAAAGGCAAGAGAAATAACAAAAAAAGTATAAACACTGACTTTACAATAACTCCCTGTATCTCATTTCAACCCAACATCAATATTATATACATTTTATGTCAGAGGGTGAGAAAAGTAAAACACAGAGGAAACATTACCAGTATAAATATTATTAATAAGCACTTAAACTTCCAATATTTTTCCTTAGGAGGACATTTCCCCATTTGTTCTATGTACTTTTGCAACATATCAAGTCTGCCCATAATCATGAAGGGGTATGAACTTAGTTGGAGAACCATATTTAGCACCAATAAGCTTGTAGCTTTTTTTTTTTCCTCAAAAATCAAATAGCTTGTACATATCTGTTACCGGAAGAAAGAGAGACTGTTGTGGAGTTCATTGTCACTAAAGTATAGTCTGTAAATATAGAAGAAATGGGCTAATTGTTGTATTCCTTAGTACAGAATATTGCTTAAAATTCTAGCAGCCATGACTTATGACCTCAGATATTAAAGAGGTAGACAAAGAATTCTCTCCCAATGCCAGTGAAACCTTTTACCATAGGAGATTTTAAAAGTCCCATCCATTAGCGTTTGGACCTTGGACTGGATTCAAGAACCCAATTGTCTTTTAAGTTGCTGTTTTATGCTATGAAAGCTTTGGGAGCTGGTTAATATTTCTGTGGTATGTAAGGCTATTTGATCAAGAGAATGAATTGGTATAGATGATACAAGGTTCTTTCCAACTCTGTCAGACTAGGACTCTTAACTTTGATACAATTTACTTATTTACATATTTACTTATTGAAGTACAGTTGACACACCATGTAACATTAGTTTCAAGTGTACAGCATAGTGATTCCACAAGTCTATACATTGTACTATGCTTTCCACAAGTGTAGCTACCATCTCTCACCATATGACATTATTATAATTATCACAAACTAAATATTCCCCATGCTGTACCTTTCATCCCCACAACTTATTCACTCCATAACTGCAAGCCTGTACTTTCCACTCCCTTTTCTGTCAATCTTACCAGCCCCCTCTCCTCTGGCAACCACCAGTTTATTCTCTGCATTTAAGGGTCTGTTACTTTATTTTATTTTATTTTTTTGGTACTCAAATTTGACCCCAAACTATCCAATATTATAAGTGAGAATACTTCTGTTATTTGTCATAGTAAAATCCATTGGTAACTTAGCTGCAAATACTGAAAATATGTGTAATTCTATGCATTTCATGAACTCACAATGATGTGCATATCTTTAAAATGCATATAAAAAGTAGTACAGGATCAAGAGCAGTTGTATTAGAACACTGGTTATTAGTAGGATCAAAATAGACCTTAGACTGTATGATTTAAAAAGTCAATTTCTGAATAGAGTAAATGGAATTACCTGAAAAAAAAAAATGTATTTGATTCAAAATTCACAATTCTGACTTCTTGGAACATTCCTGGCAAGTAAGTTTTAAGTGTATGCTGATTCAACAATTTATTGGGTTACTAGAAGAATCCTTTGACCATTTTAACTCAGAAAGGAAAAAAAAGTGGCAAATTGCATTAGCCATATCTGCCACAGAATTGGGCACTGATAGGATATATGATAGGAATATACCAGAGCCAGAGATGAGCCAAACCGATCTGGGGATAGATGGGCTCCTTGAGATCCAACATTTTCATTTTACAGATGAAGTGGTAGAGAACCAGAAAAGTTATTTGAACTGTGCTTTAAGTCATGTAAAATCAAATACCAAAGCTACTTCTAGAGTTCAAGTCAACTGGACTCCCTACCCCAGTCCGAATGCTCTCTGCTTTGTGCTTTTGTTTCCAATTAAGGTGAACACGAAAATGACAGATACAGAACAGCCTAACTTATATTCTGGTTTACTGTTGAGACATCAACTGAGATCATTAGCCTATGCTCTAAATGCAAAATAACCTTACATGGATTAAATGGTTAAAAGAAAACACTGTAAAAGAAAGGATAGGTGTACATGTGTCTAGTTTGGGGAAAGGAAAGCACTTTCTAAGCAGAAAGCCATGGAAAAAATTACGAAGAAAAATGACAAATCTGACTCCATGTGACTTTTAATATGCCATTTATAAAAAATAATGTAAACACATTTAAAAGGAAATCAGAAAAAAAAATACACTAACCTCCATGGGTAAGGTCTTGATGTTCTTAATAAAAAACAAAGAAATAAAAAACGTCTCTCTAAAAGGCAGAATATAAGAGAAAAATCTATACAAATTCATACATTATCTAGAGTAAACCAAACCTAAACAACACAAACCATGAAAATATTCTGAGGCATATAAAGAAACAAATGCATTAAATTAAATAAGATAGGCTACCATCTTTCTCTATCAGATGTGCAAATGTTTAAAAATTGCTATCCTCTGTAAAGCTGAGGGAGAATCAGAATTATTGCAGTGTTTGTATGATGTATTCTTTCTAAATATCCACTGTCCCCTCTAGCAGCTCTAGCGCTCTAGTGCCCCTGGCTGTGCCCTTCTGAGGGAGGAGTAACTGTCTCAGCTCATTATATTGGGCTTGAGCACGTGACTTGCTTCAGCCAATGACATGTGAGCGGAAGTGGCACGGTCTGTATCCAAGCACCCGCATTAGAAGGCATCACGTGATTGTATCATTGCTCTTTCCCCTCCGTGTAAGAACAGCGTGTCCCATATAAAGCTGCTGCTTCAGTCTGAATTTCAGAATGAAGGAGAAACATTGACAAGAGCCCAAACTGACCTAGTCTGTGAGCAGGAACTCAGCCTTGGTTGTCGAACCCACTGAAATGTTGATGTGGTTTTACTGAAGCATAACCTAGCAAAAGCTAATACAATGGGAGTATAAACAGCATAACATTTATTAAAAACATTTCAGCAATATATATCAAGAGGCTTAAGATTGATACTACTGAGTTACAAGTTCCCGTTGATGACTCTGGGTGCCAAGAGGCTTATTGCAATATCACCCTTGATGCTGACAACTGGAAGCAAGCCGAATGTCCAAAATGAGGAGAATGATTAAATAAATTATGATAAATACATAGTCTGGAATCTTAAAGAGCCATTTAAATGGTATTTACAAGGAATATTTAATGGCATAAAGAAACAGTCTCTATATAATATGAGGCAAAAAACAGTGTATCAATTTGAAAATGCAAAATGATGCCAAATTTGTAGTATACAAATGCATATGAAAAACATTTAAAGGGAAATATATCAAACATTTATGAGTGCCTATCACTTGATCAGTGAGGGAAAGGGTTGTTCATATATATATACATATATATATGTATATATATATATATATCTCCCTATATTTTAAAAACCATTAAAAGTAAGGGTGTTTACTTTTATAGTCAAAAAATATATACTTACACACAGACATACACACACACACACCCAGACTGTCCTCATTTGGCACATGAGGGAATGCGATCTCAGGGATGTTGAGTAGGTCCTAGAGATGCCAGACTTAGACCTAGTTTTACCCACGCTTTTGACCATTATACATTTATTGCTTTAATATTATACTGTCTTGACTGGTATGTTTCCACTCAAATATCTTTATCATGCAGATGACAATTAACTGTTAACCTACTCACTAGCTTATAACAAAATTGTATCAAAACCAGAACAGATACATAGGCCTTATTTTATAATTCAGATTCTTAACACTCATTCATTCATTCAAAAATGACTTAGTTAGAAAGCTGTCAGATTCTAAGAACTATGCTAAGCACAGGAGATTCAACAGACATAAAGAAAGAAATGGGCCATGTCTTCACTGGGCTGAATTCAGCCAAGTAGATACACTACATTGTTCTTCTTCGCACCACCTTCTAATTGTAAGTATCCCCTTATTTCATCCCCCACAACATCCCTCCAATCATCAGAGTGGTTTTTGCATTATAAATGCTTAGTAAATATTATTTGTGTATGTTTATTTTTTTTGTTTGACTTGAAATAACCAAAATCACCTGGCAGAATGCTAAGCACTTTATAAAGTATAGGGTTCCATTTATTTAAGTATAGACAGGAAATGAATCCTGAATTTTTTTCCATGTAATTTTCTATAGAATCATTAATTATCTCCATCTTTCTCCATGGACGGACTTTCGTTATCTTTCCAAAATGTACTTTATAAGCAATGTTTTAATGGTATGCTGTGTTTAATGTTTTAATGAACATCCTTCTACCCCTAATTGTGCGCTGGTATAGAGTAACATCCAATAAAGAACTGAAAAACTGCTTTTTGAACATATTTTCTTTTGAGAATGCCTTTCCTGCTGTGTGCTAATAAACTCATCTTTAGTCTTGATAGAATCCCTCAGACACTTTTCCTCTCTGAAGACATTCTCCACCCATTTATCTGGTTGGCATTCATATCTCAATGCCTACTCTTAGTTTTCTGAAGGCTGCCATAACAAAATACCATGGGCTGGTTGGCTTAAACAACAAAAGTTAATTTTTTTCTGACTTCTGAAGACTGGAAGTCCACGTCAGGATGCTAGCAAGTTCGGTTTCTTCTGAAGCTTCTCCTTCTTAGTTTGCAGATAGCCACCTTCTCTCTGTGTCCTCACGTGGTTGCCACTCCATCTTTAGGTTATCTGTATCTTATCTCCTCTTCTTACAAGGACAGCAGTTCTATTAGATTAGGGTCTGCCCATATGACCTCATTGGACCTGTTTAAAGTTCCAATCTCCAAATCAGTCCTATTTGAGTATGGGGGTGGGGGGAAGGTTAGGACTTCAATAAGTGAGTACAAGCGCACACAGTTCAGCACATAATAGTGCCACTGGTTTGCCTGTCTGCCCTCCTTTCTGGGGTCTGAACCCTCCGAACGGCAAAGTCAATTCAGTCAAGGGTAGATGTTTACCCACAGAATATAGACCCCTCCCCTCCAAAACAGAATAGCTTATCCAAAATCATGGGGGCGGGCAGGATTTGACAGATTATCAGAATGGAGAGGAAAATCAAGATTTACAGAACTGGTAGACTTAAGCAATGTTTACATACTATATATCCTATTATAAAATTGGATACTTTAAAACAATTGACTCATTGGGGTGCCTGGGTGGCTCAGTTAGCTAAACATCTAACACTGGATATGGGCGCAGGTCATGATCTCAGGGTCATGAGACTGAACCCTGTGACAGGCTCTGTGCTTAGTGCAGAGTCTGCTTGATATTCTCTCTCCTCTCCCACTAGCCCTCCCTCTGCTCACTCTAAATAAATAAATAAATAATTCTTTTAAAAATTGACTCATTTTTTTTTTCAGTGCATTTAAAATGAAATTTTGGGGTGCCTGCCTAGGTGGCTCAATCGGATAAGCATCTGCCTTCGGCTCAGGTGATGATCCCAGGGTCCTGGGATCGAGTACCGCATCGGGCTCCCGGCTCGGTAGAAAGTCTGCTTCTCCCTCTCCCTCTGCCTGCTCCTCTGCCTACTTGTGATCTCTATCTTTCTGTCAAACAAATAAATAAAATATTAAAAAAAATAAAATAAAATGAAACTTTACATTACTACCACAACTTTTTGAAACACAACATCTGTTGTCGCACACAGAAAATAACATTATAAATAAATCCAGAATTATAACGATGATTATTAATATAACGACACATGCACACATGCGTCTCACGTCCTGCCACTTACCACAAGGGCTAGGTGAACCACAGTGTTGGAAAAAGTTTATTAAAATAAACCTCTTTAAGAGAATTTTCAATCAGTCCATTTTCCATTATGGCTGTCTTAACCAATGCCATGTGTCCAAATTATTACAAGGAGGAAATCCCGGTTTGGGATGGAGACAGAGAAGAGAGAATGCTGGGGATAAATATTTGGAAGAGCATCAGTCAGTGGAACAACTTCCCCTGGCATTCTGCCTCTGTACAACGGCCATTAGAAAGAACATCATCACAGTGGCAATACTAAAAGGTCAGTCCCTTTACTCAGAAATAGGTTCCTCTTAGTTCGTGCTTTAATTTAAACTCAAAAATAATAGAACTCTATTTTAAGTGATTAAATACAGATTAAACATTTCCCCTACAATCTGATTTCCTCTGTAAATTTGCTCAGCAAATCCTTTCCCCATAAAGAGTAGAAAGCGAAATTTTTAACCAGCTCCAATTTGAATGAGGACTTTAAAAGGTTTTGCTTAAAAGACTCCTGAATTCCTAGTCCTAGCTAATTTCAATTTGCTTTGTGACCTTGAACAATCATTTAACTTAATTGAACCTCAGTTTCCAACCCTGTGACACAATAGGACTAGACCGGTGGTTCTCAGAGTTGAGATCCCTGGAACAATAGCGTCAGCAGGGCACTTGCAAGTAATGCACATTCTCAGGTCCCACCCCAGACCAACTAACTGCTCCAGAATCTCCAGGGGAGGGTGCAGCAATCCATGTTTAAGGAGCCTTCCAGGTGATTCTGATGCTAAAGTTAGAACGTCACAGGGTTAGAGGATCTGAAAGGCTCTCTCAGCCCTGCCATCTGTGAAGTGCTGTGATCTTGTGGTCTTTGAATGACGGAGCAAGAGACCCTGTGTTGCCAGCGGGAGGGAAAACTGGCTGGGCTGAGCCGCTTGGAGAGTGAATTTGCTCTCCAGAGGAGAGTCACCTGGCCTAACTAATGACTACAGATCCCATGGGGAGAAAAGCCTGGGAAGGGTTTCTCCGGCCACCTGGAAAGGAAGCAGTGACAATATGGGAGAAGTCTCTCCTGTGCTTAGGGATAGGCAGAGGCAGGCAGATAATGTCTTCATCACGAACAGCTTGGCATGCATCATGCATTGTGTGTACAAACAGAAGTGGGATGTGATTTGGCCCTAGGAAGAGGGTTCCCAGAGATATGAAAACTCGCATACACCGTTGTCCTTATTATTTTTCTTCTGAATTTTAGAAAGAGTGGCGTTTGGGGAGGTAAATCAATGCAAGACCAAGGAAAGAGAAAGTTCCACAATAGCCAAAGCCACAAGGCATTTTCTGTCCCACAGATTCCTGAGGGAGAAACGATTTTCCCAGCAATCAAATTCATCACAACCCCAGCAGAGTCTGCGCAGATGAAAAAGAGTGGGCGGGAGCTGGCGTGGTGGTAGTGGCAAGAGAGCGCGACAGAAAGGAATTCTGGCGCCATCTAGTGGCCAACGAGAAACGACACTTGTCCTAACAGTCGCATCCAAGGATGGCTGACTTGGAAGCTGCTTGTTTAAAAGAATGAATGCTTTTTGGGGGCGCCTGGGTGGCTCAGTGGGTTAAAGCCTCTGCCTTCGGCTCAGGTCATGGTCATGATCCCAGGGTCCTGGGATCGAGCCCCACATCAGGCTCTCTGCTCGGCAGGAAGCCGGCTTCCTTTCCTGCCTCTCTTCCTGCTTGTGATCTCTGTCAAAAAAAAAAAAAAAAAAAAAATGAATGCTTTTAATACGGCCTAATTGCCATTCCCCATGGAATTAAGTCAACCCTGAGCTCCCCACCACGAATGAGCACAAAGTGACAGCCCTGATGGTAAAGACAGAGTTTAGCTCAGTCCATCCTTGCATTTACTCCAAAAAGCAAACACCAAGGAAAGAATCATTCCCCACTCTGTAGATGAAAAAACTGAGTCCCAGGGGGATGTGACCAAAGGCCACATAAAGCAAATGACGGGGACAAAATGTCAACCCAAACAGTTGTGTTCAATACCAAGCCCTAGTTCCCTCAGCCACACTCAGAAGTGCCCTGGTAAGTTCAGGGTATGTGCAAGCCAGAAGTCTGCCCCTTCTCTGAAGCATCACCTGAGCGTGCCAGGGACTCTGTGGCTTTCGAATGACAGAATTAAAATCGATACTTCTACTATTCTTTCCCCCTTTCGAATCTCTCCTGTTTTCCATTCTGAAGAATACAGGGAGGAGGGGTGCCTGGGTGGCTCAAGCAGTTAAGCTCCAGACTCTTGCTTTTGGCTCAGGTTGTGATCTCGGGGGTCCGGGATCATGGGATGGAGACCCTATCTCACTCTGCACTCAGCGGGGAGCCTGCTGGAGATCCATTCTCTTCCCCTCCTTCTGCCCACCACCCCGTCCTCTTTCAAAATAAATAAATCTTGAAAACAAAACAAAAGAATGCACAGAGGAGAGCAGTCCGTTCCCTTCCACACCTGTAAGCTGGCTGAGCAGCTAGGATTTAAGCACGGGGAACAGCTAGGTGAGCAGATAGTCTCCTATAAAATGACCTACCCAATCAGCTGGAGAAGACTGCAAATGCTTACATCCTTTAGGGACCCAAGAAATGAGTAAGGTTCTTCACTACATAGAAAAATAAAACTCTTAACTGAGCAAAAAATCCTTGATGCCTTGCTCTGTCCCTACACCAAGTCCTGAGGACCGTGGCAGCAGATACTCGTCTTCTTCCCGTGGCTTGAAGCAATGCCCCACACCCAGTGTATTTATTTATGACACAACTACGGAAAGCAGATTGTGGCACTGTGCCCATTAAAACTCCCCAGTGGCTTTCCACTGCACCCTTAGAAGAAAACAGAAATCTTTCACAGCAGCCTGGGGACCCTAGGAAATCCTGCACTTGCCTCTCACTCCCTCGTTAGGCCATTTTCTGCATTATTCACACCTCTCTGCCACCCTAACCTTCTGACAGTTCCCACTGTGAGCCACGCCAGGGGCTGCCTCACCTACTGTGCCGCTGACTTTTCTTAATACCAGAAAAAATTCTTCCTTGAAGTGCCGGCACATTCCCTCGGATCTGTTGAACTGTTCCCTTCTCAGAGAACCCTTCCTCTAACTCATCTGCTATGTTGTCCTCTTCCACTCTCTGCCACATCGGCCTTCCTTTTCTCTCTCTTCCTCTCATGTCCCACTCATCACATAAAAAAATTACTTTATTTGATCGTTCCCTTATTTATTATCCGTTACCCCAACTAGAACACAGGCTAGGATAGAAAAGATGGTTTCTGTCGTATTTGCCATAGAGAACTGAGATCAGAATATATACTTTATTTCATCTCTGTTGTCAGGACTCAATACAGAACCAGATCAATGGATATTGGCTGAATATATGTTGTCACTTCATTTGAGGAAACGTGAAACAGAAGTTCAGTAGGAAAAGGTAGTCTTTGCAGAAAATAGTGCTGATTGGTTAACTGGATATCTACACTTAAAAAAAGAAAAAAAAAAGGATGTGGAACCCTGCCATTCTCAATGACTGCTGGTGGGCTCTAAATTAACCCAGCCACTTGGGAAACTGTTTGGTAATATCTTCCTTAAGTGAACATACTGACCCTATGACATCATAATTCCTTTCATGGTTCGTACCCAAAATTGTATGTGGGAATGATTCCCTAAGAAGAGATACAAGAATGCCCACAGCAGTAGTACTGGTGATAACCATCAATATTACCACTGGCACTATTATACAACCACTAGTAGAATTAGTAATGGCCATAAATTGGAAATAAGCTAAATGCCCCCAAACAGTAGAATTCATAAAGTGTGATATATGCACAGAATGAAATAGTACGCAGGAGTGAAAAAGAATGGATTCCTGACATACCATACAACTTCACATAAATTCCACAAGCCTAATGCAGAGCAAAAATCAACTCTATGGGGGTGCCTGGGTGGCTCAGTGGGTTAAAGCCTCTGCCTTCCGCTCAAGTCATGATCTCAGGATTCTGGGATTGAGCCCTGCATCGGGCTCTCTGCTCTGCAGACAGCCTGCTTCCTCCTCTCTCTCTCTGCCTGCCTCTCTGCCTACTTGTGATCTCTGTCTGTCAAATAAATAAATAAAATCTTAAAAAAAAAAAAACACTGAGAAATTAAAAATCAACCCTATGTAAAACAGTCTGAAGTGTATTTTTCCCTCTAGTTAAAGTCCAAAAACAGACAAAACTAATTTCTGGTGCGATGAATCAAGATCATTTTACCTTTAGGGGAGGCAATAGACATCTGAGTGTTTGTGCTACATCTTAGCGTGCTGGTACTATTCTTTTTCCTAACCTGGGTGGTAGTTACAAGGGTGTGTTGCCTTTGTGAAAATCCATCAAGATGTACACTCTGGATTTGTGCATTTTTCTGTGTGTAATTATACTTCAGTTAAAAAATAAGGTTAAGGGGTGCCTCGGTGGCTCAGTGGGTTGAAGCCTCTGCCTTCGGCTCAGGTCATGATCCCAGGGTCCTGGGATCGAGCCCCGCATCGGACTCTCTGCTCAGAGGGAGGCCTGCTTCCTCCTCTCTGCCTGCCTCTCTGCCTACTTGTGACCTCTGTCTGTCAAATAAATAAATAAAATCTTTAAAAAAAAAAAGTTTAAAAAAATAAGGTTAAATATTTCTTTGATGAGGGAAAAGAATTGGAAAGAAGTGTCTGCAGGAAGGAAGAAAGACGGAGGGAGAGAGAAATGGAGAAAAAAAGAGGAAGAAAATAGTGGAAGGGATGAAAGAATGTAATTTTGGCTCACTTTTGGGATTTGTTATCAAACTATTATAACTTCCACCACTTCCCGACAGAGACCTCACCATCAGCCCCACCCAGGTCTGCTGCGCTCCATCCTCACTACTTCTGTTAAGTCTGCCTGTCACAGGGGACCCCTCTCCCGGCCACTTCCTCTACCCATAAGCTCCCTCTCTGGAAAAGGTAATGGACATTCCAGGCAGAGCCCAGAGTTTTTTAAAGCAGTTCCCTCCTAATCTGTGGGAAAGCCATCCCTGGGAAAGAACAGAAGCCTGGAGCATGTGGATGCCACCAATTTGCTGAGCCTCTGGCTCTTGGTTTGGGTTCAGGTCTGATCCCAGGGTCCTAGGATTGAGCCCCGTGTCGGGCTCTGCCCTTAGTGGGAGTCTGCTTGAGTTTCTCTCTCTTTCTCCCTCTGTCCCTCCTGTGCACCCCACTCCCAATCTCTCGCTCTCAAAAAAAAAAAAAAAAAAGATGCGTAATGCTAACTTGTCACTAGCCTAGCCTAACTCCACCGGCCTAATCACAGAGGTGCATCATCATGACAAAGGAACACTGGAGTCAGATCATCTGAGGAATGATGTTGCAAACTGGGGAAAATGTGGTCTGCGGGGGATAAAAAAAAAAAAGTAGGGTGCGTGTGTTCTGGGAACACGCACAATTCATTCAGCTCCCCTCTCCCTCGACCTCCCCCCATCTCGTAACAGGAAACCCCTACCGCTGAGGTCCTAAGAACTTACAGTTGTAGAAGTGAAGGTTGCATGGCAGTGCTCCAAGTTGTTTCAGCTAGATGAGGTTGCTTTTGTCTAAATTAGCAGGACCCAAATCCTGCTGCCATTAGACTCACCTAGGAGCTTGATAAAAATGTATTCCCCGGGGCGCCTGGGTGGCTCAGTGGGTTAAAGCCTCTGCCTTCGGCTCAGGTCATGATCCCAGGATCCTGGGATCGAGGCCCGCATTGGGCTCTCTGCTTGGCGGGGAGCCTGCTTCCTCCTCTCTCTCTCTCTCTGCCTGCCTCTGCCTACTTGTGATCTCTGTCTGTCAAATAAATAAATAAAATCTTTAAAAAAAAAAAAAATGTTTTCCCCAAACTTTATCCCAGACTTACCGACTCAGAAACTCTGGGGTCTGTGCTATTCAGTGGGGCTCCCTGACTTCTCCTCAAGCAGCAGAGCACGGGGATCTAGGGGTAGAAGGTGTGGAAGGGGATGTATTCTGTAGTCAGGCTTCAGGAGGAATCCCCATTTGATCATATCCTTGTTGGAGAGATTTGGGCAATTTATTAAACTTTCTCAGCCCCACCTTCCTTATTAGCAACACAGAGATGATAATTGGATTTATCTCTTCGTGCTGCTTTGAGTTTTAAATGAAATGCTGAGTCCAGCCCCACATTTGACAAACACACAGTGTTCAGAAATGTCATGTATCCTGCCCAGCACCGATGTCGAATCAGTATTTGAAAACCACTATTTTAAAAGACTTTCCCTCTTTCATGGACACCGGGATGTTGGCACAGCGATCATCGGCTTTCACTGAGTGTTGACAAATTCACAGAGCTCGAAAGGTCTCTGTCCACATAGCCCGACTGCATTTTGGGATATTTTCCTAATAGATATTATTAGACGTTAAGAGAAATGAGATTCAGATCTCTTTAGCTTTTTATATAGCACTGTGCCAGACACACAGTAGGTGTGCAAAAATAATATTGCATGAATAAATGCATGAATTCACAACTGAAGCATGCACAATCATAGCACAGCACTATTTCCTAGGGTTACTCAACCATATAGTTCAGAGCACAAAGAAGGGGAAGAAAAAAAAGCATCTGACCAAAATTCTCTCTGGAACACTTAAAACTTCTCGGGTTACCAGGTTTCATAAATAAAAATACAGGATGCCTAGTTAAATTTGAATTTCAGATAAACAAAAAAAAATGGTTTTTAGTAGGAGAATTCCCCATGCAATATTTGGGGGCATACTTAGACTGAAAAAAAATAATCATTATTTATCAGAAATTCAAATTCAACGAGGCCTCCTGTGTTCCACGTGGTCACCCCGAAGACCCGTCTAGTCTAGCGCTGGAAATGAGAAACTCTTAAATATGTCAGAGGTGATAGTTAAGAAAAATAAAAATAAACTTTGTACTGCATAAATATCTGATTCACTCTGTGTGTGTGTGTGTGTGTGTGTGTGTATGAGAGAGAGAGCGAGAGAGAGAGAGGCAGATAGTCTAAGGTATTCAGTAAGATTTTTGCCTTTTTTAAAGCCTTTTATGGCAACATGTAAAGGGTTAGAATTTTAACCATTATGTGTACTTTCCTGACAGTTTCCTGGTGTTCCAGGTTCCAGCTTTTCAGGTTCCAGCTTTTCAGCCAATTCTTTTCTTATGCTGGCTTCTCTCACTGAAATAGAAGCCCGTGTTGTAGCTAACAAGTAATTAGCCTTCATAAGAGGTGTGTAAACAAATCATTGACTCATGAACTTTCTAATTGTTCTCACCTATTATTTGATCTGAGCTCATAATGCTGCCAAAAGAGAGATTCAAAGCTGGCGGGGGATTCAACAGATAGTCTTTAAGGCCCTTCTAGCCAGGAGTTATACATTCATGTACATTTGCATACATTCGTGGATAATCACATTTGCGCAAACGTATTTTTTTTTTTTCCTAAGAACTACACTGTCCAGGAAAAAAAGCGCTAAAAACCATGTTTAAATGGGAGTTCCATGAAACTAGAGACTAGAGAACAGACATGAGACTAGACTCTGCGGTGCCCCTGCTGACCTACAACGACCACTTTACTTAATGCCATCTCATGACCTCCCCCATTCTTTGCCTTCTTAATCCCCCACACCCTGTTTTTCTTTTTTAATATTTATGACCTCCTAGCCTGCTCTAAAATTAACTAATTAATTACATGTATTGTTTATTTCTGCTCTCCTCTTAGAAGATAAGCTCATCTTCAATAAATGGCCAGTTTAGGCACAGATCCTGCCTTAAGTGGAAAGCAGAACAGTTGATGGCAAGAATATTTAAGACCTCCTATTGCCCACCCAATACTACTGTCATGACCCATGCTCAAAAATACCTAAAATCGACCTGATTTTGCAAATACCCTTATAGATAGCACCAACCCCCAACTTCTACTCTCAGCTCCCATGAATAATTCAATAGGATGCAATGTAAGATATGCAATAAATATGGATCCCGATGACCCGTGTTTCAACTCCAGCTCAGGTAACAGCTCCATAATCTCAAACCAATCACAGCAGAGTCCATCTCCCCAGCTATGCAGTGGAGGGACGGTGCCAACTGAGCTCAAAATACTTCTATACCTAAAGGTATTCTGATTTAAAATTCCTAAAACATCACATCAATAGTACGCCTACTAGAAACAAGAGGCTGAAATAAAATGGTGTGGGACTCTGAGAAGAGGCAAGGCAAGTGAACTCATGACATCACAAGAACCAGAGAAAGTGGGGCCTATTAGAAAACTGTGTTAATTTTACCCTTCGTAGTGGACCAGCTCTTGGATAGCTGGATCGAGAGATTTAAGAAAAAAACAAAACATAAACAGTATTCCCAACCATTAGAAGAAGCAAATATCGATTTAAAGTCATTTGTTATAATTACTTTAACCCATGATTTTGTAGAGCTAATTACTCTATTTTTATGACCTAATAGTGCCTTGTTTATAATAATGACTATAAATTTCAGGGCTTGTTGAGAACAAACATGAGCCAAACCACTAATCACTGTGCACACAGTATCTAATTTGAAGCTCACGACAGTCCCTGTGGAGTTATTGAGTATGATACCTGTTCACAGGTGAACAAACAGAGGCTTGAGGTGATTCACTAATGTGGCCAGTATCATATGATTTGGAAAACAAGGCTAGAAGTTGAGCTAGAATAGTTGTCGTGAGGGCACCCGCCCAGAACCCACGATGAAGTGACTTCTGTTTGGTCTGGCAGTAATTATGCTGTGTTACAGGTACCATGCTGTATCTTTCTCCATCACTAGAATTATCTCTCCTTGAGCACAGATGGGGAGACTATCCCTCACCCCTGTCCATCTTTTGTCCAAGGGAAAGTCCTGGTGCATTCATAGTAGGGGCAGAATGTCTGTTGTGATTTCTTAGAATTAATAATAGTTATTTCTATCTTTTCACCCAAAACTTGAGAAGTGTGTCCACATCATACTTTGCTTCCCTAATTATGCAAATGCATTAAATTATATAACCAACAAGACTTCAAGTTCTTAAAAAAAAAAAAAAGAGGAGAGGAGGGATGGGATAAAGTTTAAATACTGGCTTAGGCTATAGATATGTAAGAAAAGGACTGAAATAATCCTGGAAACAGTGACTTAATGCAAAATTGATTTTAAAGGCCAAGAGAAAGTCCTTCAGCTTAAAAAAAATTCATTCATGCATGTACTCATTTATTCTATAGATAAGCATCAGATGCTCGGAATTCAAATGTGAACAATAAAAATGTGGTCTTTATCCAGAAGTCTCAATCCTTTCTTATGCTGGCTTCTCTAACCAGTGGTCTACAATGTGTTTGTGAGTGTGTGTGTGTGTGCTGGAAGAGGAGTGGAAATATGGGGAGGGACACACAAGGAATGCTGATTTCTAGCACAGCACAAAAACATTCTAGTAGAAAACTTCAGAGGCTAATAGAAACCAAGATCAAGGGCATTTAGCCCAGAGTTCTCATAGAAAAGTTGAATCAGAAAAGACCTGCTGTGAAAGGATATCACAGTTAAGACTAGAGGAGAGGGGCGCCTGGGTGGTTCAGTGAGTTAAAGCCTCTGCCTTTGGCTCAGGTCATGATCCCAGGGTCCTGGGAATGAGCCCCACATCGGGCTCTCTGCTCAGCGGGGAGCCTGCTTCCTCCTCTCTCTCTGTCTGCCTCACTGCCTACTTGTGATCTCTGTTTGTCAAATAAATAAATAAAATCTTTAAAAAAAAGAGACTAGAGGAAAAATAAGAGTTCGTAAGGGGAAAGAGGATGAGGCTGGCTGCCACTATCTTTTTGCCTACCAAAAAGCCATCCTTAACTTCACATTTTATTTTTTTAATTTTTTTAAAGATTTTATATATTTATTTGAGAGAGAGTGAGAGAGAGCATGAGAGGGGAGAGGGTCAGAGGGAGAAACAGACTCCCCGCTGAGCAGGGAGCCTGATGTAGGACTCTATTCCAGGACTCCTGGATCATGACCCAAACTAAAGGCAGTCGCTTAACCAACTGAGCGACCTGGGTGCCCCTAACTTCACGTTTAAAAAAATATATATTTATTTATGGGCGCCTAGGTGGCTCAGTCACTTAAGCGGCTGCCTTCAGTTTAGGTCATGATCCCAGGGTCCTGGGATTGAGTCCCACATCTGACTCGCTGCTCAGTGGGGAGCCTGCTTCTTCCTCTCCCTCTGCCCTTCCTCCCTGCTCATGCTGTAGCTCTCTCTCAAATAAAATAAAATAAATCAATAAAACTAAAAAAAATAGAAAAAAATATGTATGTATATATGTATGTATGTATGTATTATGTATTTGAGAAAGAGGTGGGGGGATGGTGGAAGGAGAGGGAGAGAGAGAATTCACAAGCAGCCTCAAGCACTGAGCATGGAGCCCCTTGGGGGCGGGATCCCATGACCCTGAGATCATGACCTGAATGGAAACCAAAAGTCAGATGCTTAACTGACTGAGCCACCGCAGTGCCCCCCAGTGATTTCACTTTTGTTCAGAGAAGTTGAGTCTTCCGAGATATCAAGGTAAGCCTAACACAAGGAAGACAACATTGTGACAAAGGTCTCTGGCTACCTGTTTTGAGGGAGGCATGTCCAGAGAACCTGACTGCCTCACACAGAAGGCTGCTCTGCAGGTCCGAACGCCGTTGTCACACTGGATCTGCGGTAGTGTCTGGTGACCCCAGGGCCGGGGCCAACGTGATCATGGAGCCAACTTCCTCAGAGCCCTTATACTACGGAGTGGCTGAGTCGATGCTAGCAAACATCCATTTTTAAAACCTATCTTCAAGTAAGGAAAATAAAACTGTGTTTAAAGCCACCATGGTGATTCTGTTACTGATGGCTGAAAACATTTCCAGTCAAAAGAGGGACTATGTCCCAATCAGACAAGGGGGTGGTGGCAAAAGGCTGGAGGATACAGGTATGTCAGGATTTTTCAGGATGCAAAAGAAGTTTCAGAGAAGTTAGAGGGTCCCAGGCAGGTGGGAAGGAATAAAGAGAGAGAATCAGAGCTTGCCTAGTGTTCATTCTCTTTAATTCAGCAAATATTTAAGGAGTAAATATTTTCTTTCAGGTACTATTTTGGGCACAGGGGATACAGTCCAAAGAAAACAAACAATCCCTCTTCCCATGGAATTTGCATTCTGGGGGTTAAGAAGTGCTGGGTTTGGTGCAGTTTTAAATAAAATGAAGGAAGATCGAATTGAAATGGCGAGCTTGCACAAAGGTAGGAAGGAGATCGGAGAGACAGCCCCATGAATATCCCATGAATATCCCTTCCAGGCAGAGGGAGCCCAAACAGCAAAACCCTGAGAAGAGACTGTGCCTGGCACTTTCAAAGGGTCAAGAGGCAAGAGTGGCTGGAGAAAAGTGAGTCTCAGAGGGAGTCCTGACAGGTGAGTTCAGAGAAGTACTAAGGAGTAGAACAATGTGCTGGACCCTGCAAGTCATTCGGGAGGGAGGGGAAGTCTTTCCTTTTTATTTAAAATTAGCTGCAAAGACACTGTGGGGCTTTGATCAGGGGAGTGGCGTGATGTGTTATGTTTCACAGGAAGACACCTGTGACATTCAAAATACACACAGGGAAATGGGGGCAGAAGTACAGAGACCAGCTGGGAATCTCCCTTAATAATATGCACATGATAATAGTGGTTTGGACAAGGCTGGTCTTAGTAAAAGTAGTGGGAAGTGTTTGGGATTTCTAGTCTCTTTTTATGACTGAATGCCAGGGTTTCCTGATGGATTGAATGTGAGCTATGGGAAGAAGACAAAGAGTTGAGACTACTTCTAAGGGATATGCCCTGAATAACTGAAAAGCTAGATTTGTGATCTGTAACAATAGGAGATACTGTGGGGGGGGGGGGGGGGGGGAGGGTGAGTTCGGTTGTAGATCTGTCTATCTTGAAATGTAGCAAAGATATGGAAGTGGAGATGTCAGATACATGAGTGGACATACGAACCTGAAATTTAGCAGAAAGTCTTGGGCTGGGTGTAGAAAGGTGAGCCATCTTCCAAATACAGATGGTATTTAAAGTCATGGGACTGGAAGACATCAGCAGGAGAGTGAGAGGAGGGAGGGAAGAATATCAAAGACTGACAGCTGGTGCATTCCTGTAATAAGAGATGACAGAGATGAAGAGAAGCAAGCAAATAAGACTGAGAAGGAACAACCTGGCAGAAAAGACATGAGCTATGGTGGACCGGAAGCCAAGCGGAGCAAGCATCTCAGGAGGGAGAGAGGGAAAAGTGAGTTGGCATCACAGCACGAGTTCGTTAAGGCTGGTTTTAGATCTCAAATCTATGGAGTCTAACTCCAAACGTTGGGGAGATGATACAGCGATGTCACCAGCCCCTGTTTGCTTCACTCACAGACTCAGTGAGTCATCAGAATATGTTCTATTAATTTCACAGTATAGAGAAAGCTCAAAGTTGGAAATTCACATTCTGGAAGTGAGAGAGATTAGTGGATGTTCCGGGCATAGTAAACCATCCTTCCACCACCCCCCTTTCCCTTCCTTCTTTCTTTCCTTCCCTCCTTTTTCCCTTCCTCCCTCCTTCCCTCCCTTTCTCTCTCCCTTCCTCCCACCCCCTTCCTTCCTAGATAAAGCGGTCATTCTACAAAAATGACAGACTGCTTTGCCAGCCAGTTGATGAGCCAAGATCTCTCAGGAAGCATACCAGCAGGATTACCAGCCCTGGTGAGTCTTTATCATAGAACCATACATGTCAAGTAATGTGAGAAATTCCTAAGAAACACAGGAGGTAAAACTAGAGAGAGAGTTTAAAAGTCTCAGCTTCGTGCATCATTAATGAACAAGAAGGAAAAGAGAAACCCATCTCTCTTCTGTGCAGAGAAGTGATGGAACAAGGAACTCTTATCATACCACTCTCTGTGCTTCATAAAATATGAGTAACTTTTGGCAGCCAGTCAAAATGAAGAGAAAATATGCAAAACACACAGTACTCTTCTGCATATGCAGGGTGAGATAGGAGAAACAAGAACTTCAAGGTTGATTTGCTGAAGACGGGAAGGTAAACTAGTATATAGACATAGACATAGACATATATACATATATATAAACTATTCTGGATGTTGCAGCAAATGTCAAACACATTTTTTACACTGACTATCTTAATTTATGTCTCCACATGCTACTTTTGGCTCCTAAGGAATAAAATTACCTTTCATCAACCTTTTTTTTTTTTTTAATCTCATGTCCATGAATTTTGGTACCAAGAACATTCAGGAAAAAAACAAAACAAACAAACAAAAAACTATACTATGCTTTCCCTTAATTTAAGAAAGCCCTCTTATTTTTCATAAATGGAGAAATCAATTGTGCAAATATGAAACAGCTCAAGATAATTTACTATTTTCAAATATTCCAAGGCACATTAAAAGCATCCAGGAATATATAACGGTTGACAAAATAATTATTTGTGCTTATAATGAATCATTAATAAAGGTTCCCTAAGGACTTCTAACCTAACACACTCATTTAAGCCTATTTAAACAGGATTCACAAAAGGTGGTGTTTGGAAGGAGCTATGGTGATAGAATTACATTTTGTTAAACCCAATTATAAATAAAATAATTTAGTTTGTCTAAGATCACTATACATAAATTGTTTCTCATCATTGTTGTCATGATAGACTTACTGCCAAACCCGACTGGACTTCTCCAAGTTCAGCGCAAGTTAAAGAAATTTGATTCAAGTTGGGAGTTTGTATTATGTGTGGAAGGAATGTATTTTGGGTTTGATCTATATTTTTACTGGAGTTAACAATAAATCTAGAAAACAAAACAGCAATTTTTGTAGCTGGATAGAAATCTTAGAGATTACCCAATCTAAACACTTAATTTGATTTAGGTGGAAAATTTAGTTCAGAGAAGCTAAATGACTTACCTAAAGTCGCACGGCAAATTAGCACAAATTGACAGTTCTGTTTCACTTGCTGAGAGTAAGAGCAATTTTCTCAAGCAAGCCCCTCTGTTCTATGTGTGAATTCAGTCTAGCTAGAGATCTCCAGTTGCACTGCTCTGTTTTCTAATGGTTTCCCAAGAAGTAATGCTGGTATCCTTTGTTATTCTTTGGTCTAGCCATGATGATAACCACTTAGGTTTATGCAGAACTTAACAAAGTTTCTATCTGTAAAGCTTTCTCACATCCATTCTCTAGCATGGTCTCCTACATGAGTACGAACAGATGGAATTAACCTGATAGCTAAGAGGGAAACCAAGGCTCACATTTAAAGACTTGCCTGAGGAGGCTCGTCTAGACAACCATGGAGCTGAATTGAATCCAGGTAGATGACTCTAAAAGAAGTTAAATGACCTAAATCCAGTTCCAAATTTCAGTACCTACATATAATAGACAATATTGCCCTTCTATGTCAGTGGTTTGAGGTCTTCTAAATCCATTCAATTCCTCGCTAAGTTTACTGAGCTGAAAGAAGAAACAAATGAGAAAATCCAGGTTTAGGTTTTGTAATTTATATGCATACGATGCTTGAGCTTCATTAGGAAAAAAAAAAAGAAAGAAAGAAAGAAAAGTTTGTTCCCTCCCCCCAAGCTTTCCTTCTTCCAAAGTGCTACTAAATAAGATGGTTTATTTCACGTGATTGATTACAGGAATTCTGCTCATATATCCAAGGGCTGACATTTTAAATCACATCTTCTTTTCAATTGAAGGGAATGAAATGATTTTCATATCTTGACATGATTGATTATTTGGAAACTGAAGCCAAAAATCTTTAAGAGTTCAATCTATAGCTCCCACCAGCTGATAGCATATTATCAAACCTTATTAAAATCATGCATGACTTACAACTGCAGCTTTATATCTGACAGTAAGCAAATATAATGGCCTTCTGCCTTCAGATTGCACTTTGTATTAATGTGGTAGTTGATATATCTATTTATGAAAGGATTATAGGTGATGTAAATTTTACCTTTACAGATAAATGGTAATTCCTTTGTGTTTAATCTCCATAAGAGACTGGGGGAATCTAAAATAGTGTTGGGGCTGAATGTTTATCAGAGGCAGATCTATAGTTTCTAAAAGCAAACTGCTAGTCCCCACAGGATACCCTCTTCCTGCTTTTTCTAAAGGTCTCTCCCTTTAATCCAAACCCTGAGAAGAATCCCAGCTATAAAGATGAGTCATCAGAGCATACAAACTGAAATTTATACACTCTGGTGTAAGTCAACTTATCACAAGAGAAGGTTTCACTCATCTAAGCTACACAGCAGGATATGGAACATAGAGACTAGCCGCTGTTCTGAGGGTTGGCACATTTATGGGAAGATCAATGCCTAAGTTATCATTTCCCCTGCTTTAATTATAATTCCAATTTTCTTTTTGGATGGTGCAGATCAAGTAAAAATAGGCTGTGTCTCTTCATTGTAAACACAACCCCATAAATCTGGGCCCCGTCTTTGCTGGGTTCTATCTCAGGCATTCCACCCAGCTCCTGTGTACCTAGAACTAATTTGGGTTATGAGGTTGAAGTGTCAAAGAGCAGGTCTAATTACCTAGTGGCCCTAAAAATAAGAGGACAGCCACATTATCCTAAAGGAAGCCAAAAATCCAAGCTTACATTCTGCTAAAAAAGTAAGCAAGTAAAAACCACCCTTTAAAAAAGTTATTCAGGAGTGCCTGGAAGGCTCAGTCAGTTAAGGGTCTGACTCTTGATTTCAGCTCAGGTCATGATCTTGGGGTCATGAGATCAGACTGGTGCAGAGTCTGCTTGAGATTCTCTCTCTTTCTCCCTTTGCCCTTCCCCATGCTTGTGCATGGTTCCTCTCTCTCTCTCTCAAATAAATCAATAAAAGAAAATACAATTTAGAGAAAAAATTTTAAAAATCAAAAAGTTATTTAACACACTACCAACATCTTGAAGGAAAGAATCATGTCTCTTTTGTTTATATACTTTCCGTACCTCTTACAGATGGGCCCTGGATTCTCATCTTGCACCTTACAAGGTGTAGTACTACAGATAGGATAGTGAACAAGAACGGTGTGTAGGTGCCTCTGTACCCAGAGAGTTTACAACCCAAATGATGAACACTACAACTAAACAAGAAAGGATAATAAAAAGTGATGAGTGTTGTATTAGAGAAAAATAAAGCTTAGGACAGGAACATAAGCAAGGGCCCCTTTAAAGAATGCTTCATGGATATGGGGAAGATGAAGCAGTACCCCAGAGGATCTGGTACAGAGGCAGGGAGGAGGAATCTAGGAAAAAGGAGCAGCCTGTGGAAAGCTGCTGTGATGAGCTGGTCCTAGAGCATGGCTGGTTTGTTCAACACAACCCAGAACAGGAATGGCCCTACAACTCATGATGGAAAAGGCCCACCTTTTCCTGAGGTTAGTAATGGATGGTCATTAAAGTGTTTGGAGCAAAAAAAAAAAAAATATTATGTGACCATTATTCTGTTTTAGGATGTAGCAGATATGCAGTGAGTCTGAAGAAACAAAGGAATAAAAACATGACTATTATTTATGGTGGGAATGGCTAACATTTGGGGGCACTTCCAATTCTCCAAATTTCCCCACCAAAAATTCTCTCTTACCCTCAAAAGACCTATTAGTGAAAATGATTTAGATACTACACACATTTCAAAGATGAGAAAACAGACTCCTAGAAATTCAATGGCTTTCCTAAATGTCACAGACCTAGTTAGTAATGGGTCACTATTTGGTATGTCATTCTGTTGCCAGGTCCCCAAAATGATACTGTACCCTAAGATTCCAATAACCTGATAAAAAATATCAAACTGGAAAAAAGAATTGTAGATTTCATGTGCTGAGGAAAATCTTAAATTTTGTTCACTTATTATTCGATTACCTTGAAGATGGTGTTATTGTTCAAAACATCTCAAGAACTACTTGGACATTATAGTATATAATATATATTATATACTATATTATATTATATACTATATATATTATATACTATATATATTATATATAGTATATATACTATAGACTAGTATTTATTAAATTATTATACTATTTATTAAGTATTACATATTATATATTATATTAAGTTATAAATATTGCTTATTATTTATTGAATGTTGAGTGTTTTGTGTAAAAGTTTTGCTATTTCCATGGTTGTTTTTCATTTGTTTTATTTTGTTTTGTTTGGGGTCCATGGTTGGTGACATCAGACAAAAGGATGACTGAGCTAGCAAAGGTCACTGCTGAACTAACAAAATGCATCAGACAGAAACACCTTGTGTGAAAATACCTACAGTACCAGAGGTGACTATGAACAAATTTGCCCTTGGGAATCTGTGGGAACTTTGGGGGAGAGTTGAGACTTCCAGAGAACACACATTGGGGGTCAAAGTGCCAAAAAATCTGGAAATTCTTGCTGTAATCTGGGCTAGGAAACAGTCACAGTGAAATTATACTGTGGATCATCCTATCATAACATTTACTCTCTTCCCTAGCAAACATCATGACAACCATCATAGCACCCATTCCCTCCGTGGCGATGACTTATATATTTATGTTGTCAACACTGATCCCACTGCTTAACACTAGAATCGCTTCTCCAAATGCCTGCCAGACATTTCCACAAGGACGGTCCCCCCTTTCATATTCAATAGTACCGAAATTCACTCCTTATTCCATTGACACACACTTGTCCTTATGTCTTTCAGTTCATCATCATCATCAGTCATCAGCACCAAACCCCCCAACCAGATATTTTACAGCTACCTTTGTCTACACCCTATCCAAATGACCACCCACTCCTTATATATGAGGAATTTCTTAAGATCAGTTACTTCTAACATTCTTAATGGCCTGTTCCAACCCCCTTCTTTCTATCCCCACCACCGCTGCCCTGGTAATTTAGTCCCCCATCATTCAAATACTTGATATACAGAATTGTTTCTCTTATACTTGGAGATCCATTTCTTCAACAGTCTCAGCTTTCCCCTTATCTTACTAAAATAAGATTAAATTATGTCTACAGAAAAACCTGTAAATGAATGTTAATTGTAGCTTTATTTGTAATAATCCTAAATTACACACAACTGAAATGCCTTCCTTTCATTAGTGAATGGATAAAAAAAAAAAAAAACAATTGTACGTGTACACCATGGAATAATACCCAGGCATCAAACAAAGGAAATACTGCTACATGTGGTGACTTAGATCTCAAGGACATTATATAGCTTCTTTTAGTGAAAGAAGAGTTCTGTATACTGATTTTGGTAGTGGTTACACTAATCTATACATGTGATAAAAATCACAAAGCAATATATACATGTACAAAAGAATGAGTACATGTAAAAACCAGTGATATCGGAATAAGCTCTGTGTTTTATTTAACAATATTGTACCAAATTCAGTTTCCTGGTTTGGATATCATACTACAGTTATATAAAATGTTACCACCGGAGAAAGTTCAATGAAGGCCAGGAAAAGTTCGTACTGTTTTTTGCAAATTCTTATCAGATCTTAAGTTATTTCAAAATTTAAAAGTTTAAAAAAAAGGATTATCTTCTTTCTAATCCTCTCTCAATGTTTTACTGTCTTTCCTTTGACTTCAGGATAAAGTCCAATGGACGAGCCTGAGATTTAGGGTCATGGTTTGTCTCTCTAATCTCATACTTCCATGTGCTTTCCTTGTAGTTACTTCAATATACTCGCATTCACTCCCTGAATAGGTTATGTACTTACTCTCAACTCTGTGCTTTCACTCCTATCACCCTTGATCTTAAGGGTATTTTGCATGCATTACTTTATGAAGTCTTCACGATAATCTCTAATGGTTCTTACTTTGCCCATAGGTACAGCCGAAGTCACTGAAACTCAAGGAATTTAGATTACAGAGCTAGCGGAGAGTGGGAGGAAGGTAAGATTTAAACCAGGTCTTTTTGGCTCCTCAGTACCGTATTTACTTATATATGCTGATGTTCAGATTACTTGCTTACATGCCAGACTAACGTGGTCCATGCCTTATGCTTGTAATTTCCTGTGCTGCTGTATTACATAAAATAGGTATTCAGTAAGTGACTGAGGAATGAAAGTGACCTGAGCTCCATGATGTACTATTTTAGACACATGCTAATCATCATTTTGCAAATTGAGTTGAAAGGGTCCTGATAAGTGTAAATAAAGATTTAAAATAAAAATGATTACTTAGTGGAAACAAGCTAGGGATCTGAAATTAGTGGACAGGTCTTGAGTATTTGCAGAAGCTTCTCCAGGCCTTCAAGAAGATCTGGCACCCACAGAGATGTGAGCCACACTGGAAACCATGGGCTTAGCACTAAAAAGCATGGCATTTCCTGTCTATCTCTTTCTGTAAAGGGAGCCTCTATTGTCTCAGCCCAGGGCAAGAGACAGGAGACATGAGTCAGCAAGCAGTCCAGTGTGAAATGCGTAGCAGGTGTAGGAAGCCCCACAAAGTCTTCATTTTGAACTTTCCATCAACCTTTTGGAGTTAAGACAGATTTCATCTCCAGGAACCAGGTTAATCAATGGCATATCAATGTCCATCTACCTATTCGTTGTTGACAACATGGAGTGGTGCAGTTAGTATATCACAACCCAAGAACACATACATACACGGTGCTGCAGTTTTACAGGCTTTGTGGGATATCTTGAACCCTTTCTAGGACCCCTAGTACAAAACCTTTGATGTAGATGGAAGTGCTTAGTTTGAAGATCAAAGAACTAAGCAATAACACATTGAGCCATTTATTTTATTTCCCAACCCTTTACTTTCTGACTGACAAATGAGAGCAAATAAGTTCACTACTATATTGAAATGATTAAAAAAAAAATCAGGAAAAAGAGGTATGTGAGGGTATCATGTATACTATAAAGTTATATAAGATACCAAATATGAAGACAAATATTTGCCCTTCTTCTTCTTTTTTTTTTTAATATTTGCCCTTCTACACTGAGAAAAGGTAATAGCATTTGAAAATTACTGAGCACTGGGAGAGTTGTGAGATCCAGAAAGAAAAATTGGTTTCTGACTTCCCTGTTTTCTCTAAATTCAGTCTAGTCCCAGTACACGAGAATTCAGATGACAATGATAGGGAAGTATTAGAACTGTTTCCGAATATTCTGATCTTCTTTGTAGGCACATGGTAAGAATTTAGACATGATCCTATGAGTTATTTTGCCCAATGGTATGTAAGAAAAATTATGGTTATTATTCCCAGGTGGAAGTTTTAAGAACCAGGATGCAATGTACTGTATTTCCTCTTCTGCAACATTGATACTGGAAATGCATCTAGAGGTAGAATCTAATGAGATGAAACTCCATCAGTCTGAATGCCTGAGCAACTACAATAAGCATACTCCCCTCTGACCAATTTTACACATGCAGTGTGAACAAGAAGTAAATTTGTTAAGTCTCTGTGGTTTTGGACTTGTTTACTTTCACACATAATATAGCCTATCTTGATCTACACACATTTTATCAAATGCCATGCCCTGTCCAGCTTCTATTCCCATCCCCTATCCCAGTGGGTTGTTTTCATGAGCTCAATTAGGTATTTTAAGCTCCTAACATATTTTAAGATCATCCAGGAACAGGACTATATCTTATAAACGGCATATAAATGGCATCCAAAGATGGATGCATTACTTCTCTCCTTGTACAGACATGTGCCGTATTAAGACCTATATTGAATTCTTTCCCCCTTGAACCTGAGCTTGCTTTAGTCACTTGCTTTACTAATAGAAAGTGGTGGACTACCAAAAGTAGGTCATAATAAAAGGTAAAACTTCTCCCTCAATGCTCCCCCAAACAGCCAAGTTGCCCTGCTTGAAAAGTCCAAGTCACATAAAGAAACCACATGTAGGGTTTTCAATGGACAATTCCTGCAATTTACCAGCCCTAAATCAGAATCAATTTCCAGTCATGTGCATGCGCCATCTTGAATACCAGCTAAGTAAAATCCTCACATGATTATAGGCCTAGTCAACATCTGACTGCAATAACCTGAGACCCCACTTGAGAACTTCCTAGATGATACCAAGTCATCTACACAATAAGGAGACATGAGAATTATGACAGATAATGTCATAAAAACATAAATAAAATGTTTTAAGTCACTAGGTTTTAGGATTGTTTGTTTTATATGGCAATAGATAACCTGAGTTGTGTGATTTGTTTAATGGTTACATAAAATGGAAATAAAAATGCTATCTCATATGATTGCTGTAAAGATTAAAACTCCATAATGTACATAGTATGCTTTGCATAGTGTCTATAATACAACATGCATCAGTCGAAATATTTTTGGTCATTAAAAAAGACATCTGATGAATCACTGAACGCCACATCTGAAACTAATGATGTACTATAAGTTGGTTAACTGAATTTAAATAAAACTAAAAATAAGATTTAGAAAAAACCCTCAAATTTTAGTGGATTAAAAGAACAACCTATATTTCTCCCTCATTCTACTTGTCCATCAGGGTTGAATCTGGTCACTCAGGGACCCACGATGATAGGGGAATGAGTATCTTGAACTTGGTGGTTACCTGTACACGATAAAGAAGGGAGCTCTGGGGCTCAGACTCTGGCACTTAAATGTGCTGACTGGGAACAACACACACCACATCTGCAAATAATTCATTAGCCTGAATTGCAAGGGGCAACAAGTAAAATCCTACCATTTGCTCTAGAAGCAGGAAGAAACTGAAGCCATTCTGGCTAACAGCATGATAAGCTACTCTGTTTGTTTCCATGAAATTATTTTTTCTTTAACATACCATACTTTACTGATATGTTTTGTTCTCTGCCTCCCCCTGCTAGAATATAAGCTCTATGTGGGCAGATATTTCTGTCCGTTGTGCTATGTCCAAGCACTCAGCGACAGCAGAAATATAAAAACTATTTCTATATAATAGAAATATAGGTTATCATCCTCCTCCTTACCATAAATCTTCATAAGAGTGACTCTGTAAACTGTGGTCTTTCATGATACTTAGTAAGTGACTAGAGAGGCAGAGCCCAGAGAATACAACCGGGAGATGGAAATTAAGCATAAATATCTAAAAGGCTTTCTCACTTAAAAAGAGAGAATTCTGGGGGTGCCTGGGTGGCTCCGGCTCTCTGCTCGGCGGGGAGCCTGCTTCCCTTCCTCTCTGCCTCTCTGCCTACCTGTGATCTCTGTCTGTCAAATAAATAAGAGAATCTTTAAAAAAAAAAAGAGAGAGAGAATTCTGAATAATTATTTCAATTTTAAAAGCACAGTTCATTTTATTTTTTTATTTTTTTAAAGGTTTTATTTATTTGTTTGTTTGTTTGTTTGTTTATTTACAGCATAACAGTGTTCATTGTTTTGGTTGAGGAACAAGGTGGTGGGTAATAGGGAGGGCACGTACTGCATGGAGCACTGGGTGTGATGCCAAAGCACAGTTCATTTTAAAAGCACGGTAATTATTTTAATTTTAATGGATATATGTATGTGACTCACCTATCAAGTATCTATGCTCTGGTATGACACAAACCCACGTTGGGATCTTGGCTGCCCAGTTCACCAGCTATGTGATTGGGTTATAAGCCACAGGTATGAGGGGTGCCTGGATGGCACAGTCAGTTAAGCAACTGACTCTTGGTTTTGTCTCAGGTCATGATTTCAGGATCACTGCACTCCATAGTCAGTGAGGAGGCTGCCTGAGATTCTCTCTCTCTCCCTTTGCCCCTCCCCCCACTCTAAAATAAATAAACCTTAAAAACCTCACTTCTTATACATTCCACTCTTCATTTTCTCAGTCTGACTTGAAAGTGTAAACTCACCTGTGTTTGGAATTACCACTGTCCCTCCCATTGCTCCGATTCAGTGCTCTCCTCCAAGCCCTCCTGCTCCCTTTTGTTATGGAGAAATACCCCAGCCCAATTGTCTCAGTGGTCCAAAGAGTTCCGGTAAATACCATTAGGTAGATGCTGCTATCTTCTCTGCACATCCTGCTCTCCTCCATCATGCCCCCCACTTTTTGGTAGGACTTGAGAGCTAGATAAAGAGGTCTTATAAGGACAACAGGTTCTGAGAGGCAGAAGCTCAGTGGAAGCAGGGTGTTCCAAATCAGAAAAGAGAGGGCATCAAATCTTCCAGCCATCCTTTTGTAACTGGCTCTATGATATATGAAATTAAAGAAAAGGCAATGTGTCATCCATAATACACGATGCTTTCCTGACACACAGAGCCGTCTTTGGTTTACTCAAGAATAAACATGATCACTGAGCTGCACACGAAGAAATGTTTAAAATACTATAGACCAAAAAAAAAAAAAAAAAAAAAAAGAAATCTTTATTTATATGTTCTAAAACAAGGGTAGTCAGGTTTTTTTCTTTGGGTAGTGGGGAGGGGAGGGTGTTGCGAGAAGTTATCTTTGCAATAAAGACTTTTTGTTGCCCTTCCAAAGAGAGGCAAAATTAACTCAAAAGCCAGGTCTTAGACTCACCATACTTCTAATGGTGTGAATAGCATATTCCAGCCCCTCCCCTTTTACTTTCATTGGCAAAAAAATAAAAAAGTATAAATTTAAATCTCTGATTATATGATACTTTAGTTTTTATTGTCCTTGTGGCGTATTTCTACTGGACATATAAAAATAAGATCTTTACAATATCGATAGTTCCTATAGCAGGACAAGTACAGCTCCAGGTAAAAATAGATCAAGTGATTCAACTGATGTCATCACAACCTGTCTTTTTCTTCTTGGGGGGAGGGTAGTCTTTCAGCTGTGGTTTCGTCTATAAAACTTCCTACTCAGATTTTCTTCATGTGCTGGCAAAGATGGCCATTGGGAGCCTCAGGCTTACCTGGGTTTCGGTGCCCACTATCGCAGAAGGAAGTACTGGTTCTTGGTGGATGGTTTCCAGTTTTTGATCAATCTGGCTTTAGCTATATTCCTATCCTGAATCAATCACTGTAATTAGACTTCTCCAGCATTACAATTGGCCAGCCCTATGTCATATCCCTTACTTCTGTAAGGTGTACACTTAGATCCACCAGAAATTCAGACTGAAAATTGGAGCAGGTTTCCTATGCTGGACAAAGTTATTTTCAGTACATTTGTGTGTGTGTGTGTGTGTGTGTGTGTGTGTGTGTGTGTGATTAAAACAGCCTTTTGAGAAAAAAAATAATTTCTAAGAGGTAGCTTAGGAAACTAGAAAGATACGAGTCTTAGAGGCCAGGAGTTATCAATTTCTGACTTTTCTAAATTGTTTAGCTCTGTGCCTTCAGTTAAGCTAAATGGATTATAATAACCTCAGTTTCTTAACCTCCAAAATAAGTATGACATGCATAATTATAACAGGCATTAAATAAGACATAAAAATAAGAAACAAATGTATGTTGCTGTAATACCACTGTGTAATAAACAACCTCAAATTTTAGTGGCTTAAAACAAGTTTATATCTCAACTCTATGGTTTGGCTATGATTCTGATCTGATTGACTGGGCTGGCTCTTGGCTATACGTGTACTCACATCTGTTCATCATGTTTCCTCCTTCTGTGACCAACAGCTACCTAGGGTATGTTCTTACGGCAGATGGCAGAAGCATAAGAGGATAAGACAAACCATACAAACACACCTGATGGCTCTGCTGACATTCTATCTGCTGACATCTCATAGGCCAGATCAAGTCACATGGTCAAGCCCATACTGGAGTAGACAATTCACTCCCCCTACTCTGCTCAGAGGCTTTGAAATGTCACTGGACGAGGCTGCAGATGTATAATTCTGCCACAGAGAAGGGTTGAAGAACTGGGATAACAACCCAAATTACCACAAAACCATAGCTGGCCATAAATGTATATGGATATACATATACGATGTATCACTATAATTCACCCTTTGGAAAACCACATTAGGATTTAGGATAAGGGATTTATGATTAGAGAAAGTGGCTGACATCTGAGGTAACATTCTTCCTTGCCTATCTGCCTCTATATTTTTTCCTGTGATCACCAGGGCTCCATAGTAGCTTTGCTACAGTCTTCCACTTCTGTTGGCACTTTACTTACAGTATTTACAACCTGGCTTTATACCACGGGTTTCCTGAACCTGCTACACTTAACCTGGATCTTCTATCCTCCCTTCCTGGTAACAATAAGAACAGGTAATATCTGTCATGGCCATTTCTACAGCCCAGCATAGTACCTATCATATAGGAGGTGGTCACTAGATAGTCATGGATTCCCCAGAAATAAACCCACAATTCTATGGTCAATTAATCTTTGACAAAGGAGGCAAGAATTTACAATGGAAAAAAGACAATCTTCAACAAATGGTGTTGGGGAAACTGGACAGCTACATGCGAAAGAATGAAATTGGACCACTTTCTTACACCTTCACAAAAATAAACTCAAAATGGATTAAGGACCTAAATGTGAGACCTGAAACCACAAAAATCCCAGAAGGGAACACAGGCAATCACCTCTCTGACATTGGATGAATCAACATCTTTCCACTTATGTCTCCTGAGGGAAAGGAAACAAAAGAAAAAATGAACTATTGGGACTACATCAAAATAAAGAGCGTCGGCACTGCAAAGGGAATAATCAATAAAACTAAAAGACAACCTACTGAATGGGAGAAGATATTGGCAAATGACATATCCAATGAAAGGTTAGTATCCAAAATACGTAAAGAACTTATACAACTCAACACCCGAAAGCAAATAATCCAATTAAAAATGGGCAGCAGAATTGGGGAGGGGAGGCGAACCATAAGAGACTATGGACTCTGAAAAACAACCTGAGGGTTTTGAAGGGTCAGGGGTGGGAGGTTGGGGGAACAGGTGGTGGGTATTAGGGAGGGCACGTTTTGCATGGAGCACTGGGTGTTGTGCAAAAACAATGAATACTGTTACGCTGAAAAAAATAAATAAAATGGGAAAAAAAATGGGCAGAAGAAATGAATAGACATTTCGCCATAGAAGACATACAAATGGCTAACAGACACATGAAAAGATGCGCAACATTAGTCATCGTCAGGGAAATGCAAATCAAAACCACAATGAGATATCATCTCACACCTGTCAGAATGGCTAAAATCAAAAACTCAAGAAACAATGAGCACTGGGAATGATGATGTGGAGAAAAAGGAACCCTTTCGCACTGTTGGTGGAAAGGCAAACTGGTGCAGACACTGTGGAAAACAATATGGAGGTTCCTCAAAAAATTAAAAATAAAACCACTCTATGATTCAGTAATTGCACTACTTGGTACTTCTCCAAAGAATATGAAAATACTAATTCGAAGGGAGACACATATACACATATATATGTATACATACACACATATATATCTCCCTTTGAATTAATGTGTGTATATATATATATATCCATCCTTGTCTTTATCACAGCATTTTTTACAATAGCCAATATATAGAAGCAGCCCAAGTGTCCATCAACAGATGAATGGATAAAGATGAGGTGTATGCCTCTGTGTGTATATGTATGTATGTGTGTGTCTCTATAACGGAATATTATTCAGCCATACAAAAGAATGGAAACTTGTCATTTGCGACAACGTAGATGGAACTAGACATTATAACGCTAGTGAAATAAGCCAGTCAGAGAAAGACAAATACCATATGATTTTACTCATATGTGGAATTTAAAAAGCAAACAAACAAAGGTAAAGAAACAAACCAAGAAATAGACTCTTAACTATAGAGAAAAAACTGATGGTCACCAGAGGGGGAGGTGAGTGGGGATTCGATATAAAAGATGAAGGGGATGAAGAATACGCTTATCTTGATGGACACTGAATAATGTATGTAAATGTTGAATCACTATAATGGACACATTAAACTAATATAACACTGTATGTTAACTCTACTAGGTGTGGTGCATAAACAATGAATCTTGGAACACTGAAAAAATAAAAACAAACAAACAAACAAAAAATTTAAAAAAAAAAGTCATGGATTCAGTGAATGGAGAATAGCCACTGTCACAAAGACCATTTGTGGTCTATTCCAAATTCACGCTCTAATTCTTAATAGTGAATAAATTAATTTTAGGTAGGAGGAGAGAAATCAAGAGCTTAAAACTATATTTTCTATCTTCCATGTGGCCAAGGGTGGTTAATGAAATTTGAATGAATTGTATTGGAAATTGTTTCCAAAGTTATTTTTAAAGGGACCTATCCCTTCGCCATGTCCCTTCTTCCCTCCTTTAAAGTGGTCATTTTTAGGTTATGAACAAACACTAGAAATAGCAGAGTCAAAAGCAGATAAAGAACCTAGGTCTCTTATCACTTTGTGAGCCCAGGACTATCAACCTCTGTACTTCTTACATGCGAAAGAAAAGCCAACCCTTGATTTAAGCTACTGTTTGGGAGGGGAACAGTTCTGGTACTTGTAGCTGAATAAAATGATGTCATAGATTCCTGGTTGATGTTCATTGGATCTGATTTTGAAAGTGGAGATATACTGAACTCTCACTGTGAAAGGAGCAGAGAGAGAAATAGAAACAAATTGCGGCATAGTGGCTTTCTTGGCCATAATTGAACAGGAAACATTGACAATCAAAATCACATCAACAGTAAGCACTTTCCTTTTATTTCTCTCTGCTAAGATTTATTGTGTGCTTTCCACAGACCAAGTGCTGTACCCTTTTATATATGCCACTTCATTTAATCCTCAAAATAGTCTTTTCATACACTCAGCATTATCTGTGTTATTTAATAAAATATTTACTACAAAACAAAGGACAAATAAGTTATTTGCCCAAAGCCATGTTGCCAGACCCAAACATAACCTGACTGCTAGATCCCATTGACATTTTAAACTCTTTATACTATGACATATTTTTAAAATGAGCAAGTATTGCTTGAAAGACAAACAAACCAAAAATAAAGAATTAATGAACATCTATGCTCTTAGGCACTGTGATACGTTCTTTCTTGACATTCTCAAGCTTTGAACAAGAACGACTGACCATCAAGGAAGGAGGTGGGTGCAGTTATGTTCCAGATGAACAGGGATGAGGCACCAAGCCATGTTATCCATTAATTATACCCCACGCACTGTGACCATCCAGAAAATAAGGGTTAAATTGATTTCTTGCCAATTCTTCACTCTTTAAAAGGGGTAAAGACATGATTATCATAATGGTTTTAGGATGCAATAGAGACTCCTAATATTTGAGACACTTAACTGGAAAACAGGAAACTGTCAGTGTCCTACTGGACAAGAAAAGAAAGAAAAGAAAAAGGAGAAAGGATAAGAGGGATAAATAACAGGGAGAGTCAGAGACAGCAAGGAAGAAAGAAAAACAGCCATACCTTCATCTCTAAAATTGGATTAGCAAATCCACTGACGTGCTTGAATTCTGAACAATTTCAAGGCAAAGTGGGAACATGTCTCTATCACTCATCGCCTGTTAGTACATAACACATATATTTCTATGTATATGATAAGGAAATGGAAAGGATTACAACTGTCCCACAAATCTCAGAAATGGACAGGTATCCCCCACTTCTCGAAAGCTCTCATTCACACCACTTTGCTTTTATGGAAAACCTACACTGGTACCTGTTTTTATTAACTGCAAGAAATTCAAAGAGGATTTCTGCTTTTATGAAAAAAGGGTGAAATGTGAAAACAGTGTTCAGTATTCACTGTGTAGCTCTTATGGACGTAGTGTGCACCTCAAGCAATGAGGGTGGCCCTACCCAGCTACTTCCCTGGAAATTACACTCAGCATCTCAGCATCAGCCACCAGAGTCTGAGCTGGGTCTGTGAACATGTGCTTTATTTCCATTTATTTTGTGCATCCAGTAGCAAGATGTGTCCTAAAGCAACAGAAAACCTACAAAGGGTTATTTTTGAGGTCTCAGAATACATGATTTCTTTCCTTATAAATTAATGCCAATTGCTTGTTTGCTTTATACCATTTCAGTTTACAAAAGGTTTCAAAAGAAACATTTATTTTCTTCAAGATGTAAAATATTATGTTAGGTTCTGTGAGAAGAAAGGCAAGGAAGATGAAGGTATAAAATGCAAACCATAAACTCAAAACTTTCATTGTCTAGAAGGGGGTGAGACGCAAAGATACTGTCACACATCTCCCTAAATTAATTAACTAAATTAGCAAATATTTAACAAGTGGTGACCTTATACCAGATGCTGTTCTAACTACGTAGGGTAAGTCAGTGAACAAAAAAGATAGGATTCACTGTTCTTGTGAATTTTATATTATAAAAAAATAAAAATTTTTAAAAAGGCACTGAACCATACCATTATGTATAAGGAGATAGCAGATACTTTCCATTTGCTTTCCAAAATTCACCAGCCTCATTGCAATGAGGCAGTGCCGTGTGACTAGTTTTAGTCAATGACGTATTAGCAGAAACAAGATGTCACTTCTGGGTTGAAGCGATGAAGAATCAAAGAGTACATCTAGTTCTCCCTCCTTCTCCACCTTAGCAAAGCTAAAATCACAGTTTGAAATGTGCCAGGACTGTCTTTAAGGTACTACATGGATCAGAAACCCCCATCAACCTACATGGGTTGGATATGGAACATGAACAAAAACAAAATCTCTCTGTCGTCACATGCCACACTGAGTATTTTAGGAGTGAAACACAGCATATGTTGACTAATACAGAGGTGCATTTCTTAACTATCTTTGTAGCCAGTGCTCCTAAACAGTGATCTATCAATAGAAAGTATTTAAGAAATTATTAGAATACAATTTCTGCAAGCAAAGTTTTAAAAAGGTTATAAAGGAAGGGATAGTTTATTTTGGCGTATAATATCAAAGAGGAGTTTGTGGGAATGGGTGGCATTTGAACAAAGAAAGTGTGTAGAATTCTGATGAGGACTGTAGCTTTTGGCCTTCACTAGACCTCGATTTGATTCCCAGGAGATCGACGACCCCTGCAAAAGTTACTTAATCTCTCTGAGCCTCAGTTTCTGTATCTTTATAATGGCCATAATGCCTAGCCCTGAGTATTCTGTGAGGATTAGATGAGAATACCACCAAAATGTTTATATGATTTGATCACAGAAAAAAATTATATAAGAATTTAGAGACATTGGCTGTGTGGAGGCAGTGGCGGTGGTGGGATGTTTGGATCTTAGAGTAGGAAAGTGTGAAGCTTACCTGGCAACTAGGTATATGTTCATTTTACCTACGGCTTCTAGCATTAGACTTAGTAATTGTACTTAGCATTTGTGCAACATTTTACAGTTCCAAAAACACCTCGGTGTGGAACATTTCACATGTTCTTCAGACCAGCTCTCTGAGAGAGTTCTTTAATGACTTAGCATTTAACAGATGTGCATACTGAGGTTCAAAAATATGCAAATAATCTTCAAAGCATATTAATGGCAGTGTTGGAACTGAAGCTTCTGTTTTTTGATAAAATACTCAATGTCTTTTTCATTAGGATTCCAAGCACCTTACAGAAGGAGCTCAGTACAAACCACAGAAACTTCTCTGCAAGGTGCCCCTACTGTTTCATTGGCCAAGGTTCATTTGTGCAACACTGGCCGACCCAGCTGTGCTTGTGATGAAGTTCTGCCTCAGCCAACCTGATGTCAGATTTCAGAAATCCTATAAAGTGGACTGCAGGAAGAAGTAAATGGCTATGACCCTCTTCTCCTCTTTATAATTACTTGTCTCCATAATTCTTACATGTATGTTTTCCCAATCTATCCATAACCTGAGGACAGGGCACCTGTTTAAGCAGATTGCTTAGAAAGCAACCAGGAGGAAGTGGACAAGTTAGCAGGAATCCCAACAACATTATTTCATCATAGTGACTTTAACTTCCGAAATCTCAGCAAACACTGGTAATTGCACTGACTCTTCTGTAAGTCTGGGTTATGCTAACATGTCACATGTTGGTTGGCAAGCAACTACACTTGTCGATTGTTCTCATATACGAGACATGACCCATACTGATGTGAGCTGCAGGTGCATAAGATCTCGGATGCTTCCAGTGAGAGCAATTTAAGGTCCCTGTGCCGTGTCACTGCAGCTTCACATCTCTGAGGGCTGAGATGTCCTCATGAGGTGAATGCTTTGAGTAAACCAAGACCAAATAAATATGATTTTTGTCAATAGGAAAAGTGTCAAGGGTGACAGCCGAGACAGCCATCAACCACTGAATAGGGACTCTCCTGGTTTTGTAGGACTTTAGGAAAGGAAGGTGCATCGTTTTCATTTCTCTCCTTCTGCTTCTAGGCCATCTCCTTGTTCAAAATTAATAACATCACCATCTTTAGAAGATGCCTCTCTCTTCTCCAAGACCTCTTCCAAAAACTCATAGGGCTGGATACCTGGCTCAAAGAAAACACTTGGCCAATGGCTTATCAGTCTGTCTCTTCTAACAATCTCAAAAGAGACAGGACAGACTTGGAGACTGGGGAATGAGCCATAGTTAGAGTAAAACTCTAACCTAAGAAACTACAAGTAACTATTTTCCCCCTAGAACTATCTTATTCCTTTGACTTGGCTGTTGGAACTTTTCCTCAGATTATGTGAGACACACCATTAACCTTCCAAGGTTTTTCTTCCATTTACTTAAAAGAATCTGATAAGGCTCTATCTTTTTTCCAGCCATACTGCCGTTAAGACATCAATTTCATTAGTTGAGGATAAAAGCTGCTGTCACTTTTCACTGGCCTTTCCTCCCTCAGCTGCCTATGCAGCCAGGGGCAAGACCTGATCATCCTATCCCTCAAATCCATTCTCCACTTTATACACTCCCTTCATTTAGGCTTTCATCTCTTAACTAGAGTTCCTATCTCTAGTCTCGCCTCCTTCCGTGAATTCTCTGCTCCAAAGAAGAATCAGTTTTAATAGGGGGAGAAATTAAGCCAGAATTACTAAGTCTCACATCTGTTCAGAGATTTCATATGCTCCGCTCATTTTATCCTTCCTAAGGATTATATCCTCCTCCTTTTTCTTTTAATCTTTATGCTCATTTGGCAGATGAAGTAACTAAGACTCAGACATGTTAAGTAAACTTCTCCTGGTCACATAGTTGCAAAAGATGAAGTCAAGCTTCAGACTCAGACAGACAGACTCAAGAACTCATGCTTTCAACCATTTGCTAATTTCTTCCCCCGTAAGATATGAGCTTAGAGATATTTTACAACCTACACATTAAGTGAGGGGCAGGGTAAATCCAGCTGTCTCTGACCTATGTCCTTCCCACTGTACTGTGTTTTGCTCATGCCCTTCCCTAGCTTAAAACTTCCGTTGGCAACATATTTCCTTTTACTGACATTAAGGCCCTTCAGTTTGGCTCTAACTAAACTTCCCAGCCTTTATTGCCCATCATCCTTGCCTTTCTGCCTTGTATATACACCACCTTTAACCTTTTTCTCTTGTTGCTCCTTTTCCTATTTTTTTAAAGATTTTATTTATTTATTTGACAGTGAGAAAAGATCACAAGTAGGCAGAGAGGCAGGCAGAAAGAGAGGGGGAAGCAGGCTCCCCACTGAGCAGAGAGCCCAATACAGTGCTTAATCCCAGGACCCTGAGATCATGACCTGAGCCGAAGGCAGAGGCTTAACCCACTGAGCCACCCAGCAACCCCCTTCTTTCATATTTCAAGCTATCAAACTCTAATCCATCACAGCTTAGCTTAAATGTTTGTGAACAGTCTACAAATACCCCATTGAATTCAAACTTCACTTATTCTGAAGAAAAACTTACATGGGGGCGCCTGGGTAGCTCAGTGGTTTAAGCCGCTGCCTTCGGCTCAGGTCATGATCTCAGGGTCCTGGGATCGAGTCCCACATCGGGCTCTCTGCTTGGCAGGGAGCCTGCTTCCCTCTCACTCTCTCTGCCTGCCTCTCTGCCTACTTATGATCTCTCTCTGTCAAATAAATACATAAAAAAAAAAAAAAGGAAAAACTTACATGGCTACTCCAAAATCTACTCTACAGGAAAACGTGAGGGGGGGGGGGAATTAATAGGAGAAAGAGCTAGCAAACTTAATTACTTAGCATTAATTCTCATGGAAGGAGAAAGAGTTCACATAAGCAAGGTCCCTTGAAGCTTAATCTTCACTTTTAACTCTCATATTCATTCTTGAGCTTCTCTAGAATTGGGAATGGTTTCTATTCTTCTTCATTATACCTCAGTAACTAAATCTCCATTGTGCATGTAGTAAAAATTCTGAAATTTTATTCTTTAAACTATGTTGTTTTATTTTTTTTTTTATCCACATCTTACTCTATGATTCATCTACACCATTCTCAACATGGCTTTGGATAATCTTAGTGACAGTAATGATGGGGTGCTCTACCAGCTTGAAGCAATCAATACCTAAACCGAGCCCTGCTATTCAATAAATGTCCTAACAACCTTGAATGTGTGAGTCAGTGGTTATTTCGCACTGGGGATTATCTGTGATCTCTACCAGGAGAAGAAGAAAAGTAGGAGAAGGTCAATGAGGGGAGAATAAAGAAATAAGAAAAATGACAAATGAAAGGACATAAGAACAATAAGCAAATAAGCAAATGAGAACAATAAGCAAAAGAGAGAGGAAGAAGAGGAGAGGGAAGAGAAGGGAAAGACTTAGGGATATAAGGAAAAACTGTAGGGAGAAGAACCCAGTCTAATTAATTCTTACTGTACACCGCATACCTACCTGTTTCAGATTCCCATAATGGAACCAAGAAGTAGGAAATTATATTCCCATTTTTCATATGGGGAAATTCAGAGTTGGACATTTTGAGAAAGTTCCCCTTGTGACTACAGTCTGGTAAGTGCCACAGCTGGCACTGAACGCTATCACATTCTGTGATCTTCATCACTCTGATGCATCGTCTCTCTATCGTCTCTCTGGTAAAACCACTGCTTTTACATCAAACGGTATTTATGCTCTTCATCTGCCCCATGGCAACACTACAGATATTTGTAGGAAGTGACATATTTCTCCATGGTTGTTTCTTCTCCAGTTTCATACCCTTTTTTTTTTCAATAGATTCTCAAATAATATTTGACTTCTACTGAACTTTTAGGTCACTGTCTTCAGTCAATGTCTCTCTCCCTGTGGTTTTCACTATAACCATCGAGACTCATGGGGTATTACTCACAGCTACTCGACAAACTGCCCAACAACTTTTCTTGTCTTGCAAAAGAGAGATACCAATAAACCATTTCTCTCTTTTCATTTGCTTGAAGCCAGGATGAAGCAAAAAACTATGGCCTTGGGAATCTTATTTAGAGAGACAATATAGCTTTGGTGACAGTAAAATTTGGGTTATAACCTTGTCTACATCACTTATTGTTTGTATGGTCTTGGTCAGATTATCCACAATATCTAATATTTAGATTATCTTTCAATAAAATCAGGTATTAATATCTATGAATAGGATGTTAAAAAATAATCAAGATAGTACATGTCAAGCAAAAGGCACGTAAGAAGCTCTCAGTAAATGGTCAACAGCATGTATTTTAGTAACAAGGTCCATTCATCCTCATTCAAACTGCATCAAACTATGCTCATTAGTGAAGGACACCTTCTATCTTCATTTCAAGCTATGTAACGACTTGGTTATACCCATGTTTTCGAGGATCATATAATGCATAAGTTAGACCTAAGGAGTTTTTCCCTATGACTTAAATTTATACTTAAATAAATAGCATGTGAGATAAAGGATTTTCTCTCTCGTCTATGGACAGCTAAAGGCAGAACTAGAAGTAGAACCCATGGTGTTTGCAAACCAGTCCAAATACTTGTATCTAAATCAGTTATTCCCAAGATTCAAACTTGGATGACAGAATGATGTTGACTAATGAGTTACCAATCCAAGTATTTTGTCTGGTTCAATTATTTTTCTTAAGTCAAATGAACAAGAATGAGAGATAACAGAAAGAAAATATATTTGTTGAAAGAGACGTTTGAAACACTTCTCAACAAGTCAACTAAGATCTCCTTGTCACCAAGTTTAGCCATACTCATGGTGGGTTTACCCCTTGGTGACAAAAATCAGATGACTAAGGTTTCAGACTTGACTTTGCCATTTGTGAGGTAACCTTGAGTAAGTCATTTCATAGCATTCAAGATTGTTTTATCATCTGAACAATGAATCAAAATACTGTTGAGATGATGCATATAATGAATTTATAATTTTATTTTTTAGCTTAGTTTTAATTTTACTTGATTACTGAAATAAATTTATATACAGTTAAGTGCCCAAATCTAAAGTGTAGGGTTAAATGAATTGTCACATATCTATACACTCATGTAGCCACATTGAGATTAGGATGGAAAATATTTCCTAAAGTTTTCCCCATAATGTTTTAACAGATTAACAAAGAAAAATACATGACACCAGTTACGGTTGAACATCATATATTTAGATATAGATATCTACATATATGGTATCTAGTTATTTGAGAAAGAGAGAGCGCATGAGCAGTGGGAGAGGCTGAGTGAGAGAGAGAACAACCGGTGGAACACAGAGTCTGATGCGGGACTTAATCTCACAACCCTGAGATCATGACCTGAGCTGAAATCAAGAGTTAGTGACTTAAACAACTGAGCTGCCTAGGTGCCCCAAACATCACATATGTTTGAGGTAAGTATGTCACATGTAGTATTTGTGACCCCTGCCATGTCTTTGCTCAGAAAATTCCATCTTTACCTCTCGTTAGTAACTACAGTTCTTACTTCTATGAACTACAGACTCACTTTGCATATTCCTGAACTGCATGTAAAAGGAATTATACAGCATGTGTTTCTGTGTCCTGCTTCTTTTGTTCAACGTAATGTTTCTAAAATTTGTCATGTTGCCGTACACATAATAGTTTGCTCTGGAATATCCTACAATTTGCTTATTCATTCCTAGATATATATTATTACCAGATTAAGGGTATTATGAATACAGCTAGGATGGTCATGCTTCATCTCTTTTGGTGGACACCTGCACTGATTTTGGTGATTATATACCAAAGAGTGTTAAGTATTGGATCATGGCACATGTGTAGCTTCAGGAGATACTCCCAAAGGGGATAAAACTATTTACATTTTTGGCAGCACATGAGTTTCCTCTTGCTCCACATTCTCACCAACAAATAATATTGCTAGTCATTTCAGCTGTAGCTATTCTGGTGAATGTGCATTGCCATCTCATTTACGTCTTAATTTGCATTTCCCTGATATATACAAAGAATGAGGAATTTTAATGTATCAGCCATTATATATCCTATTTTATGATGTTCCTATTCAAATACCTTGCCCATTTTTATTAAGGTTGTTTATTATTTTTCCAAGTTTTGTTATTGTTTATAGTGGAGGGTAAGTTCAATACCAGCTAATTCCTTATGACCAATTTGTTTTGAAGGTGATTTGTAAATTACAAAGTGCTGTTAAAACATGTCATTATTCATATCATTATTATTAATGGTATTGTCTTTAAATTTTTCATGAAAATATTATAATTAGAGAACTGGGCTTTCTGACTTTTGCTACCCTGTGTGAAATGTCACCGTGCCTTGCAAAATTGTATACTAACAAGAATATTTATTTGTGTAAGCTACCAACTTTTGTGAAAAGTTTCCCATTCTGCATAAATTATATTTTTTTCTTTTAAGATTTTATTTATTTATTTGAAAGAGAGAGAGCATGTGCAGGAGTGTGGGGGTGGGGAAGGGGAAGGGGAGAGAGAGAAGCAGGCTCCTCATTGAGCAGAGAGCCCAATGCAGGGCTTGATCCCAGGACCCCGGGATCATAACCCAAGCTGAAGGCAGAGGCTTTAACCAACTGAGCCACCAAGATGCCCCATAAATTATATTTATCTCTTTACAGTGTATACTTTCCAATCAAATAATATTTGAGAAACAATTCAAGTCATTCATGAGATATTTATTCAACAAAGTTTATACGTTAAAAGGTCAGCAGTGGGGGCACCTGGGTGGCTCAGTGGGTTAGGCCTCTGCCTTTGGCTCAGGTCATGATCCCAGGGTCCTGGGATTAAGCCCCGCATTGGACTCTCTGCTCGGCGGGAAGCCTGCTTCCTCCTCTCTCTCTCTGCCTGTTTCTCTGCGTACTTGGGATCTCTGTCTGTCAAATAAATGAATAAAATCTTTTTTTATTTTTTTAAAGATTTATTTATTTGACAGAGAGAGATCACGAGTAAGCAGAGAGGCAGGCAGAGAGAGAGGAGGAAGCAGGCTCCCCGCTGAGCAGAGAGCCCGACGTGGGGCTCGATCCCAGGACCCTGAGATCATGACCTGAGCCAAAGGCAGAGGCCTAACCCACTGAGCCACCCAGGCGCCCCTAAATGAATAAAATCTTTAAAAAAAAAAAAAAAGGTCAGCAGTGGTGCAAGTCCTAGAAGTAATAGAAAATAGTAGAAAAAGCATGAACTTTGGGAGTCAAAAGACCTAGTTTGGCATACTGGCTTTGCCACTTACTGATTACATAAACTTGGATTATTAGATGCCCCTGCTTATTTTCTTTTCCTTTGAAAATGAGCTGGGTCATAGTTTGTATTCTCCCTACTTCCAAGAATTATGACCAGGTTTAACTGATATTTATTTGAAATAATAGTGTTCTAATAAAACTACCATTTATTGCATGAATATTAAGTATCAAATTTTGATAAGGCACTACGATAATGTCTCATAAGGAGTTTTGTTAAATCTCTGCAACAATCCTATGATGTATATATTATTATCCCAATCTTATAGATAAGACGACAGGGGTCAGGTAGCATAGCTTGCCTAAAAGCACACACCTGAACTGCAAACCCAGACCTATTTACCTGCAAAAGAACCTGTGCAGCCCTCATTACTATATTTGTGGCACAATCACTAAGTCACTGTGAATGTAACCAGGTCTCAAAACTGAATAGGACAGAGAAACAACAATTTAGTCTTCCCTAGAATGCTAAAACATATTTTTTTCTTTTAGTCAAGGGGGAGAAAAAGTAGGTATTATAGACTTACTCTTTAATTTGAAAGTTCCATTCCCATTTAAGATATTTTATTAGGAAGGACTGCTTATGCTTTCATTGGGACAAGAGGGAAAGAACAGTGGGAATGGAAGAACTCTTATTCTCTGGGAATACCCAAATGAGATTAAACATAAAAGTGACTCTCTTTCCCTAGGATCACCAATCATGTCCAAGGAAAAGACCTACCCAAGAACCAGCTGCAGCCTCCATTTCAATAAACCAGCTTTTGGTTTCAGCAGAATATGGATTGCAGGATTATTATCCAGGAAGGCTATCAATGGTGCCAGCTTCCTTGTCTCTACACTGGGCCTCTGGTGTATTCATAATTTGTACATCCAAGATCCAGGGAACTGTGCAGTAAGGACATGCTGGGATTTATCTGGCAAGAGAAAACTGAATCTAAAGAGAGCTGTGTTCGCAGACCTCATCTGCCTGGTGTTGGTACAGACCCAGGGGAGGTAGAAATAGTAGAAAAGAGAAGGATACCAGACCCTAAGGAACACTATCTCCTGGCTTGGCAGGAACTGTGGCTTATCCATTAAGATATAGAGGACTTGGGAAAATACAATAATGTTAATTAGTAAAACTTTCAACCTTAAGTAACTCTAAAGCTTACAAAATACATTCCCACAAACCACCTCAGTCTTATAAGGGCCTCAGTGAGGTGTTTTCACTGCTCCTCTTCCCTGGGTGAGGATAGCCGGGATCAGAGAGGTCACATGGGCTACACTAATGATGGGCTGAACTCAGGCTCCCTGGTTCCCAGGTCAGTTCATTTCCCAGTACAGTATTCTGGACTGTTTTCAGGAAACCAGAACTGGAGAGTAAAGTGTCCTGAATCAAAAATCAGAGTCTGGGAAATAAAAAAACAAAACAAAGAGACAGAGTTGGGGGCTAGATGTTGTCACCCATGAGAGTAAGAAAATGTCCTAATTAAAGTCTTGGAACAGGGAAGAAGACACAAGTGTTCTATTCCAGAACAACACAAATGAGAGTGGGGAATTCAGTGGCATTTTGCAGGATGGAAGAGGCTGGATCTAGTATACCCCTGCTCTGTACAGAATCCATTATTGACCTTAGAGCTGTAAGAGTCTGAGTCACTCAGTGTCACTGAGCATGTATTATTACCTCATTTTAAACTGGAAACAGTCAAGGAGGAAAAGTAAAAGGGAAAGAAGAAGGAAAGCATGAAAAGAGGAAGCAGAAAGGAAAAATACTAAGGAAGATAATGTAAGGGAAAGGAGATAGTTACATGTAGGAAGAGATATAAATATACAGTAGTAATAAATATACAGTAGTATAAATATACAGTAGTAATGAGATGAAGAAGAATATAGGACTTTGTCCATAAGCAGAATAGGATGTTTGGAATTTATGTCACCATTCATATGTTAATTCATTTATTCATTTATCTATTTATTAGGTTTCTCACTTATTCATTCAATAGTCAGCTACTAATAACCAATTTGGCACCATACTACTAGAAACTGAAGATGAAGAGATAGGACAAAACATAGCTCCTGCCTTGAACAAGTTCTCATTGTGGAAGATGGACAAGTAAACCTACTAAAAATTGAATATTAAACAGGACAAGCACCAGAAGATTACAAAATCACAGAGAGGTCCTCCCTCCATTTTATGTCTGGTTCACGGACAGCTGTGTGTTTGGAAAGCAAAGGAACTGGTTAGGGCAGGTCTCTCCTGGAATAGGTTTCCAGACGAACGTCAAGGGAGAGTCAGAATTAATCAGACAGGGGCGCCTGGGTGGCTCAGTGGGTTAAAGCCTCTGCCTTCAGCTCAGGTCATGATCCCAGGGTCCTGGGATCGAGCCCCACATCGGGCTCTCTGTTCCGTGGGGTGCCTGCTTCCTCCTCTCTCTCTCTCTGCCTGCCTCTCTGCCTAGTTGTGATTTCTCTCTGTCAAATAAAATATTAAAAAAAAAAAAAAAAAAGAATTAATCAGACAAGGGGTATGGGGAAGAGGACTGAGAAATGCATGAGGTCTTTTCAGTCTGGGAGTAAAGAACAATGAATACTGAGTAAAAGGTAAGAGAGAATAAGTTTAAGAAAATGAAGGAAGTTTGGTCCTGCTGGAATTTAAAGAATACGGGGAAACAGAGACGCGGCTGAAACTGAACAGATTTGCAGAGGCTGGACTGGGAGTTGGACCAGGATATACGGACTTTTTCCTGAGGACAGTATGAGCTATCTTAACCTAGGTGGTGATATGGTTGGTGTTACATTTCTTAAAGACCACTCTGGCCTCATGAGAGAAAGAATCGAAAACAAGTAGTGACCCCGGATGCAGGAAATCTACGGTGGAAGGTTCTGGGCCGTGATCTAAATAGTTAACTTGGATGCAAAGGTGACTCTGGAAGTGGGCACCAGGCCCCGAGGACATGAGGGTGTAGTTTGAACTAAAAGCACAACTCATGGAAATTGGAAGGGGAGGCGAACCATAAGAGACTATGGACTCTGAAAAACAACCTGAGGGTTGTGAAGGGACGGGGGTGGGAGGTTGGGGGAACCGGTGGTGGGTAATAGGGAGGGCACGTATTGCATGGAGCACTGGGTGTGGTGCAAAAACAATGAATACTGTTATGCTGAAAAAATAAATATTAATTTAAAAAAAAAAAGAACAACTCAGAGTGGACGTACTCTCAGGTCTTCATGCTCTCTGGCTTCCTCTGCTACTCATACACAGTGACTGCACATATGTATATTAAACAAAATATCTTCAATTTAAGAAAACATTCTGTACTTTTCCACCTTTTGCCATTCTCCCCTGGAAAATACCTACTCAAATTATTCTGGGGTTAAAAAGTTCTTTGGGAAGAAGCAGCTGAATATTTTCCTCTCATCAGATGCCAACCCCCGGAATGGCAGTGATGGAAAATCCCACATCCCCCTCTTCTCTGACACACATGACCCTCCTCCACCCAATTTCAAAGAAACAAAAGATGTTTCAAAGACTCCTTGGGAAAAATAATCATTCAATAGGATGTGACTAGGTTGTTTCCATGGCAATTCAAGCTTTCTTACATTGTGGTAATTTCTGAAAATGGAAATTTCCTTTTGTCTCCTAATGTCACTTCCTTTTGTTGCATGTAGGTATTCACACTCACACACAGGCAGTTTGGGTAAAAAAAATACAAAAAAAGTAAAATAAAAGACTTAAGTCTCTTGGTTATTCTCATACTTCCTATGGCTTACTAGCCTGGGGAGATTGTTGAGCCTTTTAAGGGATGTATCCAATAGAGTGTCAAGGTGGGGGCTGGAGAAAGGATTATCCTAGCATTTAAACTTTTTTTTTTTTTTAATACAGGCATTTCAGAAAAATAGAACACTGTGCAAATACCCAACTCCCGAACTCTTTGGAGCACACTCCATGCTTTCAAATGGCAGGTTCTCCCAATTAAAAACTGTTGCAAGGCCAGGGATGGGGCAACTCAGCCAGCCAGAGAAATGCAACCTGGAGGAAACAATGTCATCTGACCAGCAACTCTCAGCTCCATCCCCACTTACAGGGCCAGAGTTTGAGGAGTATGATGAAAGCTTGTTTTTATACCATTATTTATAAACAGAATACCCCTGCAGCAATGATACTCAACCTGGTACAATTTTGATTCCCATGGGACATTTCTCAAGGCCTGGATAGATTCTCCATTGGCACAACTAGAGAGGACAGATGGCAGGGACACTGCCTAGCTAACATCCAGGGGGGAGAGGGCAAGGATGATGCTAAACATTCTACAAAGCTCCACAGCCACTCCCCCCCCCCCCCCACCAGGACAAAGACTATCTAGTCCCAAATGCCACTCGTACAAAGTCAAAGATCTGTCTTAGAAGTTGGAGATGTTACTAACACAGGGGCATTGGGTTAATCATCAGAAGACAGACTGGCCTTCAGGGTTTGAATTGGAAAATTGCATCTAAGAGGGTCAGGACAATGAGAGTAAAGGGGCTCAATGACTCATTTAAAATTCTGGAAATGTCAGGAGTTAGGTCTCCAATTAGGCATGTAAAGAAAGACATCCAAGAATCCATGAGCCAGGTGAGTCCATTCATTCCTTCATTTATACATTCATTGATTTTTTTTTCCAATAAATTGCAGACACTCTAGCAGGTACTAAGAATTCAACAATAAACAAAGCAGAGGGTCCTATCTTCACTGATCTCCTAGTCCGGCAGGAAATAAGGATGATAATAATAAAGATAATAATAAACAATACATATTTAATTACTTCATAACAGTCATAATAAGTGCTATGTAGGAAAAGTACAGCTTTTTTTGAGTATAAGTTAGAAGTCCCAAACTAGAAGGGAAAACTTGCCAGAGAAAAATGATTTTAAACCAAGATCTGATTGATGAGTAAAGAAGTCATAATTATGAATCTGGGAGATGTGTCTGAAGGCCCAGAGAGCCAAACAGGTCTGGAGATTACAGAGCAGAGTCCACGCCATTAGGGTGCACTCTGTGAAGAGTCCATGTCTGGAATGGTTCAATCACTTGTGCTTTTTGGAGTTCAAGCATATTAACAATCCATGGAAGGAGAATGAGATGTTAATAAGGACAAACAGCAGACAGATTAAGAATTAAGGCAAGGCTGGGCCAACTTGGAAAAATAAATGGAAACTACAACTGTCTAATTATGCATCAGAACTTGAGTTTACATATCGACCACAGTTCCAACAAATATTAAGTTCATCCTCCATGCCAAGTAAATGTTTTAGTTAAAAGATATGCTGAAAGTTGAAGTAAGAAAGATTCAGCAAGAGCCCAATATACTACTGGTGTCCTATTTTATAGAATCTCAAATCAAAAATCATAGTTGGTTAACCTTACTTTATTTGGCTTTATAGATATGGGGTCAAGTATATGTGAAAATGGTGGACAATCCTTCCACTTAGTGCCAGGTCTATTGTTTCTCTCTATCATGCTTTTTTGTTTTTCATAAGCATTTTACATGTTATTACACAGATATGTTAAATGAAATTTTGTATTGATATAAGCATACATAAAGAAAAGTATGCAAGTCCTAAACAGATGGTTTAATAAATTTTCATAAATTTGAGTAACTGGCAGTCAGACTAAGATATAAAATACTACCAGTATCCTAAACACCCTTTGTGGTTCTTCCCCGTCAATATCCTCACCAAGGGAACTACTGTCTTAGTTTTTATCACCATAGATTAGTTTTGCCTGTTTTCGAAGTACTGTTTAAAATACCGTACTTTATCATGTGTCTGGCTTTTATCTCCTAAGGTTAGTATTGTGAGTTTTACCTACTTTGGTGCATAAAGTTTTTAATTTTCTGTGCTGTATTATACTACTTTTGTTGCATATTTTGATATGTTGTGATTTCATTATCATTCGATTTGAAAGCTCTTACTGGTTTCCACTGTGATCTCTTTATTGATACTTGGATTATTCAAATGTACACTCCTTAATTTCCAGGTAGCTATAATTCTTTATGATTTGTTACTAATTTCTAATTTAAACGGTTTTCTGTTCAGACAGCACACTCTGTCTATGTTAGTCTTTATAGTTGACTGCTTCTAGTGATAGGAGACATAGCAGACTCTTTCTAGTTAGGGCTTCCTTCCCTCTTCTGATGACAAGACAAATCCATAGGACAGCATTCAACTGTGTGAGGACTGAATATGAAGTTTTAACTCAGACAGTAATATTTCAGTAGTTTTGTGTGTGATTTTTTTTTCAGAGTAGTGAATCTTAACTTTGACCATGTATAAAGATGACTGAAGAGAAAAGAAATCATTAGAAAAATTTATATATATATATATAAAATGTATATACATATAATTGAGATAATATAAAAATATATAACATATACATTGTATTATAACTCTATGTAAGTATAATTAAGATATATAAGAATATATTATATATATACTTTATTATAAATGTATGTAAATGTGATTATATATATGTATAAACAGTGAAAATAGTATAATACAGCAAAGATAATTAAAAACTTCATGCACTAAAGTAGGTAACCTCATCACATAACTTTAGGAGAGAAATGCCAGACACATGATAAATATATATATATATATTTATATAAATATTAAATATATACATAATATTTATGTAAATATAAATGCCAGACATATGATAAATACATATATATCAGTTAAATGTGTGTGTATTTAGTTATCATATATATATCCATATATATCCATATCCATATATATATCTCCATATATATATATCCATATGGATATGGATATATATATATATGGAAAACTAATACACATACATATTTAACTGATGCCATAAGGAAGACTAAAGACACACACTGTTCATAACTGAGAAAATGGCATCTTTGGTAATCTCTGGTGGTCTAACCTCCTCCTTGGAGACAATCCATGGAGTTCATGTTTCTACAAAACTTGTGAGCAGAGACACTGGCAGCTTTTGATCCAGAATGCCTTTTCAAGGCTGTTTTATAACTAACAAATAGAGATAATGTCTTCTTCTGGGGCAGAGGGCAAGTTTGCTTGCTCTCTGGTATAATGAAGATAGTATCTCTGCTCAGCGCAAAGACTGGGCAGGTTTCCTTGCAGCCAATTATAGCTATTAGAGTATCCTAAGTGAGATACCTTAGCTGTGATGACTCAAACCCAGGTGAATAAAGCATCTGACTGGGCTGCTCTGCATCAGTCTTGTGGGACTGAAGTGCTAGTGGAATTGATGTTATCAGAAACTAATGCTTGTAGTGAAAAATAAATTCCTTTATCTCTGACCCAGGAGTTTCATGTTTTCTGTCCACAAAACTGCACCATCCTAACTTGTTAGCTTGCACATAGGATGAAATCTCAGACACTTCATAGTTATTGATAACTACAAAGAAAGCACAGTCTGGTATCTGTGGACCATTGGTTATGCTTTGATCATCTATGTGGACAAAATGTGGGGACAGTTAACTTTGGCTTTATTTTTCTATCCTAATAGAAATTCACTTGTGTAAAAACAACTGCCCTAGTTTACATGTGTTATGAAAGGTCTATAGACAGTATTTTGCTGTCTTGCACTCTTTTCTCTAGGGTAGAAGGTTTTCACTTTTTTTTCTTTTTATACTTCCATAGACCCCTTTGACCATTTGGGAAAGCCCATGGACCCCTTTAAATAATAATATTTTTAAATCCCTAAAAAATATGGAATTGCAAAAGGAGTTCATGACACTAAAACAGAACTATCTAAACATTTAAAAATCAATTTGTGCTAATAATAACACATTGCTTTTATTAATGTATTAAATAAAAGATCCAGCATAGAACTAATAACCACCATAATTGTCAGTCATAAGTGTAAATGATATTTCAGGATATCTGCAACTGCAATATATGTATGTATGAAATATGTAATATGACATGAAAATATCCGGTTCTATTAATGCAAAGTCACTATTGATGCAATTACTGTTACTATTAATGTAGCTTGTTTTCTACATTAATAAATGAAGGCAATGCTAAGTTTCAATTATACGACAGTAAAAATAAATGTAGCCTCTCCTCTGCCCCTCCCCACCACAAAAGCCCTGATTAATGGACTTTTGTTTAGAATCTCTGTCCTAGAGTTTGCAGAAAACCTCAAGATAACCTTGAAAAACTCAAAGCAAAGCAGACTGTAGTAAGTGAATAGTACTATTCTCCTGAAATTAATGTCCTCCATAGGAGACAGTGATTTGACTTCTCAAGCACATGTCAAAGGTGTAAATTTTTGACCCAATTTCATGTAAATCAGAGTCCTGACTTCCAGAGTTAAGAGGAGGAAAGGTTTGGTTTGGGTTTTGTTTTGTTTTAACCTCTTTGACCTCGGGGGTGTCATGCTTCAAAACATCTAAAGGAAGTTATGACTTGGGACTCTTTCCAACAATTCAGATTTCCTGGTATTAAAACTTAAAAATCTTAAATCTTTTAATTTCTGTCGTAAAGTCCGGTGTCTAACATGACGACCACAGGCACAAAATACATATGAAATCACTAGTTTCATCCTAAAACAATTAGCTGGGCCAATAGATGAAACAAAGGGAAAAGCAGATTTGTAGACATGTAAGTGATTTTACCTCATGTTATCTGACTATTTTAAATGATTATGGGTGAGGATGAAGAAGACTTGTAAAATATGGTGGTTTTTGTAATTTTATGCAAATCTGATTGACAGACCTCAAAAACATGAATACATGTTAACAGATCCTTTCTTAGTTTTCTTTTTTCTTCTGCAGAATTATTTAAAAGCATGTATACATAGTCTTTTTAGTTTCACACAAATTTTCACATATCTTCCTAACCACACTTTTGGGGTAGGAATCACCTATTCCAAATTATAGATGAAGACGCTGAAATTCATAAATTTGATATTGTGAACGAAGTTGCTGAGTCTAAGAATGACCATCTTTCTCTGGCCCTGCTATATTGGGGTCTGGTTTCTGAGAAACCTCTATACAAAAAAGTGTTCTTCCTTTTCTTGAACTGTGTGAATCAGATCTTCTAATTTGGGGATTACTCACATAATATTAAAATATTGATGTTAATGACCATCACAAGAGCAAAAACAAAAACTTGATTATGTAGAGTGATCACCTAAGGTAAACAGTGATATCAAAGAGACTGGCTGGAGAGCTCTTGTTCTTTGCCACTGTTGTAAAATATTTCCTTCGCGTTGCCCTTGCTCTCTGAGGGGTCCAATGCCCTTCTCAACATTCTTCCATTCTCCAGGCCATTACCATTAATCAATGGAAAGTTCTCCTTCATCTCAGATCATAAATCACCAGGCTATCCTAGTGTTGCTAGGTAATAGCTCTGATGAGCTAATTCACACCAAGGTGTGAATGAATAATGATGGTTTTATAATTTTTCCACTTGGGAGTCTGTTTGCATTTTAAAGAGGGCCACAAACACTTCTCCAGTGAAGTGTGAAATATGGAGATTTCCGAGACTATTTTCAGGCAGATGAAGGGAAAAGTAAAGTTTGGTCAAGAGGTTGTTTAAGCATCTCTCAGACTCCTGGTTTGTAAGGATTGGAAGCAAATAAAGAAAATTGGAATAAGGAGGCTAGCAAGAGAGAGGCAAGATAAAGCAATCCTTTCTGACAGATTTTGGTGAATCATTCTTATCTCCTCAAAGGGAATTCACCCCAGGAATTACTGCTGCATCTGTCCCAGTGCTCCTCTAGGGCAGATAATCTTTCCTGTTCTCAGATCATTAACACAGCAAGGCAAGGTTCCTGATATCCAGAATCCAGCTATCTCTCTGAGTCTTGCAACTCTATTACAGTGCTTCTGGAATCTTTTCTTTTTTAATGTTTGGCGGTTTGGTGATGAAAAATCCCCCCCCCACACTTTGTTGAGATATAATTAACATATAATACCGTGCAAGTTTATGGCATACAACATGTTGGTTTGATGCATTTATACACTGCAAAATCTTCATTCATCCCCATATGGGATGAATGGGATACATTCATCTCTTGTAAAGATTCCACACATAAAGTAATTAGAATTTACCAAAAAAAAAGAAAGAAAGAAAAAAGAAACAAAATCTTAGAAAAGCCTTCCATTCCTTCAAATACTCTCCCTTAAAAAGTTTGGAAGTTGCAAGCAGAGAGAAAAGTTTCCATTCTTCCATAGGTACCCTAGATCCCTCCCTTGGAGTTGCCCTCAGCAGAACCTATGAGGCAAGATTAAACCCTACTGATAGATTCAATAGACACAAAGGGTAATAGAAGAAAGTCCTTCCTTAATAATGGCTATTAAAGTTATCATTGGGGGGCGCCTGGGTGGCTCAGTGGGTTAAAGCCTCTGCCTTCTGCTCAGGTCATGATCCCAGGGTCTTGGGATTGAGCCCCGTGTTGGGCTCTCTCCTCAGCGGGGAGCCTGTTTCCTCCTCTCTCTCTGCCTGCCTCTCTGCCTACTTGTGATCTCTGTCTGTCAAATAAATAAATAAAATCTTTAAAAAAAAAAATAAAGTTATCATTGGAAATTGGTATTGTTGTCATGAAAACTCCTCTCAGTGGGATTCTGAACTGAGTTATTATAAGAAGCAAAGCAGGATGATGATGAAAATGCCTCCAAAGAGGAAGGCTCTGCTCAGGGCTAAGAAAACAAGAGTGTGAACTTGAGTAGCTTCATAAAACCCTCCACTATTAATTGTTCTTCATTCAAATTCTTGGACATTTTATTTATTTTTTTAAAGATTTTATTTATTTATTTAATGCAGAGAGAGATCACAAGTAGGCAGAGAGGCAGGCAGAGAGAGGGGGGAAGCAGGCTCCCCACCGAGCAGAGAGCCTGATGCAGGGCTCGATCCCAGGACCCTGAGATCATGACCTGGGACAAAGACAGAGGGTTTAACCCACTGAGCCACCCTGGCGCCCCAAATTCTTGTACACTTTAATAAGATTAGTAGCATTTCCTCCCTTGGGTAAAAGCAAGGAAAGGATCATGGAATGAAAATCCAAAAACATATTTCTTAATAAAAAAATCAAATGAAAGCATATCAATTTTTTAAATTATTACTTAATGCATGACTTATAAATTCAGAGATAATCCTCAAATAGAAAAGAAAGGAAGAAATAGCAAACAAAGCTAAATACAAAATCTATCCTTTTTCTACTAGCTTAATGAATTTATAGGCTTCTCTGAAATTTATTTTTCCTCTTTCTTTCACCTAATATCTCAAGGCATTTATCTGTTAAATGAAGAATTATTGTATTTATTTCATAATGAGATTCGGAGTGTTAAATCTAACAATGCAGGCAAAGTATTCAACCCAGTGCCTAGAACAAGGATTGTGGCCAAGACTTAGTACTTTGGATATGAACTAAGTTCCTAATCTACCAATTAGAAACCTCATGATCCTGGATAAATTATTCAGTTACCTGTTCCTTATTATTCTCATTTGCATCATGCAGTTAAATAATAGGTGATATATACTGAGGATTAAATGAAATATAATAAAGATGTTTAGGGTACGGTAACACTAGGCACTCAATAGTACCAGTTATTATTAACATTACTTGAAAACTACTTCAGAGCGTCCATGTGTTCTTACTTGTATGCATCTATTAACAGAGATGGGTTTAGAACAGATAAAACTAAATATGAAAGTTACACATAAAGATGTTTTAATTCTTTTAAAGCCACTTGTATTTGTGTTTTGGAATACACTCATAAATGTTTTGAAATCCTTGCTGGTTATGGCAGGGCATAGTGGCATAAGGTCTAGAGTCACAAAGCCTGTATTTAAACCCAACTCCAGAATTTATAATGTAGGTGGACGTGAGCAAGATAAATAATCTCCTCACATTCCTCATCAATATATGGATAATCATATTACCCACCATATAAGGTTGTTGGGAGGATTACATAAGTTACACACCTAACTACTTACAACAGTACTCGGGACATAGTAAGCTACTCCAAAATATCATTTTTTATATCAATTTCCCTTTGTACATAGTACTTAATGAGTAAAATATACAAAATTATATTTTTATTATCAAAGGCAATTCCATTTCTAAATTGATCAATGTGGTTCCGTATATGCCACACTAAAAGCTGATACTAGTTTGTCAGACATTTATGATCAGGGATGTAAATATAATACTCTTCATCAGACCCAAGTGGGGTCACAGGAATGCTGATTGCTAATTGATTGAACTTCTAGGTGGACTAGTTGGCCCAAAAGTCAGTGATGCACATTCATAGAAATGCAAGCTGTTATCACTCTTGCAAAGCAGTAATGCTGCATGAATTATATCTAAGTTTTCTGATTATGTCTACCTCAACACATACTACCGATTCCTAATGCGTCCTCTTACAATATGACTGAAAATCCAAGAGCATTACCTTGAGTAGGTCACACAAACCACACATTTGTGATGAGAAGCAACACACAAACAAGCACAAATCAAAATTCTGAAACCTGTGTCGGTCCAGCAGCGTGCTCACTCCCTTCTGGAAAGGCTCTCTGAAGCCATCCTTGGGCTCTGTTATCTCCTCTGAGATCAGAGCTCCCTCTGGCAGCTTCTAACACCTTTTTACAACTTCTTGAGTCTCCTAAGAATTACACTTCCCTACCTGCTTTTAGTTTCTTCAACGCTATCCCTTTCACTTTCAATTGGAAATCCTAGTCTTCCAAGGCTTCTCTCTCATTTTGTTGCTTCTGAGTCACGCCGAATGTCCTCCTAAAGGAGAGGGGCATATCACCACTCTGTCAATCCTGCATTTCTCCCCATTCACTTATTCAAGGCCAACCTGTTTGCTCAAATCATGCAGCCTTGATTCTCAAAGGAGCTCAGTGCTTATAAACTTAGAATCCATACAAGTAACAACAGAAAAAGATTTCTTATGGGCTTTTAAAACAACAGTCTTCCTGACAATGACTAGGAAGTCTTGGTATAGAATGGAGATTGTGAATGCTTCCCATAAAAACAAGGGTTTATTTTCTGCCCATTGCCCATTCACTGTTTTATTGTTTGTTTCAGTCTGTGTAGCAGAGTTCTCACACTGCATGCCCCGACTGCCTCTGCCTGCATAAAACATGATGCTCTACCCTGAACAATGCTGGAATACATTACATAAATTTCCCTTTGATATCCAGCATGTTTTCTACTCTAATAGAATCTGAGCAGAATCACATCTCTTTTTCCCCAGTGTTCCCGATGTGCTTCATAACTTCTCTCTTCCGTGAATCCAATAACCATCTCCAAGCCGTTAGAAGGAAATATGTTTCAATGAAGGGTGGAAGCTGCTCAGTAGGGCAGAGCCAAAGATGATCTAGCAAGTAGTTACCCGATGGCATGAGAGCACGCAGTCCAGAGAATCAGGGGGCTGTACGATCAACCTTTATTACTCGGGATTCTTGCAGGAATACAGCATTCTGCTTATAATATGGAGTGAGCTCCTAAGTCTCATTGCAAATTTTCCAAAATTCTTGGGCTTCCTTCCTGGGGAAGATACTGTAGTTTGGTTTTCCTCACACCTATTCTCCAGCCTCATGCCGACTTCCAGTCACCGAGAGGGGCAAACACTCCAGCAGCCTCCTTTGTATCTAGGTTTGATGTTGTACATAATGAACTCTAAGGAGACGTAAATAGACAACTGTTGTTAAGCTTCCTTGGAAAGCTTTGCCTTCGTGAGGGCAGCTAGGAGGCAGCACCCTTTACCAACCAAATGTTTCTGTGACATGGGGAGTTACAATGCCCATCAGTCACCACGAGAGGAAGACCAAGATTCGCACAGAGGCACCAGCCCTGATCCTGAAGAAATACTAAACCCCTGTCAACAACAGCCTACTTCTAGATTATCGTATTAGGTAAGGAAAATAAATTACTAAAAAGTCCAATTTGTGTGAGCCAGGTGTATCATTTGTCCAATTTGTTTTATTAATTGCAACAGAAAGTCTGTCAAGCTACCAATCCATCTATAATAGAACTTGCAAATATCTTACTTAATATATAAAGACTGTCTGGGTTTTTCAGTCATTATTCTACATACCATGACCTTACACAAATTCTCAAAAGTCTCAGCAATCCTATGTCCCAGTTTCTTGGAAAGGCCTGTGGTAGAAACGGTGCCAGACCAGACCAGCCTCTGATCTCCTCACTCTCCATGTCCTCCTGGAAAAGTCCATTCAGAGACTGGGCTCTCAGTCATTGAAAGTTTGGTTTAGAGCTGGGGTAGTGGAGGCTCTAGCCTTGAGATTGGACAATTCTATCTTGGCACCTAGAGTGCACCACACGATTGTAATTCCCACATATTCCATGTCAAGGTATGTGTTAAACAACCCCCTGCACTCCTGTGTCATCCTGTGTCGTGGGCACCATTCACTCATGGCATCCATTTTGCTGAATCTCATTTTTCTCACCAGCATGAGATTATGAGTAAATCAGAGACCAGAGATCTGGGGACTCTTGGACTAAATTCAGTCTGCAGATTGTTTTATTTACCTGCAAAGGATTTGGAGTTTTTGTTTTTGTTTTGTTTTTCATTTTTTTAGTTTTTAAAATAAATTGAATGTCCTATCATACCACAGATCCTGACACTTTGGAAATTTTTGTCTATTTGGCAATACTGGGCCCACACTCTTCCATGAAAGTAATCACCTGGAGTAGAGGGACCCTGGACACGTTGGAACAAGCCTGTGTCCTCCTCTCATAACATTACCACCAGACCCACTTCACTCACTTATGTCGTATACTGGGTGAACACAGCCATTGGAATTTTAAGCCTGAGGACAGTAAATTGCTAAAAATTCCTGTCTAACTCTAAAATCGTCTCTAAAGCCACCCATTTGCAAACTAAATAAATTACATATTTAGAGGAATTGGTTTCTCTGCTGAAGATGATAGTGTCCTAAGTCCCTCCCGGATCTAATATTCCAGCACTCAACTCTAAGCTGAGATGTTCCCGAGACTTTGATGTATTACTGGACACATCACTGGGTAAGCCAGCCTTGAGCTGGTTTTAGGAGTCACTAAAGGGAACACCACTTTCACTTGTCACCATTGATCTGGGATGGAAACACGGATAAAGTCAGGGGCTGCAGGTACGCCCTTACCCGCAGTTTTAAATAAACAAAATCAGTCTACCCAGTGCTAAGCAACTGTTTCTTAAGGCATGTTTGTAAATGTGTTTCTAAAGCAAGAACCTTCAATCCATCAGGCCTCAAAGAGCTAATCAATATATTCCAATCTGATCTCGGAGAAGTTTTGCCTCTGGGAAGTTTAATTTATTTCAACTCATGGCCATGAAAAAATGAGCAGCCATGGCATTTTGACAAAATAGAAAAAGTGGACGCTGTTGTATCCAGCAACAGTTCTGTTTCAATTTTCCATTTTATCTGAACAAATCACCCCACCGAATGGGATGACCATGAAAAGTGATCAGGCATGGGGCTGGTCTATGGGGCCAAGGTAGGAAGACAAAGTATACAGATGGCAATGCAAGAAGCATTGTTACTCACAGACTATATGGTCCCTGTTAAAACATTTCTGGAGAGGGAACTGGAAGCCTGGGAAAGAGTTGGGTATGTAATCTACTAGATAAATGTCCTTTTAACAGTATTTGTATCTAGACATAATCGCTTCCCATAGCTCGGGTATTTGCCCCTGAAAAATAAATTCCCCTGATGTCTGTAAGGGATGGATATCAAGTGCCATTTCCCTTTTAGAGTTTGGCACAGTAATGACATAAACAAATCCCAAGAGAGTATTTCTTATTTTTATGCACCTGAAATAGAATCCAGGTCTATCATATATCGAAAGACAGCATAGCTCTACGGATGGCCCCAAGGGAAATATGCAGAGTGGCAGAAATGGTAATATGTTATCCTGGGAACCCTGCTATATTATAGGCTGCATCCCTGGCATATGTTTGCATAAGTGATACGTCAGTCCCCAATCTTTGTATGAAGATTAAATAAACCACAGTGCCCATTGTCTTTAAAATACAAAGAGATAAGGTCTGGAAGCCAAAAGATAAGGTAAAGAGAGTGATTGGGAGAAATCTAATGGGAAAGAGGTACTTTGTAAGCAGGACTGTTTAAGCAAATGTCTTGAAAGGGGAACCAGAGTTGGAGAAAAGCTCCAGAAAAACTAATTATACTTAAGATCCTAGATCCTAAAAAGGTAGACCTCATTCCCTGGAAATAAAAAGATGCAGTTGCTGTGCAAAGGGGCTGAGATGTTCTGATGCCCTCCCGGGCCCTGTCCAGACCTCTGCAGAATCACAGAAAGCCCTGGAGGGAGAGGTCCACCTGGAGACTATAACCACACCACGACAAGCAGTCAGATTCCTCCTGAGGTCGACCTGGATTCACAGTTCACAAGACTACGGGAAAACTTTGTAGGGATTTCAAGAGCAATGGCACAGGGAAGAAGGAACTCTACACTCGAAATAATAAAATATTCATGCTAGCCCCTGCTTTGCTACTGATTTTCAACCTGACTTAACTTCCTTGGAGCTGAGTTTCTTCTTCTCCTAAACTAAATCATTGCATTCACGGTTTCCTAAAATCCTATCAAACTCAGAAACGTCACAACACGCATCTGTGATCTCCCTTAACACTCCACATCTGCATTTCTCTATTTTCTATTTAAGCACGAGTTTATTGGATATATGTTAAGTTTTAGGGTGACACTGATAGGTTAATTCCAATTCTCTGAATTTTAACACCTATGGGATTCTTTCACAAGTAGGAGATATCGTGTTTTAAGATCATGATGTGAAATTGGTACAGAGTTGATTTACAGCATTTATTTTCTACAGAGGTGTCCAACCTCATTCGTAAGTTCCCAAAGGTTAGAAGAGCAATGACCAGAAAAGATCTCCTGAAGAGTGACCTGTTTTTAAAAATACTCTTCATCAAAATGGAGAATTCATCTGTGGCACGATGTGCCGGCTCCTGAATAAGAGTCTGCTCACTTGTCTTCTATCGGTTTGGTTACGGACTATTCAGAAGACTATATTGATTGAGAGGTCTCTGATCACTTTCTAGACAGTTAAGTTACAACAGGACTCATGTTACAGAGTAATGCCCCTTTGATTAAAAAAAAGCGGGGGGGGAGTGATACTAAAATATATACAAAAATAATAGGGCATTCAAATATTTAAAAAAAATGACCCTTGACATTTGTTTGAACTCTATCAGATATTATTAAATAATCATAAATAGTTTTGTTTTGTTTTGCTTTTTTATCATGGCATTATTAAAAGGATGGTCACTTAGTGGAGGAGATCAAGAGAAGAGTATGGTGACCAGAAGGAAAAGACCAAAGTCATAAGGAAAAACAAAAAAAGCTAAAGAAATTTTAGACATCTGTCTTTAAGAGAGACTTAAGAGCTATTTGTCTCTGGCCCCCATGCATAAGAATACATATAACAGGAGAGAAAATTACATATCTGAATGGGATGGAGGTGAACTTTAGCTCTTTGGGGAATGAACAAGAGTCTCCAAACCAATTTATAAAACACATACTAAGCATGGCATGACGTTTGGTGTTATGGTTCATGGAGAGTAGGGAGAAAAACAAAAACAGAAACAAAATACCAAAGTGCAAGTGACTCATTCTTTGAGGAGAAAAATAAGCTCATGAATATATTGCTTAGATCTGTAAGCACCAATGTAGGGGTAGACCTGAAAGGCCTTTGTTTATGACCTTATGAAGTTTTATTTTAAAGATTTAAACAGGGACTAGGCACCTGGGTGGCTCATTCAGTGAAGCATCGTGATCTCCAGATCCTGAGATCCAGCCCCATGTCAGGCTCTCAGCTCAGTGGGGAGTCTGTTTCTCCCACTCCCTCTCCCCGCCTGGAGACTAGAAATTGTAGCAAATTTTATGGAACAGAGAAGAATAACTTATTGTTCCAGAATGGGGTTTGGGCTTACAGGCTCCTTTTCTTCTTATACACTTCATGTCTGCCCCACCTGCAGAGGTGGGCTCATGAGGTTGCTCTGCATCTAACTGGAAGGGCCACCATGGGGCATGGTTTCATAACAAGTCCCACTACATGTATTTTTGCTTTCTTTGTATACCTGTATTTCATTGGAGTATTGATCCCTTGGACAATTAAGTTGTGAGCAGGAAGACAGAGTTGATTTTATCCAACAGAAATCACACAGGGCTCTTCAACATATCCGAGAGAGAATCATCTGGTTCCATCGTGTAAGAGTGTATATTTTGCCTTCCGCACCTACACCAGGCCCTGCCGGCTCTTCCCACTACTGGCTTAACGCTCTGCTAAGGAAAGAGGTGTTGCCTTTTACCTCTTAGTATGAGCCTAGGATATCCACTGGCCTATCGTTTATTTTCAGGCAGGTTTATTCTTCCTTAAATGAAAAATCCCAGTTTCCTTTTATTGCTTTTCTATTTGGGCCTTTGGCATAGTCAGGCTCTAGGGCAGACCGCTCATCTTACATCTTTCCCTTTCATAGCAAGGAACTGGTTGTGTAAGTGGATTAAGAGGTTTTTCCTTCCCACAGGCAATGAGCATGGTATTCTTAGGAGTAAAGAGGTCCTTATTTGATTTGGACCATAACTGGTTAGGGATTATTAGGTACTTGTAAGGGTATTAATAAGGTAAATTTTTATTTACTTTTGTAAATCTCTTCTGTCGACAGTACTTTCCAGAAACCTTTGGGAAGTGTGGTTTAACAGGGTATGACTTGAGATTTCTGAATCTCTAATCATAATATCACCATTACAGGCTCTTACCCATGTATTTTTCCTCAGAGATCAAAGCTGGCACATCATAATAAGTCTTATAAGAGTACACAGAACAGTCTGTAGGGAAATGGGGGTGATACTTTGATTCAAATTGGAAGCAGCTGGGATGAGATAGTTTTTAGTCATGTCAGAGTAAGTTTGTCAATTAACGAGACCTCACCTTGTAGAGTAACTCCTGTGCAATGGTTAATTTTATGTATCAACTTGACTAGCCACAGGGTTCCCAAATTAACCACTATTGTTATAATTTTTTAAAGATTTGTCCATTTTAGAGAGAGCACAAGCAGGGAAAGTGGCAGGCAGAGGGAGAGGGAGAAGCAAACTCCCCCATGAGCAGGGAGCCCAATGTGGGGCTCAATCCCAGGGTCCCAGGATCATGACCTGAGGCAGATGACCAAAGGCAGATGTCCAACCAACTGAATCACCCAGGTGTCCCCCATTATTTCTGCGTGTGTCTGTGAAAGTGTTTTTGGTTGAGATTGGCATTTGAATAAATGGACTCAGTGAAGTAGACAGCCTTCCCCCATGTGGGTGGGTATCATCCAATCCACTGGGAATCTGGATTTAAGAGAACATGGTAGAAGGTAGAATGTGCCCCCTTTTTCCTGCCTCACTGATGAACTGGGACATCTCATCTCACTTTCTTCTGTCCTTACACTGGGATTTTACCCCATTAGATTCCCTGGCTCTCAAGCCTTCACACTTGGACTCAATTATACACCATCAGCTTTCCTCAGTTACCAGTCTGCTGATAGCTTATTGTGGAACTTCTCAGCCTCCATATTATATGAGCCAATTCTTCACAGTAAATCAATCTCTCTCTCCCTCACTCTCTTCTCCTTCCCTCTCCTTCTTTCCTTCTTTCTCTTTCCCCCACTGGTTCAGTTTCCCTGGAGAACCCTAACTACCATAATAAAACCCTGAAATGTTTTTCTACTTTAATTTGACCTATACTACTATACAACTGCTTTTATTTTAATACAACCTTTAATATTATGGTCAGTAGTAATATTTTTATAAGCTAAAAATGTTCAGAACTATTATGCAGGTACTATTCTAAGATTATTTAAATTAATACTTACAAAAATTCATAGGGTAGGTGTTATTATAAAAAAATGAAGCTTATGAAAACTGTCCTAGTCACACAGACTCAGCTCTCTATTGGCTGCATACCCAATTACGCCAGACTCAGTGGCATATGACCATACCAATTGTATGTCTCCAGACATTGGTGGTTGACTAGGCTCAGAGATGGTTTTTGCCCTGGGTTTTGCATGCAAAGTCAGATATTGGCTGAGACTGTAACCCTCTTTAGGGCTTCTACACCCACATGTCACACCCTTGGGACGTGTAGACTCAATATACTGAGGACTGGAACAGATGGGACAGTTAGGGCATCTTTTAGTATTTTAATGTCATCTCTTCCTATGATCTCTCTAGCATGTAAGAGACCATACAAGGCAGCCATATTTCCCACACGGGGCGGGGGGCGGTCACAACACCAGAGGCACATTTCCTGATAGAGAGTTGGGTGGAAGATGTCTCACAATCTGTAACATAGCCTTAGAAGTTACATCGTGTCATTTCTGTCCTATTCAAGACATTAAGATCAGTCCATACTTAAAGGGAAATGAGTTAGGCTCAATTTTTTTTAAAGATTTTATTTATTTATTTGACAGACAGAGATCACAAGTAGGCAGAGAGGCAGGCAGAGAGAGAGGAGGAAGCAGGCTCCCTGCAGAGCAGAGAGCCCAATGTGGGGCTCGATCCCAGGACCCTGGGACCATGACCTGAGCCAAAGGCAGAGGCTTTAACCCACTGAGCCACCCAGGTGCCCTAGGCTCAATTTCTTGATGACAGAAGAGTTCAACTTACCTTGTTGTCTGAATTCAGGTTTTCCTGATTCAATATCTACTCTTAGCCCCACTGGCCACACTTTACCAGCTCCTCTGAAGACTGCCTAAACAACACTTGTCCACTTCACCTGTATGGTCATACACTCAACTGAAGATGGATATCTAGTCATAATGATCTCCTACAGTCTTTCTGACAGGAATGCTCAGTGTATGTTTTAAATCACATAGCCTTCAAGAACTGCATTTTTTATGAAAGAAGCAAAAAGACTTTAGCCCCAGGATACACTGTTTTTCTCTGAAAAATCCCCTCTTTCCTTAATACCTTCCTGAGCTTCTCAGGGTCTCTGTCACTCTCTCTACCTCATCCGCCTTCCTTTTATTCTTTTCTACCCTCCGCCTTCTCTCCCTGCCCCCCGCCAAATCACATACAACTTGGTTCCCATCAGTGTGGTTTTTGCTTACTTAACAAGGCTTATATTCATCACACCTAAATTAATTTTTCATGTAAAATTCCATTCATGGACATGATTTCTTAAAAATCAAGATATATTGCATCAACACCATTCCTCTGACAATGAATCTTCTATCAAAAAAGTAATCAAGTTTCCCTTGAATGATTTATTCTCTATAGAACCAGGCTGTTTATGGCTCATGGTTCTGTGGTCATTGAGGCACTAGAAGATTTCCTGATTCTTTATATTGATTATGGTACTTTGCTGAACTATGAATTTCTTTTTTTTTTTTTTAAGATTTTTATTTTTTTTTTTATTTATTTGACAGAGAGAGATCACAAGTAGATAGAGAGGCAGGCAGAGAGAGAGAGGGAAGCAGGCTCCCTGCTGAGCAGAGAGCCCGATGTGGGACTCGATCCCAGGACCCCGAGACCATGACCTGAGCCGAAGGCAGCGGCTTAACCCACTGAGCCACCCAGGCGCCCCTGAACTATGAATTTCTATGCAAGGTTGCAAAGATGGAGATTGGATTCCTTTCCTGTTTGGACTCCTAGGGTCTGGTTTTGCATACATTTCCAGAGGTCACTCCAAATTTATACATACACACATATCCAAATTTCCATCCAACTAAAAAAGGATGAAAATAAAACAACAAAACCACAAATTAAATGCATTAATGCCTTTTCCATACCTTTGCGGAAGAATAAGCTCCATGAATTCTCACTTTCCCCACCTTTTCTAGTATCCACCCACCCATGCCTTTTTCTGTTGCTATTATTACACCGAAATCCTATCTAAACTTTTGTGTGAAGCCTTTGCAACCTGATCTACAATGCCTGTGCAACAGGTGTGGGAGCTCCGGCTTAGAGCTAAGAGTCCTGGCTCTATGTAAATTTTGATGATCCCCTTAATGTTTGTGTCTTAATTGCTTCATCAGTGAAATGGGGAGAATAATTTCTCAAAACCTAATTTACAGAGTTATTTTGAATGAATCAATGAAACGTTCCTTACCCTTTGTGAAGTCATTTCTCCACTGGATGAACATGCAAATATTACTCATACTGTGCATATAATTCCAAGATTTAAAAAACATTACATACTTGTGCATAAAATTAAATATGTGTTTGCATGTAATTCTAGTCATGCTCCAGAGGTTTTTGTGTACCAACTTTTCTTGGGAATCACAGCTAAAGATTTCAAGAGTATTTTATAAACTGGTAAGCAGCCTAGAAATACAAATGTTCAGATACTTTATTGTTATCTTTAAATATTTATTTACTTAGGCAATATCTACACCCAACGTGGGGCTCAAACTCATGGCTCCAAGATCAAGAGTCACATGCTCCTCTGACTGAGCCACACAGGCACCCCCAAATGTATTATTTTACATCACTGCAAATCTTTGTGATAGAGAGCTTATTACTGCCATTTTAAAGTTAGGAAATTCAAGATTATATTCTAATATGCAGCAAAACTAGCAATCAAACCCCACTTTCTGACCATAAATTCATAGCAATTCTCAGTCTTCCTCAGAAATTTAGCTTTATTTGTCTGTACCCACCCCCACTGAATCTAAAGCCAGACATGAATTCCTGTTTTATCACTTCCTGTTTTTCCTGGAGAATAAAACTCACCTCCAATATCAACTGTAAACATCATGAAAGGAGACCATCTCTATTTCCATGACCTCTAATGTCAGCATGCTACTGAATAAGAGCTTATTCTTCAACAACCTGCTCTCGTTTTCTTTTTCAATAACCACCGGGCATAGTTTCCCTCCGCATACTCTCCATTAAAGAGGTTTACCTGCCTGAGTTACTCATCCTACCAGATGTGCAGACACACACCTGTATCTCTTTAAATACCAATTCTTGTAGCATCAACAAGGCTGATGCTCAAACTCTGTTTAAAGTCCAACCCACACCACACTGGTGTTAGAATCATGACAGAGGTGAATTCTAATAGGCCCCACTAATCTCTTGGTGCATGAAGAAAAAATGCTCTCGGTGTATCCTGCAGATGGGACCTTCATATACATTGACAAAAAAAAAAACAGAGCTCTGTCGGAACATAACACAATTGTTCACACACATGGCCTCTGTTTCCTTTCACACATTGAAGAACTGCTTAGTTGTTCATTGCCATCTGCTACCCTTATAGTAAGGTTATTGTGGGTACTTCCTGTGTTCCTGTTTTCCTAACAGAGGCGAGAATAATGACTACATTTCTGCATTTTTCAGTGTCATCCCACTAAATTAAAATGGAGAATTCCTGGGGCACTTGGGTGGCTCAGTTAGTTAAGCATCCAACTCTTTATTTCATCTTAAGTCATGATCTCAGGGTGCTGAGATCAAGTCCTCATGAAGGGCCCCACACTCAGCACGGGGTCTACTTGAAGTTCATATATATATATGTATATATATATAGAGAGAGAGAGAGATACACACAAACACACATATACAGACCACATCTTCTTTATCCATTCATCTGTCAATGGACATCTGGACCCTTTCCATATTTTGGCTACTATGAGCATTGTTGCTAAAATATTGTGGTACATGTGCCCCTTCGAATCACTACATTTGTATACTTTGGATAAATAACTAAGATAATTATAACACATTCTCATTCACAAAGTGTTATTCGTTTTACAGTGTCTTTTTGCTTTGCTTTTCAAAAGCATATAAATCAGTGGTTAAGAGAGACCCATAATATGGGTAAAAAAAAAAATCAAATTATAAATAAGAAGAATGAATTGACACAACTTCATGAAGTTAAAAGTGAAAGAGCCCAAGCACAAGTTTTAGCAGTGTGGAAGGAAATTAACATTCTATGAGCACGTGTTTCATGCCAAATAACTTGATAAATGTCTAATAAATGTTCCCTTTATTTAAGCTTCATAATTTGGACCCACATTAACATTTCCTATCTAATCTATGCAGGACCTGTTCAGGCTTAATGCATTGTACCATTTCTTCCTAGTACCAATGCCCAGCAAAATGTAGATATGATAGTTATTCCCAGCCATGAGTTATTAACAGGAAAAGTGTTGCAAACATTTGAAACAATTATAAGTTTACTCAGTTATAAATATGGTTGTTATCTACAATGGGACTCTTGGTAGCTTTGAAATACATCACCTCCATCAGGCTGAACTACTTTTCCTAGAATTCTCTTTTCTCTTTGTTTCACAATAGGATGTACCATAGGAGACATGATCACTGGAGATCTGAAGAGAGTAAAGCAGCAGGCTTTTTGGGTTTTATGCTTCCACAATGCTCTGAGCAGGTACTTTTGTAGTTCACAGGCTGCTCCTGCTGTGAGTTCACCTTGCTCGTGTGAAACAGCAGCCTTGCCTGCAACTATCCTACCTTTCCCCAATTCTTCTTTAGCCTCTCCCACTTTAGGGCCAGGTGTGTAATTAGCTCTGTGATGAAGGGCGTCAGTTTCTCCTCCTGCAGGTCACCATTTGTAACTACTGGAATCATTTAGAGCTAATTGTTCTCAGGGATTCCACCTCCTGGATTCAGCTTCTTCTAGCTTTCCTCACTTTATATCCATTTTAGTGTCCTAGGACATAGCCTGATGGAAACTGCTTAGCCAGGACCATAAGTGGGTAAAGTCAAATCCCTATACGAATATATCCTCTTCATTTTGCTTCCCTGATTGAACCCTACCTGATACACAAGTTGCCACTGAGAGTCTAGAGGAAGAGTATCTTAAGGATGGGTTTTCTGGACTGTGTGGGGTTATGTGGTTTGCTATGGTATGATTAGATTTAAATAAAGACCACAATCACTTCCATTTCTAGTGTCTAATGAGACACTAAACCAGTAATCTGTGTCATGCAGTGGCAAAAGTGTTATGCAAATTATCACCTGCAGATACCTGCAATCAAATACCCACAGAAAACAAGCATCTGAGTGACTAAGTATGTGCTGCTATAGAATATTTTAGTCAAAATAAGGCATCTAGAGGACCTGATTGGTTGCCTCTAAGTGTACTAGAAACATGGGGGAAGAAAATAATGAACATACAGCTTTAGCTGACCAGCTAAAATCTGCATAACAGACTTGAAATTGTCTTTATTTGACCTAAAAAGAAACCATTACCTCTTTTCACCATAGGACTGGACTTTCTGAAAAACAAACACAAAACTGAATCCTTCGGTGGTAAGTTACAAAGTAAATTATCTCCTAATTCCTAAGAGGTCTTTATTATTAAAGTTTAGACATTAATTGGGATGGACTAGGACTCTGAAATTTGCAATGGGGTATATGGGTATATCTCCATAAAGCTGGGAATTTGATATCCCTAAATCTTGTGGTCTATTTTTTTTCTTTAGTATTTTATTATTTTTCAGTACTCTGCACGCACCATAGGGCTTAAAACCACAACCCCAAGATCAAGAGTTGCAAGCTCCACTGACTAAGCCAGCCAGGTGCCCCTTGTGGTCTTCTTTGACGGTAAAAACAACCTCTCCACACAGGCCATAAGGATTAGTTTCTCCTTGTCTAAAGAAACTGTAATGGTCTGCAAAGGACTGTTGATCCCACTCAGGAACAACTCCCACAACCTACCTTTGCTTTTAGATCTATAAATATTCTCAAGTTTCAGCGGGGAGAAACTGAGTTGCTCTTATACAATGGCATTAAGATGGAACACACTAGGAGAATCCCTAAGTGACCCGTTAGTATTCCCATGTCTAAGACTAAAGTCAAACAGAAGCTTTAACAACTCAATCCAGGCAGGACTGTTAGTGGCCCAGACACTTCAAGAGTGAATGTCCAAACTGAAAAAAACAGACCTAGCACCACAACAAACAGAAAAGAAAATAAAGAATGGAGAAAGGAAGAAGGTAGTTATGAACACTGCTCAGATATGGGGTGCCTGGGTGGCTCGGTTGTTTAAGTGTCTTATTCTTGATTTTGGGTCAGGTTGTGATCTCAGGATCCTGGGATCTAGTCCCACATGGGGCTCTGCGCTCAGCAGAATGTCTGTTTGAGATTCTTTCTCCCTTGCCCTCTGCCCCTTCCCGTGCTCTAATAAATCTTGAAAAAAAAAAAAAAAAAAAAACCAGATATAATCCCATAACCAGTTATAAAGATGAGGACTACAATAGTTATGAATATATATGTGTGTATATGTCTCTGTGTGTGTTTGTGTGTGTGTGTATATATAATTTGTGTATGTGTTTTTTTCTCTCCTTCTCCCATTCTCCTTCCATGTAACATGAGGCATGTTGTATCCAATTTTCTAAGTTACAGGATTTCAAAGGGAGAGTGTGAATCAGCTAGAATAATGAATATCACCCAAAGAGGAAAAGAAGACCTTTCTATCCTCTTTTGGGGAAAAGGCTGGCAAATGTTAACACAGAACTTAGTTATCTAAGGTTAGGCAGTGACATGACTTTGCGAATGTGTTAATCGGACAATAGCGGACTATGGTAACTCTGTGATACGTCAACATGGCTAGGCAGAACTATTTCCCAGAATTAACTTCTTTGTGTATCTCCAGGGAGAGTACGCTATAAGAGACATTTCCACTGAAGATTTAGAGGGCAGAAGAAAAGCAGTCGCCATTTTGTTTTCTATGCTGTAAGGCTGGGGCAGGCGCTTTTGTAGTTCACACACCTTGGTGCTTGCCTGTGGGTTCTCCTCACTTGGCCTAGGCAGAGATGGGTCTGAAATGCTCTACCTTATCCTGAATGTTTTCCCAGCTTCTTTGACTCCTGGGCCAACCGAGTGTCCAGCACCATGAGGAAGGGTACAGTCTCTCCTGCCGAACACCGACTTCTCAACAAACGGACAACAGATTCCAGCCCTTGCCTATGGGTTCCCGCTTGAGTTGGTTCCAGCTTGCGTTGGCAGCTTCCAGCTTGACCTGACTCTCCCTGATTTTATATCTTCCCTTCCTGCCTGCCTGCCTTGCAGACTTTAGGCTCCAGAGTCAAACACAAAGACAGCTGCCTCGAGACACTGTTTACCCTGCTCCTTCAATTGCATCAAGTCACATTCCTGTAAATAAAAGCCTTAATATTTGTTCTGCTTCCCTGATTGAACCCTGACTGACACAGGCCTTTTAATTAACTTTTAAACACACCCTTTGTTTCTGTGTTTCTCATGTAATGCTTCTTTGGTAGCAATAATGATATTGTATCTTCTAATATTAAAATATTAGTTAATATTAACACAATAATTACTCTGACTCTTAGTACCCAATTCTGTAACATGGAGATAATTTTAGCTATGAAAATAGAAATCATAAATATGAAATGTACTGTACCAAGTACTCAATTATGGCAGCTATTGTTATTATAAATAATAAACATTAGTGCCTCTTTAATAATTAAAATCTCTGAAGTGTTTTACCATACATTCGCGTTGCTACCCCCCATAAAAAGTGGATAACATAGGTAAGCATGATGATGAATATACAGTATTACTATTGTTCTTTGTAATTGTTCCCATTTCACAGGTGAATATAAAAATATCTTCAGGGCTTACATCCATGACATTTAGCCAATGGTCTTTGACACTAAGAGAAGATGGGATTAAAACTCTCGTAGATTGAAATGTTCTGCCTACGCTCATTGCAGATCCCTTGTTTACTCTGATGCCGGAAAATGTCGAAAGCAGACACAAATGTGTTGATTCTCTTTCTCCTCCAAGCGCCTTGAATCCTAACACTCTCTGCTTTGATGTGCTGTTCCCGGTCATATTTGATGTATAGCTGTGCAACATCTTTTTTATGTCAAGTCTTTGCTTCAAACACTCCACTGCCAGTTCGACTTGTCAAAAGTTGGAGGCAACACGTTTTAAGCATTCAGTGAGCATTCTTCTGAAAAGAAAACCACTACTTCTAATGAGCATTTGAGAGCACAGTGGATTGCAGAAACTGTTTTCTAAGATCTGTCACAAATGATTTAGTTTTATTAGTTTTAATGGCCCTCAGCTACGGACACGGAATATAAGTGAAAATTAAGATATTTTTCATGAGATGAAAATAGATTTCAATCAGAAAGAGTGCCCCCCCCCACTACTTCTTCTCCATTTTCTTATTTATTTGGACAGATGATTCTGGTAAAAAACAAACAAACAAATAAACAAACACTGAGAGAGAGGAGAACACAGAGATAGTCTTCCATGAGAACAGAGCTCTCGTTGTATTGGAAACCTCTCTGTTAATTGTACAAAAGCTGGTTGGTTTGGCAAGCTCAAGGGCAGGACGGCAGAGAAAGGGACTGATGTGTTACACTGGAATTTTATCCTGGGCAGGGACATGGAGTGCATATTTTTATTCCTAGCCAAAGGTTTGTCTTCTGTGATAGCAAGCATACAAACAGCCCTGAAACCCATATATTGCTTCCAATTCATAATACCTTGCACTCGTTGCTTTTGCTTTTCTACACTGTAGCTTTTCTTTAGGATTTTCATTTTTCCTCTTCTTTTCTATCACTCATCACTCACTAGAAAGTACTGTAATCTGAACAGGTCTATATATTTTATTCTTCATAAACAAGTTAAGTGCATTTCTTAAGCAGTTGGATGGTTTTGGCAGTCCATCCTCATTGCTCATGTGTGTATAAGGTGTGTTGGTGATGAATGTGAGGTTTTCTGTTGCAACAGCTCTGCTCTACTGTTTCTTTATCCTCTATGCCAAAGCAACTATGTGGGCCAAAAGGGAGCCAACCAGAATCTGAATGAGAATTCTGGAATTTGCGCAGCTTCTGCCATCCATTTATCTCAGGCAAGCCATTTCAATTCCTTGTGTCATATCTTCCTCATTTGCAAAGGCTAGATTTTGGGCAAGAATAGAATTAGGTATCTCAAACAAAAGGGATAAAAATCCTTGCCTTCAGGAAGATTACAGTCAAGAGTAGCAATATAATAGGTAAAACACCTAACATCAGATTGAGTTTATTGTATATCAGAAGGTAACAATTGCTTCAGTTTGCTAGGACTGCTGTAACAAAGGACCCCAGACTGGGTGGCTTAAACAATAATTTTATTTCCCACTAGCAATTCTTTGAGAAGGTGAGAAGTTTGAGGTCAAAGCTGTAGCAAGTTTGGTTTCTTTGGAAGACCTTGATCTGTGGCCTATGGACAGCTGTTTCTCCTCATGTGTTCACATGGTCTTTCTTCTGGACCCCTCTGTGTCCCAGCCTCCTCTTCTTAGAAAGACACCAGTCATGTTGGATTAGGGCTCACCTAAAGACTTCATTTTAACTGAATTACTTCTTTAAAGACCCTGTCTCTATACATTCTGAGGCAGTGGGTATTAGCACTTCAACAAACGAAATTGGGCAGAGGCGAGCAGAGACAGTACATAACAAAAAGTTATTATAACAAAGTTTGTAAGGAGAATAAGGAATGCTGGAAGGTGATTTAACACTTGTGAGGATATTCAGAGCAAGGGAGACTAAGAGGGTGACATTTGCACAAACCCTGAAGGAGCTTGGGGGAAATCAGCATTGTGGATATCTGTGAGGAATGCAATTCACTACAAGGAGCAGTCATTCCACAGGCCCTGAGGTAGAAAGGACCAGGAGGATGTCCGAGGGTCAGTGGGGTAGCCAGTGTGGACGCAAGAAAGAAAAGAGATGGGGCGCCTGGGTGGCTCAATGGATTAAAGCCTCTGCCTTTGGCTCAGGTCATGATTCCAGGGTCCTGGGTTCAAGCCCTGCATCGGGCTCCTTGCTCAGCGGGGAGTCTGCTTCCCTTCCTTTCTCTCTGCCTACTTGTGATCGCTATCTGTCAAATAAATAAATGAAATGTTTAAAAAAAAAAAAGAAAGAAAAGAGATGTGTCCAGTGACAGAGCTAGCACACAGTACCTTTGAGAACCTTGTGAGTAACTGAATGGAATTAGGCTTTTACTCAGAGAACTGGAGAGCCACTGGAAGGTCAAACCAGGGGAATGATTTAGTCAGACTCACCCTTCCACATACTCACTCAGCCTGTTGTCTGGAAGACAGACTACAGACTAGGGTTTCTCAGGATCAGCACCACTGACATTCTGGGCCAGAAAGTTCCTGTAGTATGAGCCTGTTCTGTTCACTCTAGGCTCTTCAGCAGCATCCTCTGCCTTTACCCACTGGACACCCAGAGTTCCCTGCCTGCCAGCTGTTACAACCAAAAAGGTCTCTAACCATTGCCAAATGTTCCCTAGGGAAGGAAAATTACCCCTTGTTAAGAACTCTGTTGTAGGGACGCCTGGGTGGCTCAGGCGGTTACGTGGCTGCCTTCAGCTCAGGTCATGACCCAGGGGTCCCGGGATCGAATCCCACATCAGGCTCCTTGCTCTGTGGGGAGCCTGCTTCTCTCTCTCTCCCTCTGCCTGCCTGCCTGCTGCTCCCCCTGCTTGAGCTTTTTTTGTGTCAAATAAATAAAATCTTTATTTAAAAAAAAAAAAAGAACTCTGTTGTAGGTACTACAGAAGAAAAGCTGAGACAGTTTTGAAAGTTCATTGTAATAATCCTGGCTAGAAATAAGGATAAGATCATAATAGCAGCGATCAATATGTTCTGAAGATAAAACCAACCTATTCTGAAGGCTGCTAACAAATTGGATGTGTGGCAGGAGGAAGGATTCAAGATGGCTCTGAGGTTCATGCTCAGAGCAACTGGAAGAATGGATCCTCCTCTTCCTCAAACAGGGAAGACTGTGGATACGGCAGGGATATAGAGGACCAGATACTCTCCACACAAGGTAATTGGGGGAAAGGCTAATGTATGGATAACGGCATTGACCTATGGGTAGATGCAGCAGAGGAATTTGTGAAAATCTCTTATTTTTCTTTGTGAAGTAGGTAGATCACCATCACCTGAGAATGGAAATGGGACAGGAGGTGTTGGAGGTTTTAGCCTAAAAGTTGTGGAATAAAGTGGTGGGAAAATTTGGTGGTATGGTGGTATGGTGTACCAGCATAATTCTGAAGTCATGGATTGCAATAGCTTTCCTAATAAGTATGGAGGGTAACTTTGAATGGCATAACTCTTAAGATTCAAATGAATAGTAAACCCATGACCCCATATCCTATATGCTTTCATCTGTTTTCCGTTGTTCTGAACTAAACACACAATTTTGGCAGTAGGCAGAAAAGCCTCTGTTCTTCTGGAAATACATTCAGTTGCTTATGGAGAACTAATGGGTAAGATTAGGGGAAAGAAGTGCTTCAGGCTATTGCCTTAACCTCATGAGCATTCATAATTAAAACCCATCTCCAAGGAAGAAACCACCAGCTCTGGAGAATTATGTCAGTTCTCAATATACATCTTGCATCAGAGATAGAATGACTCTCAAGTCAGATTCATGTCAGCGCCCACACCAACCCCTCACGGAACTCCCATTACTGTTGATTAAAAAAGACAATTTACTCCATAAGATGCTTCAGAAAATGCTCCCTGATCCTAATGTGCGTCGGCCATGGGAATCAGATACTTCAGGCACATACACACGCACACACACGTGCACACACACATCACATGGTGCTGCTGCAACATGGGCTGAAGACCGACTACACCCTGTTCTGAGAAACCCTGCATGACTCATCCCTGGCCTTCCTCTCCAAGCTCCATTAGACTGTCCTCTCTTATGGGCGCAATCTTCCACACTGGCCTCCTTGCGGCTCCTCAAGTGTACCACACACTTTCCCACCTCCCTGCTTTTTCTAAGATTCGCTTATTCGAAAACTCTTATTTAACCTGTTCCAAGAACTGTCAAAAGTACATTATAGATATTAACTTACCTAAACCTTCTTAGCCAAAAGACTGACCAGTTATTGCCTCCAAATGTGAACAGAAGTAATAAAGGCCACGATGGGGTGAGGACATTGTATCTTTTCAACCTTCTGGAATTAGAGGATTCTGAAACCCTAAGGGATGGTGTAGCCAGAACACAGAAGGAACCAGGATCCCCAAATCAGCACCTGGCAGAAAGCTACCAAGAGTGACTGTGTTGGACCATTACATGAGGCAGAAATATTTCTATTTTATTAAGCCCCTGAAATTTTAGCATTGATTTGTTACAACAACAAGGACTACTTATTATAAAAATCTTCACATGGCTGACTTATGTTGGAAAAGTCACTGATTAAATATCACCCCCTTACAGAACCCTCACTAAACACTCAAACCATTTTAGATCTCCTGTCTCACTCTCAGTACCTCCTTTTATTATTACTTCAAAACTTGTCATTACCTGGTGGTGTGAGTGTGGATGAGTGTGTGCATGTGTGTGTGTGAGTGTTGGGTATATGTAACTCCTCTTTACCACCACTAGCACAAAAGCTCCACGTTGGTTGGAAATCTGTCCAGTGTCCAGACTGCTGAAGCCCCCAGCGCCTAGGAAAGGGCATGGAACACAGGATGTGTTCAATAAATATTTCTTGAAAGAACTACTTACAATTTTCTAGCTCTGTATCCCAGATACATTCCCAAAGATGATCATGAGTTGGGTACTATTCGTGGTAAGGAGTATTCTGTTTATATCATTTGTCAATAACATTTTCATTTTCATGCCTGAAATTGTCCATTTCCTCCTTTTTCCCTTAACCAAGCCCATTCACTCAGCATCTTCATTGTGGAGCTGTAGCTGAAAATTAACTTTCATATCCACCAGCAGTACTCCATTGCTCAGGGGAAATCTGAGAATCACTGAAGTGAAGAGATTTGCTGTATAATATCTACAATTCACTGAGCACTTTACATACATTATTTTATTTAATACATTATGGCCTGCTGTGTATGTAGGATGTAGGTATAATCGTCCCAGCTGCAAATGAGAAAACTGAGATTCAGAGAGCCTAAGCAGACTGAGGTTAACACAGCTATAAAATGGTAGACTGGGGGTTCAAGCCAAGTCCTGGATCCCAAACCAGAGTTCAAAGTCACTTCATCTTAGAAGGGGCAACCTGTTACTTTTAACTGTATTCTGTTTATTCTAATGAGTCACTTGCTCCCACTCTCAGTCAAGGGGAGCGATAACATGGGTTGCAAATACTAGGGAGTGGAGATTATTGGGAGCTACGTTAAAAACTATCCTTCACACATTTTTAGAGATGGTCTTTTTTTTCCCCATTATATTCTATACACTTGTAGGTTTTATATTTATACCCGTACCCCCTCAATTATTATTGGTATATTATAAGAGAGATATCAAGGTTCATTAGCCTCAAACGGGTGTTCGGTTGCCATAGTGCAGTTTGTTAGAAATACCTTTTCCTCATTAAATTGTTCGACAGTTGTTTTTTTTTTTTTTTAATTTGCCGTATGCAGGTGCATATATTCTGGAATATAGTTTCCTATACCAAGTGTGCTTATCTTTACTCTCCTCTTGACCATTTTCACTGTTGTTTGTTCCATCCTGTAGGTAGGACTTGCTATCTGGCAACATTTCCCTTCTGACTGAAGATTTTCCTTCCCTGTTAATGGTAGTGCATATCGGCTGACGTGGAAGTGCACATACCTCTAGGACGTCCTGTTTTCATTTCCTTTGGATACATATCTGGAAGATATGTATATCTGGCATACATATGCCAGAGCATATGATGGTTTTTTTTTTTAATTTTTTGAGAAACTTTCATACTATTTTCCACAGTGGCTGTACCAATTTCCCATCCCCCCAGCAGTGCACAAAGTTCCCTTTCCCCCCCCCACATCCTCCCCAATGCTTGTCCGTTCTTGTCTTTTTGGTGACAGTCACTCTAACAAGTGTGAGGGGAACTCTCATCATGGTTATACATTGCATTTCCCTCATGATGAGTGATGTAGAGCTCCTTTTCATGTTCCTGTTGGCTACCTGTAAGTCTTCTTTGGGGCGGGGGGAGGTCTATTCTGTTCCTCTGCTATTTTTTAAAAATTAGATTGTTTGCTTTTATATTTTAGAAATTAACCCTTTATCAGATATGGAATTTGCAAATATTTTCTCTTATTTTATAGCTTTTCTTTTCTTCTGTTCATTGTTCCTTTTGTAGTACAGAAATATGTTTTTGTTTTTGTTTTCTTGTTGTTTAGTTTGCTTGTTTTTTAAAGTCTGCATAGTCCTGTTTGTTAACTTTAGGAAACCATCCTATAAAGCACAACTGATATATCTTTCGATGATAAACAGCACATGTTTTCTGACTACTGCTGTAAACTAACATTTTTTTTAATTTTTATTTTTTTTTCAACGTAACAGTATTCATTGTTTTTGCACAACACCCAGTGTTCCATGCAATACGTGCCCTCCCTATTACCCACCACCTGGTTCCTCCAACCTCCCACCCCTGTCCCTTCAAAACCCTCAGGTTGTTTTTCAGAGTCCATAGTCTCTCATGGTTCGCCTCCCCTTCCAATTTCCCTCAACTCCCTTCTCCTCTCCATCTCCCCATGCCCTCCATGTTCTTTGTTATGCTCCACAAATAAGTGAAACCATATGATACTTGACTCTCTCTGCTTGACTTATTTCACAGCATAATCTCTTCCAGTTCCATCCATGTTGCTACAAAAGTTGGGTATTCGTCCTTTCTGATGGAAGCATAATACTCCATCGTGTATAAGGACCACATCTTCCTTATCCATCCGTCCGTTGAAGGGCATCTTGGTTCTTTCCACAGTTTGGCGACCGTGGCCATTGCTGCTATAAACACTGGGGTACAGATGGCCCTTCTTTTCACTACATCTGTATCTTTGGGTAAATACCCAGTAGGGCAATTGCAGGGTCATAGGGAAGCTCTATTTTTAATTTCTTGAGGAATCTCCACATTGTTGGAGAGGATGTGGGGAAAGGGGAACCCTCTTACACTGTTGGTGGGAATGCAAGTTGGTTCAGCCACTTTGGAGAACAGTGTGGAGATTCCTAACATTTCTTTTTGCAACCAAGTAACACTTTTTTAACCAATGACTTCAGCTTTTCAGTTTATTATTGACGAGCTTGTAAAAGATTAAAGTATGCCAGTATTTTGCTTTCAAATACAATCAGTAGGGGTGATATTTCAAGTGTCCATTAAATTGGATAGAGAGATATTTAAAATGGATTTAAAGTGGATGTTTTTCTCAGTAGTCTCTGATTGAAAAGATATAATTCCTTTTATTTTGACCATCAAAACATTCATTTTTTAATTTTGTTTTATGGTTATTCAAGTAAGATAATTTAATTTTTTAAAAAACCTTCCCCTCCCCCAATAGTCTTAGGTCTACAAAAATTATAGGCAAGTAAAATGAGCTTATCTTATATCTCCACAATGTTTGAAATTAAACTAAATTTTCCCCCGAACGAAAGAAACAATCTTAAAACCCCAAAGTCTCCCAATATACACTTTGATGGGAGTCGTTTAAAAAAAATCTTCTAAGGTGAGAAATATCCAAACTTAAGTTCTGCCTTTGCATTTGAATTGCTGTATGATTTCAGGTTAATTATTTAACCTCATTCACTTTTTACACTGTTGAAATAAAAGCCTCACAAGATGAACTGAAGATAAAGTAATATAATAAAGAAAACCACTAAGTGTCATATAATGGGAGGAGCTGGGTTCCCCAGAAGCAGACCCTGCGATAACTATCTTGGCATAACTGATTTTCTAAGGAAATACTCCCCCCGCCCCCCAAAAAAAAACCGCAAGGAAATGAGAGATTAGGACATGGCATTAGACGATGTCACCCAATGGAGCAATTTCAGGCAAGAATCCGTGGAGGATAGCCCCCAGGGGAAAATGTAGTATAAGTGATTATCAGAATTTTGCACTTATGACCAAGGAGCTGGGCTCTGAAACTCCTGCACTGCTCACTGGCTAAGAGCCATCACAGGCAGATGGAAACAACCAAGTTCTTCTGAGTAGTGCACTTTCCAGCCAACTGCAGCAATAACCCAAGGGCCACCCTCCAAGGTGAGTCACAGGTGCACTCTGTTATAAATGAATCACACAGAAGCCAAGACAGAGCACACAGAACACATCGAAAGGATCCAAGCAGATCTTGGCAGACAGTGTCCACTACATCAGATTTTCCTCTTGTTCTTACTCAACATCAAATGTCATTTGACAGCATCACACTGTCAACATCTTCATAGCATCTTTATTTAGCTTTTAGAGTTCTTTCATATTTCTTATGTGTTTTGATAATCAGAATAAAGATTTGGTCTTATTTGTGGAAGACTGGAATATGAGAATCAGAAAGCACACTGCTTACATTAAAGAAAAAAAAAAAAAAAAGTCTGGGGATGCCTGGGTGGCTCAGTCAGTTAAGCAACTGCATTTGTCTTGGGTCATGATCCTGGAGCCCCAGAATGGAGTCCCGCATCTGGCTCCCTGCTGAGCAAGGAATCTGCTTCTCCCTTTGACTCTCCCCCTCTCTCAAGCTCTCTTTCTCTCTCAAAAAGAAAAGGAAAAAAGAAAAGTTTGTGTGGGTATCTGGGTGACTCAGTTGGTTAAATGTCTGCCTTTGGGTCAGGTCATGATCCCAGAGTCCTGGGATGGAACCCTGTTTCGGACTCCCTGTTCAGCAGGGAGTCTGCTTCTCCCTCTCCTTCTGCCCCTCCCCTTACTCCTGCTCACTCTCTTTCTCTCTCAAATAAATCAATAAAATCTTTAAAAAAAAAAAGGAAGCTTGTGAAAATTCCAAGCAGTCAAGTCTGTTAACAGTCAGTCCACAACGCACTCTATTTTTCCTAATATAACAGCATGATATACACATGTGCATATATATTACATACATAATACATTTTATATAATTATGTAGTTAAATTCTGTGTTTATATATTTATAAATATATATGTTTTATATATAAGTATAATAGAAATATAGAATATATGTTATAAAATACATCTTGTATTTTATATTATCCCTATTTTATTTTATATTAAACAATCTACATTGTAATACATATAAACTAGATAATCCCAGAAATAAAATTAAGTAAAAGATACACAGTCCCTCTTTACATTTCATGTGCTATATTTTTGATATATGATCTATTCATATTTGGATTGACTCTTCTACCACACATAGAAAATCTATGTTGACATGTATTTTCTTTGATTATTTAATAAAAGTTGTTGACAGTTTTTGAATTCTATAACCTCCATTTGGGAATGCTATTGTTTTCATTAATTCCCCTTTTCAAAAATCAAACCCTAAAAGCCCGCAGAGGAGGAAAACAGATTTCAGTTCTTTTTTCGTTAGTCAAATCCCTAATTTATCCTCCTTCCCTAATCTAGGAAGAGCTGTTAATATGTTTTTTTGTCACAATCCAAGAAAGAGATTCAGCCACATATAGTAGTCACTATTTGTCATTCACAAGTGGGCAGTCTTTTATGTTTCCATGTGTCCAGCAAAATACGTACAACGCCACTGAGATTTGTTTTTGTTTTTGTTTTTTCTTTACCAGTCCTGTAGTAACCTCTCAGGGACATGCTCATGTACTCTTTTGTCTTTGTTCCACTGTACCAGCAGCTGACAGATTTTTCAGAGGTATATATTTAGATTTTAACTTAAGGAAAGTCCTTCAAGTCGGCTACAATTCAAATCTTAGGCATTTAGTTTCAATTACATGCCACTCCACAGATTGCTGTAATCATGTTAGGCACACGCTTGCAATAATTAAAAGCAGTTGTTTCCATATGCATGTATGTATCTATCTTTTGCTCATCTTTGGGGGGGGTGACCTTTGAACACACAGCGGCTAAATAAAATCAAATGCAACGATTTCTCAGTTTCATAACTCTACATCATTCAATAGCATCCAGATCTCTTTTAAATACCATCAGCAAAAGTAGAATGACTTATTCAAAACCCGAATCTAATAGACTCCCAATCCCACTGCACTCTCTCACTAATTCATTTGAAGGTACAAAATTTATTAAGATAAGAAAATTATTGAATTACCTATGAAGGACACCACTCATTAATTCTGATGCCATTTCACAGGTTTTGCTTGTTTGTTTGTTTCTGGTTTTTTTATTTTTTTTAACATATAATGTATTATTTGCTCCAGAGGTACAGGTCTGTGAATCATCAGGCTTACACACTTCACAGCACTCACCGTAGCACATACCCTCCCCAATGTCCATAACCCAGCCACCCCATCCCTACCCCCCGCCACCCCCCAGCAGACCCTCAGTTTGTTTCCTGAGATTAAGAGTCTCTTATGTTTTGTCTCCCTCCTGATCCCATCTTGTTTCACAGCTTTTAAAAGTAAAACAGCAAATTTGGTTATGTTTACAGAGTCAATAGCCTTCAGAACAGGATACTTAGTCCTTTCCTCAGTTTCTGTCATTCAGTAGTGTTAGAACTTAAGTCACTGTCTATATAACTAGCCTGTAAGATGAGGATAGATAGAATTACTCACAAGGTTGTTGAAAGAAGGAACCACCAAAGACAAAGCTTCTCTATAGCCTAATGTGCATGGTAACAATGTAATATAGTAAATGTATTTGATAGATAATTAATATAATTAATAGGTCTCATACAGATAGTCCTAGTATTAGCTGGTTATATTAAAAACTAGAAATGATGCTTTTACTTTTCCCCAACATAAGTTCATACAACATACTGGGACTAGAAGAATTAGTAAAAATAAGATTTTTTTTAAAAAAGGAAAATGTCCCCAAAATTTTGACTAGCAAATAATGGGAAAATCCATGAGGTACATATGTGTATACATATATATACACTCATAAGTGTGTGATGTGAGTATATGTGTATGTCTGTGTACATCTGTGTACACATACCTATGAGAAAGTTATCAATTCTTTCAATTTAATATGATTTCACTTCTCATCCTAAATCTTGCTATTAATTCCATGTTCCTAATGGAATGAAAATAACTGAATTATCTCAAGAAATATTGTATTTTTAAAACAAATGGGAACTGAATCAAGTAGAAAGCTCAAGTGACAATTTGTTCTAGTAAGATTTACTGTCAAGATCTACACTCACCAAAAAGTCAGGATAACATTTATGTAATCTTTTGAACTTCTTAGTAACTCACGAGATCAAGCAACTTGTATCTGCATATCAATCACTTAATGGTCACTTAAAGTAACAAAACTGATCCAAAACTTCATGGTTTCAAATTGCTATAGTTTGTTTATACAAATCAAAAAAGATAGTTGCAAGTTTACATAAATTAATGTGTCTTACTAAACCAAATAATAGTAAAAAGAACATTGAAGCAAGATGCACCGATATTAAAATGAAACCAATATAAAACTTACCAACTTTATGGATCTTGGACAATGTAACTCTACTCCAGCACTCACTTTCTTCACCTATAAGGTAAGTGGCCTGTTAAATAAAAGTTATTTCTAAATTCAATTATCTATAAAGCAACAAGTCTAGACCTAAGTAAATTTAATTATTTATGTGATTAAAGAACATAAGATATTTTCTATTTCTTATGGACATTGGCGGGGGGGTGGTGTGTGCTATGGTGAGTGTTGTGAGGTGTGTAAGTCTGATGATTCACAGACCTGTACCCCTGGGTCTAATACATTATATGCTAATTTAAAATATTTTTTTAAATTTAAAAAAAAGAATATTTTCTATTTCTTATTCTTCTTCACAATCTGTCTTAGCATTGCTACTCAGGAGTTAAATCATTCTTTTAAGTACTACATTTAGTTTACATAAAGTCAATCATCATTTTACCAAAGTAAAGCTAATTTGCAATCATTGTCATATACAAGAGAATGGGATTTGAGGCCATGAAAGATGGGTGGTGTGTAGAAGGAAGAATGCCTTTAAGAGCATAGTCTTCTCCCCTGGGAAGTGCTGGCAGATTTTAAAAACTCATGTGGTCACCTGAAGCTTTGATGGAAGTAAATGGCAAGTAAATAAGTCCTCTTGTCATAAACAACAAAAGCCATACAAAGCACATAGAGTGATAGTTTTCAGATGTTGCTAACAGGCATACAAGCCTGTGATCCACGAGAAGGTTCCCATGATAGCCCCAGCTTTCGTACTGAACCAAATTTCCATATTGTGGTGTCAGTATTTAGGATGCAATTACACTATTGCAGACCGGCTGATATTGGAAGGAAAAGAGCAGTGTGTTAGGTTGCTGAGGTGATGAGAATTTATGAGAAAGGATAGCAGAGGGAAAAGAGCAGCAAAGAGAAGATGCTCCAGAAATTTGTACAGGTGACCATGAATTAATTCAAAGCTATGGATACAAAGGATCACACTCCATGAGGTCCATCAGTGAACAAACACTGGGAAGTTGTGAGGGGATCAGAGGTTCATAAGTCACACAGTGCTTGGAAATAGGCATTTTGATCAGCTAAAATGGAGACACTTCACTGAATATTTTGGGTTTTCAATTAAGACATCAAAAGGCCACATTTGAGAAATGAGAGTAATTTAACTCTGGAGTATGAACTTTTTTAGACCCCCCAAAAAACAATGACTATAATCAGGAATCCAAGGATAAAGCTCAGGCAGACACCAGAAAATTATCTGCCAAAGGAAACTTGATACTCTGTAAAAGAAAATCACAAAATCTAGGATGTCAAAAATGTAGCATCTATTATGTCCTTCATGCAATAAAAAAGTAGATATATGAAGAAGCAGGAAACAGTAACTAAAATGAAGAAAAATATAGTCAGTAAATACAAGTCCAGAGAGGATAGAGATGTTGAAATTAGATACAAGGACTGTATAAAATACCTATTACATAGATGCTTAAGAACTTAAAGGAAAAGATGGATATGATGACTAAAGAAATGAGGACTATCATTAGAAAAAACAAAAGCTTTCAAGAGAAAGAGGTGAGAATTCTGGAATATAAAAGTAGAAGATCTGCTATGAAAATGTCAACATATAGGTCTAACCAAACCAAAAAGGGAAATATCAGTGAAACTATGCAAACTTAAGCACAGAAAGAAAAAATGTCTGGAAATAAGAGAGTAAGACTCCAGAGATCCATGGGAAAATATCAAGTAGCCTTAAATAAGTTTAATTATAATACTATAAGAAGTGATTCCCATAAAATTATTTGAAGAAGCAAGGAACTGAATATTGCCTACTTGATTAAAAATAACAATACCTAGAATAAAGAAGTACATTGCTATCAAATAAACACATACAATCATATGATAATCAAATTGTTAAAATAATAAAAAGATAATATGAAATAAATGCAGAAAAAAGGATATATTACATTGAAAAAAAGTCACATATCAGAATTCTAATTAAAAGCAATGAAAAGCCATACATAATGAACAGTATATGTAAAATATTGAAGGCGGGGGCATGGGATAACTGGGTGATGGGCATTAAGAAGTGCACCTGATGTGATGAGCACTGAGTCTTATATGCAGTGATGAATTACTGAATGCTACATTTGAAACTAATGATGTACTATATGTTGGCTAATTGAATTTAAATTTTAAAATGCTGAAAGCATTAAAATAGCTTCAAAAATATACCTTGAAACTATTGCCTTCAAAAATTTTTTTTCAAAAATCACTTTCTAACACTGAAGGTGAAATGGAGACATTATAAAGACAAACAAAAGCTGAGAGAATATTATCGCAAAAGAACTCCAGTATAAAAAAATTGTAAAAGAAATTATTCTCCTTTAGGCTAAAGGAAAAGGACACCAGATGGAACCACAGATTTAAACAATGGAATGAAGAACACCAAGTATAATAAACACTTTGCTAAACAAAAAATGATTTTTTCCTTTTTGTTATTTTTAAAAGATAGTTAACTACATAAAGCAAAAATTAGACATAATCTATTATCACATGTAAAAGTTTATAAAATTAATAGCAGAAATGACACTATGGGAAACAGAGAATATATATATCATTTTAAGGTCCTAATATATTAATTGGTATAATACTATCTGAAAGTAAGTTGTGAGACAGTAAAAATACACATTTTAAACCCAAAACAACCAATGGAAATAATTAAACAAAGAGTTATATTCAGTTCTCACTTGCTTATTTATATCAAAGAAGTTAGTAGGTTAAGTAAAAAAGAAAAAAAATTAAAGAAAATAATACAAAAGGCTGCAGGAAAAGAAGGAAAAGGGGAAAAAGGACAGAAAGGACATCCAGTAAAAAAGCAAGATGATAGACATAAACATAATAATACCTTTAACTGTATTAAATGTAAATGGACTAAAACATTAAATAAAAAGCAGATTATATCAAACATAAGAAATATTCAACTACATGCTTTCTGTATAGAAAGTTAAAAGTAAAGTGATATCAAAATATATAATGAAAACCCTAATTGTTAAGGAAGCTGCAGTGGACGTGTCAATATTAGATAAAAGAGATTTCAGATAAAGCAATATTATCAGAGATGTAGGGCATTTCATAATATTAAAAGTCAATTCATTAAGATAATATAAGAACACTCCTGGCAAAGGTCTTCCAAAAATATCATACAAAATATGGAAGAACTGAAGAAGAAAATAAATAATTATATTATTAGGGCACCTGGGTGGCTCAGTGGGTTAAAGCCTCTGCCTTCGGCTCAGGTCATGATCCCAGGGTCCTGGGATCAAGCCCCACATCGGGTTCTCTGCTCAGCAGGGAGTCTGCTTTCCCCCCTCTCTCTCTGCCTGACTCTCTGCCTACTTGTGATCTATCTGTCAAATAAATAAATAAAAATCTTTAAAAAAATTATATTATTAGATTTAACATTCTTTCTTCAGTAGTTGGTAAAACAGTAGGCTTAAAATCAGTAAAATACAGAATGATCAAATAGTACCATAAAACAAATTGATTTACTTGATAACAGAATTTCACAACTGAATAACATTTTTTCACATACATGAGACATTTAAGTAAGAAGTAAACAGATCATATACTGTCTTATTAACAAGTCTCAATATATTTCAAAGTGTTAAAATCATGAAGAGTATGTTCTCTGACAATAATGGAATTAAACACCAATAAAGAAGATACCTCCAAAATCTTCCCCAAAGAGCTCACAATTAGATATACATTTCTGTACAACTCATGATAAAAAAAGGTACAAGGGGAAATGAAAAAATAATATCTTTAACTCAAGGGAAATTAAAACATAATGCACAAAATTCGTGGGCTACAGATAAAGCAAGTGCTTAGAAGAACTGTTATAACTTCAAACGCTTATAGTAAAAGAAAATCAAAGATTTAAAATAAGTCATTTAATTATCCATCATAAGAAACTAGAAGAGAATACACTCAATTTAAAGTGTATGTAATAAGTAAAAGTGAATAAAAAGATAAAAGTGAAATTAATAAAACAGAAAAAGAACAAAAATAGAAAAATAAAATATAAATTGGTTTTTGAAAAGTTAAATATAGAAAAAAACATTAAACTCATCAAGAACAAAATGAAGAAAATATAAATTTCCAATATCCAATATAAAGGAGGGAGTTAACTATACAGTTCTACAAACGTTAAAAGTAAAATAAAGGGACATGATGAATAACTTAATGCCAAAAAAGTGACAATTTATGTGAAATGGATAAACTCTTTAAGAGAACTAGAAATTACCAGAATTAACACACACACACACACACAATCTTAATAGCTACATAACTAACACAAGAAAAAGTTGGATTTAAAATCCTTTCAAAAAGAAAACTATATGACTCTAATTGTTTCATGGGCATATCCTTTCAAATTTATAAGGTGGAAATCATATCAGTCTTACACAAACTTAGCAAATGATGGAAGACAGGACCTTTCCCAACCCTTGTATGAGTTCAGCATAACACCAATACCCAAACACACAAGATTATTGAAAACAAAAATGGAAACACACACAAAAAAACTATACACCAATGTCTTTCATAAACAGATACAAAAATACTCAACAAAATATTAACAAAACAAACTCATCAATGTATAAAAAGGATCACATGATATGACAAAATGTGGTTTACCTAGGAATTCAATGTTTGAAATAACATTTGAAAATCAATCAATATAATCCATAACTTTATAGAACAGAAGAAAAAAATTAATGATTTTCCCTAAAGATGCAAAAAAATTACTCAATAAGTCAATATTAATAAGAAAAACTCTCAGCAACAAAAGACTAAGCAAAAAAATTAACTTGATAAACAGCATCTACAAAAGTCCTAGAACGAAGAACATATCTAAATGGAGAAAAATAAAGATTTTCCTTTAAAACCAAAATAATGCAAGAATTTCCACTATTATTACTTCAATTCAACCTCACAGTAGAGCTTCTAGCCAGGAAAAAAAAAAAAAAAGGCAAGAAAATGAATAAAAGGGATATGTGTTCTGTTTTGATTCAAGATGGCGTGAAAGAAACTGGATTTACCTGCCCTTCTACGGTGAAACAAGAGCAGCAAACAAATGAACAAAAAATATATTGGAAACAATGCTTTTGTAGAAAGCAGGCAACAAAGGAGAATGATTTCTGAGAGACAGGAAATAAAGTATGCCCTCCCATTTCCCAGCTTACAGACTTGAGTTTCCAAGGCATGACGAATCTGTAGTAACACAAGTGGAGCCCAATGAACTTAGAGTTTAGTGGATGGAGCTGAAAGTCCAAAGAGAGTAAGACACTACAGTTTAAAAGATACAGAACCACAGAGGACACAGCCACATTGAGAGTTCTAGAAATTTATAGAAAGCTGTCCTTGAGTATTTGAAAGAGTGGTTTTTGTTTGTTCGTTTGTCTGTTTTCTTTCCAAGCTTTTATTTAAATTCCAGTTAGTTAACATGTAGTATTAATTTAGTTTCAGCTGCAGAATTTAATGATTCAACACTTATATACAACACCCGGTACCCATCACAAGAAGTGTACTCCTTAATCCCCATCACCTATTTAATCCGCCCACTCCCACCTCCCCTCTGTTAACCATTAGCTTGTTTTTTATAGTTAAAACAAATGAGCATGGGGGGGGGTGTTGGGGAAGAGAAGAAAACCAAGAAACACACTCTTAACCATAAAGAACAAGTAACGGAAGAATGTTGATGGGAGCATGTATGTGATAAAACTAACTGGAGCCAGAAAAAGAATCATCCAAAAGATTAGAAGAAACTAATAACTCACATGGGAATAGGCATATTTGTAGCCAGCTAGACTGGAAAACGTGAAGATCACAGCACTTGGCGGGATGGGGAAGATACTTCAGGGAAGATCTACAGCATAAGAAAAGATGCTTTAAATCATTGGTTATTAGATTACATATTAAAACTTCAAAGTGGTATCACTACACACTTATTAGAAAAGTTAAAATTAAAAGACTACTCTTACCGTGCTTGCTTCGGCAGCACATTCACTAAAAGACTGCTCTTAGCAAGTATAGCAAAGATGTGAGGAAATTGGAATTCTCATCTGTGGTTGAACAGAAGTAAAATGGTGCAACCACTTTGGAAAACAGGTTGGTAGTATTTATTTATTTGCTTGTTTGTTTTTCCAGGTTGGTAGGTTCTCTTTTTTTAAAATGTTAAATATATGCTTATCATATGATCCAGCCATTCCACTCTTTGATGTTTACCCAGTGAACACAATGCATTTTTTCAAAGATTTGTATAAAACACACTCTTTTAGTTATCATAGTCCTAAGTGAGAAATAACCCAAATGTTCAGCAACAGGTGAATGGATAAAAAAAATGTGGTTCATTCGAAGTAATATACTCAGCAATAAAAGAAACTAATCTTCAAGAATAAACCTTTGAACACACAATAACATGAAAGAATTTCAAGTGATTACACTGAGTAAATGAAATCAGACAAAAATAATACTTGCTTTATAGTTCCATTCATCTAAGTTCCTAGAAAATGCAAACTAATCTATAATGATAAGGAGCATAATGATAAGGTTGTTTGTGGATAAGTAGGTAAGTTTTAGAAGAGGCAGAAGCAGTGAAAACAAAAAGGCATGAGGGAATTTGGGGTTCCCTGTCTTGATGTAGTGACAGTTTCATGGGTATAATAAACATTTGTCAAAACTTAGAACAAGATATAGGAGAAAATCCTTACAGCTTTGGGATGGACAAACATTTCTTAAGAACACAAAAAGAACAATAAGTAAGATATTGAATTGGACTTCATCTAAAGAAGCTACTAATTTTTTTAAACCTGGTTACGTAGAGAAAATAACGTAAATACATACATCTAACAAAGGATTTTTAACCAGAGAATATTATAAGCATTTTTATGACTCGAGAAGAACATAAGAATCTCAGAAGGTGGGCAAATGATAAAAATTTACACTTTATAAAATGAAAGTAACATAATGTATGATAAGCACATAAAATTTTTTTCAAACATAATTATAAGGAATATTAATTTTAAATCACAAGAAAGTACTAATATAATTCTAGCATAAACAAAATTTAAAAGTCTGGCAATACAAAGTGTTGATTTATATATACAGAAACTAGATGTACCATAAAACTGATGAGATTAAAAATGGTATTTTGGAGAACATCTGGTAATTTCTCATAAAGTTAAGCATGCTCTTACCATATGACCCAGCAATTGCATTCCTAAGTATTTAGTCACAACAAATGAAAACATACATCCACACACAAAAAGTGCACAAAGAGTTATAGCCTCTTTACTAAAGATAGCCACAAAATTGAAACAACTCAATGTCTGTCATCCATGAATATATAACCACATTATTATATTTATGGCAAATGTATACAGTAGTATACAACTAAACCATAAAACAGATTACTTAAAACTACAAAATGAGTGAATGCCACAACTGTATCAGACACATAGAGTATATTCTCTATTATTTCATTTATATGCAGTTATAAAAACGTCAAAATTAATTAACTGTAGTGGAAATAATATCACAGTACTTTGAGTAAATGGTAGAGCAGATTGGAAAAGAATATGAGGAAACATGTTTGAATGGTAAAGGTATTCAGTTGGTAGGGTAGACTTAATGGCTGTATACTTTTTCAAATTCTTCAGAATGTACATTTACACGGATGGTTTTATTGTATGTAAATTATATCTCCTGAATTATTTTAAAAAATGAATTGAAGGTAGAGATGATAATTAAAGGATTGGTATCAAATGACATAATAAGTTGAGTTAATCTCATCTTGCTATCTTGCCATTTTGTAAAGCCTGTAAAAGTTTCCTCACATTACCTTATAAATGTTTACAGGGGTCCCTTCCCACCCAGAGAACCCCAACTTCTTACCATCCCTGTTACATTTAATCTTTTCCAGCAGAGTCAATAGCAGAGACATGGAGAGTAATACAACAAACTATATAACACACTGTGTAATTGAAATGGGCCATAATCACTAATATTAAAGACAGTGAATCATTCTAATAGAGCTGTGTTCAGCAAACAATGAAAAATTATGTGCCAGAAAAGCTAATGCTGGTTTTAAAATGAACAGAAATGAAGCGAAATGGAACCTCACTTGTTATTCATGAAGGTCAATTTAACGTGATTATTTTTTCCCAGCATTGTAGCTTTGTGATTACTGTTGTATACCTGAGTGGTATTTTATAACCTAATAAGAGCATAAAATAACCAGGTGGTGATGATTTTGTTTAGAGCTGAGCCCGAAGATCCCCCTAACTAGCATCAAGTTACACATGCTACTGGCTGCAATGCAAACACGTTCCAATGTCCCAAAAGTCAAAGGGAACATAAGGCATTTGACAATTAGATTGTGTTCTAGCAATTCAAAGAGAGACAGACAGACAAGTATGAGTTACTCTTTGGTGAAATATTATTTTTTCAAATCCAACTTTCACTCATTTACCTCCACCTCTTCTATAATATTTACTTTAATGCAAGTTTACTTTGTAGCCTGGAAGGAAGTACTCTGAAATTAGACCCTTATGTGGCATAGGGTAGATGCTGACAATGCAACTTGCTGATGATCTCCAGAAAATCTTTGAAATCCCAAATAGAGAAACCTCTATAAAAGTTAATTAAAATATGCCTAACCAATCCCATCACCAACACTAAGGGAAATAATGTTTGGATAACAAACTATGGATAAATGAAAATTTCCCTTAAATTTATTTTTATCAGGGGTCTCTATAGCTTCTATCAACAAGTTTACTAATTTTTTTCCTATAAAGCCCATCCTATTTTGTACTTATCTCATTTTTAATTTTACTAAAATCCCAAAGAGACAAATTAGGAAGGTGGCAGAGCCTGGCTGAGTGCCTTCATTAGCTCAGCGCTAATAACTTCTTTCAGCACCACGGATAGCGCCTGACATCACAACTCAAGCTTATCCAAAAGCTAATTATTTTCCCTGTTATAAAACAAAGGTTCTATATCAAAGGCCCATAATGCGACACAGTACACCCTCTAGATGCACTGATTTGCAAAATAAATCAACTGTGTCAGGAAGGAATTTGAGCAGAAATTACAACAAATTGCAATTATACTTGCAATGGTACACTATTTAAATGCATTGTCGGTGATTCATGGCAAGATGGCACCCATGCCATTCTGAGGGTTCAGGGAAAAGGTAGAATTCTCATCTGTTACAGTAATAAAATTGTACTTTCTCCTGTTGTTGCATTTTTTAAAAGATTCTATTATAGCTTAGTTCATAAAATTTAAATGATGTCACTGGAAAAAAGATCCAAGGACCTCTGACAGAATGAATAAAGAACTCCTTTAATTACACACACACCCCTACATCTACACCTATTTGTTTTAGGTAGTAACTCTTTGAAATGATAGGTCTTCTCAAACAACATGTAAAATGTGTATTCCAGCTCACTTGTAAAAAACACAAATAGATCATTCCCACAGGCCACAAAGCCTATCCTTCAGATTATACCATGTCCTGGGAGACTTAGGAGAGTTGAAAAACAGACTAAAGTGTACTGAACTGAAAATTACACTCAGATGCTAACTAGCACCCCACCGAATTTCCCATGGGTCCATGTCTACAATATTTCAAAAATAAAGTAGACTGGAGGAAGAAAATAATGTTTCCCCTTCCTCCCCTCTCAAGGCAGAAGTTGCTAATTTGGAACAATGTTTGTGTACTTTGGTTCCCTGAGGGTGAGCTCTTTAGAGGTCTGACTTTGACTCTCACTGAAAGGAAGTATAGAAGAGAAACAAGATGCCTACATGGCCCCCAGAAAAATGATGTTTAACCTAGGAAGTTCTGAATCATTACAGGTAATTGAAAATATTCTCCACACCCGACTAAGTGTGTTTTAGTAGTTTAAAATATTTAATTTCTCCCTTTTCCTCTTTTATCTTGATCATGTAATCACAGTTTCCTCTTCTTATATCATTTCTCCCACACCTATTCTTTTTACTATTTGATTTTAAAAGGGAAAACAAAATCAAGCTGATGAACTATCATCTGTAATTTATCCTCTTTCCTTCTTTGAACCTGGCCGATGGAACCTCTTTTCCATATTAATATCAGCTGTTTGTTTTACTTACCACATACTCTCCCCCTTTCATTTCCCTTGGTTTGTTACCTAGGTTTTATCTTGAAATCTTTAGTTTTATGCAGGAAGAAGGCTACCCCTTGAGTTCATTTGTTATTCCAGTCTCATACACCTTATTGAGTTATTTTCCTTGCTGCAATCAGTCTTTAAATACAATCCAGTAAAGATACAGCAGTGATTTTTGACAACCTGACCTTTCTCTGCTTTCTTACACTTGTTTAATTAGGTACTACGTGCAGCTGTGACTTGATCTTTACAGTTTTCTTCTTGAAAAAAGAGAGAGATGTTGTTTAAAGAAGGTCAGATTTGGCAGATTTTCTAGTTACTTCAGGAACTGACATTGGAGACCTGGAAGACTGAGGAGCTAAGGAATGCTATACCGGTTTTCTTACACATAATAAAAAAATAAAATCTTATTTGGAAGACCATTTGACTCTGAGAATACGTTATGAAATTTAGATCTTTTCACTTCTGGGTTGACAGCATGAAGTGATTGCAAATCATGGCCTCTGGAAGTGATAATTTCTGGTTCATAGTCAACCAACTAGCAGGTCAAAGCTCAGGTTCTAACAGTAAAAAAAAATTCCACATCAAGCAGCTCAAAACCAAAAATATGGTAATTCTGAATGAAAATGTAGCAGACACGTTCAAAGAGGTTAAGAGGAGTGTGTTCATTTACCTGATTTATTGAAACTAGTAGAAAAAAGGCAATGCAAGGGTGCTCCATCAATGTTAAACAAAAGTATAAAGAAACACTGAACACCTGACAGATGTACAACTACGACCAATGTACAACTAAGACACCGAGTTCAAGTTCCCAAACTGACACAAATTCTTTTTGTAATTTTATGTAGGTCATTTCACCATCCTTGATTTTTATCTCATGTGTGTGTGTATGAATGAATTTTAACTAACAGAGTCAAAAATCACATTTTAATACTTTATGATATTCAACCCTATTATCAGATATCTGAGCCTCTCGTTACTATCTCCTTCATCTCAATGAGTTTCAGTAATTTGGCCAATGGAACATAATTAGAAAGTGACAAAACTGATTTAGAGCCAGTTCTACTAATCAAAAGTCTTATGTTTCTCTTTTGTTATTATATATGCATTCTGCTCAAAAAGGCATTTTTGTTTATGAAAACCATAGGTTTCCTAGCAACTTTTAAGTATCTGTTTATTGCATTATATCACCCCTGCAACCTGGTATCAGTACCTTTAAATCAGACCCACAATAATATCCCTCCCTGGTTGTGTTGTAACCCAGCTTCCTGTCTATATGCCCACTGTTTTTCTTTGTAGAATAAGATAGATTCTGAAACCATTTTTTAAAAAAAAAAAAAGCTCCATTCTACTTTGTGCTTCACAAAGGTATGCTTGCTCACAATAGAATAACTCTATATCATGCCTCAGAAAATACTGAAGATCCAGGAGAATCAATCCAATTTGATTTAATTCAATTCAGTAAGTACTTTTATTGCATGCTTATATTGTAATCAATCCAATGATAGAGTTTATGAGAGATACAGAAAAAAATGTGATGGTTTTTTGCCTTACAAGAATGTAATATTTCACTGTAATAATATGATACTGACATATGCCACATCTCAATAAAACTATAGGATGGTTACTAATTATGTTCCAAGAGGAGTAATCCTGTTATGCAATTTCAAAGCAGAAAGAATGCAGTAGTAGATGAGATGGGCATAGAACAATATATGGAAAAGCTAGAGTTCAATATGTGACCAGAATAATGAATAAAATATGGCTAGATAGAAGTGTGAGAGAAAGTAATTTCTGTAGGTATTAAAGATTCTGAAGTGGGGCTTGACATAGAGTTCAACATAGCGTAGCAGGTAAACATTCTTCCCCTGGAGAGAAAAGGTGTATTTGGAAAGGCAAGGGGAGAGAAGATTCAGTAACATTTGTTACCATTCACAGCAGCTCCACCAAAAGTTAATCTGCCAAAATACGAAATGACATAAGCATGGGTTTTTTACTATACCTAATTTTTTATGATTACAATGAAATTGCATTTTTTGTAATTACAAACATATGCATACCCTTCATTAATGAAGTGTTTGAACAAACTATAATACATTTCCAAAAAATGGAATACTATAAAAGTATCCAAAAAGAATAAATAAGATCTCTTTGTAAAGATTATAGAATATCTCCAACATATATTACTAAGTAGAGGGGGAAGTGCAGGGTGCAGATTGGTGTTTTAAGTGTGCTACTTTCTTTATATCTAACATGGAAACACACACCTGCATGAGTACCAACCTATCCACATACACAGAGAGAAGGATAAGTCAAATTGAATAAAAATTGTTATCCATTAGGGGAGGGAGGGAAGATAGTGAAGGAGGGATAGGGAAGAAAATAATACTTTTCTAAATATACATTGTTTCATAGTTTTTAATTTGGAACAATGTATTTTACAAATTAAAAACAAAATTAAATTTAAAAAAGAAAGAAAAACATGGGGGGCCTGGCTCAGCCCAACAGTTAATTTCAGCACGGGTCATGACCTCAGGGTTGTGAGTCAGAGCCCTGTGTTGGGCTCTGTGCTCCTGCATAGCCTGCTTGAGCGTCTCTCTTTCCCTCTTCTGCTCCTCCCCCCACTGTGCATGTGCTCTCTCTCTCTCTCTCGAATAAATAAATAAATAAAATTTTTTAAAAAATTAAAGACATATTTGAATAAATGAACCAAACTGCTAATCCTGTTGATTACATTGTAACAGAAAAATAGAAGTTAACTTTGATAATTTTATAACACAAAATTTTGATTTATTGTATTCCTAATGGTATATGTTCTAAGGAAAACACTACATAAGCTACTGTGTGTAGTTCTATTAGCAATAATATTGATATCTTTAAAAGTGATCTTATATATACACACATATACATGCTATATAACCATGTAAATAAGTAATAATGGGGGCACCTGGCTGGCTCAGTGGTTTAAGCCTCTGCCTTCGGCTCAGGTCATGATCTCAAGGTCCTGGGATCCAGCCCCGCATCGGGCTCTCTTCTCAGTGGGGAGCCTGTTTCTCCCTCTTTCTCTGCCTGCCTCTCTGCCTACTTGTGACCTCTCTCTCTTTCAAATAAATTAATTAAATATTTTTAAAAAGTAAGTAATAATGTAGATTTTGTTGATCAAGAATCAAGATTATCAAATAATAGAAACATGATTTAAATATAAAATCAAAGACGTTGTGTACAAACCCTCAATTTTAAGCTTGAATTGGAAGTAATATATGAGTTTGTGATACTTTTTACTTAAAATATTCTCAGTTCTGTCTACTTAAAAGTCTATGAGCAATGACAACACAGCAGAGAGAGAACTGAGATAGATAAAGTAGAATCACCATAAGGGAAGAAGTCATTCGAATTTGGAAGGTGTGACATTTGACCAGACAAATAAATCAAAAGACAATTTTTAAATGGACACCTCAGTTATAGAATAAAAGATTTAGAAGACCTAACATGCAATATGTAGACCTAATTTTTATGTTGAGTCAAATATACCTACAATTAGAACATTTCAACATGCATTGGGTGCATTGGATAATATTTGATGATACTGAGAAAATACTAATCTTTGTTATTTAGAAAAAAAAGCAGAGTATTTATGAAAGAAATGACTTGATGTCCAAGATTTGGCTTAAATCAATCTAAAAAAAATTCAAATTTAGAGGACACAAGATTGACAAACCAGTAATAATTACTGAAGGTGAATTATATATATATTAAGGTTCATTACACTGCCCTCTATACTTTCATGTACATTTGAAAATTTCCCCAACAAAAATAGAAAAACAAAACAAAAAACAAAAAAAGGAAAATGTACTTAACTCCTACCCTGACTACCACCAATCAGATGACAATATGGGGGAACTTTCTATGAAGAGTAGGAGTGTCCTTCCAAATAATTTCTTGCACACTCATATGTCATCATCAAGCATTAAATGATTCAGTAAGTGTATTTATTAAAAACTAAATTCTTATTCCCACATTTAATAATTTTGCTAACATTTATTAAGGGTTTACAGTATAAAATGTGAATGATAAATTGTTGAATCAGACAAAAATTTTTCTTTGCCTTCATAGAGCTTGTATCTGGTGAGGAAAAAGAAGAAACAAGTAAAATATGAAATGACTATGGATTTGGATAACTAATGTGAAAAAAAATCAGGCAAGATGCAGAGATAAGCAGTACTGAAAAAAAAAAAGTAGAATTTTAGGGTTGTGAAGAAGGAGCTTCCATAGAAAGTGATATTGAAGTTGTGACCTAAAGAATCTTAAGGAAGGGGGTGGTGTGATCAAAGGACAACAGATGTCGTGGTGGGCAAAAATCTACGATGGTCTAAGATTCTTAGCCTCTCATATATGTAATGTATGTACACAGACTTTCTCTTAGTCATTCAATGCAGTCCAATCTAGGTACCACTGTGAAGGGTTTTACTTTGCATATATAATAAAGTTTTCAAATCAAAAATAAAGTTGACTTTAAGATAGGAAAATAACCCAGATGAGCCTGGCTTAATCATATGAGCCATTTTAAAGAAAAACATTTTCTCTGGCTTTTGGCAGAAGAGGAGTTAGTAATTTTGGTGCACTGCTGTTGGCTTAAAGATGGAGGTAACCATTTGGCAAAGAGTACAGGTGGCATCTAAAAGTTGAGAGCAATATTTGATTGAAAACCAGCAAGTAAATACATACTTCACTCCTACAACCACAAGGAACAATTGTCAGCAATGAGAATGAGGCTAGAAAGGAATTAGTTTTGTTTTTGTTTGTTAGTTTGTTTTTTATCCCCAGAGATCCCAGGACAGAACTTAGTCTGTGTGACACTTTGTAGCCTTGTGATACCCTGAACAGAGAATCCAGCCACCATGTGCCAGAACTCAGACATTCAGAACAGTGTGTCCTTTACACAACAGGTGAAGAGATGCTCTGTGTGAGGTATTTTAGTGTGGTAAATGGAATGTTCTTACTTCCAGGAAAAAAAAAATAGTTCTTTATAGACATGAATGATCCATTTGCCAAAGGAGATACCTGAGACAGAACGCTTTAGATTCCATTTCAGGGACACAAGTAAACTGGGGCTCATGTATTGAGGAAGTGAGAGTTGGATGGTATGGTTAATGTGTATGTAGATTTAAAAGGGCTCGGAGATTGGTTAAATGCATGGCAAGAATGAATAAAAAGCCAAGAGTGAAGAGTGTAGCACCTTGAGCTAGTTGATAAGAATGTTTGTAATGTTGAAGATGGCCAATTAGAAAGAGGTCAGTGATTTCAGTCATGTGCAAACATAACTTATGGTGGACAGCAGACAGTGGGTGGAAATATTGGGGGGAAACTGAAGAGAAATTCTGTAGTAAAATTGTGGAACAAAAACATTTTTAAAAATTGTAGTCACTTAAATAAAATTAACAAGTACATAAATGGTTGTATATATGTGTGAGTAGAGGCAAAAATGTGAACCATAGGGAATGAAACTAGAGAGTGATTGTAGTCATGTAGCTGGACCTGACTCAGTCAGGATTGCCTGAATGGTTTTGTGTATTCCTTCCTAACTCTGTATTCATGGACTTATCACATAGGTAGCTTAAACTAGGCAATATTGGGAGTACTTTTTAAAAAATTGTTAAAGATATATTTTATTTATTTTAGAGAGAGATGGAGAGTGGGAGCGGCAGTGGGATAGGGAGAGGGCATCTCAAGCAGACACTGTGCTCAGCACAGAGCCTGACGCAGAGCTCGATTTCACAATCCTGAGATCTCGACCTGAACCAAAGCTAGGAGCTGGACACTTAACTGACTGCACCACCCAGGCACCCTTGGGAGTATTTAAACCATGGACATCAGCATCCTATAAATCAGGTCCTCCCCCTCCCCGGCCCCACCCCAGAGAGCCAGATGTTAAAGGGTTATTGGTACACTACTGAATATAAATGACAGGAACTTTAAGAGACAGTGCCAGAGTAGTTTAACAAAAAAAAGGGGGGGGGAGAGTGAGCTAAGATATTTGAATATCACAAAAGAAACCATCATGAAAAATATAACTGTCTACTGGGTAACTTGTTCAGGATGCCCAGTAAGAATGAATGATTCTGGGGACTATGAGTTTTTCATTAATACAAGAGAGTATTTTCAATAAAGTAGTGACCAAATGGCAAGGAATTGAGCAAAAATTATATGCTGAGAAAACAGATACTAAGTAGAAAGCTATTATTTCACTCAAATGACATGGTTTAGTAAATTGTTTGCTGAGATAACATTCAGAGGATCTGGGTCCCTCATGCTGACACTATCACTTATCTCTCTGGGCCTCAGTTTCTCATTTGTAAAATCAGGGGTTTGGGCGAAGTTTTCTGTAAGGCCTATTCCAGCTGTATTACTTGACAACTGATGCCTTAAGATTCCCAAAGAATCAGTTAAAACAAAAGAAATAAAACTCCAGTCACCTCACAGACACCCTGGCCTCCTTTGACCACACTTCTGTAATTGCATCCTTTCTCCCATGAACTCCGTATCTGGAGCCATCTCTTCTAGGAATTACACACATGCATCATTTCACATTTGGTACAGGTATTATTTAAGAGAGGAATGAGACAGACAGTCAACTGAGGCTGATTAATGTCCTGTCTCAGGAGTGGGGGGAAGGGAAGAGAGAATTGTATTAAGCAAAGCTACTCCTCCCGCTTCACCCCTTCAGCTCAATTATTCAGTCAGTGCTGTCAAAACAACTCAAGTGACTCCTTGCAGTTGGAAAAAAAAAATGAAATTTTTCATGTTAAATTTTTAAATATCTTTAAAATTATTTTTATCAAATATTCATCCAGAAAAAGCTTAGTTCTTTTTCCTCCTAGGGGCTTTAAAGGTCGCTGGTGACTTTGGAATATTCTTGTGAACTTACTGAATGGCCAGGTTTTCTCTGAATTCTTGACATTCAATGGCTTGCTTTGCCCTAGCTTTGAAGCCCAAGAGTTGCCTCAGAGTTCTGATACCTGTAAATGAAACTGCAGACTGGATAGGGAACCAAATAAAGCTGGTATTCACTGAGGAAGAAGATAAGCTGCAGGAAAACTGGAGTCCTTATGGTGGAGCAAAACCCTTAATAGCTGTTTCTAAAGCAGATGGTGGAGGACGATTTGGGAGCCCTGGACAAGAAGGAGTCTCTGACTCCTGTGTCTGATAAAGTCAATTATTGGGCAGGAAATACATGGGAGCATAAGATTAGCAGACCAGAGAGTAAGGATGAGAGCAACAGAAGAGAATCAGAAAGTGAAGATAATGAGGTTCATTCTAGAAATATCGGCTGAGTCCTTACATTAGCAGGAGCATCCCTATGATGATACCTAAAAAGAACTTGTTTATGTTGACAGATCAACAAGATAATTTTTTTTAAAGATTTTATGTGTTTATTTGACAGAGAGACAGAGAGAGAGAGAGAGCACAAGCAGGGGGAGCAACAGGTAGAGAGAGAGGGAGAAGCAGACTCCCCACTGAGCAAGGAGCCCGATTTGGGACTCGATCCCAGGACCTGAGATCATGACCTGAGCTGAAGGCAGATGCTTACCCAGGTGCGCTCAAGAAGGTCATCTTGACAAACAGCCTACTTTCAGGAGTGGCCAGATTTATACACAATAGGAATCCAAGAGTAGATTAAATTGCTCAAGGACTTATGGATTGAGCAAAGAAAGGGAATAAGAAGAAGTCCGAGGGTAACATCATTACTCAATGGGAAAGAGTAAGTTGAAGAGTCAGTAAAGGCATTTGGTAAGTTTGGTGATCATATAAGCCAGAGGAGCACCAGATGAATATGGCATTAAGAAGAGAAAGCTGAGGCATGGTCAGTCAAGTGTCACTGAAGGGTCAAGCAAATTGTTCAGTGGGTTTGAAATTAGAAAATGCTGTTGAACTTAGCAAGATAATTTTTAGTTGAATCTGGGTTTGGAGGAAGGAGATGGTATTTCAAGTCACGAAAGGAATTTCCTTCCTAAGAATGATAATATAGAGGCATGAAATGCCTTGTTTCATAAGTGTAACTCCTCCTCACTGGAGATGGACATACAAGGAACAACCTTCTTTGGGGAAAGCAATCTGGACCAAATGACATCTAAGAACCTTTGAAACTACTGGCCTATGTTTATTTGAAATTAGCCACAATCAATAACTCCCTTGATTGGCCAATATAAATAATTTCAATTAACTTGTGTTTATCTATACTTCCAACAAAAGTTTTTTAAGCACCCAATACCTGTGGCCACTATTTTACATTTTGGAGACAGCAATGGCACAAGAGATGCTTCCTTGTTCTTAACTTATATTCTAGAAAACATAGGAAAATATATAAACAGAATATAATGTTAGAATACTGCATATAGGGTACCTTGAACAATAGAAATTTATTTTCTCATAGTTCTGAAGGCTTGAAGTCCAAGATAAAGGTGCTAACAGGGTTTATTCCCAATGAGACCTCTCTCCTTAGCTTTCAGATGGTGTCCTCAAGCTATGTTCTCATATAGTCTTTTCTCTGGGCATGAGAAGAGATTGCGGGTGCTTCTTCCTCTCATTGTAAGGACACTAATCCTATTGGATAAGAAACCCATCATTATGACCGCATTTAACCTTAACTGCTTCCTTAAAGGTCTGGTTTTCAAATACAGTCATTTGGGGATTATGGCTTCAACCTGTGAATTTTGGGAGCACACAATTCAGTCCATAACAGATAGTGATAATTACTGTAAAAATTAGAGTAAAAGAATGGAGAATGATAGAGGGGTGCTATTTGGATAAGGTACACCTACACACACACACACACACACACACACACACACACACACCCCTCCAAGGTGATGACTTTGAGTAGAAACATGAATGAGGTAAGCAAATGATGGGAAGGTTGGAGAAGCACATTCCAATCACATCAGACAAAAAATGCTATGGTTGGGGCGCCTGGGTGGCTCAGTGGGTTAAGCCTCTGCCTTCAGCTCAGGTCATGATCTCAGGGCCCTGGGATTGAGCCCCGCATGGGGCTCTCTGCTCAGTGGGGAGCCTACTTCCTCCTGTCTCTCTGCCTGCCTCTCTGCCTACTTGTGATATCTCTCTCTGTCAAATAAATAAATAAAATCTTAAAAAAAAATGCTATGGTTCTGAAGAATGCGCATAAAGCAAGCTTGATTTGTTAAAAGAACACCAAGAAAGCCAAGATGGCTACCACAAGGCAAGTTTTCTGAGAGAAATCTAAGTTACAGGAGCTTAATATTCATATAATCAATACATATCTACTGAGTTTCTAGTTGTATCTATATTCTACGTCTCATATTAGGCACTGAGAATATAAATTGTCAAAAGATTTCTCAAGAGAGATTTAATATGACAAATGCAATGACATAGACATGTAGTCTGTAGGTCTAAACAGACTCTCACAGGGATTTTCATATTTCATAGTTTCCTATGTTCTGGCAGGATGGCTGATGTACATAAAGTTAACTTGGAATGAGATGGAGTTGTATCTCTTCCCTACCACTATGTAACTGTGTAGGTTGAGCAAGTTACTCCATGTTTCTAAACTGCTAATTCATTTGTAAATGAGTATGGTAAAGTTCCATTGCAATAAACTAATTTGCATATCGTGTATGTTGATTAAAGCAAACTACCCAGCAAAGTGTTGTCGCTGAGCATGCATTCAGTAAGTGAGAGTTCTTTTGCTCAAGATATGCCATATACATTTGGAGGGATCTCATTCTAAAATACATTGGATCAGAAAAGTAGTTATGAGGAAGAATACTTCAGATCAGCATGGAGGAGGCAGTATCGGCAATACAGATAAATAAATACGAAGCTTCTACAGAGAAAGGAGGCTCTGCAGCACATCTCAGATCATCTTGCAAAACCCCTACTTCATCATTCGTTAAATCAGTGCTAAGCCTTACCAACATATTGACACACATGAAGATAAGCTCATTAATTTTTCTATTGTTGATGATCACAGATCCCCTTCACAGCCAGATCTTTCCTAATAGCTGGGGGCAGAGGAAAATCTGAAGTAAGAGAAGTCAATAAGCGTTTCATAGAACATTTAAATTGTGTATGTATAAAAGGGAGGAATTGCTTTAGGAGATAAAAGTGCCTGGGTGGTTTAGTCAGTTAAGCAGCAAACTTTTGGTTTCAGCTTGGTTCATGATCTCAGGGTTATGAGACTGAGCCCTGTGTCAGGCTCCATGCTCAGCGGGAGTCTGTTTGAGATTCTCTCTCTCTCTCCCTCCCCCTTTGCTATTCCCCCTGTTTATATGCTTGCTCTCTCTCTCTAAAATAAATAAATCTTAAAAAAAAAGAGAAAGAGATAAAATATTTGAGATCAGTATTTCAATTTGGGCCTTGATAGCAATGAACAATGGCCAGTCATCACTTTCCCAGGAGGGCTGATAGAAAAGTTGCTGATCTAAGTAACTTCGGAAATAAGTGTTATCTATAAGACTACAGGAACAATGAGGGTACTGGACTCTAGTTGATAAAGTTGCTTCCCACAGGTAAATAGGTTAAAATATTGAAAGACACTATACATATATACTGGAATTGAGTAATTATGTTTATGGATGACAAATCCATATCAAGTTACCCATTGTGAGAGTAGGTACTGATAAGCAAGGGAAGAAAGCTAGAATGATTTGTGAAATAATTGAATGGAATTGGAGACAGCAATATGAACTATTTTTAGCTTAACATAATTAAGATACAAATTACATACAAAAATATTTATGGGTACATTTATCTATATAGGTTAGCATATACACATGTTCCCTTGCTCTGACAGCTGTGGGGCCCAGAAGCAATGACATCCCAGTAGAACAAGCATACTTATCACCCAGATCTTGGTTCCTGATCTCACTTTGTAATAAAAGAAACCAGGAATACTTAGAGAAATGGCTGATTCTAGGACAAAGGCAGAAAATACAGAAGCTGAGCCAAAATACCTCAGTGACAAGGAGCATATCTATTGGGGCAGAAAATACACAAGACAAGCTTGTAGCATATTCAATTGCTAGAAAGTAAGAAAGTGCTAAAAAACAAAACAAAAAAACCAAAAACCAAAAAACACACACCTCAAAACACAACACCCAACACACGACAATGGGATTCTATCAAGGGGATCCAGGAATCAATACAAGGAGTTCCAATGATCAAAGCGGGAACATTTGATTAGAACTAAACAGTATTAGGTTTTAACCCAAAGTATAACATAAATATGCATGAGGTAATACTGATAAAAATAACTGAATGAATATTTGAACAACTGAATGAATATATGGGGGATACTAAAACTCATACAGAAAAACCCATACAGAAAAATCACAAATAGTTTATATAATAAGTTGCCTTTAATATAATGGAACATAACTCCTTATCCTGGGTGGGGGGGAGTAACTTTGCATTAGTGAAACCTGACAAACATTACCTCAAGCTAAGTTATCTGAGTGATAAGACACACTGATAGTATGTACCCTTGATAGGATATGATGAGAATGACACCTTACTGCTGTGGTCTTCCTCCAAAAGCACACTGCCCCTGTCTAAGCTGTAGAAAAATGCATTAGATAAACCCCAATGGAGATGCATTCTATAAGATACCTGGTCAAGTTCATCAAAAACTGTCAAGTTTATCAAAAAAATAAGGAAAATCTGAGAAGCCTAAGAAAGTAGGACTACTAAATGTAATAGGATATTCTGGATAGAATTCTGAAACAGAAAAAAAGAAGGACATAACAGAAATACAGAGGAAATCTGAATAAAGCATAGACTCTAATTCTTAATAACATAGCAATAATATTTGTTCATTGTGACAAATGCTCCATACTAGTCCAAGATATTAATAGGCATGCAGTATACAAGAGCTCTCTATACTACCTTTAGAACAATTCTATATATCTAAACTTAAGAGTTTATTAAAAAAAATGTTAATGGGCACCTGGGTGGCTTAGTCAGTTAAGTGCCTGCCTTTGGCTCAAGTCATGATCCCAGGATCCTGGAATTGAGTATGGCATCAGGCTCCCTTCTCAGTGGGAAGTGTGCTTCTCCCTCTGCTCCTCCCCCTGTTGCTGCATGCTCTCTATCTCTCTTTCTCTCAAAAATAAATAAATAAATAAATAAATAAATAAATCTTTAAGTTAAAAAATTATTATTATTTTTTTAAACAAGCTATTAGAATATCTAATCAGAATTTACATCAATATTGGTTCAGGATCTCTAAATGTATTTTCTATGGTACAGTAGTCTTGGAACATGCCCTAGGAAAATAACAAATTGTTTCTTTGGTCAAATAATCTTGAGACAAGTTGTATACAGCAAGAGACTTTGAAGATTCACAAAGCACATTAGAATATTAAAAAAAAAAAATCTAAGAATGTTTTTACAAACACATCGTTTAATGTTGTTTACCACAGCATTTCCCAAGCATAGTGTAACTTTAATTTTTTGGCCATATCATCTAACATCTGTGAAGATACCATTCCCTAGAATATACTTGGAAGAATTTGTTGTACTTGCATGCACATTACCAAAATCAATAATGAGACATCTATGGAGGAAATACATGATATTCTTGAGTTTGAAGCTATGTAGAATGACATGTGATGGAGAAAATTTTTGAGTGGCTAATCTACCAGAGGAAAGGCTCTGGTAAAACACACTACTGACCACTAGAACTCTGAAGAAATGTCATGCTGAAGATCATCTGAGAGGCTGAAGATAAACCTAATCCAAATGGTGAGAAATTGCACCTATGTTGAAAAGTGACTTTAAAATAAAGAAAACTCTTCTGGGAATTATAACTGGGTAAGAATGCGCCTGGAAGGCATGGAGTTCATGGTCACTACAGGTGGTCAAGCTGTAAGATGAGGTAAGAAGGGACAATGTAAAAACGTGAACGAGGTTGGAGATGATCTTCAAGATCTCTCCCTATTTTATGTGGCCAGCACTATGCTAAGTTTTCATTTGGCTTCTGTGGTTCCTTCTCCTGATTACGGTCTATGGGAAAGAAGAGAATGAGTGCTATGAAAGTTGTCCCTACTAAGGACCATACCAGGGACTGGGAGAACTTCCAGGAAAAGGATTCTAATACCTGCGGTCAGGAGGCTGTAGATACCAAGCGCTGGTCACATTTATATATAGATCCTTTAATTCTCATAATTTTATGAAGTAGATTCAATATGACTACCCTATTTTGCACATGAAGACATTGTGTGAGCTTAAACAACTTGCCCTAGATGACTGCTACTTAGTATCAGGTGATCTGTCCATAGATTTTGAACACTTCACCACTATGCACTGTCATCCAAATTCAGATTTGACGGATGATAATCAAAAGAGGCACACATGTGTGTGAGTGCGTGCACGTGGGTAGCATAGAAATGGAGGGGGGCAGAAAGGAGAAGAAAACAAAGATTTGAAAGGCAGAGAGAATAACATGTTGAATCCCTAAGAAGTAGGCGTAACCAGGCAACATTTGATAAATTTAAAATACTTTTGAGTTATTTCCCAGGCTAAAATAACTGACATTAGCAAAGGAAAAAAAAAACACAAAAACCACAGGTTTCTTCTTTTTATTTATCGTATCCTCACCCAAACATCTACCTCCCCTCCACATACACATACCTACATAAATATAGACACATATACTGCAGGAGATTTAACTTGCAAAACTAAAATGTGTTACTGACTTCCTTTGAAAGCACATCTCCACAGAGATAAGGTCAGTTCCTGCTCCCTTGTGTGTACCTAGGAAAACCAATTTAGCAAAGTAAAAATTTTTTAAAAAGGTAGACTCCATAGACTAGCCTGAGGGCCAGCCTGGTGGTGGTGGCGGTGATGTACGTGGAGGAGCCTGCTGAGGAAACCACGTATGTAGAAACGACTGAGCTACCCCAGCACTTAAGTGTTACTTGAGTCACTCCAGCTACTCAAAACTTCAGACCTGAGCAACTGGGGGGAGAGGAGTAGGGAGGTCCAGAGAAGAGACAGAAAATCACATTTCCAATCATTTTGAATGAAATTTTAGAATCTTTGGTCTGCTTCCCGGGGTTAATCCCTGCCTCTGGCCCCAGATTCAAGCAGACTTATTCTCCTTCTAGGCAGCATAAGGAATAGTATTTTATTTACTTTTTAAAATTTGTTTTATTTTACTTATTTTTATTATTTTTACTTTTTTATTATGAAAAACATCAAAATACATGCAAAAATGGAGAGAAACTCATACACATCAGCACTCTAGCTTCTACAATTTTTAGCCCATGCCCAATCCTATTTTACAATATACCTAACTCCTATTCTCCACTTAGATTATTTTAAAGTAAGTCCCTGGTATTTTTTATAAATATTTTAATAGGTATATCTAATTAAATAAGGGCTTTTTAAAACAAAGTGCTACTTTACACCTAGAATAAATTAACAAAAAATCTTTAATAACATCAGATAAGTCAATGTCTTAAGTCTCCTGATTGCTTCATCTTGTTTTGTAACTTGTTTAAATAAGGATAGGGATAAGGTCCATATGTTATGCTTGGTGGATGGGTCAATTAAATCTCTTTTAATCTATAGGATACTCCTCCATATTTTTTCCACACAATGTATTTAAAAAAAAAAAAAAAGGTAATTTGCTATATAGAAATTCCCATAATCTGATTACTTACTATATTCTGTGATATTTCACATTTTTTCTAGGTTTTTTGTATACTGCATAAATTAGTAGTTTGATATAGACTGATCACATTCAAGTTTGATATGTTGGCGGGTATAGAAAGCGGCATTTTGATAGAATAAATAATGTGAATAATATCACTTGTAGGTGAAAGAAAAATATCTTCATCAAAGCCAGCTGTTTTCATTTTTCCTAGCTTGTGCTCCTGAGAACTTCATTAAGCCATCCCACATTTCCATTATCACAGAAAAAAAATGGGAATACTAATGTAAATTACTGATTCACGATTAATAATGCAACGTTTCTTATTTTGGTTGTACATCAAGTCATCTGATTTTTGGAAGTTCAAATGCCTATATCAAATGCCTATATTAAACAACCCCAATCAGAATTTCTGGCATGGAACCCACAAAAATCCTCACGTACTTCTAATATACTACTTCAGTTGAGATCTATATACTAGACAGTAAGCCCCCCAGGGCAGGGACTATATTTTGTTCATGAGGTACTCGCTTAAAACCAGCACTCAATAAGTATTTTTGAGTGTATGACACTGAATGGATGGATGCATAGCTGGTAAGAAGGATAAATGAAATAATTATAGTAGATGAAATGATCGTGAGTTAGTAATAGAGAAGAGAGTGATGTTAACTTTAGAATAAAGTCTTATAGCTTTTTACATAAGAAATCATTAACAGGGGCGCCTGGGTGGCTCAGTGGGTTAAAGCCTCTGCCTTCAGCTCAGGTCATGATCCCAGAGTCCTGGGATCGAGCCCCACATCAGGCTCTCTGCTCTGCAGGGAGACTGCTTCCTCCTCTCTCTCTGCCTGCCTCTCTGCCTAGTTGTGATTTCTCTCTGTCAAATAAATAAAAAAATATATATATTAAAAAAAAAAAAAGAAATCATTAACATATTTGTGCTGTGGGCCAACAGGACAAGCACTCTAAGGTCATTTAAGGAACACTGGATGTAAGTTCAAAGTATCAAATAGAAAGGTTTTCAATAAAATGAGACTCAAGAGTTGGCAGGAGTAATGCCAGAATGTCCGAGAAGATATCTTGGAATGAATGGATTTGCTGAACGTAATCAAGACTACTTTTTCATTAGCAAAACCATCTCTATGAATAATAATCATTACAGAGCTAAGGAAATTCCAATTTTCTGGATTTGGTGAAGTCAGGACTGCAGCTCAAGTGAAAAATGCCCCCCCCACCCCACACACACACAAAGAAAAACTTTCCTTATGATATTTTAAAATGTAGGTTGAGGAAAAAAAAATAAAAATTTTCCTTATCTTGCCCTGTGCACAAATAGCACCACATTGTCTACAAGTCAGCATGGCAATTGGTTCGTCCTAAAATAATCACCTCTGGTAACCATAAGGGCTATTACTCTAAAAGAATCAACTTGAAAAGCCAAGAATCGGTGAACCGAAGTGAGTGGGTATGTGTTTAGGGTTCTAACAGCTGTTCAATCGTTGTACAATTCTACTGTGTGTACCACTATTTGTCTTAAGATCCCCCTCCCTGTGTTCCCACATTGCAAATGTTAGCCTATGCTATTGCTTTTATTTGATTTGATTTTGACATTTAATTGGTGAAGATTGCAAGTATCGATCTTTCTACCACTCATACTACCTGCTGTGTTTACCTAAGAGGGTTTTTGTGACAGTCAAAGGGAAAGCAATATGTGAAGGCAAGTTATAGTTCATTAAAAATGCACACATAGGAAGGATGAGGAATATAACCACTCATCCTCCTCCTCCTCCTCCTCATGACAGTAGCATTGTAATTGGGGAATGGTGATGAGGGTAAGAGCAACTGTTTTTGTTGGAAGGACCAAGGATAGTTATGCCCCCATCAGAGGGTTCGCTCTCACATATATAGAGAGGAACCAAGCTAATTATCTCAGAAATAACACAAGAAAAATGCGTGAATGGTCACCAGGGTAGACAGACAAGCAATGCAATCACCCAGGTGGTGAATAAGGAGCAATGGAAGTATTGTCTTCCCTAGTCTGAAGGTCTTAGTATTGCTTGTCCCCACCCTCTCCTTGAGAAACATTCATAAACCAAAAAGCATAGGAATGGTCACCCAATTCCAAAAATGTAGGTTTGCTCAGCAAATCTGTTTTCCCAGCTGTATTTGGTAATTAAGGGGGATTCAGGTAAGTCAACAGACCCCTCAGTGGAACCTTCCACTGTTTCTTTTTGCTTCAGTACTGAGCTTAATTCTCTTTCCTCTCAGGATTTTTCTATGATTAAAAAAAAAAAAAGATTTAATTTATTTATTTGAGAGAGAGAGAGAGAGTATGAGTGGGGTGGGGGGACAGGGACAGAAGGAGAGGGAGAAGCAGGCTCTTGGCTGCTCAACAAGGAGCTCAAAGCTAGATCCCAAGACTTGGGGATCATGACCTGACCCAACGGCAGATGCCTAACCGAGACCTCCAGGTGCCCCTGTGATTTTTTTTTTTTTTTTTATAAAGCTCTCCAGTTACCTGAACTACTTTATATGCCTCCAATTCCTAAATGTGTTATTGTTGGCAACTCACTTAACTTCTCTAAACATTTGTTTTCTCCCATTTTATGCAGACACAATCTTTGTCCTAATCCATAAGGATCATAGTGACTCTAACTAAAAAACTATATTTGAACATGATTTATAAGATGAACAAGATGATCAAATAATGAGGCATAATTATTGTAATTTAGTGTCTGGCCTAGTTCTTTATTCAAGTTTTAAAATATATCATACATGGCAAAAGCTTTGACAACAATGACTAAAGTCTGCTTTGTCTGGGATTTCTTCTTGTAACACCAACTCCACATGGTTGGTAGTGATGACTTGCAGAGCCTGTTGGGAAGAGTTCTAAATTCATGTCTAGACTCTGTGGGGAATAATTCTATGATCAATGAGTAGCATCTGCCACGGGCACAGGAGAGAGGATCGGTGTCAAGCAGGGTGTATATTTGCTAGCTCTAGAACAGTAGCTCATAATGAGGGACATAAATGAAATTCAGCCCACACTGGTTTTATCCAGCCTGCACCAACTTTAAAAACTGGAAGATTTCTCTGTCTGTCAAATAAATAAAAATAAAATCTTAAAAAAAATTAAAAAAAAAACCTGGAAGATTTCACATACATCTGAATTTTTTTTGTAGAAGACTGGAAGACCCACTAAAACCATTCTTGCACTTTCCCCATGACACCAATGAGCAAGAGAGAAGTGCAGTTTCACTGCTGCTTACACATGAAACACAGACTCCCCATTTTTACCCAGCCCCTACCCCTCCCTACTGCCTTGCTCTAGTCTGTTTACGTCATTCACTTTATTTTCTCAAGTTTTATGGGCATTATTATTTCTGATTGCTGCCTTAGAGTTTTCCTGCAAAGATTTGCTGCGTGTCAGATTTATCTGCAGAAGTCTGACTATGACAAACACTATTTGAGCTCCATATATTAGGACAAACCAAAAATCTTACATGCCTGAAAGTACTGGATGGTACAGGCTTGCTCATCTCAAGTCCAGCACTCTGGTCCTGAAAATGTCAGTGCTATTAAGCATTGATCTAGCCTTTTAGCAAAAGCTTCATTAAATGAATCATGGCCAACATAGTGTAGCCAACTCCAAAGTTGGAAGAGAGTCTCCTCCTGTCATCTCTCAGCACTGTCAGGACCCAGCAAAAAGCAAAGAAGGAACAATATAAAATGAAGTGAGTAATTCACCATTTGTTGAGGGAACATAAATTAGCAACTTGTTACGATGTTGCCCTTTTTTTTTTAAGCCAAAAATCTCCACAAGTAAGTTTAATATGGAGAAATGCATTTGTTTTCCTCTAATAGGACATGCTTATCCATCCCCCTCCAATCCTCCTTATATACCTTCTCCTATGCCCTCTAATTGAACAAAGTGGACTTAATTTGAATTAAACTGTCAAAAATCATCCACTTAAAGTGATGTATCTACTTCCCCAGTTAAAGTGGATTCATTTCTGTGCAGTATATAAGAAGTGTTGATGGACTGTATTTTGCAAACTAGAAATATTTTGCATGCATCTCTGTATCACGTGATTCAGGTATGGAAAGCAAAGGAGATGGTGGGAGTAGAGCAGGTCAGCAAAGGGATAAGAAACACAAGGAGTGAGTGAGGGGCAAGAGCTGGAGGAGATGGCTTTGCTTGCCTTAAAACAAGGAAATAATGATCATCTTTAGATTTCTGGAGGCAGAGTAATTTTTCACATTAAATGTGCAAAGCCTATCTTAAGTTTGATACAGTTCATCCTCAAAACCCCCACACCAGACATTTTATTGATGGCTTCCATTTACTAGTACATGACTTTGTAGATGCAAACAGCATTTACATTAAAAAAGGAAAAGCTAGATGGGGCATCTGCGCGGCTCAGTGGGTTAAAGCCTCTGCCTTGGCTCAGGTCATGATCCCAGGACCTGGGATCAAGCCCGCATCAGGCTCTCTGCTCAGCAGGGAGCCTGCTTCCCCCTCTCTGCCTGTCTCTCTGCCTAGTTGTGCTCTCTATGTCAAATAAATAAATAAAATCTTTTTTAAAAAAAGGAAAAGCTAGATTTTAAACACTGAGCATTGTGAATTTAATATCAAATGATGATTTTTAAAAAAATAATATCAAGAAGTCTTTATGGACTTTATAGAAGTCAGCTCCATGTTTGCCCAATAAAGGATTGGGAAAAAATGTATTCAAATACAGTAACTAGTCCTACCTTCAAGGATGTTATAATTCACTTAGGGGGCATAAAACAATTACTATCATATTTGAGGCAGAAAATAATTTAGCACTTGAGCCTATGGTTATGGGCTATAAATGACAAAGAAAATAGAGAAAAGAAATCAATGGGAATTTGTGTAAATCAGGAAGGTTTATCAATAAAGGTTCACTTGTAGAAGATGGAAAATAATGTTTCATGCTTGTTGGGGGAAATTGGAGTACTATTCACTGGTCTGCCTTTGGCAGTTTTGACCAATGCCATAGATATTAAAAGAAAATTAACTAAAGAGGAACCAAAACACCTGTTTATAAATCACCGCATGAACATGCAGGTCTCTTTTTGTAAAGCTCTGGCAGATAAAAAAGTACAAGAATATAGCTTAGGTTTGAAGTTAAGACCTCCAACCTCCTTCCTATTTTAAAGCTCTATATTGAAAGCTATATATTCAGACATGTCATCAAAAGGAAGCAAACTAAGGAAGCTCTGGAGCAGTCACCTAGTTTACTGCACAGATAGCTGCACAGATGCACGTAGTTCTGTCTCGATGATTCATTCAAAGGCACAAATCAGAAAAAAAAAACCAAAACAAACAAACAAACAAACAAAAAACACTGCTCAGTCCTGTACATCCAAGCTGAGTTTCTCACTACATGAATAAAAGGCAAGAGAAGGTAAGGGAGATCCCATTTATAAACACTAATCTTTATTAGTGTCTCTGCTTACTTGTAAAGTGTAGTTCTTTGGTGTCTCCTTTTTCCCACAGGGAGAAGAAAGTAGATGACCAGAAAGTTAAAGGACAGAAAATTCCAACTCTATGACTGAATCCAAAACATGAGTGTGCAGCAAAAAATATTCCCCACAACTGGAAAATGAGTTGTACCATACAACTATAATGGTTCTAAGGGGATCTAGAAATACTTGACTTAACGTCTGTGACCTTCAATGTCCCTTTGTCATCACACAATACTTCCAAGAGTCTCTTTCAACCAAATGTTCTATCTGCTGACCATCAGAAATGGTGTAAACAGGGGTGCCTGGGTGGCTCAGGGGGTTAAAGCCTCCACTGTCAACTCAGGTCATGATCCCAGGGTCCTGGGATCAAGCCCCGCATCGGGATTTCTGCTCAGCAGAGAACCTGCTTTCTCCTTTCTCTCTCTCTACCTGCCTCTCTGCCTATTTGTGATCTCTGTCTGTCAAATGAATAAAAATTTAAAAAAAAAAGAAATAGTATAAACAAAGTCATAACACATCTTAAAATACAAAGACTTTGAGGGCTACGTACAACACTTAGAATTTAGAGAGAAATGAGGGGGTACCAAGAGACTAAAATGAGCATAGTGTGGAAGAAGAGTCTAGAAAAAACATAGGGATAAGAATTCAGGTGCGAAAGAGGGATAATCTACAGCATTACCATGGGAAAAATTATGCAAATTCCTTATGATCCAAATAATAAAAGTAAATGCAATCAAACTGTATCACAAGGTGATAAACTCCTAACCACAGAAGTGTGTGAGAACAGACTTTGAGAACTTAACAAGAACATTGTACAGAGTTACTCTTCAAAGGGATAATTGTCCAAAATTTCCTTAAACTATCATCTAATTCTGAAATTCTATGATTCTTTAAGTCTCAAGATATTTCACAAACTTTAAAGCCATTCCTAAACTTTAGCTCCAGGAATATTGTCTTCAAATCTTTAACTTCTCCCAGTATTTTCCCTTGAATCCAGGAGTTTAGGTTACATATTACTCTTCATTACAAGAAGGATAGGAGTTTACCTTGAGACCAGTCTATGTTCAAAAGAGAAGAGGGTAAGATTTCCGGTGAAACAGATCCATCCAGTATCTCGGCTTTAAATGTTACCTTTCTGCTGAACAAGTTCAAATTCATTGCCAATCCAATCTGAATTCTAGATTCATAAGGTGAACTGCCAAACAGAAATTTTCTCTTTAAGGTGATAGACATCACAAACAGTATTTCTGAATAGAAAAATTTAAAGAAAAGTGATGTGCATATTTCAGCAGCCCCCTCTACCTCCACCAGAAAGAGAGGGAGGAAGAAAGGAGGGAAAGAGGGAGAGTCAAGATAGCAGAGAAGTAGCAGACTACGATGACATCAGGTCACAGGAGTTCAGCTGGATAGGTATCAAACCATTCCGAACACCTACAAACTCAACAGGAGATTGAAGAGAAGAGCAGCAATTCTAGGAACAGAAAATCTACCAATTTCTGAAAGGTAGGACGTGCAGAGAAGTGAATCCAAAGGGAAGGATAGACCACAGGGGGAGGGGCCGGCTCCTGGCAAGCAGTGGAGCAACAGAGCACAAAATCAGAACTTTTAGAGGTCTGCTCCACTGAGGGACATAGCTCCAGAGGCTAAGTGAGGGTAGAGCCCTCATAGGGACACTGTGGTCTCAGGTCACAGGGTCACAGAAGGATTGGGGTGTCTGAGTGTCGCAGAGCTAGGAGGTATCAGAGCAGGGAAGTCGGCTACAGAGATGGAGCTGAGCAGTGAGCTCTCAGCTTGGGGTTACCTTAAACTGTGATGTGTGGCAGAGTCGGGCAACTGCTCTTTGAGCAGGGACCCCACAAGTGGAAGATACAGGGAGACTCACCTTTGTCCGCCAGAAGCAGGAGGAATTAGCAGGAGATTAGCAGGAATCGGCTAGGTTTGGAGACTCCAAACGGGGCTCTGTGCCAGAGACAGAAACACTCAGTCACAGGCCAGGTGAGCTCGGAATGTGGCCAGAGACCAGAGAGACAGGGGTGACTGACCACTTTTCTCCAAGGGTGCACTGAGGAGTGGGGCCCCAAGATCTTGGATCCTCTGGGCCTCAGATTGGGAGGCCGCCATTTTCATTCTCCTTTTCCAGAACTCTATGGAAAGTGTTCAGGGAACAAAAGCTCCCGAGAATGAACCGGAGCAGATTACTTAGCCTGGCCCCTGGTAAGGGCGGTGCAATTCCGCCTCAGGCAAGGACATTTGAGAATCACTACAACAGGCCCCTTCCCCAGAAGTTCAGCAAGAACATCCAGCCAAGACCAAGCTCACTGATCAAGAAGAACAGGAGAATTCTAGAGGAGGGGAAAGCAAAACATGGAATTCATGGTTTTCTCCCCATGATTCTTTAGTCATGCAAAGTTAATTAAATTTTTTTAATTTTATTTTTTTCTTATTCTATTTTTTAACCTTTCCTCTTTCCTCTTTTAACCTTTTATTACTAGTTTATCTTAACAATACCTTTCTAAAAACAATCTTTTTAAACGTTCATTATTATAGCCATATTTTATCCTTCATTACATCTAACTTTATTTTTTGTATACATATAGGTTGTTTTTTTTGTTTTTTGTTTTTTTTTTTTTTTTCTAAAAAAATTTGGGATACAATTTCTTCTAATAAATGAAAACATACCCTAAATCCAGCACAGGGTTTTGTTCTAGTCTCCAGCTTAAGCAATTCTCTCCACTTCCTTTTTCTTTTTCCAACCAACTTATCTTATCAATTCCTTTTTTAGAATCTTTTTTTAAAATTTTCATCTTTACAGTCATATTCCATCCCTTCATCATGCTTACCCTTATTTTTGTATATATATAAGTTTTTCTTTCTTTAAAATTTTGGGAGGTAGTTTCTTCTAAGAGACCAAAATACATCCGAAATCAAGTGGGTGGCTCGTTCTATTCACCAGTTTTAATATATATATTAAACTGGTGAAAATATATATATATATAAATATATATACATACATACATACATATATATACATACACATACATACATATACATATGTATATATATATATTTTTTTAATTTTTAAAATTTTTTTTAAATTTCTTTTTACCCGCTTCCTTCTACCCCCAATTCAGAGTCCCTTTTGATTTGGTTAGCGTACATTTTTCTGGGGTCTTTGCCACCCTTTTAGTATTTTATTCTTTCGTTCATTTACTCTTATTTGGATAAAATGACAAGACGGAAAAGCCACAATAAAAATAACTGGAGGTAGTACTGAAGGCTAGGGACCTAATCAATATGGACATTGGTAATATGTCAGATCTAAAGTTCAGAATGACAATTCTCAAGGTGCTAGCTGGGCTCGAAAAAGGCATGGAAGATATTAGAGAAACTGTGTCTGGAAATAAAAGCCCTTTCTGGAGAAATAAAAGAACAAAAATCTAACTAAGCTGAAATCAAAAAAGCTATTAAAAATAAAAAATGGAGGCTCTTACTGCTAGAATAAATGAGGCAGAAGAGAGAATTAGTAATATAGAAGACCAAATGATGAAGAATAAAAAAGTTGAGCAGAAGAGAGACAAACAACTACTGGACCATGAGGGGAGAATTCAAGAGATAAGTGATACCATAAGATGAAACAATTTTAGAATAATTGGGACTCCAGAAGAATAAGAAAGAGAGAGGGGGCAGAAGGTATACTGGAGAGAATTACTGTAGAGAATTTCCCTAATATGGCAAGAGATAAGTGATACCATAAGATGAAACAATTTTAGAATAATTGGGATTCCAGAAGAAGAAGAGAGAGGGGGGCAGAAGGTATATTGGAGAGAATTATTGTAGAGAATTTCCCTAATATGGCAAATGGAACAAGCATCAAAATATAGGAAACACAGAGACCCCCCCTCAAAATCAACAAAAATAGGTCCACACCCCATCATCAAATAGTAAAACTTACAAGTCTTAGTGACAAAGAGAAAATCCTGAAAGCAGCTCGGGACAAGAAGTGTGTAACAGACAATGGTAAAAATAATAGATTGGCAGCAGACTGATCCACAGAGACCTGGCAGGCCAGAAAGAACTGGCATGATATATTCAGAGGACTAAATGAGAAAAACATGCAGCCAAGAATACTCTATCCAGCTAGGCTATCATTGAAAATAGAAGGAGAGATAAAAAGCTTCCAGGACAAACAAAAACTGAAAGAATTTGCAAACACCAAACAAGCTCTACAGGAAATCTTGAAAGGGGTCCTCTAAGCAAAGAGAGAGCCTAAAAGTAGTAGACTAGAAAGGAACAGAGACAATATACAGTAACAGTCACCTTACAGGCAATAGTGTCTTTCAATAGTTACCCTGAATATATATGGGCTAAATGCCCCAATCAAAAGACAGAGGGTATCAGAATGGATTAAAAAACCAAAACCCATCAATATGCTATCTATAAGAAACTCATTTTAGACCCAATGATTTAAAATGAGGGGGTGGAAAACAATTTACCATGCTAATGGACATCAGAAGAAAGCTGGGGTGGCAATCCTTATAACAGATAAATTATATTTTAAGCCAAAGACTATATTAAGAGATGAGGAAGGACACTCTATCATACTCAAAGTGTCTTTCCAACAAGAAGTTCTAACAATTTTAAATATCTATGCCCCTAACATGGGAGCAGCCAACTCTATAAACCAATTAATAACAAAACCAAAGAAACACATTGACAATAATACAATAACAGTAGGGGATTTTAACACCCCACCTCACTGAAATGGACAGATCATTCAAGCAAAAGATCAACAAGGAAATAAAGGCCTTAAATGACACAATGGACCAGATGGACATCACAGATAAATTCAGAACATTCCATCCTAAAGCAACAGAATACACATTCGTCTCTAGTGCACATGGAACATTCTCCAGAATAGATCACATCCTGGGTCACAAATCAGGTCTCAACCGTAGCAAAAGATTAGGATTGTTCCCTGCATATTTCAGACCACAATGCTCTGAAGCTAGAACTCAATCACAAGAGGAAAGTTGGAAAGACCTCAAATACACGGTGGCTAAAGAGCATCCTACTAAAGAATGAATGGGTCAACCAGGAAATTAAAGAAGAACTGAAAAAATTCATGGAAACAAATGATAATGAAAACATAGCTGTTCAAAACCTGTGGGACACAGAAAAGGCTGTCCTGAGAGGACAGTATATAGCGATACAAGCCTTTCTCAAGAAACAAGAAAGGTCTCAAGTACACAACCTAATCCTTCACCTAAAGGAGCTGGAGAAAGAACAGCAAAGAAAGCTTAAACCCAATAGGAGAAGAGAAATAATAGAGATGAGAGCAAAAATCAATGAAATAGAAACAAACAAACAAAAAAACAGTAGAACAAATCAATGAAACTAGGAGCTGGTTCTTTGAAAGAATTAACAAGATTGCCAAACCCCTGGCCACACTTATCAAAAAGAAAAGAGAAAGGACCCAAATAAATAAAATCATGAATGAAAGAGGAGAGATCACAACCAACACCAAACAAATACAAACAATTATAAGAACATACTATGAGCAAATATATTCCAGCAAATTTGACTATCTGGAATAAAAGGATGAATTCCTAGAGATGTATAAATTATCACAACTGAACCAGAAAGAAATAGAAAACCTGAACAGACCCATAACCAGCAAGGAGATTCAAGCAACAAACAAGAGCCCAGGGCCAGAGGAATTCCCAGAGGAATTCTACCAAACATTTAAAGAAGAATTAATACCTATTTTCTTGAAACTGTTCCAAAAAATAGAAATGGAAGGAAAACTTTCAAACTCATTTTATGAGGCCCAGCATTACCTTGATCCCAAAACCAGACAACAACGTCATCAAAAAAGAGAATTACAGAACAATATCCTTGATGAACACAGTTGTGAAAATTCTCACCAAAATACTAGTCAATAGGATCCAACAGTACATTAAAAGGATTATTTAAAACAACCAAGTGGGATTTATTCCAGGGCTGCAAGATTGGTTCAACATCTGCAAATCAATGAATGTGATACAATACATTAATAAATGAAAGAACAAGAACCAGATGATACTCTCAAACGATGCTGAAAAAGCATTTGACAAGGTACAGCATCCTTTCTTGATCAAAACTCTTCAAAGTGTAGGTATAGAGGGTACATACCTCAATATCATCAAAGTTATCTATGAAAAACCCACAGCAAATATCATTCTCAATGGGGAAAAACTGAGAGCTTTTCAGCTAAGGTCAGGAACATAGCAGGAATTTCCATTATCACACTGCTTTTCAACATAGTACTAGAAGTCCTAGCCTCAGCAATCAGACAACAAAAACAAATGAAAGGGATCTGAATCAGCAAAGAGGAAGTCAAACTATCACTCTTTGCAGATGATATGATACCATTTGTGGGAAAACCAAAAGACTCCACTCCAAATACGCTAGAACTTGTACAAGAACTCAGTAAAGTGTCAGGATATAAAATCAATACACAGAAATCAGTTGCATTTCTATATACCAACAACAAGACAGAAGAAAGAGAAATTAAGGAGTCAATCCCATTTACAACTGCACCAAAACCCATAAGTTACCTAGGAATAAACTTAACTAAAGAGGCAAAGAATCTGTACTCAGAAAACTATAAGTACTCATGAGAGAAACTGAGGAAGAAAGAGAAAAATGTTCCATGCTCATGGATTGGAAGAACAGATATTGTGAAATGTCTATGCTACCTAGAGCAATCTACATGTTCAATGCAATCCCTATCAAAATACCATCAATTTTTTCAAAGAAATGGAACAAAGATTCCTAAAATTTATATGGAACCAGAAAAGACCTCAAATAGCCAGAGGAATGTTGAAAAAGAAAGCCAAAGCTGGTGGCATCACAATTCCAGACTTTAAGCTCTATTACAAAGCTGTCATCAGCTTTGTATTGTACTGGCACAAAAACAGACACATAGATCAATGGAACAAAATAGAGAGCCCAGAAATAGACCCTCAGCTCTATAGTCAGCTAATATTTGACAAAGTAGGAAAGAATGACCAAAGGGAAAAAGACAGTCTCTTCAACAAATGGTGTTGGGAAAAAGTGGACTACTACATGCAGAAGAACGAAACTGGACCAGTTTCTTATACCACACTCAAAAATAGACTCAAAATGAATGAAAGACCTCAATGTGAGACAGGAATTCCTCAAAATCCTTGAGGAGAACACAGGTAGCAACCTCTTCGACCTCAGCCGCAGCAACTTCTTTCTAGAAACATCACCAAAGGCAAGGGAAGCAAGGGCAAAAATGAACTATTGGGACTTCATCAAGATCAAAAGCTTTTGCACACCAAAGGAAACAGTCAAAAAACCCAAAGACAACTGAAATAATGGGAGAAGATATTTGCAAATGACATATCCGATAAAGAGCTAGTATCCAAAATCTAAAAAGAACTTATCAAACTCATTAACCAAAGAACAAAGAATCCAATCAAGAAATGGGCAGAGGACATGAACAGACATTTCTGCAAAGAAGACATCCAGATCGTCAACAGACACATGAAAAAGTTCTCCACATCACTCAACATCAGGGAAATACAAATCAAAACCACAATGAGATATCACCTCACACCAGTCAGAATGGGTAGAATTAATAAGTCAGGAAACAACAGATGCTGGCGAGGATGCAGAGAAAGGGGGACCCTCCTACACTGTTGGTGGGAATGCAAGCTTGTGCAGCCACTGGAAAACAGCATGGAGGTTCCTCAAAAAGATGAAAATAGAGCTACTCTACAACCAAGCAACCGTACACTGGGTATTTACCCTAAAGACACAAAAGTAGTGATCCGAAGGGGCATGTGCACCCAATTGTTTATAGCAACAATGACCGCAATAGCCAAACTATGGAAAGAACCTAGATGTCCATCAGCAGATGAATGGATAAAGAAGTAGTGATATATATATACAATGGAATACTACGCAGCCATCGAAAGAAATGAAATCTTGCCATTTGCAATGCTGTGGATGGAACTAGAGGGCATTATGCTGAGCGAAATAAGTCAATCAGAGAAAGACAATTATCATATGATCTCCCTGATATGAGGAATTTGAGAGGCAATATAGGAGTTTTGGGGGGTAGAGAAGGAAAAAATGAAACAAGATGAGATCAGGAGGGAGACAAATCATAAGAGACTCTTAATCTCACAAAACAAACTGAGGGTTGCCGGGGGGAAGGGGGTGTGGAGAGGGTGGTTAGGTTATGAACATTGGGAGGGTACGTGCTATGGTGAATGCTGTGATGTGTGTAAGCCTGATGATTCACAGACCTGTACCCCTGGGGCAAATAATACAGTATATGTTAATTAAAAAAAGAAGAAGAAGAAGAGGAAAGGAAGGAAGAAAGATAGGTAGGTAGGAAGGACAAGCACCAATACCTACTTGTTAGTTCAAACACCTAGAAGTCAACCTTAATTCATTCCTTTTCCCATTTTCTACCTCCAAAGTTCTTCAGGTTCTTTCAGGTCTACTCCAAAAATGTATTTCAAATGTATCATATTTTTATTTGTTCGACTCCCCTCCTAGTCAAGGCTGCCATCATAAATCCTCTAGAATAACTGCTATCATCTCTGAATGGTCTCCCTGATTCATTCTCCACACCACAGTGAGAAGACAGAAAAGAAGGAAAGAAAGATAAAATGCTTGAGACCAATGTGTTTACAAAGCAAATAACGATTTTCAATCATGGAAAATATTGTTATTGTCATTATTTTTTTTAAGATTTTATTTATTTATTTGACAGAGAGAGACACAGCGGGATAGAGGGAACACAAGCAGAGGGAGTGAGATAGGGAGAAGTAGGCCTCCCGCCGAGCAGGGAGTCCAATGTGGGGTTTGATCCCGAAACCCTGGAATGATGACCTGAGCCAAGGGCAGACACCTAACAACTAAGCCACCCAGGCGCCCCCATTATTGTCATTATTTATGCACTTTGCAGACCAGCTACTGTTTAACTTAGCACAAATCATTCAAAACACATTTATGTTCACCCAAAAAAAAAGGCTTATCTCCAGAATTTAGGATGAGGAGGGGCAGGTTCAAATGTCCCTCTGGTTGATGAAATAAGAACTGGACTTCCCTTCATTCCACACAGACCAAACAATCTTTACTGTTTTTGCTCCCTGTTCTTTCAAAAACCTAAAGCTTGAAAGACTCTAAGGCAGGAAAAAAAAAAAATCATTTACTTATTCATTCACTCATGCTACCTACGCTTTTTGACATCATTTCAAGTCCTGGACTAGGAAAGAGTGGTACAGGCATGAACAAGTCACACACAGTCTCTGCCCTCATGTGAATTATAGGCTCGTAGGAAATAAAAACTGTTCAAGTTTACTCATTTAACTTCCTGGAACAGTGGCAAGAGCCAGGGGAAAGGAAGCTATGCTGAGGTCAGTAGGAGAATGAAAGTCATCACCAAGTTTGTTTTGTTGTTGTTACATGCAACATCCTTAGTTACTAGTGAAATCATCTCAATTAATACCTGAGACTATCACCATTTAAATGAATTTCTCCCTATGCCTCGATTTCTCCCCTACCGCCCCCCACTTAGAAGTAGACTTTATTTAAACAAATGAGCGGTACAATCAAGAAATGGAAATGCAGGAGTGATACTAAATGGAAAGAAAAGTTAGGAAAACATCCTTTGAGATTTAATATGTGTCAAGAGCTTTTCTACATGTTTTTTGTTTTTGTTTTAATTTGCACCTTTAATATAAAGTAGAATTAGCAATCCTGCATTTTTCCACAGGGAAAGAAAGCATCTCAGAGATGGCAAGAAACTTGCTTGAGGTCTCACAGATACACTGAGTGGCAGGACTGAGATTTATACCCAAGCGCATCTCCTCATGCCCAGACTCATACATCAATTAATTGTACTCCGCAACATTTGTAACTTCCATGAATCAGGCCAAGTCCCTGGGTTCTACATGGAAAAAGGATATGAGGACCTTGGAAATAAACCAGAGACTGAAAGAGGTCCCTGTGGCTTCCTGAGCAAGATCGTTTTCAGGTATGTGCAGGTGGCCTCCCTTGCAAACTTCTGTTCTGAGTCCTCTGGGACTTTCCATAATTATGCCTTGCCTCTCTCTAGCTTCCTCCCTTCAATTCCCTGCCCTTTGGCCCCTCTCAAATGGGAATTAATCCAACCACAAACAAGCTGTCACTAAGTGAAGATTTTACTGTGATTACTGCTTGGGAGAAAAATGTAGCCTTTCCCCCCCCCCCCGCCCCCTTCCTCCAAATTTGCAGACTAGAAATCATGGGGCATATGTCCAATTGATACATTTCCCTTCAAACAGCAGATCCAACACTGAAGTGGGATGCAAATTTAATTATCCCCATGTACAGAACAGAAACAGAATCTCATTGTTAAATTTGTTCTCCTATGTCGGAAAGATTAAAAATAAAAGATCCTGAAGTGGTTTGTGTGAGTGGAATGTATTTCAGTTCATAAAACCATGAGGCAATGAAATAAGGGCACCAGAGGGCTTCTTTCTACCACATGGAATTATTATTTCTCAGTGTTTCTTCTCAGAAATCTTTGTTCTTACCTCCATACCCCAAAAGAGATTTCAATCCCCTTCTTTGGGGCTTGAATTTCTTCAAATAATCTCCAATTTCTCCAAATAATCCCCATCAAGCACCTTATGCTCCAGCCAAGTCAAACTATTTGCTTTTTTAAGTTAATTTGGGATAAAAATGGAGGCATAATTAATTAACTAGAACACAAACATGAGTCTAGTGATTAAGATCCTGTGTGATTGGCTACTTAAAATCAAACGTTGGCTTTATTGCTTAACAGTTAGTTATAGATCCTTGGGCAAACTTTTTCACCTCTCTATGCTGCTGTCTCTTACTCCACAAAATGGGGGCTAATAGTGGTATCCATCTCCTAGGGTTTTTGTGAGAAGTAAATGAGTCGGTATACATATCATGCCTACAAAAGTGTCCAGAACTTGGTAAGTACTCAATAAACTGGGGGTTTTCATCAGAACACGTTCTTGCTTCTTTTCCTCTTTCTCTTCAGTATATCCTTCAAGACGCAACGCAAATGTTGCCTTTGCCATAATTCCATTTCTCCAGCCAGTAGTTAGCATTCTTATCTCTAAATTCCCATAAAGAACAGTTTCTGCCTCATTTTTCACAATTCATCATGTTCTTCCTACCCATTGCTTCTGGAGCTAAGAGAAAGGATCGTCTTACTCTTTTTATAGACTAAGGAGAAAGTAAGCACTTGTTGATCAATAAAATTAATAAAAGGACAAGGAATATTTTTAATTAGAACCCTTGAGAGCTTACTATGCACCCAGACCCTGTGCCAAAAATATATTATTTCAATTTAATCTTTACAACAGTCTTAGAGGTAGGTTTTATAATTTGCATTATACAGAAAAAGAAATGGAAATTGAGAGGTTTACTTGCCTTGCACAAAAATATAAACCCAGTAAGAGGCACCCCAGCCATTTGAAGCTATTTATCTCTATTTGACTAACCCTAAAGTTCATATTTGTAACTACTAAGCTGTCCTGCTCTATGGGCCTCCAGCTTGAGAAAGATCATCCAGGAAGTGGTACTAGAAATCTGAACTTCAAATTCACTGAACTACTTTTTTTTTTAGATTTTTATTTATTTATTTGACAGAGAGAGAACACAAGCAGGGGGAGCAGCAGGCAGATGAGAGGAAGAAGCTGGCTCCTTGAGGAGCAAAGAGCCCTATGTGGGGCTCCATCCCAAGACCATGGGATCATGACCTGAGCCAAAGGCTGATGCTTAACCAACTGAGTCACTGAGGCACCCCTAAATTCACTTAACTTCTTACAGGTGCATTCCTTCTGTCAACAAGAAATGCTATGGGTCAGAAACTTTGTTACTGACTTCCCTTGATGAATCCTAGTTTGAGATGGAGGGAAGACAAGGAGAGTAGGAGCATTCTTCTCCCCCATCCCACAAATGACATCTATCTCTGGAGAGAGGTTTCTTGATTGCTCACAGTCCCCCACTTCCAACCCCTGCTAGTTTCCTAGGCTTCAATCAAGAGCACCATGGCTTTCTTCTATTTAAACCAAAAGACCTAAAAATTCACTGTATTTTTTTTTTTTTGCAATGGTGGGTGGTACACAGAGAGAGTTCTAAGCACACTCCATGCTGGGCAAGCAGCCCAATTCAGGGCTCAGTCCCACAACTGTGGAATCATGACCTAAGCCAAAATCAGTAGTTGGAGGCCTGAGTAAGCCACCTAGGTACTCCAACCCTTCTTTATCTTTTAACTTCTTTGCCCCGGCCCAAGGCTTTTTCTAGTCAACCCTTTCTCTGGAAAGAGATTTCTTGATCATTCTGATCACTCCCTGGAGCACACTGGTTTGCATTTGCGCATTTATTTTTCACTATCTCTTCACTACTCTGTACTCTCCCTCAGGGAAGGGGTATGGCCTAATGTGTTCACAATTAATTCCCCAAACAGGCCAGTGACCTCACAGGAATTAAGAAAGAGAAGAAGGAGCTGAGGAGAGGAGAGGAGATGGTCTGGGATGCTGAAGGAGATGGGACAGGGAAGGAAAAACAGATCATGGATCCCAGATTCCTGATTCTAGATCCAGAGCATACATTTGTCTCTACAGAACACTTTCAGAAAGTTTTTGTTTAAAAAGAAAATAAAAGAAAAAAATATTTTTCGGGTTATCTAAAGTGTTATTGGTGTTTGAAAAAACTCTCTCCAGATTTTAGGAAGCAGTTGACTGTAATTCCCCCTCTTCCTGCCCGTAGCATCCTCCCTCCATTCCCCCCAAAAAAACATATAAAAGAGAAAGGGTTTACGGCTGAAATGACCTGGAGAAAAGGACCAGGCTGTTTCTCTAGGAAGATTCTCTCTTCTACTAATGTAGACAGACTTCATCTCGCTCCTTCCCTTTTTATAGCTAGTGATTTGCCCCAACACCTTGCTCCAGCCCCAGTGCTTCTCCAACCTTAGTGTGTAAGAGAATCACATGCAGAGCTGATCAAAGCACATCTCTGCCATTCAACCTTCAAATTAGATTCGAACTCAGTAGGTCTGAGGTGGGGCCGTCATTTGCATTTCTAAAAGCTCCCAGGTAGATAATGATGCCCCCCCCCCATCTTGCAGAGGACCCTTCTAGAAGCACTGGTCTCGTCTAAACAATGGGTCAGTGTTCCCTGTTCCTACCTGGGTGTTATTATAACGCAAGAGTGCATTGTGGACCAATCTTAATGTTTTTGGTCCATGAGAATTTTATTAATGTTTTGAGCCACTGGAGATTCTGAATGGACCTATAAATGGGGTTTAATGTCACGGTTTCGAGGGGCCAACAGAGGCCTGCATTAAGCACATTTGCTCTCATGGGATCTCAGCAGAACATGGTCATTTTGATGAGACGAACCTACACAGTCCCAACACAAAGTAAGGTTCAAAGCCCACTGGGTTCTGCATCAGTCAGACTTGTGTTCCAATCCCTTCCCTGCTCTATCTGAGCCATAGTCTTGTATTTTCCATTTTCTCTCATACAAGATGGTTAAAACTAAATCTACCTCGTAGGTACTGTGGCACAATATAAGCACTTTGTAAATGTAAAGAAATTAACATCAGCAAAGTCAATAACTAAGAACTACTTTATGAGACATATATTATTCTCCTTTTATTGATGAAGATACTGAAGTTCAGATGCTTACTTAAGGTCGCAAAGCCAGTGTTAAAATCAGGATTTATGCATGAGTCAGTCAGCCTGATTCTAAATCCCTAGCTCTCAATCACTAGAGGTTATGGGTAATGGAATCTCTAGTATTCAGCTGATAAGATTTTAGAGCTACCTAAGAATCTAAACGTAAACAGCTTTGTGTAAGCAGCCCTGTAATTCCTCCAACCAAAATGGAAATCCCAACCTCATGTTTGGGCACAAACTCTGGCATTCTAAAGCTTCGTGACCCTACTTCCTCACTGCTCCTTTCCCGTTCCTCTGCACCAGAACAAAGAAGGCCGCTGAAAATCATGTATCAATTATAGATAATCGTGTCTCCATTTAGCACAGGCAAGTGATTCCTCATTGTCTCTGTCAAATGAAACCAGCCCTTAGTTCAAGCCGTTTCCTCCAGAAACTACAGCTCTGCTTCCTCCCACCCTGAGCTCAGTTAGATTAACATTAATGATCTTTCCTCTCAGATGAGTCCCAGAGCACTGGACCTTGCCAAGCCATTTTCCACTCAGAATGATTCTTGCCCTGGCCTCTTGCTTGCAATGTGGCCCTTTCTCAATTTGGATGTAGCAGCTGTTTAACAGATGCTCACCCACTTAGATTTGGAATGGAGGCCTTGAAAGATGTGGAGAGACAGGCTAGTGGGCCAAAGAAGAGAATAGGGCATTGCAGATGCATTGTGATGAATTCTAGAAGTAGAGAGCAAAAGTACAGCAAATATAAATAAAATAAAATTAATATGCAAAAAAAAAAAAAAAAAGGTCCAGCAAAGAAAAACCATCACAGAGCTCGATAGTGGATTTTGAGTGAAGATAGAGTGTTATTTTACTGTTTCCAGGAATGTGTACCAGTATTTAAAATAATTTTAACTACCGTTTTTCTTTTTTGAAAAAATGAAACAAATCAAGAAGCATGAAAGACAGAAAACCAGAAGTAAAAGTCTACATGTCCTCACTTTCTCCATTCCAGAAGTTATCATTGTATAGCATCTTGTTTCCTAGAATTTGTATAAATGTCAAATGTATACAAATTTATACTGTTCTGAAATTATAAGACATTACATATAATATTATGTACATTGTTTTAACGTTTTTTCTTGAAGTATAACATGCATGCAGAAACACATATGCATTTTAAGTTTGTAACTCCTTGATTTTTTATAAACTCAGTGTGTAGATGTAACCAGCTCCATCCAGACCAAGAAAGAGAACAAAACACAATCGCAGAAGTTCCCTTCTAGACATGGTTTTTCACTGAATGAAATAACTTAGTGATCTCTCCATTTCAGCATATATAGATCTAGAATTTTCTTTTAAGAGTTACAGAGTATTTGGCTGTACAGAACAGCCATCATTTAATGAATTAGCTATCGATAAAAACCTAGGCTATTTCCAATTTTGCTTTGTAAATGCTGCCATGGATATTCTTGTAAGTATATCTTTGCACATTTCTGAGAAACATTCTTTGGGATATTTTGGAAAGAGAACTGCAATAACAAAGAGTACCTATATTTTAATTAAGAATGTTTTTAAATCACCCTACAAGAAGGTGATACTAATCTACACTCCACACATTGGTAGCAACTTTAGAGAAACATATTCTTTTAGAGAGCCACTTGCTGAATATCTATCATTTAGAATATACTGATAATTTTTTTAAAACGTAAATATTCCCAGCTGTCTTATTATCTGGAATTAACTTATTTTTATAAACACATGAAAAATATTTTTATTAAATTCAAATGAGGAAGAAGGGGACTGATCTGAAAGAGCAAAATAAAGAGACCGACCGGCCTGAGGATACAAGCTCAGCTGATGTTCCAGAAGAGAACACTGACCCCTTTTAGGTTAGTACCAAACCTTCCTCACTGCACCATTTTGGCAGCTCCAAAGGCCTCTTCTCCTCTCTCTTTAGACTAACATACTTGGGGCACAGGAGCAAAGAAGGGACAGTCATCTACAGTAGAGAAGGTCCAGGTAGCTGGCTAACCAGGTAGTGGGGCTTGTTTTGCTTTCTGGGCAGATGATGGATAGGCAGTATGGGATCCATTCATTAGGGCTCAGATTCTGTGATAAAGGCAATAGACCCTATTCACTGTCACTGAGAAGCAAACTCCTTTCTTTATCTCTCCATGCATTTCTCACTGCTGACAATCATTGAATAATATCTCTACTCCATACATATGGGAGGAAAATTTTCACAAAAACAGACCCCATGAGGGATGAGATGTCACCAAACAGAGCAACAGATAAAGTAGAAACATTCCTGCCATATCCATCTCCCCTTGCCTTGCTGTTGTTTCTGATTCTACCTGCGGCATCATATTTCTAAGCAAGCAACTTGAACAATTCTTCTGGGGGTATTTTGTCTCTAACCTGTGCCTTCTGCCTTAGGATTCCTGGCAAAAAGAACCCAGTAAGACAGAGATATTTCAGAGCTGAAAGGGGTCTTAGAGGACATGTGGTGTGGGGATTCCCTGAAATCTCAAAATCATTTGTAGACCAGGTTTAGCAGATGGCTTCTAAAGAGCCAGAATGGGCAGATATGCAGTAGAACATTCTTAGTCCGTCCTAGATGACAATTCAAAGTTCAGATTTCCCTTCTCCTCTAGACTAGAATCTCTACATAAATTTATCTTGTTTGCAGCCAAGATCTCAGACCCTAAAGTAGTTTCTGGGACAAAGCAGTTATCCTCTAAATGTCTGCCGATTAAATAAATGGGAGCACTGACTCAACTACACCTCTCTGCTAGACCACACCAGAATTTACCCGGTCTCTTAATTCACAAACATGATGAATTACCCAAACCTACTCTATTTTACTGTCCTTCCTTGCCTGTCTGGTATTTGAACACTCTTATTTTCAGGCAATATTTTAGCTGTCCTTGTGGTGCTTCATAAAAGGTTATAAAAAAAAAGTTATTTAGAAACACTGTAGTCAGGTCAGACCAGACAGTGTAAACAGATACTTGATAGGACATTCCGAAGGCCTAGAGAATTGGATTCAGCTGCAGGAGCTGGAGGAAAAAGCAGCCAGGGGTAGAAGGAGGGATCAGCAAAGGCTAAGCATGAGCATGGTCAATACCCGGGTGGTCCCATGGGTGTTATGGGCGGGTAGGACTCAATGTCAGGAGGTGAGTTGGTGATACATGGTTATTTGGCTGACCAGGCAGGGAACGACCAGTCAGAGGTATAAAGTTTAGAAAGGCCTGAGTCAGGAACAGGACTCTGTTTCTGCTAGGTCCAGGAAAAGAAAGGGAGAACCCCAGTCTGAGGGGAGAAGGTGGATGCTTCTGACTTTTTCATGGCTGGAACCCAAACACGGGCAACTGGGACCTGGGGGCTGTAAGTCAGAGGTGCACTGTTGTCCCTTGCTCAAATGAAGGCAGAATTTCAGGTACTAGAATAGGGGTTTGGGGTACCAGATATCTAGATTTGCAGGCCCTAGGAAGGCTGTCTTGATAGTAGGGCTGAAGCATCCCTCGCAGGGGCCATTAGGGAGTGACATATGAGAGCCTGTGAAGGTCTAGCAAAGGCATGCCATAGCAGGACTCACGAGGAATTTCAGGCTTTGGTCTGCGGTCACTCCTCCAGCCTCACCTCTGCATCTCTCTCATTGTACCTGTCTTAGTCAGCTCAGACGACTAAAATAAAAACCAAAGACTGGCTGGCTTAAACAACAAACATTCATTTCCTAGAGTTCTAGAGGCTGGAAGTCCAAAATCAATATGCCAGCACGGGATTCGGTTCTGGTGAGACGTTCCTCCTATCTTCTTGCTACATTCTCAAACGGCAGAGGCTGAGCCCTCTGGTCTCTTCTCCTTCTTTTTTTTTTTTTAAGATTTATTTATTTATTTGACAGAGAGAGAGAGAGATAGTGAGAGAGGGAACACAAGCAGGGTGAGCAGGAGAGAGAGAAGCAGGCCTCCCGCAGAGTAGAGAGCCCAATGCGGGGCTCCATCCCAGGACCCTGGGATCATGACCTGAGCCAAAGGCAGACGCTTATTGACTGAGCCACCCAGGCGTCCCCTGGTCTCTTTCATCTTATTGGAAGGGCCCTAATCCCATCAAGGAGGCTCTACCCTCATGATGTCATCAAATCATAATTAATTCTTAGAGGGCCAGCCTCCAAATACCATCACATTGAGGATTAGGGATTCAACATACACATTTTATGGGGACAGAAACCTTCAGTCCAAAATACTACCATCAGAATGAATTAACTTTAGGGGCGCCTGGGTGGCTCAGCCGGTTAACGGACCAGCTTCTGATTTCGGTTCAGGTCATGATCTCAGGGTTGTAGGATCCAGCCCTGTGTGGGGCTCTGTGCTCAGTGTGGAGTCCCTTTGTCCCTCTCCCTCTGCTCCTCCCAGCCTTCTGTCATATACACTCTCTCTCTCTCTAAAATAAATAAATAAAATCTTAAAAAAAATGGATTCGTTTTTTACTTTTCTTTAATCTGCCATAGTCTCTGGACATACAATTTTCTTTGCCCAGAATGCTCTTCTACACCCTGTTTTGTCTGGCTAACTCACTAACACTGTCGGCCTCTGGCTGGAAAAGGCTGCCTCTTAGGAAGTCTTAATTATCTCTGCATTGGACTAAGATACTATTCTGTGGTCTCATAAGGCCCTATTCTTGCTCTTTCATAACACGTATCCCCTGATATAGCAAATTTCTGCTTACTCTCCTCTTTCCCTCCCCCCAGTAAGCCAAATGCTTATCAGTGACAGGGAATGTGCCCACCTTTGTCACCACGGAACCCTGAGCATACAGCACATTTTTATATGAAGTAAATGTTTGCCATTTGTTAAATAGCTAAGCAAATAAATTTCTTAAATGTCAGTTTTGGTTTATTTGTTTTTAATAAAGTGTGTTAAATGCCTCTCAACTACCCTGATATTTCAGTTATAAATTTTATGACTGCCATTTCTCTGTTTATTTTAAACGAGGAATAAGCCAATCCCTCTGGAGGTCATGGCTATTTTCTATTTTGGACTGATCTTCAGTCAGTACATTAATTTTACATTTTAATTAATGACATTTTAAGTAAAAGAACTTCTTGACTAGAAGTGTGATAACCCGATCACTTGAATTCGGGGATTCAATAATCAATGTAAAATTGTTCTTTCTACCCGGTGAGCGGTATTTATGAACAACCTCACCAGCAATCTCTGATTCGAGATAATCTTGATCTCAAATGACAGGAGAAGTTCATTTTCCTGACCACCTGCATAGCGTGTTCCTCAAGTGAAATCCACCACCAGTGTTGTTTGCAAGGAGTTCTCTGTAGTGACTGCTTTTCCCTCTGGTCTCCTCTCTCTGTGAAGACTGAATTCATGGATTCTGTCTCCTTCCTTCTTTGGTCTTTCTCTCTTCTGCTGCCTACTCCTGCATTATTAACTGGGGCTTGTCCAATTAAAGGGCTCGTGGACCTTCACAGTTCATGGTCACTCAACAGCAGTAAGATTGGCAGGTCCACAGGGGCCACGAGGGGCCACAGTCCCTGAGACCCTGGCTGCGTGAACGAACAGGAAATGATGAAGAACAATAAAAAGGAACTGGGAGAGAAATCAATAGGCTCATATTGGCCCCCCAGGACCATGGGCATCTCTTTGCTATTGGAGAATCGCTTCTGTGATTGTAGACATCATTGCTGCACTATTTACTTCTCTCCCTCTTGTCTGTCAGAGAGCTGGCTACAAACAGAACTCTATTTGACTCTGGCATTTAAAGCTCTCTTACTTCTCCGTGGGTCATATTTCTGGTCTTTTCTCTTATTTTTATACTGCAAGCCAGAGGCTGCTTTTTCTTTAACTGGCTGACAATGGGCCTGAAATATCCTGAGAGAGTTGTAGCATCCCCGGGGCGGGGGAAGTTAGGTCTTGATGACTTTTGAAGTTTATTCTAATTCTGAGTTTCAGTAATCCCATGGCTAAATGAATGGTTTGTCTGTCTTCCCTAAGACTGAAGGCTTGCTATCATCCTCATAAGTATTTATTTATTCAACAAATATTTATTGAGCATGTTGTGCCAGGTACTAGGTTATGCATTTGGTTTCATTGATCACGGCCGCCTTTCATGTTAATTTTGGCTACATGCTGCCTGATTTGTTTCACGCATCGTAACAGCCACAGTCTCTGAGCTTCCACAGTCTGTCATTTCTATGTCTTCTCAAAATGTGATGCACAACTATCTGATTCAGGGAAGCCAAGAGAGTATCCTAAGTAGTTAAGAACATGGCCTCTGGAATTGGATCTGGCCTTGGCCACCTACCAGCTGTGAGACATTGAGCAAAGCACTTAACCATTTAGAACAACACCTGGTAGAGTAAGTCTTGAATAAATGTTATCAGAATCACCCAGAGGTTCTGTGGAAATTAAGATTTGGAGATATTTAACTGCTGGAATGGATGTCTGCATTTGTTGCAAAGGTAAGTCTTGTCTATTAAAACTTATAAATCACTGAATTTGAGACCCTCACCACATACCCCTTCATTTCCCTCATTCTCCTTCCCCTCACCCCTATCAATAAGACATTTAAATCCCCTCCTTGTTGGGAGTTCACCCAGTTTCCAGTGTGGGCAGGAATCCTGCCACACCACCAAGCAATTCTGAGACACCAGCTGGATGTCATACAATTCAACTGAATTCTGACACCATCTGCCCAGAGACAGCATCAGAGTCCACAGGGTAAACACTCCATCCTATAAGACTGCTCTCCAATCTGGATGCCAATCCCGAATCCAGACTGTTACCTGAACTCTGACAGACTAGCTAGATGTTAGATGTTAGATGTTCTCAGGACTCCCTCTTTGAGTTCGATTAATTTGCTAGAGTACCTCACAAACCTCAGGAAACCTGTTTACGCACCGGACTACTGGTTTCGTACAAAGATTATTAAAGGATACAAATCAACAGCCAGATGAAGAAATACATGGTGCGAGGCGTGCAACGAAGAAGCTTCTGCCCTCGTGGAGTTTGGGAACTCAGCTAGGTGGCACATGGAAGCATTCTGGCTCATCAACCTGGAAGACCTGTAAACACCCCCCTTTTTGAGGTTTTTATGGAGGCCTCTTTACAGAGACAAGATTGACTAAATCACTAGCCAAAGATGAGTGATTTAAACTCTTGCCTCTCTCTAATTCTCAGACATCAAAGGACAGGACTGAAAGTTCCACCCTTCCATGAAAACTGGTTCCACAACTAGCTTCCCTCCTTAGGTGCTTTCCAAAAGTCACCTCATTAACATAAACCCAGTTGTGGTGGAAAGGGGCTTGTTACGAATGATAAGACACCCATTTCACCTTTATGGCTCTGAAGCATTTCAGGAACTGAGGACAAGAGACCAAATATAATAACCGATGTTCCCATTGCTCAGAAAATTCCTAGGGTCTTGGCAACAGTGAGCCAGGAACTGTTGGAGGAGATCAAACATAAAAACCAAACATCAAACATGTGAAATATATCTTGGTCCTAGAATTACCAAATAAATATTTCTTATAAATTACAAAATTGTACTGTCTTCTCTAAGTACTGTCTTTTCTAAGATGTATCATTCAAGCAACTTACTTGAACTTTCTGAACCTCAGTGTTTCACATAAAAAAGAAAAAAAGCAATGTTTTCAATGTCACTGGAGTTGGTTAAGAAGGCAAAGGTTAAATAACACAGAATATACAATAAAATTATAGTTATTATTTACCACCATCTATCAGGCATGTTCTTACGTCATTTACCTCTCTTAGTAAGGTAGGTAAGATGCACATTTTACAGATGAAGAAGGTAATGGTCAGAATGGTTAGGCCATCTGTAAACAATCACGCAGATAATGAATGGCAGAGCCATGATTTGAAAGCACGACTATTTTTAAAATCTCGGCCCCTAATTAGTAGGTTATTTCTACTTTTCCTGAGGGATTTGTTGTTCAGTTTCACCTCTAACTGAAGAACATGCAAATAATGTCCCCTTGAGAAGATTTTCTGAAATCAGGAAGCAGAGAATTTTTCTCCTCATTTTCTTCACAAGTAAGTTTTGTATTTAGGATCCATGTTCCTGTAACAGTGCAATTTTGGAAAGAATCCCACACTAAACCCTTTACAAGAAAAGTTGCCAGAGTAGAAAGTACTATGCCTGTATATCCTACTTTGCATCTTCAGTTACAGACTGTACCTGGTGACCGTATGTGAATAATGAAGTCCTCCAGGACATATGTTAATCTATCTTCCCCCTCCCCTCAGTATTCTTTGATTCTACTTTGCTTTATTCAACAGGTATCTATACACTGGGAATAAGCGAACAAGACAGTAAAGGTCCTTGCCATAGTGGGACTTAATTTATGGGTAAATGCAAATAAAAGATAGGAAGAAAAAAACCTACCAACAGAACTGATTTTCATAAATGCTATGAAGGATGGCATAGGATTTAGTGGCATACAAGGCTAAAAAAAAAAAAACAGAACAAAACAAAACAAAATTGTATCTGAAAATAAAAGAAGGTAAGGTATTCAGAGATTCTGGGTTCAGTTTCAACTGCTAAGCTGTTCGTGTGTTTCTAATAAACACTTAAATAGGGGACTCTCAGTGGCTCGATCAGTTAAGTATGCACCTCTTGATTTCAGCTCAGGTCATAATCTCAAGGTTGTTGGATTAAGCCCAGCATGGCTCAGAGCTCAGTGGGGAGTCTGCATGGGATTCTCTCTCTCTCCCTCTACCCCTCCACCCACTTGCTCACACAAGCACACTTGTGTGCTCTATCTTTCAAATAAATCTTTAAAAAAAGAGAAACCTTTACGATAATAAACACATATACACAAAAGGCTGTAAAGTGTCTTGACAGATTCCCCAGTGTGCATCCAAGTCCTTGGACTGACGATCATCTCCCCTATACTCATGGCAGAAATTTTGAAAACATGATGTCTTCCAAGACCAATGTTCACAACATTCAAAATAGGTAAATTTCCTCTGATTTAGACATGTTTGCTATGATACTGATATCCTCCTCATCTTCTTTAAAAAACATCATAAAATCTTTCCACTCACAGTATTCCTTGCAGAAACACCCCAGAACAATCTTTTCCAGGAGTCACCACACTGGTATCCTACTGCAGAACCCAGCTGGCAGGGCCACAACTGATTGATCAATGTGGGCCACCTGTCCTTCTATAGGCCAATATACAGACTGGTCAGCAGCCCATGAAATGATCTGGTATACAGGAGAAGCCAGACAAATTAGCCTTCCACTCTGGGCCTCTGAACTGGCAAATACTTAGAGGACATCGTTGCTATCTGTGAGGAAGCAAAGATGGAAGTGTTTATAAAGTCCATGAGGTAGAACATAGCGGGGAGTGGGGGGTATGGGATGAGGATGAGGTCCTATGAGTAAGTACATACTATGAGAGGAAAGAGAGAGGAAAAGACAAAGAAACCAGTCTTCAGTAAACTAACAAAAGGAAGGAGAAGTAGAGATCCAAAGAATACCTCAATTTTATTAATTTTGGAAACCTTGAGTGAATATCCACCAGTGCCCTCCGCCAGAGTCTCTACACCACTGCACTGGGCTCTGAGAGGCTGAATGAGCATGTGGATGGCATGTAATAAAGGAATTCAAGAATCATGTTGAGAGGGCCGCCTGGGTGGCTCAGTGAGTTAAGGCTTCTGCCTTCGGCTCGGGTCGTGGTCTCAGGGTCCTGGGATCGAGCCCCGCATCGAGCCCGGCGTCGGGCTCTCTGCTCAGCCGGGAGCCTGCTTCCCTTCCTTTCTGCCTGCCTCTCTGCCTACTTGTGATCTCTGACTGTCAAATAAATAAATAAAATCTTAAAAAAAAAAAAAAAAAGAATCATGTTGAGAGTAGATCAGATAGACTTTTAGGTGTTTCCTAATTATGAGAGTTTATAATCAAGATTCCAAATCTCCTCCACTTCAACAGCTTACAGTCTCTATCAACATGACTTTACTACCCCACTGCCTTCATCAACATGACTTTACTATTCCAAGAAACTGTTGCCTAGGAAGATAAACATCTCAAATAATTTTATTGTTCATTCCAGATTCTTTACAAAAATGATTATTTAAATAAACATCAAAGGGTTAAACCCTTCCATTTCATTAATAACTGACCCCGTAAGATTCTTCCAACCAAAATGTTCACCAATCCTAGGCAATTACATCAGAATCCTTACCCTACCCCAATCACATATTTTCACTAAAAGGCTCCAAAATCTCATAAAAATCTTAAATTGATCCTCCACACTCCAAGACTTTACAAAGAGTCTGCCGAGATAGTACATCCCCTTACTATACTAAAAAAAAAAAAAAAAAAAAAAAAAAAAAAAAAAAAAAATCAGCCCTTTGTCTTATCAAATGGTTGTTTTCTCTTTTATTTGATATGGCAATATGTATGAAACCAGCTTGGGAAAAAACAAACAAAAAATAAAAACATGTAACTTCCAGAATCTGAAAGCCTTTTAATTTTGTTCATTTGCACTATACATTGCAAGACTCCTGTCAAGTGACCTGAATTAATCAGGATTTTAATCCCTCCTCCTTCCCACCCCCATTTATTCTCTTTCCATAATTCTTACACCACAGTAAATTTCTCTCCATTTTTTTTTCTAAGATGGAGGCACTTTTGCCCCCATTTTGTTTTCTGTAGATCTCTGAACTGTCCTAGGATGTGTCTATTCTTCATCTCTGTAAATCTATCTCTACTTTATTTTTGTTCCAAACTATAAATATTTGAAATCTGTATCAGCTCAAACCTTTGTTAAAATCCCTTTCAAATGATATTAACATTAGACTGTGATGCCTGGAAAAGAGGATGTGTTTTTTTCCTGTCCTCATGTCTGCATGTCTGTGTGTGCCCACACACGATGTCAGAAGAGAAAAACACACAAACATGGAAAATGTCTACCAACATCAGCCCTTTTACCAAATAGCAGCCAAATTAAAAAAGAAAACCAAAGATAAATTCAGGTCCATATTTCAGAAGAAGTGAATGAGGACCTCTTTATTTCCAATGCAATAGAAATGCAAAGAGGAGGAAATCAATGCAAACCAGTATGTCTTGGATCAGCACATTTTAAAACAAAATGTACCTTTGTATCTAAAAATCTGAGAGCCATGAATATTTAACAGAGAGAGAAAAGAATGATTTTGTCAGCGTGTAAAGCAAGTCCCAGGGAAGCTTAAATTCTGCTGCCTTCTATTAGCTTCTCTGCTCAGTAAACAAAATGAGTCATTCAGGGGGAAGGAGAGGAAGGAGGTGAGGGCTGGGGGAGGCTGAGTGAGAGGGGACTTCTGAGTCTTGGGAAGGGGCAGACTCAGGAATAGTAGCGGCAGAGGGCAGAGAATGATGAAGTTTAATGCCAGCCAGTGGTCATGAGCTCTCTGGCTGGGGACAGAGCAGCTGGAGACAGTCCGTGAAGAGAATTTTCAAAACCCTGCTGGTTCTCAAAGCCAAAGGAAGCAGGGAGTGGCTAGCGCAGTAAAGGGATTGATTTGGCTACTCCAGGATGCAGGTCTTGTCTAGTTAATCTCTTCAAGGCTCTCTTTCCTCACCTCTTAAAGGGTATTAATACCAGCTACCTGCTTTAGGAGAATATCTTGGGGATAAGGAAGGCACATTAGCCAAAATCCATGCTAAATATTTGATGGCTGCGTCTGAAGCCACACAAGGGAATATTTGAGCAGTTTACCAGCTTCATGGGGGGAAGATCCTTAACATGGCATAATTCAGAACTTTCATTACAGCCCAACCCCTGTCATTATGACTCAAATAATGCTCCCAGGAGCTCGCCTGATACCCAGAAAACAACATGCTGCAGGCTAATGATGTATTGATTTCCTGGCTATGAAGTCTGCCCAAAAGGAAAATGCTGATCAGTGGGCTGGGAGAATGTAAGTGGGTGTGTAGCTGCATTAAGCAATACTAATCAACAAGTTCAGCTGCTCCTTCAGCCTATTTTCTCCCCTGTCATTCTATTGAGCTTCAGACCGGCATTTTATCCCCTTTAACTTTTAACAGGTGAATTCTGCAAGAGGCAGCATAGTGTTTTGTGAAATGAACTTTGGACTAGGAGTCAAAAACAAGGGTTGTCATCTTAACTCAGCAAGGAACATCACTCATGAATTTGAGTACAGCACTTCTAACTCTTCTAGACTGTCCGTTTTTCAGGCCATAGGGGGAAAAAATACCTTCTACAGGTCTTTGAATGAAAGAGGAGGAGGGAAGAGCCCTTCATTATGGATAACACATATTACTTCCCTGTTTATGCTTTTCCTAACCACTCTGAGCTTACAGCCTATATTTCAAAGCCATAAGCTTTGAGTAGAAGCAGTAACCCTTGCTGGGGCCTGTCACAATTAAGAGGAACCATATCAAGTTGTCAAAAACCTCTAAAACTCGTAAGTCTTAGTAAATTGTAAGGTGTTTTTGTTTGTTTGTTAATATACAGTAGGTGCACAGCAATCCCATCATTCAAGGCCCCGGTGTCATTAGCACAAGGTATCAGAAGATGACCCTTGAAAAGATTTCTCATTAAATGTACTAGCCCTGAGGCCACTGCTTCATTCAAAGCTGTCCTTGGTGCCTTAATTTTGGATGAAAATGCAGATATTCAGAACAAATAAAAAGAAGGCATCTGGATTGTCGACTAGGAGCCTCTTGAGCCCTCAGGCAATCGGTCTAGAAGCAAGTCTTTTATCCAAAGGGACACTTGACATCCATCAATTATCCACCTAAGCTGACTAATTCCTTTTTATGGCTTCTTAGTGATCACACCAGAGCAGAGGTGCCATCTATATGAAGGCTGACTTTGTATCTGCTGAAATATGGGAGCCGCCCAGAAATTACAGAATAATGGATGCTCAGAACTTGTCCTATTAGAGATGGGGACAACTGGCACAGGTACATCTTACTGGGGCTCTATGGGCAAGTGAGATACACTTGACATAGGGATGTGAATAGAATCATTCAGCAAATAGTTTTCTACTCTGGACTCACACTTGTATCTGAACACAGAAGAGTATGAGTTGAAAAGACAAGGTTCCCCCACTTAAGTCCCGTAGCATCTGGGAACAATCCTCAGACCATAGATGGTTAAGAAAATAGCATGTCTACCCCTCTCATTTTATAAGCTGATAAGGAAAGACATTACAAAGGAGGCAATGTCTGAGCAGTGGAGAATGAGTTAGATTTCTGAGTGTAAACAAACGGAGGGACGGCTATTTCAGGCAGGGAGAATATTATTTGCAATGGCAAGAAGGTCTGCAAAAATAATGTGTGTGTGTGTTTTTTTAAACAAAAATAATGTGTGTGTGTGTGTGTGTTTTACGCAGTTTGGTAGCAAGAGGCACTGCTGAGTCACATGCTAAGTCACATGCTAAGCCACGGTAGAAGGGAGCCATTATCAAATTACTGCAGGTGTATGGCCTGATTGGATGCAAATAGGAGAAACCTTATCCCGAGGTGGGGGGAGGGGAGCCTATATAAGAAACCGTCCAGTTCCTGTTCAAGATGGCGACCTGAGAGGGTCTGGGCTCCCACAAACCCAGAACCCACAGCTAAATATGGAATAAGTTCCTCACCTAAAATCTGTCTGAATGATTCCTGTGCATCCTACCCGAAGGCGAGAAGGCCCACGTGACAGCAGGTAAGCCAGGCTGGGACACAGGTCCCCCCCACCCCCGGAAACTCCACCCTACGCGGCTGGGGAGCAACCCACAGTCCAGCGGGAACTCCAAACCCAGAGCTTCTCCCTGAGAGATACAGGGACTGAACCCCAAACTGAGCATCCCCAACTTTTACTACCGGCACCCGAGAGCCACGCCTCTAAATCTCTAGCTTTGAAGACCCCCGGGGCTCGCTTCCCTGAGACCCCAGCTGCCAACAGTGCTCTGAGGAAGGGCGCTCCAAGGCCCCCCGACACTCACCCGCCTCGAGGCCCAGCGTCAGGCGCCCTGGGGGGACTCAGCTGTGTGTGGCGGGGGATGCCTCTTTGCTGGTCTTGGAGCGCCGACTTGAGAGGCAGGCTCTGCTTGGAAGATACTCTGGAGGCCGCCGGGGAGGGTGTCCTCTTGGGCAAAGACTGGCAGGTGCCATCTTCCTGCTCCCTCGCCAAGCTCCAGCCTGTGGACGCCACCTTTTTGTTTTCAAAACTCTAGACTCCCCCCCCCCCCTTTCTTTCCTTTTCTTTCTTTCGGTATTTTTTTCCCTTTCCTTTCCGCGTGGACGCCATCTCCACACTCTCCCTTGCCACGTTCCAGGTTCCAGAGCGCAGTTGCCCGCAGGCGCAGGAAGTTTTACGCGAAGCTGGTGCTGGTTTGCAGCTGTTGTCAGGGGGCGCCGGCGGGGCTTCCCCGTGCTTCCCGCAGGCCTGTAACCAATGGAGAGAGAGCTTCTTTAGGGTCCTGCAGGAGGCGAGGCCGGGAGAGGAGAGCTCAGGCTCTTGGTGCGTTCCAGTAAACTTACAGTGGCTATAGCCTGAGGGGCCGGCTTCTAATTAAACATATAAGAGCCGACTGTAATCCTTTCTGAAGGCCTCTGGAGCACTGGGCTACGTGAGTCCGGTGCGTCTTTGAGGCTGCAGCCCGCAGGTAGGAGCAGTCAGGGACACTTGTTGGCCTGCATCCTCCCAGAGGGCGCTGCACAGATGGTGGAGTGAAACGCCCCTGCCCCGGCCGGTCTTTGTGGGAAACTGGCCTTTTTGCTCATCCTGCAGCTTCAGTCTAAGGGGTGGGCTTCAAGTTTGGCTCACTCTAGAGGTCTACTGTACATAAGCTAGTGTGGCCCTCTTTGGAGTCCCCCTCTGCCTCCATGTAATTTGACTGTGTCTCCCAGAATGGAGCTTGTATAATACACTCATTTGGAGCCCCTGTTTTTGCAACTGCTGCCAGGGAACACCTCTAGATCACCTGGCACCGGGAACCAAAGGAGCTTAGGCTTGTGGTTCCGTGGGTCTGGGTATATTTGCATGCCTAAAAGGTACTGCCTGACAGCATCTCCCCTTTGGAACAAGGTCAGGTCTTGGCACACCCTCAGCTACTAGGAGCCATTAAAAATAAAACACACTGCTTGGACACTCAGAAGGGTTTGAGAGACAACCAAGAGCTAGGGTAGGATGGATTAGTAAGGGTCATCTTCTATAGGTGGCTACTCCTATAAGACCAGGAGAGGTGGTGCTTTTATCTAATGCATAGAAACCAACACAGATGGGGTGCCTGGGTGGCTCAGTGGGTTAAAGCCTAGGCCTTTAGCTCAGGTCATGATCCCAGGGTCCTGAGATCCAGCCCCGCATCACTCTGCTCAGCAGGGAGCCTGCTTCCTCCCCCCACCCCACCCCTCACCCTCCCAGCCTGCCTCTCTGCCTACTTGTCATCTCTGTCAAGTAAATAAATAAAATCTTAAAAACAAAAACACAGAGATTCAAGCAAAATGGAGAAACAGATGAGTATGTTCCAAAGGAAAGAATAAGATAAAACCTCAAAAGAATTCTCAGGTCATGGGTAGTTGGGTAGTAGGGGTAGGAGACACCATATCGATAGGGGGTGAGTGAGGATGCCATTTTAACAATGGAAGGTGAAAGGTGACACTGAGCAGAAAGACAGCAGCTGGGATAACAGTGCTTAAGAGGACAGGGGTGGTGGAATTAACTCTGTGTGATTGCTGTGTGAAGTGGGCAAGGAAGACCCAAAAGACCTCTTACCTGGATTTAGACTGTGATTCAAACTTCCTCACTTAAAGTAACTTTCCCATTTGCATAAGTAAATCCAGTGCGAGTATATATGTATTAATGTGGTTGGTACATCGCAGAACTGTATGCCTGTCCATAGTGTTTTCAAGGTAGCAGGAACCGAATAGCAAGGAGTTTTCTCTTTAACTTGAACTTCCCTAGATATTCTCAGGGCAGTCTATGTGTTGGTGGGGCGGAATGGCAAAATGTCCAGAGACTTTTGTCTAACCTCTGGTGGACACTGACACCCTGTGTGGTCTGGTCAAATGAACTTATTAAGATGGCAATGCCAATTTTGGTAGCTGTGTTGTCAGACTTAACAATATAACTTGGGAAGAGGTCAAAATGGATGTTTTAATGTCCATTTTCACTGGATAGAGCTCTCTCTGCATTCCTTTGCGCTTTTTGATTACGTTCTAAAGAGCTGAAGATGTTGGAAAGGCAGGGCAAAGATACATAAGCTCGTGTAGAGCACAAACGGAAGATCTGGGAGTCAAAATGCATAATGCATGAGACAAAATAATTAATGGCTTGTTTATTCAATAATTAAGCATTTATGATATTTCAAACATTGTAAGAAATGTAGTGGGTATCATCATAGAATTAACAGAGTCTAGAAATAAATTTACTAATGATGGGTATTACGATTGGGGTTATGAAGTACTATGGGAGTGGATATCAAATACATTTAGCCAGGAATTAAGTTTCCTGTAAAGCTCAAGATGACATCATTAGGAGGAGTACGTAAGAATTGCATAATAGCTCATTTTGCAACCAGTGTTTAATATTTACCTATGCTTCAGACATGGAGCTAGGTTTATGATGGATTTGAGATTAATCAGACCAGTCGTGATAAGATATGGACAGATATAACTTGGGAATTAATGAATCCATGCTAAGCACCTTGCCAGAGGAAGTATAAGATTTGAATAACAAGAAGAATGAGAAGTTGAATCTAGTTGGTAAAGCTATCAAGAAGAGGCTTCCCGGGGCGCCTGGGTGGCTCAATGGGTTAAAGCCTCTGCCTTCGGCTCAGGTCATGATCTCAGGGTCCTGGAATCGAGCCCCGCATCGGGCTTTCTGCTCCGCGGGGAGCCTGCTTCCTCCTCTCTCTCTGCCTGCCTCTCTGCCTAGTTGTGATTTCTCTCTGTCAAATAAATAAAATATTTTAAACAAGTGGAAAAAAAAAACACCTTTACTATCCAGGAAAATATTGATAAAAATAAGAGTTGTGGGCACATAATAATGTAGGAATTAGATTTACTGAGCCTTGCTGAGTCTGTTCATCCAGACTTTCCAAACACATAATCTCAATTCTGTGCTCACTCAACTGCCTTAAGTCAGGCCCTCCTTATCTGGTTCCTGGATTACTTCTTAGCAAACCACTCACCTTATCTTCTCTCTCAGGTTCTGTCCTATCAGTGGGGACTGCTATAACAAAGTACCACAAGCAACAGAAATTTCTTACACTTTTGGAGCCTGGAAGTCCAAGATTAGAGTACCAACATGGTCAGGTTCTGGTGATAGCCCTCTTCAGAATTGTATACTGCCTACTTCTTGTATCTTCACATGGTAGAAAGCAGAGGAAGCAAACTCTCTAGTGACTCTCACAGGCAATAATCCTATTCGTGAGTGTTCTACCTTCATGACGCAGTCTAATCTCAATTGCTTTTCAAAGGGTCGCCTTCCTTAAACCATCACATTGGAGAGTAGGAGTTCACCATAGACATTTGGGGTAGGGACAGAAACATTCAATTCATTAACAGGTCCCTCTTAAGCTTTCCGGACACCAAGAAGTTACCTGGCTCTCCAAGAAACAGACTTCCATGTTCATTTACTGTTCTGGTCTCTCTTACCCTTCCTTTGACTAAAGCAAGTGTGATAATCTGGTTCCAGTAACCTAATCTCCTGTTGTTTCACCCTTAAGACCATGGTGCAATTATTTGAAACTTTTTCTTCTCTGAATTAGTTTTATAACTACGTGCATTTTTTTTCTTTATAAACTGACCTGTCTAGAATTGGTCGCTCACTTTTTTTTTTAAACATTTTATTTATTTATTTGACAGTCAGAGATCACAAGTAGCCAGAGAGACAGGCAGAGAGAGAGAGGAGGAAGCAGGCTCCCCGCTGAGCAGAGACCCCATGCGGGGCTTGATCCCAGAACCCTGGGATCATGACCTGAGCTGAAGGCAGAGGCTTTAACCCACTGAGCCACCCAGGTGCCCCAGTTGCTCACTCTTTGTGGACTAAGAAATTGTGCTCTGTCTTTGTAAGACCTTTGTCTGTGATGTAACCTGTGAGTCTGTTTCCCCTCCATTCCAGTTTTTGTTAGAGCTCTCCCATTGTTTTTGAAATCATCTTTTTATAGACCTCCAAACTATAAGTTCTTAAAACATGTCATATTTTATATACTTTTTAAGGAATCTGTTAATTTTATTTAATATTCTAATATTCTCTATATATTTTGAAAACTTATAGATATCCAGTGTCCCCAACTGTACCCCTGTTGGAATGGATATTCAACAGGATTATTAAATGACTTCGAAGAGCAAAGTGTTAATGGTGACTTAGAACTAGCTTCATCTCCCCATTCCATTACATATTCTCTTCAATTTTGCACAACTTTCTTGACTTGTTCAAGGCTTGGTTTCATTATTTGTAATATGAGGATAATAATACATAACTCATTGTAAGGATTAAGTGAAATAATCATTGTGAAGCACTTGGCTCAATTCCTGGCATATCTTATGCTCTTAATAAATTATTAAAACTATTGCTATTAATTATTTTAACCCAAGCAAGTCTCATTCTCCATAAACTTTATTTTCTCCCATCTTTTAAATAAAACATGGGAATAACATTTCCATCTCATTTTCCTTATAGGACTTTAATGATTATCCAATTAAACACTCTGTGTTAGAGTACTTGAAAAATGTAACAAACTATGTAATTGTTAATGGCAATTATTATACTTCCTAGACCCTTTGGTCACTTCTAAGAGATGAAGGTATAGTTGTAATTCTGTGACTAATGTGGGAAATGTTTATAAGAATTCAGAATGTTGTTCTAGTTGATTCTGTGTCACCCAAGATTAAGAATTGTGGGTAAGATTAATACAGTCAAAAGTTTCCTCTTAATCATGGCTCATATTATAAATCAGTTATTGTATCTTTCTCCTATCCAAATAACTACCTAATGTAGATAGAATTGTTAGCTGCTGTTCTGCCTCAAAGTACACATTTGTACCACCATAGTTAGTCTGGCCTCAAGTGATAGGATGACTAAGGAGTGTTTCTGTCAAGATTTTGTCAATCAAGATTTAAAAGCAGCTAGTTCTTAATATCTTGCCCAGATCATTGTAAAATCTTCAATAATACTGGAATAGACAAAGGAGCACTTACCTTTCTTTTACTACGAGTTATTCAAGACTCTCAAACATTTAGCAAAAACACTAAGTGTTAAAATATTACCCCATAAATTGTCTGGGCAAAAGCTCTAGCGCTCACAAGTTACACTTAGTAAAATAATAGATACTTCTTCCATGAAGTCTTTGCTAACCACTGTGGTCTACGTCAGTTCTTCTTGGTTTCTCTCTTAATTGCATGCCCCACAATGCAACTGGAACTGCTCCCGGTGTGTGTGCAGCTAGGTGATTTATTAGCCAAAACACCTTCAGGACTGCAAGCCCCAGTTTCTTTATCTGTTTCTTCATCGAAAATGAAGATGATAATCTTTCCCTGCCTACCTCCCTGCCTCAAAAAAGTTAGTTTAGTTGAATGATGCATTGGATGTGAAAATAATTTACAAAATGAAAATAATTATTCAGATATTTACTTTTTTAAAGATTTTATTTATTTATTTGACAGAGAGATCACAAGTAGGCAGAGAGGCAGGCAGAGAGAGAAGAGGAAGCAGGCTCCCCGCTGAAGAGAGAGCCCGACGTGGGGCTCAATCCTAGGACCGGAGATCATGACCTGAGCGGAAGGCAGAGGCTTAACCCACTGAGCCACCCAGGCGCGCCTTCAGATTATTTAAATGTCAGTATTCCACACTAAAAACAAAACAAAACAAAAAAACTCTTATATATTCTAAAAACTCCTATTTCTTCCCACAGGTTTAATTATCATTTTTAGAGACAATAGTTCCAAAATCCAGCTCTGTACCTCCTATCTCTTCATGATCTGGACACCCACCTATCATGTTGTATGATATAAAATTTATCAAATTTAACATCTCCAAGTGTGTATACTCATCATTCTCTCTCCATGCCGTTCTTTTGTCTTTCAGTACCTCAGTGTGTGGTATTTCCCACCACCTGCTTCCTACAGCCTGAGCCAGGTGTTCCTGATTTCTCCTTCGTCCTTCCTCCACAGTTCTAGCCATCCACTACATCTACTCCAACAACCCTCAAATCTGAGTACTCTAGTCCTGGATCACTGTAGTAATACATAGAGAATCATAGTAGGATTCTAAAAGGAACAGATCTTTAAGATTTAATTTGTTAAAGACTTACTATAACAGCCTCCTAACTGGCTGCTGCTGCTTTCCCACACAGGCGCAGACCTTTATAAATCAAGGAATCTCACCCATCAAATGCCCATAAATAACAGCCATTGCTCCCAAGACAATCTCCAAACATAAGCATGGTTTACAAAGCCTTTAGAGCAGTTCTTTTCAAATGTAATGTGCATACACACCTCCTGGGCATCTTTTTAAACTATAATTTTAATCCAGTGTGTCTGAGGTGCAGGTCCAGGCCTAGGGCTAGTTGAAACCCCACAGGTGAACGATTTAAGGAGGAACTCACTGTCAGGGCAGTGCTGGTACCAATCCTATACTTGGCATGAGCCTGAGAATGAAGACCTCCTTAAATGATGTGCCTGAGATGTTGTACTTGCCAAGCTCCCAGGTGATGCTTGTTCTAGGACCACATGAGGAAAAGCAAGTCCAGAGTGATCACTACTTACCTACCTATCTTCATCTCTTAGGATTCCTCACTTCAAACCCTACCCTCTAGCATGCTAAATAATTCATGTTATTTCTTTCATTTCTGGTATGGGTTGTTTCTTCTGGAAATGATTTGTGCCCTTACCCTTCTCTGCCTCTTTGACTTCTACCTGTTCTTAGACACATCTTTCTCCAGGATGTTTTCTCTGATTTTGAAATAATGGATTGACACCTGTGCTTTTTCCTTCCATAGCCCTATTTATGGCTTCTTCTTTAGCGTTTTATCTGTCCAGAGTTTAATACTCGGTTTCGTTGTCTATCTCCATAAATAAGATTTGTGGATTAAAAACATGGGTTTGTTTATTATTTCAGACCAATCCAAAACCATATTTCTCAGCACAGGATAATGTATGTTTGATAAGTAAATGAAAGAATAATTGAAAGTTAAATTTTATATTTGGACTATCTTCTTAAGTTGACTTTAAAATCCTTTAGCCACATCTGTGGTTCTTTACAGTGTGTTCTATGTACTCAGTAAATATCACTTCATATCAATAAAAACATAACAGTTTGCGTTTATTAAAGACACTCGATGAATAATTGTTAATTATGCACCTTCCAGGTGCTGTGAATTCAGTGGTGAACCACAATGAAGTCCCTGTTTTCATAGCGTTTATAGTTTAGGGGTTTTTTTGGTTGGTTGGTTGATTGGTTTTTATATTGAACATATTTAATAAAAAGTTTGAAGTTGTGATGCAGGAAGAAACAAGGACTATAAGACCTGAACCGAGGGCATTTCATAATGGAAATTATGAATTTCCATTGGAAATTCATATAATGGAAATTAGTGGGAAAATAGAAACCATGGAAGAAGGCAAAAGGGGTGGGCACCATAGGCATAAACAAAGGGGAATTGGAAGCAGACAAAAAGCAACATTTAATGGAAAATACACTGAATTGGGTTTGTATCTGGCTCCTGTTGGCTGTGGGACCAAAGGTAAATCACTGCATCTCCTTCAGTCTCTTAACCCTCAGTCTGCAAAGTGAGGGTATCATTGTCTCTTTCTAAGCCATCGTGTGACTGTAACTCACTCAGGCTGCAGACTTTAATGTCCGTTGGATCTGAACATGCTGAAGGCAGTTTGGCTTTGCCCTTTCTACATGACATCCTCCCCTCCCTATGACTAAGGTGTTTTGTCACATTAACATGGATGAGTGCCTTTGGATGCCACGCTCTGGAGATAACTCAAGAAAGAGGGGAGCCATGCAAGAGGTTGGGAGGAGCAGGCACAAGCAGTATTAGGTCACAGAAGGGAGGGAACCCTCTCACAGTCTGATGCATATGGACAGGGATGTGATGTAAGGCAATTGGGATCTGTCTTCACTGTTAATTAACCTTTCTCACCTTTACATCGCAACAGACAGTAGTAGTTCTCTTACTTCCAAGGAGGGGATGTAATTAGAACAGATGGAGAAAATACAAATGGAAAGAAATAGAGTACTTATTCAACTCCAGAGGGCTCATGCCCTGGGATTGTGCTTAGTGAAGGCAAGAACGATTTTTACCTTACATCCCAGGTGTTTTTCTCAAGCCCCTGAGGTCAGCCAGCTGTTAAGGAGAGAAAGCAAAGCAAAATGGAAAGGCTGTTCAGAATCAAACCATCTCCTATTTATCTCTGTATTTTTAGAGCCTCAAACTTTTTGGAATATAGAAGATGCTCAATAGATTTTTAAATGGGTGTATGCATAATATCTTCCTATAGTCTAGAAACTAAAGAGGCCATAGTAGAATGAGCCTTTAGAATCATCTTATCTGTTAGACCCAGAATTTTGGAGAGATTAAAAAAAAAAACAAAAACCTAAAGCTGATCAGTGACAAAGCTAGAACTCAAACCCAAATGCGTCCTTAATTATTACACCACAGTGATTGAAGTAACCCCCCCATCAGAACTACATTTTGATAGTACAATTAAGAAAGAAGCAATGGCTGAGACTTCTACAAACTGTAAGTAAGAGTAAGAGAAACCTAGACAACCAAAAATCCACAGACTACATATCGGAGAAGCAGCTGCATCAGATTCAGTCTACCTGTAAACCGGCCTAGCATCTGATCTTGAGCAGCCAAAGACACTCTTGGGAAGGGCTCAGGAAGAGGCAAGGCACAGGCTAAGCAGTTCTGAAAGCAACTGAACACGTAAATGCACTTATTTTTTCCTCCAAAATTTGAGGTACAATTCACAATTAAAATTATACATATGTGTGTATGTAAAGTGACCAATATGATTTCATACACACATTTTTGTGAAAGAACCACAGTTAAGCTAATGAATAACACATCACTTCATATAATTACATTTTTATACAATCTGAATATTGTTGACACGTTACTTTAGTGTCAGGGGTACAACATAGCGATTCAACTTCTTTATACATTATGCTATTCTCCCCACACAAGTAGGTGCCAGCTGTCACCATACAATGCTATTACGGAATCATTAACTGTATTCCCTATGCCAAGCCTTTGCATGACTTGTTCATTCTATAACTGGAAGCCCGTATTTCCCAATCTCCTTCACCCATTTTGCCCATCCCCCTATTGCCCATTAGCATTACTTTTATTATGGTGAGAACACTGAAGATTTATCTTCTTAGCACATTTCAAGTATATATTCCATATTAATAACTATAGTCACATTATTGTATATTCAGTCTCCCAGAACTTGTATAACTGAAATTTTGACCAACATTTCTTCCAAGGAGAATTTCTTTAATGAGTCTGAACACCATCGCTACAATTATATTTAGGATTATAAAAGGTTCAGAGGGCTTCTATTTCTTATGGAGATATTTTTCTCTAAATAATGAAAAACCAAAATCTGTTTTGCCATGGTTACTCCTAGTATTTATTACATTTCTGTGTAAGACACTCTTGATAGGTCTTTATTATTTGCTCAGAATCCTTCTATTAGAAAGTGTTCCCATTCCTCAGAACAAGACAAGTGGGTACTACTTTCTGTGTTTTCACTCTGCTGGCCAAAGTTGACTGGGGGTCAGCAGTGAGCACTTGATTTAAGTCAGGCCAACCATTTGCATCTGGAATTTGCATCTGTTCCCCTTCATAACTGAGGCTCATCAGCATCTTTTCCCTCTCAATAGTTGTATTACTTAAAACTCTTGGATTTTGAATGATTCTAGCTTTCCTTAATCTAGTTGATCTGTTTCCCTTCTATGTCAACCAAAGCAGACTTAGGATAGAAATAAGAATTTTAAAATTTTTGATAGTTCCATTTATATTAAAATGTAATTAAAATCAGATGTAATCATATATGTACTTTTTCATCTTTGAGAATCTGCTGTTATCCCGTTTTACAAAGGAAATAGAAGGAAGCTCAGAGAAATTAAGTGACCTTTTTCAAGGTCCTACACCCGGGGAATGGAAAATCCCTGATGCAAATCTAAGCCTGTCTCTTTTTCCAGTATAGTCCTCTGTCCCTACTTAGGGAGATTAAGGTTCATTGGAGGTCCAGAAATTAAAAAAACAAACAAACAAAAAAACCAGAAAAGACCAAAATAAAGCAATCAGAATAGAACACCCACAAATGTCTATGACACAATAAAATAATTTCATAGATGAAGCATCCTCGCTAAGTCCCTATGGTTCTGAGACCAGTTCCTGTGGCGGGGGGGGCAGGGGGTTCCACATAGCACAAGTAATTCTCCAGGGACTAGCTGGCTGCCCCGTAATTCAACTCTGACACTACTCAGAGATAAAAACATATTCCACAGATTAAACACTCAGTCCTGTAACACTGCACCCCTCACATGCCAGTCTCAAACCCAGGTTGTTACCTGTACTTTTGACTCCCCTCCTCAGGTTTGATTCATTTGCTAAACTGGCTCCCAGATATCAGGGAAACATTTTACTTACCAGATTACTAGTTGATTATGAAAAGTTGTAACTCAGGAAGAGCCAGACCAAAGAGACATATAGGGCAAAGTGTTGGAAAAGGGCCTGAGGCTGCTGAGCTCTGTCTTCCGGCACACCACTCCCCCCACATGTTCACCAACCTGGAAGTTCTCTGAATACTGTCCTTGTAGGGTTTTATGGAGACTTTATTATTACATAGGCACAATTAATTAAATCACCGGACATTGGTAGTTGCTCCAACCAATAGCTCCTCTACCCTCCCCAGAAGAAGGCGGGACTGAAAATTCCAACCCTTTAATCACGGGGTTGGGTCGCCTGGAAACCAGCCCCCAACCCTAGGGATTTTGTCTTCTAGAAGCCACCTCATTAAATAACAAAAGACACCTTGATTACTTTCTTCCTTAGGAAATTCCAAAGGTTTTAGGAGCTCTGTGCCAGAAATGAGGATGAAGGCCAAGTATATAAGAACACTTTTTTTTTTTTTTTTTTTTTTTTTTTTTAGAGAGAGAGAGAGAGAGTTTGCCCTCCATCAGGGTGGGGTAGGGGGATTCTAGGACCAGCAGGAGTCCAACCCCTGAGATCATGACCTGAGCCTAAAACAAAAGTCGGCCACCCAACTGACTGAGCCACCCAGGTGCCCCCAAATATATTTCTTATAAATCATAATACCACAGTCACAAAACGTGATAAAAAGGTATTTCCATTTGGGGTGCCTAGGTGACTCAGTTGGTTAAGCATCTGCCTTCGGCTCAGGTTATGCTCTCTGGGTCCTAGGATTGAGCCCCTTGTCAAGCTTCCTGCTCAGCCAGAGCCTGCTTCTCCCTCTCCTACCTGCTTCTCCTCTCTCTGGCTATCTCTTTCACTATCTCTAAAATAAAAATCTTTTAAAAAATTGCTAAAAAAAAAAAAAAAGTACTTTCATTCACGAGATCAACATGAACAAAATCAAAGTGGGTGAAAACGCAAAGTATAGCAAGAATTTAGTATTCATGGAACACTGTGGTGGGAACAAGCCCAGAAATGTAGTTAAGCTTTCGGAATTTGGACTCCATTAACACGGAGAGCACAGTGGAAGGTTTTGAAAAGGAAGGCAGATTCTTCTCAAAGAGTGGTCTGGACTACCAGTAGGAGAAAATGGAGTCATGTTGGTGAGTCAAATACTGTGGTGATCCTCATTCCTACAGAAAATGGAAGTTCTGGATCAGAATGGAAGGGGGTGCTTTAAGTACCGAATAAGAACTTCACTTATGTGCCTATTATCTCAAAATCTTAGCTTTTTGATCACATGAGCAGCATGTCTCTTATTCTTAAACAATTAAACTTATTTAATTACAGAGATTGAGGCCACATCTCCAACACCAGCTAATCACCGTTCCTCCCAGTTACCAAGGGTGATTTCAGAGAACCCAAGACTGCTGCGGGTCCACCACCCACTCTGCTTGTGCTACAACTCCTTTTTCTGCTAAACAGTTCTTCCTATTTCTTTATTGTCTTATTCACGTGCTGTTTTTTGTCTTTATTTTTCTCTTGGATTGCTCAAAAGGGATAGATAAGTTTTCTATTCAAAATAGCTTTGTAAATGTGACTGTTGCAAATTGGGATTGTTTCATTATGCCAAGGTTCTCAAATGTTACCCGTGTAAAATAATTCCCCATGTTCTTTTTGAAAGGAAAATTAGAGAACATTTGAAAAGACCTAAATTCTAGGTGTTCAAATTAATGGAGAAATTTGAGAGACATCTGTGAATGAAAGATCCTGATTCCTTTTTCAAAAATATTCTCCCCACTTTGAGCTGATCTAGTCCTTTTTTTATGCTTCATAAATTCCTAAATTTATGATTTAGGCTCTAAATTCCTGGCTTTTGTTACAGTTCTTTTCACATGTTGATCACCCTGAGTAGATAATAAACTCTTTAAGAGGCAGGTGCTCTGTGGCACTCCTGGGTGGCTCAGTAGGTTAAGCATCTATCTACCTTTGGCTCAGATCATGTTCTCAGGGTCATGGGATCCCCACATCTGGCTCCCTACTCAGTGGAGTGTCTGCTTCTGCCCCTCCCTCCCCCCTGCTTGCGTGTGCATGTGTGCATGCTTGCGCTCCCCCCCCCCAACCCCCCGCCAAATCTTTTTAAAAAAAGTTTTTAGAAGGCAGGTGTTCTGTCATATTCAACTAGATCCTCTTTGAGAGGAGCTTCCTAGCTCCTAATGATTCTTTAATCTCTGGAAACTCCTAGGTGTGAGACCCAATTGCAATTGCAATAATATTATCTGTCTGCATACCTCTGGCCATAGCTATCTTACCCTAAAGGGAAGAGCTGACTCTGTTGGAACAGTCAGATTCTCTCTTCTTGAAAACTGTAATCGCAAAAGCAGAGAGAGATGAGCCATATTGATGGTAATACCACAGAGAAAATTGTATTCTTTTTCCCTAAATCTTAACTTCCTCACTCCTTACTACTCCTGAGTCTTAGTCATTCAACCGTTTGGATTTGAGGAGATACCCAATAGTCTTTCAAAATCCCCACTTTTTAAAAGTTAGGCTGTGTTGCCTTCTGGTACTTAAGTCAGGGGAATCCTATCTGATTTTGTTTATCATTGTCTTTTCTGTAACACGGATTTCAGAAATTTACACATGGTAAGCGGTAAAGATGTAAGTTAAATGAAGGATCTCAAAGTGCATAGACATTAGCTTTTTATTCAGGGTTTAAGCACTAAAGTGGAAAGTCATCAGGAACTGAACATTGGTTATGACCTTTTTACTAAAACACAAACTTACCTAGGGCTGGTCACCTCTTGGACCGTGGCTGTCTGGGCATTTCAAATAGATCATATCATGTGGCATTTTTAGGTTTCTCCCAGGCTCGATGCTCTTTAAAAGAAGATACGAAGCTTGACATCAGCTCAAAACCTCTTGGGTGACAAAATGTGTTGGGTGATCATTTATCTTAATGTTCACCTTATGTGCAGGTCTCCATGTATGACACGAGAGCTAATTATTCATAGCTTTTTTTTTTTAATATGGTAAAGGCAGAGCTGGGATCGAATCCAGGTCCTGCAGCTTTTAGTTCCGTGTACTTTCCTTCATCCCATGCTGCTCCTTCCATTCTGCCACCATGTGTGGAAACATCTGTCTGACAGTCACCCAGATAGTTTTTTTTCAAACGGCCCTCATTAGTCATTTAACAACGCCAACATTCTTCCCGGAGAAGCAGTCCTTACCACTGCGGCTTCGGCAATCATGACTTAGGTGACTGGTGACATTGACTGGAATCTGGTAGGAGGATATGGTGCTTGGAACAAACTTGCTTGAAGTGGTCTGAACTGCTTTTCCGGGAGAGGAAAGGCACCCTGCTCTTTCAGGAGCACACCCACCCGACACACCCACCCACAGAGAATGGCACTTTCCCAGAACTCAGTGTACGCATGTTTGATTCTGGGTGACAGAAAGGGATGGCCCTGAGTCAAAATGCTGGATCTCCTCTGGAGATTTTTCAGATTTTACCAATTCACTCAGATGACGGCAACTTGACTTCATTTCTCTGGATTTTGATAACTTGTATAAAACTGGACTTAGCTCAGTGGCTTCCTAGCTGTGTTCTGGGGGAGATAAAGGTTCCATCATAAGGTCTCAGTGCATCTTGAAGTGTCCAGTGGATAAGGAATGAGCAGAGTATATTGCTAATGCTGCACAGAAAGGGCTTCAAGGAGCCTCCTCTCCCCCTTCAATCAGAACAGCTCCACTTTGGTGTCATACATACGGGAATCTCTAATAGGATTCACTCTGCGGTAAAAGTAAACTATTTAAAACAACTCTTTTCTTAAAGTTCTATAAGTAAGATCTGTCTCCCCACTATCTCAAACCCTAAATAAGGAAGTTGAGGAATTGCACACATTCTTGCCAGTGCACCTGCAGCAAGGGTTGAAACAAAGTAGGTGTTTCCTTGGCAAACAAAACAAAGGATTCAGGCATCTCCAACAACTTATCAAACTTTGCCACTGTGATGCAGCACTGTCAGTTTCCCAACTCAAAATTTACATCTGCAAACCTGAACTCAGCTTCTCCCTGAAAAACCAGTTTCTCTCTCTCTCTCCTTTTTTAAAGACTTTATTTATTTATTTGACAGAGATAGACATAGAGAGGGAACACAAGGAGGGGGAGTGGGAGAGGGAAAAGCAGGCTTCCTGCTGATCAAGAAACTCCATGGGGGCTCAATCCCAGAACCCTGGGGATCATGACCTGAGCAGAAGACAGCTGCTTAACGACTGAGCCACCCAGGCATCCCTGAAAACTTTCTTAACAAACCAGCTCCAGGCTCAGTGAAAGGCATATTTATTTATTCATTTATTGATTTATAGAATTATACATTTGGCTAATTTCTTTTAAATCTGTAATATATTTTTAAAATTTAAGAAAAAAATTTCTAAATGTATGTTTTACACATTAAGGAATAGTTATCTAATACGATAATCAAGAAAGTATATACCCTTCTCTTTGTCCTGAAACACTTAGCATAGGTTGTGTTTTCCTTCAGTGTTGTGTACAAGAAAAGGCCTATTTTTTTCAATCAAAAATGCCTATTTTTTTCACTTTTTAAATTTTAAATTCAATTAACATATGTTAGTTTCAGAGTTAGGGTCAGTGATTTATCAGTTTTATATAACACCCAGTGCTCATTATATCACTTGGTCTCCTTAATGTCCATCACGCTGTTACCCCATTCTCCCACCCATCCCCCCTCCAGCAACCCTTGGTGAAGGCAGTTTTAATCTCCCTAGTTAATCAGTATTAAAACCTTGCATTTATACCTGACCGATTTCTCTCCTTTAAAGGCTGCATACATCGAGTCACCTAGCCATCCCAACACTTAATTCCATATATATCTGCTTGATTTTAATTTGTGCTTTCCCAATACTAATGGAGAGAGCACCTTTATTGGAGGCTATGGTTATTGCAACAACATCCCACGTACCTGTCACGATGCACAACTGTTCTAAGTCTCTCCTTCCTCCACACAATCCCATCCTCCTAGAGGCTAGGTTAATCTTTCTGGGAGGCTGCTACCATGGTGGAGTCAACAGGGTCCTGGTGAATCCAAGCCTCTGGATTGGATGTGAAGTCTCTCTGTACTCCATCCCTATCTTGCAAGTCTACATATGTTATTCAAAGTCTGTTTTTAATCCAGAGATTTCATTCTGGAATATCAATCTCTTTGCTGTATGAGAAACACCTGTATTATTTGGATGCAGGTAGAGATGATCTGATTTGGAGTTCTAGCTGTTGGATGTAATGGGACACTTCAGTTTTTCAGCTGTAAAAGGGAGAATGCGACACTCAAAAAACTTTCCCTGCAGGATGCAGCGAGAACTAAGTAGTAGGAGTGAATGATTATAGAAGGGATCAATTAACTTTCTATAAAGCTAGAGGCCTTCAAGACACACCCTCTAAAATATGAGGGCGATTTTCTCTTTTTTCCATATTGGAATACTGCTGCACTATTTAAATCATAGGCAGAAGCCTTAACATACTACATTAAGATGGTTTCAATATTTATTCCACATTTCTATGATGTTGTCAAGATAACCCGTCTTTCAGAAAAATAAACTGTCTTTTTGTTGTCAAAATAACCCTCCTTTATTCTAAAGATTTGGTTTTATATATACTTCTATTATCATTCTCCAACTATAATACCTCTCTTCCATTTCACACCAATCTGTGTGCCCCATCACAAGGACTATGTCAAATCAAATTCATTGCATTGCCTTGATAAAACTGCTGTCATTTGTCATCTTTGTAACATAAATGTAAATGTAATGTAAATGTAATGTCTTCATAGTTCATAAAACACCTCCACTGGTCTCCTTGGAATCATCAGTGACTCCTACATCTGTCAAGATTTAGTCTGGAAAACATATACCACACCAGGTCTTTTTAAAAAGAGATTTAATATAGGGTATTCATTATATAAGTACTGCATCTGGAGAGAAGGGAGAGAAAGGGGATGGGGTCAAGAAAAACTGTAAGAGCGTACAGATGCCAGCCAAATTCAAGGCTGGAGGAATCATCTATTATCCCTTTGGGTAGGAGAACAGAAAAAAGTTTGGCATGATTATAACTCAAGCCCTCAGATAGAAGATGTCCAGAGCCCCAACTCTGGGGATCACTGAAAAGCAGGGTGCTGGCAAGCCATTACCTCTGAGAAGGGAGAGTGTGAGTGCTCCAAGAAGCTGGAATTGGAAACCAGTTGTTGCTGCCAGCATCAAGTGTAATTTCTGGGTCATTGAAAGTAAGAACAGAAAGCAAAAGAAGCAAGCAAGTCCCTTCTTTTTGCTTCATGCCTTTTCGTACTCTATTGTGGTAGAACCTTCTAGAAAGCTGGGTATCAGAAAAAAATGTAATTTCAGAAATCCAGTCTTAGCATCATAAGAGGTAGATTTGGAACTCAGACTGTAGCCTTCACATCCACAGGATCAACAACTCATGAAAATCTTCCTTTGACCCAGTGCTAGAATGTCCCTCCTCTATTTTTTCTGTCACCTCACTCCAGGGCAGGTTCTCAGCATCTTCTTGTCCAGACTGTCCAAACAGAGGCTGCTAACTTGTTTCTCTATTGCTTTCCCCCCTCGAATTCATCCTTCACATCTACAGTCTAGTTAATTTCCTAACAAACCACTGTGATCATGTTATAACTCGTTTGAAAACCTTTCAAAATCTCTCCTGGCTCCTTCACTGTATTGACACATTTCATTTTAGAGAATCTGAAATATACTTTGTTCCATCTTCACTTAGATAACTCTTCTAAAAAGGTTATTCTATCTGCAAAAAACTATTTTTTTTTCTACAAAACTTGATAACTTCTTGGGGCACCTGGGTGGCACTTGGTCACTACTTAGGTCATGATCTCAGGGTTGTGGGATCAAGCCCCTTGTTGGGCTGTGCAGTCAGAGGTATGTCTGCTTAAAGATTCCTCCCTTCTGCCCTGTCTCTCACTGGTGCAAGCCCTCTATCTCTCTTGCTCATAAATCTTCTTTTTTTTAATTGATAATCTATCTTTCAGATTCACTTGATATCTATATGTGCTGGACATCAAAAAAATTCATTTGAATCTGTTGCCCTTGTTCAAATACATAGATCTCAAAATCAGGTTTTATGTTTGTTTGTTTATTTTTTTTATTCCTGTAGTACTCCGTAGAGAATTTAGCATATGGTAGATGCTACAAGCTATCTGTTGAATGAGTAAGTGAGTGAGTGAATGAGAAATTCACATTTCTAATAAAAAATCAAGCTATTTGTCTTCTTGTCCTGCTGAGTTTATACATTGTTTGTCCACACAGAAGATCCCAAGAAATCTGGGTCAATGCTCTGTACAGAAAGAAGTTCTGATACCAACAGTGCACCTAAGATCAGGGCCAAGAGCTAGCAATACGGCAGATGCAACACTGGTTCAAAAGTTTTAGCTTGAGTTACACCAAAGCCAGTGAATTTGGGGAGAAAACTAAAGTTAAAGCAAAGGGGTGGTCTACTGGAAGAGCTCACCCTTGTTACCCTTCATTCCTCTTCTCAGAAGTCTGAAATTAGTCCTTCCCTCTCTGTAACCCCTGCCGCTTCTCCATTTCCACCTCCTCATTTTTAAACGCTGCTGTTTTGGAGAAACATAGTGCAGTTCCAGCTGCAGGCACTAAATCATTGCTGTACTTTGGACATGTGCTGCGGAAGGGAGCCCCATGATGAATGGGGCTGTCCGTATTTACATTGGGTGTGCAACAGCTGTGGGGATTGTCCTGTGCAGTGAGTATTCTGGGCAAACTTGGCATGTCCTCCCCCCACCACCACCCGCACCTCCTCCTTGCCCAGTGACAGTGACTGATTGGCCATTTCTAAGGAGAACTGCCCTTTAGAACAAAGGAATCACAATGCCCCCTCTTGTCGAAGCACGTGCACACACATGCTCACAGGACTCGCTCAATACACCTCACTTTCGGTGCCGCTTTCTTTGTGGCAATTTCATATTTCCCTGGATAACCTTGCAAACAACAAAATTCCTCAGATGTAGGGGGGGGCGGGTACAGAAGGAACAATCTTTGTCTTTAAGAAAAAAAAAAATCTCTTCCTGGGCTTTCAGAGATATACTACATTGGTCATCCCCAAACTTACTGCCCAAGGCAAGTTGTGTCAAATACAGGTCAGACCAAACCCCTGTGTAACCAGGACTTTTTGCCTGTAGGCAATCCACCTTCCTGACAGCGTTAACTTGAGTTCTAGTGCCAGAGAGCGGGAAGACAGCAAAGATAGATCACCTTTATCTAGTTCTTTACAGATTATAAGGCATGCGATCCCCTTCTACTCTCCAGTGATAAGCTGTTCAGCCTGAAGGACGAGAGAGAGTGAGCAAGCAAGCGAGCAAGATTGTGTGTGTGTGTGTGTGTGTGTGTGTGTGTATGAGAAAAAGAGCGAGCAAGGTGTTCTATTTAATATCAGAAAGGCTGAACAATTCCACTAATTTAGTTAGCTGGGATCTTTTACATGCAGAACATACATCTGGTCTTCAGGCTTTTAATCTCATATACATTTAGATTCACTATTTGCCGTGTGAACTCACCCTGAGAAACATTGTCTTTCAACCATATACCTTTCGTAAATCTCCTCAGAGCCTAGGAGTTCTTAAAAGTTCTGATAAGTAGGCATTGACCTAGAGATCAAGGTCATGATCCCTCGGGTAAATTGCATGTTTTATTCTGTCCCATATTCTGTCTCTGAGTGGGTAACCAAAGAATCATTGGTTTGACAAGAATGTTTCAAAGTTTTTGGATTACTCATCAAAAACTTTAAAATATCTTTTTAGAACACATCATTGAATTGCTATTCTTAGGTTTCTCCTTCCTAAGTTTTAGCCTGTTTAGGGACACTTCCTGGATTAAGTAGCAAAGAGGCTACAGAATCTATTTATAATTGTTTCCAGACTCCGTGAAATCCTCGTGGGTCCCTGAGGCCTTGAAGGGTTCCAGAGCAACTGGGAGCAAGAGGGAGGGAGAAGACCAGGTTTACTGCAGCACCTTCCTCATCCTATTTATTCACATTGAAAATTTTATTTGAGCAGAATGTTGCATATCTACCAAAAATGGCACCTGGGTGACTCAATCATTAAGCATCTGCCTTTGGCTCAGGTCATGATCCCAGCTTCCTGGGATCAAGCCCCACATTGGGCTCCCTGCTGGGCGGGAAGCCTGCTTCTTCCTCTCCCGCTCCCCCTGCTGGTGTTCCCTCTCTCACTGTCTCTCTCTGTCAAATAAATAATTAAAATCTTCAAAAAAAAAAAAAAAAAAAAGTGCTGAGACCCACTTGTTGAATTAAATTCCAGTTCTCTACTAGAATTCTGTTCTTGAGCCTCCCTTTCTAGAAGTAAAAGGATAGCAACCCATAATCCTTGAATCTGAGAGTTGGTGTTAAGCAGTTAATGCTAAAAAAAAATCTTGGAAAAACCATACTTGATAAATCCTAAAACATTACAGAAAGCTAAGAAGATGTTAGTACTATTAAATTTGTTCTAGAATGACCTCTTTTCCTCTTGTTTACCTTACCGCCGCCACCACCACCACCACCACCACCAAAAACCAGACCATCAGAACCTGTTTTGGGATTCTGTGAATCAGCCACTCCCACCTGCTGGATTCACTGTGTGGCCTGCAACCTCCTGCCTCCTCTGAAACTTGGTCAAACATGAAAAAAGACTGCACAGGGGATGGTGGAAGGACTCAGGGGGCAGGTTCTGGTTCTATCACTTATTTGTTGTGTCATCATAATTAAGTTTCTTAACCCAGCAGACACTCTTTCTCCATATATGACATAAAATTATGGATGTATCTGTGTATAATTATGAGGACTATGAGATAAAATGAATACAAGGGATTTGTTGTCAGGTAATGATTTAAGAAATTGTCTCTTTTGTTTTTATGTTATCTGAATTCGTAGAAATTGTGAGACCAGAAATATGAGTAAGATGTGCCAAAAAAGAAAAGAAGAAAAAAAACACCTGAAAAGCCCCCCAAAGGGGGAATTCCATCATCCAATAGCTTTGGGAAAAACCACACTAGGTGGGTTTTTTCATGGCAGGAGTTTCATGTTTCAGTATTACTAATATCAAAGGAAGATAGTTATGCAGCACTTCCCAAATCTGCTTGACAGTGGAACGCCTGTCTGCTGGGTGTCTGTAGAGTGACAGAGTCCCATGGAGAACTTTCTGTGATGTGTTGTGCAACCGTCACCACAATCAGCTTAGAACAGTTTTTCTGCATTTGGAGGGGAGCACTATTCAACCCAGCACAGTACCCATTAGCAGCCATTCCCATCTTTCCTTAACCACCCATCCTTCTCCACCCCCCTGCCCTACTGTCCTAAGGCCACCAGGATTCTATTTTCTCCCTCTATGGATTTGTCTATTCTGAACATTTCATATACATGGAAACATATGTGATCTTTGTGACTGGCTTTGTTCACTTAGTATTTTCAGAGTTCATGATGGTGTAGCATGAATCAAGACTTTATTCGTTTTGTGGAATAAAAGTAACATTCAATTGTGTAAAAAAAACAAAAATTCTTTGAGGATAGTCATGTCTATATCTGCTCTGACCAGTATGGTAACCGCTAGCCACAGGTGGCTATTGAGCCCTTGAAAAGTGTTCAGTAGAACAAAGAACCGGAGTTTAAATTGTGAACCAATTAATTTCTTATTTAAATTTAGCCACATGTGGCTAGTGGCTACCCTAGTAGACAGCACAGATCTAGACAGTGTTTCAGGAACATGCTGCAGCTATACCAACAACTGGGCAAACCGTCAGAAGCTGGCAGGACCTGGGGAAGCAGGTGGAGGCAGGCAGAACAGGGTCTGCTTGCTTTGTTCACAGAAGGAAAAGTCATAAATAACAGCTTCTAACCGAGGTGGGTTTACTGAGAAGCTAGTGAAGCTTAAGTTCCAGTGTTTTCCCCTTGCCTGGGTCCATCTCAGGTTCTGGGAGTTTTTCACATGGTTACATATTTTATTGTAAAATTTTCAGCAGTAAGTGTTAACTTTCATTGATTATAGCTTTATGGCTATAATTTCCATCATGTAATGCTTTCTCTGAGGTTGATTGGTGAGTGTGTAGCTGTAAGCTTCTTTGGAGTCTGGGTGATGAGAAGCTGAGTTGATGATACACCGTGAGTCTGAGTGAAATATATTTACAGGGTTCAGAGTCACTTTTGTGTACATGGAAGTTATTTCTAGTCATTCCCAGGTAGGAATGGCCTTCAGTAACATTCTTAATGCTGTAAGTTCAAAAAGCATGTAAGAAAATCTCAAATGCTTTTACATTTGACAGATCCTATATGAAACAAGCTTTCTAAAGATTTTCATAAATTTGACCAGAATCTTAAAAATTTGCCTGACATTACAATAATTAGTGAAGCCCAAAGAAACTTCTCTAAATTATCTTTAATGGAAAACAGACTTTAAGCAATATTATCAGAGAAAAGATCAAATTACCTTTTATTCTCTCTACAGAGAATGTTACAAAAGCATCATCATAAAGGACATGATCAAATAAAGCCAAAAGAAAAAAAATTGAGTTAAAATTATTATAGAAATATGAAAGTTAATTTTCCAAAAAAAATACATTGTTTTCTAGATTTGGGACCTTTTTAAAAAGTTTGAGTTTATTATGTGTTTTTTCCTTTTCTAACTAAATACTATTTTGATTTCTTTTTTTTTGTTTGCAATTTTGTATGCTTGTTTTAAAGTAGGCCCACCAAATTCTATAATTTTAATATCTATAAATTTAGATAAGTTTATGGATGCCATTTAAAAAGAATTCTTGTCATATGCCAGGCATCATTTAGAACATATTTCATGTCTTACCACATTGAATTTTCCCCACAAGCCCTATGGAGGAGATCTTGTTTTATCTGTTTTTTTCCTCCACCCAAGATGAAGGACCAAGTCAGAGATGTTGCCTAAATTTACAGAGCTAATAAATAGAACTCAACTCAAACTTGAGAAGACTTCTGACTAAGAGGTAGAAGAAGGTAGCAGCAAATTATGCCTCTTTCATAATGATGAAAGGGGGAAAAAAACCCTAAAAATCGTTTTGTGGAAAAACGTCAAAAATAACATTTTTATTTAAAAAAAAATAAATTAAAAAATTCTAAAAAATAAATTTAAAAAATGTCAAAAATAACATTTTTATTTTTTTAAAGATTTTATTTGTCAAAGAGAGAGAGCATAAGCATACACAAGCAGGGGGAGTGGCAGGCAGAGGGAGAAGCAGGCTCCCTGCTGAGCAATGAGCCTGATGTGGAACTTGATCCCAGGACCCTGGGATCATGACCTGAGCTGAAGGCAGACACTTAACCAAGTAAGCCACCCAGGCATCCCCCAAGATAGCATCTTTTTAAGATATGATTAAAAAAATCTATGGAAGACAAAAAGTGTAGAAGAAATCAAATTCCAGAGAGGAAAGAAAACCTTTCCTAGGCTAGCAGAAGCCCTGCTTTCTTTCCTGGGGGCATTTCTCAAGTCTAGGCACAGACTGGAGAGAAGGCAGAGAGACTGCTGAGCAAAAGGAAAGCAAGTGGAACTTCTGGCACTCTCTGGGTTGGCATGAGGGGTTTACATTGGGAAGTGACCCAGTGCTAGGCTAATTTCCCCCACAGCATCTGTTGAGTGCTACAGTGGTTAGGGGAGTCAGGGGAGGCCAGAAAAGAGAGTGAAGCCCCACAGTCTCGCAGGGCTTTAAATCAAAGTCCTATACCATGTTGTTTGTTGGTTACTCTAACTGCTGTATCCTAATCCATTGTGAGACCATGAAACTACTTTTCACCTTACTTTTTAGAAGTGTTCGATGGGTTCTCTTGTTTGGCCATCTCAGATAGTGTCATTGTGAACTTTCAGTTACATGTCTTTATGTCGAGGATGTAACCAGTATGGAATTAATTGCTGGGTCATAGAGAGATGAGTATAGTTGTCTACCAGACAGCAGGAGGGACCAGTTTTTAATGTTCTTAGCTTTGCTGTAGATTATTCAGTCTATGGAGGCACAGCTATGTTAGGACTGTGAAGTTGGCCTCATTCCACGTGTCTATGTGTTCATTTATCTTTCTCGATATGTACCTGAGGAGACAGAGAGTAGGAATTCGTATGGAGAAAAGAACTAGAAAAAAAGATACAGAAAACAGAGAAAAGAAAAATGCATTTAAAAAAAGATACATGGAGATGGATATTATGTTAACTCTACACAGAGTAGAAGTGAAGAGATGGGGGTTTTGGAATGTATCAATGCATACTTAAACGTGTGTGTGGTTTTTTGTTTGTTTGTTTTATTATTTTTTTTTTATCAGAGCAGGAAAACATAGTTCTGGAAAGATACCTTTGTCTACTTGGTGTATTATTTTTTTCTTAAATTAGTTGATGCCTTTGATGTATTGAACATGTACTTTTAAGTGTGCTGACAGTCAAAGAGAATGTGCATCTGAAATAATTATGTCAAGTATTGGAAGTAAACAAGATGTCAGTCTCTGTAAGACAAGAGAAAGAGAGAAGAAAAGCAGATCTATACATATGGAAAAAGAGTTTTACAGATCAGGAGGGGGGCAGAGTGTGCACACCTACGTTGGCTGGTAAAGCCCCCCAACTTGGAGTTTCCTTTGCAACATGATACTTTATGATGCATGTATCAGGATAATTCACTTTTAATTCTTCTCTAATTTGGACCTTACTGTCTGTCTTAAACTGCTTTTTTTCCAATCGTGGATTGTCAGGGCCCAGAGAAAATTTCCGAGATCACTTATTATAAGCCTTCATTTTACATTTGAAACAGCCTGAGCCCCTACAAAAGGAGTATGACTTACTGAGAGAGGCCACAGATAGGGCCTCTCATTTCCTCTCCTCCCACATACTCCTTCCTAGTTCCCCCTGCTCTGCTGTTTGGAACAGTATTTCTTCCCAGCAGGATGTATACATAAAGGATCGCCATGGTTTTATCGCTTTTCTGTTGTGTTTAACTTTGTTTTCTCTTCTCCTCCTGCTCCTAAGTGGGATGACTCTTGAACAATGGAGCAGAGCCGCAGATCCTTGTTGCTTTTATTTACTAGGAGGAAGTCTCTAAAACTATTCAAAATATTCAAATAGAAGGACCAAATCAAAATAAAATTGTATTTTAAAACATGCAAGTAGGTATGAGAGATCATGAAGTCTTCACGTTAGTGGTGGGAAAACCATGTCTCAGAGAGTTCTAGTATGTTAGCCAAGTTCATGTCAATGAGGAGAGGAACAAACCGTGTAAGAATTCAAGTCATTTTACTCCCAAGAAATTTGGTTTAAAACTGACTTTCTACAGTGAATGAAGGAGTGTTTGGTGCAGGGGATGAAAAAAAGGTGTTAGTCGCGACTCTTTAACATCCCAGTAGAGACAGGCCAGTTACTGCAGATAGGGCATTTTCAGTGAAGTCCTGTTTGATCCTGGGAGGCTACAAAGAGCACTCAAAGTTAGGTGAGAACATCAGTGTAGTGTGTTCGTGTGAGAGAGGGAGATTTCATGCAAACCAGTAACTACCCATTTCCTGCCAGACACACAATAAACAAAGAAGATACAGTGTTGACTGAGACAGATACTGTTTATGATCTGGTGGGGGAAACAAAAACAGGACCTTTTGAGAGAGAAACCAGAAAGCGAAAACAAAGAAATGACTAAGGCCATCTAAGTAAGTAGAACGTGATAATCAGGGGGTTTCTTACAGGTACAGGAAGGATGATGGAGCGGCAGAAAAAAAAAAAAAAAGAATTTTAGAAGAAGGGAAATCTCAAGCATTTTAAGAGGTGCTGTAGATTGATGAGGAAAGAGCGCTCGAGAATAGTGCTTTTCTCCCGTGCTCACAGATTCCGTGTTACTATGCTGTGCGCACACATAGATAAAGTGGTCTCTTTTTCACTCCCTTCTCTGTGGGTTTCGTTTCTAGTCACACTCTCAGCTGGTTAATTCTCTTCTCTCTAAGATCAGAGATTAGATACGGCCTGGATTTATTGCTGGAAGACATAAAAAGAACTATCCCTATCAGGGATTCAAATGATTAAATATCCCACCACAGAAATACTTTTAACTTCTCATATAGCAGAATTTCACTTGCCTTCAGATACCAAAGCTGGTTCTACCCCCGGGCTCTGAGTCATGGGGAGCAAGGGCAGGAGCAGGGGGATGGAGGCAACAAAGAGAAAAAGACCAGGAATGCGAAACAGGGATGTATTTTAAAATGGAGGAGAGGCTGTCAGAGGGAAAGGACAGAGACAAGGATAGTAGAGAACAGAAGGAGACGTGAGTAGCATGGAAGAAGCCCTGCTTCTGGTAGCATTGGACTGAAATGGGAGGATTAAACCAACTAATCATGGACACAAAAGCAAAGAATAGAAGAGAAGATGGCGTTAAGCATCTTTCCTGATCTACTCCCTCTATAACTTACCCTTGATTTTCATATCTAAGAACTCCCTCTTCCTTACGTTATGGAATCATAGAATTGGAGTACCTGGAATAGCCTATTTATTTTTTTATTTATTTTTAAATGAGTAGAGGTTTTATTCTTCTTTTTTTAAATTGTGGCATGAACAGCCTTTTTTTTTTTTAAGATTTTATTTATTTATTTATTTGACAGAATGAGAGAGATCACAAGTAAGCAGAGAGATAGGCAGAGAGAGAGAGGGGAAGCAGGCTCTCTGCTGAGCAGAGAGCCCGATGCGGGGCTCCATCCCAGGACCCTGGTATCATGACCTGAGCCGAAGACAGAGGTTTAACCCGCTGAGCCACCCAGGCACCAATGAACAGCCCTTTTAAAAGAGCATTTATTCCAGGTGTTGCCTGCTGCAAGCTGATGACTCCATTCATATTTTGTTAGGCTGAAATCCTCCCTAAGGTTTTTTTGACCATTACACTTCTTTGCATATACCAGAAATTCAGACTTTTTGAAAACATTAGATCTGGTAATGCTTGACTTTCACACCCATGTGTGTAATTAGCTGAAGTCAGGTGCCAACCATTCCCCACCTTAAGGCAAGGTATGCCATTCCTTGTTCTCTACGGTGCTGGCTACTTTGTCCCTGGCATGCATTGGCGTAGGTTACTTAGGAGTTGGTCCAGTCCGTCGATCTCCCAGCTCCCGACACTAAACACACAAATCCATATGTATCATGCACATAGAAAACAGAGCCCAAGGCCACACAGTTTCTGGCAGAGACCAAACTGGTGAGTCTACTGTTCTTTGCCCTACTTCACTGTCAACTTGTACTTGAGGCCCTTTGTGATGAGGGCTTTCCACACAGTCCGGCTCTTGTCACAGCTCAGGTTATCATCCCATCTGCAACATCATCCTGAGTTTCCATCATTCTTGGATCATTGGCCTCAGCTTTAAGATTTCAAAACCATCTCAGAGTTAGGAGAGACCTCACCATCTACCTAGACCATCCATCATATTTCACAGATAAAAACACAGAGGTCCTAGTGTTTACTCAACTTGCTCAGGTCAAACAGGTCACGAATTGGAGCACTTGACATCTGAGTCGGAGTCTCCTTCCTCTTAACCCCTTGCTGTCTGTCAACAAACCCCAACACCCTCCAGGACTTGCATTTGCCTTTTTTTTCTCCCCCACTCAATCCCTCATTGTGCTCTCTGCCTCAGTCCCCAGCTGTCTAGTGCCTCTCCTTGTCCTCCTCTTTCTGTTCTATTAGACTTAATTTTACCACGATTTCCTCCCAAACTTTTTAATTTAATCTGGTGTTGACTTTGACACAGTATTATTTTCCTTGATCTTTTGCTGAAACACTTACCATCTGTCCCAAGAATCTTAATGATTCTTTTTGCTTAGTTTTGTTTTATTCTATCTACCTTTCATGATTCTTCTCTCCCTCATTCATTCTATTTCCTTCTACATGTCCCTCTCCCAATTTCCCATTTTCTTTTCTCTCTGGCTCTTCTTTTTTCTCTGCCTGCTTTTCTCTCTCTTTCTTATCATTTTTTCTGTCTTACTGTCTCCTAATAGAAATAGGCTAGCCTCCCCTTCTGTCCTTTTTTTTTTTTTTAAGATTTTATTTATTTATTTGACAGAGAGATCACAAGCAGGTAGGCGAGGATGGGGGGGTGGGGAGCAGGTTCCCCGCTGAGCAGAAAGCCCAATTCCGGGAATCATGCCCAGAGCCAAAGGCAGAGGCTTAACCCTCTGAGCCACCCAGGTGCCCCCCACCTCTGTCTTATCTATGAAAATTCCAAGGCCTTTTATTTTCTTCAAGAAAAAGAGGGAAAAGTTTCCAGATATGCAGAGAGTCCCATGAAAGCACATATTCTCAGTCCCAGTCCTCTTTTGCCATGTACGGTATGCGGGAGCATCTGCCTTACAAAACTGCATAGTCCTCATAGGTTCTCCATGTTTCAGGGATAGATGTTACCTTTCCTCCTATCAGATTTCTGGTCCTTATTGGATGCCTTCCCTCTTTAGACTTTGTACTTAGCACTGGACTAAGCATGGGTGAGGTTCAGGGAACCTGGAATGCAGTCTATTGCTTGTCTGCTCTCCAGAACTTTGGAGAGATCCATAATAAAGTAACTTGATAGATCAGGGACTCTTTCTATCCTCACAAAGCAAATGGCCTGAGTAAAATAACAGTGAAAGACTGGGCTAGAGAGGTAAGAAGGAGTTAGATGATGAACAAAAATAAATGTGAAATGTTTCATATACCAAAATGACCAAACTATTTTTTCTCTTCTGTCCCCTTTTAGATTTTTCACAAAACAATTTTCACTCTATGAAAAAGAACCAGGAGCACTGAGAGGATAGAAGGAAGAAAAGGGCATGATGGGAGAGAGGAAAGGATCACAGAAGTGAACTGGATTTTTGGTAGTGAAGAGTCTCCTTAGGGAATAAATTGGAACCAACATATTAAGAGGGGTTAAGTTAGGAATGCCTGTCTTTATCTTCTCATGTATGGACACTCCACAATTAGTAATAATAAGATCTTTACCAAGTTTAAGATCCAAGGATGCCACTGTTATATTTGAAGAACAATTGAGAGCTTAGGAAAGATTTCTTCCATGCCCTATTTTATTCTGTTCATGGCCATGGTCCTAATGATAAAATTAAAGGGAATGGGGGAGATTCCATTCTATCTCCAAAGCTTGAATCTATAGGCCATTCATTTAAGAGGCCTTTTGCTACTAGGGGGAGGTTGAAAAGATGACTGAGTAGTTTCTGAATTCCACACTCCCAACCTCCCAGATGAAATCAGATGTAAATGGGCCTATAGACAGTTTGTAAACTGCCGTGCACCCTCAGGCCCCAGCTAGCTAAAGATTAGCCTTCCAAGACACTTCAGAAAACAGTTTGCTGCATAATGATCATATCCACTCTCGTTTATAAAAACCGACAAGTTGTCAGGCACACACATTATATTTTCATTCTTCATTCAAGGTTTTAATGCCCTCATATATGCATATGAGGAAATAGAGGCTCAGAGATTGATTTGTTGGGGTTATTCAGCCAATGACTGGGAACATTTTCCTTCAAACCCAGGTCTATCCATTCAAAATTCATTTTCCCCCCATAATACCACATTGCCTGCCATTTTTTTAGGATATGCGTGGAGGAAATGTGACAAAATGGCCTTACATCAGATTATTTCGTGTTGTTTCTCTTTAAATCATTCCTTTTTCTTGTCTCCTCCACAAACAATTCATTAGCATAGGATAATAATTATTCAATAAGTGAATGATGATATCTTTACTGAATTACTCATTCTGGAGGCAGTGGACTGGTTCTTCCCCATGGCCTCCTCAAGTTGGAAAATTTCAGGTGGATTTTGGGAGAGATATGTAGATTGAACGTGTTTTACAGAGAAAAAAAAAATCCACTTATCAAGTCATCCTCATCCTATCAGGACACCTGCCGGATTGCAGTCAGTTTGCCAATGAATAATTAAAAGCTGATTTCCATAAAGTGATTTGCCATCTTTATTGGTTTCTGAATCACTCTCAGATGAACTGCTCCTTCGAGGGACGTTGGCTGGCTTTAACAGGTTGGAAGCCACTGGCGCACAATGGCCGAGCAGGAGTCTCCAGTGTCCAGAAAAAGGAGACACAGGCACAAAGCTCAGTGTGTTGCTACTTATGGGGGGAGAACAAGCCCTTTGGAGCTTACTGAGCTGAGCACAGGAGGTGGTAGCGAAGCTCAAAGATAAGACGCACATGGAATAAACGGTAGATGCTAAAAAGCCCCTTTGTGGTTTTCAACCACCGGTATTTCATGGAGCTGCAAAGAGAAAAGGGAGTTTCTGACCCCATTCCTCAACTATGTCCACTCTGTCAAAGTTGGAAGAGACCTTAAATTCAATTGACTTGGTGCCTTTTCAAGCTACTTGGAGCCCCAGATTTTTACTTATTTTATTAAGCAAAAGCTCTTTCAGAATCCAGCAATGTAAGACCAGTATGATCAGAGCTTCTTTAAGCAAGCTGAGTGGCTTTTTTTTAGTCCAATTTGTACATTTTTATCAAAAATTTAAATATATGTAGTCTTTTAAATTTTTAATTTAATTCTTCTTTTTTTATAAACATACAATGTATTTTTATTCCCAAGGGTACAGGTCTGTGAATCGCCAGGTTTACACACTTCACAGCACTCTCCATAGCACATACCGTCCCCAATGAATATATGTAGTTTTTGACACAATTATTCTATTTCCAGTATTCTCACCTCTAGCAAAGCATACACCCGCACAAAATATGCACAGATACAGTCTTTGGAGTATTGTTTGTCGTACCAAGAGGAGGAAATGACTTACCAATTCTAGAAAATCCAAATAAGTTATGTAAGCTTTTAGACAAATGACCAAAATGTATGAGCAAATATCAGAAGATATATCAGCTGCCGTTAGAAGTTTTTCAGTGTAGATAATACTTCAATTATAAAACTACTTCTAAAGCTACTTCACATATGTCTGTGTATACATATAGAGACGTATGTGCATGGAACATTGTTACCAGTGGAGAGGAAAACAGGCTTAAAGCAGTTCACATGCTAAAACTTATTCTATGTATTTCCAGGTTGAAATAACTTTTTAAATTTTGAACAAATTTAGTGGCCCCTGGCAGTCTTGGTTAAGCATCTGACTCTTGGTTTTGGCTTAGGTCATGATCTCAGGGTTGTGAGATTGAGCTCCTTGTCCAGCTCCTTGCTGAATGTGGAGCCTGGTTGGGATTCTCTCTCTCTCTCTCTCTCCCCCCACCACTCCCAGCCTTCCCCCCACAACATTTTTTTTTGATCTTATAATTTTCTATATATTGCTTTCATAATTTTGTGACTGGATTTTTTTGAGTTAGACTTCTCTGATCAATTTTTCTTTTTTTTTTTTTTAAGACTTTATTATTTATTTGAGAGCACAAGTGGTGGTTGGGGGTGAGGGGGAAGGCAGAGGGAGAACAGGAAGCAGATTCCTTGATGAGCAGGGAGCCCAAAGCAGGGCTCCATCCCAGAACCCTGAGACCATGACCTGAGCTGAAGGCAGACAGTTAACTGACTGAGCAACCCAGGTGCCCCTCAGTTTTTCTCCTATTGTTTCTATTAATTGCTAATTGTTTCTATGTTAATTGTTTCTTTTTTTTTAAGATTTTTAAAATTTCTTTTATATTTGACAGAGATCCCAAGTAGGCAGAGAGGCAGGCAGAGAGAGAGAGGAGGAAGCAGTCTCCCTGCCAAGCAGAGAGCCCGATGCGGGACTCGATCCCAGGACCCTGGGATCATGACATGAGCTGAAGGCAGAGGCTTTAACCCACTGAGCCACCCAGGTGCCCCTATTGTTAATTGTTTCTATTGTTACCTCTGTTCATTTTAATGATGCTTATTTTATAGTCATCTCCAGATTTTTCTATTATCTCATGTTTATGGTATTCTAATTCTCTTAGTGTTTTTTTTCTCCCCCTTCAGAATATACATGTGGTTTTCTTTGTTATTTGAGCTTATCTTTAGCAAATTGTTGGTGAAGCTCATGTACCTTTGTCGCTGTAAGTGTTTTTATAAAGTGGTTTTACATTTGAGTAAGGATCTGAGGGTTTACTGCTCCTCAGCCAGTTTTTTTGTTTGTTTGTTTGTTTTGGTTTGGTTTTTCTGATATTGAGATTCCAATGTAATATGGATAATGTGAATTTAGACTCCATGTCCACATAAGACCTTGAGCTGGAATTTTGATTAATTACAGATTTCCTCCACCTGTTTAGAACCTCAGAAAATTTCTTCTGGATTCTTAGACTATGGTAGGCAGACTACTCCTTATCCCCTTTCAATAATAAAGAGAAGATATATGCAGGCTTTATTGTTATGGAATGTCTCAGTTTACTTTCTGCCACTTTCTGGAACTTTGCAAAGTTACCCCTTCTTTTTCAAATGGAAGGTAAATCCTGACTGCCAGGCTTTAGAAACTGCACCTGTATATTTAACACCACCCTAGGGAAATTGGCCTTTCTTGTTTACTGCATTGGTTTTAAGTTATTTCTTTGTATTTGCCCACTAAGTATTTTTCTGTCTTTTCTCCCTCACCCCCTAACTCCACACTTCCCCTAATAAAACTCTGCTTAATCTTTAAAAACATTTTTGTGGGGCACCTGGTTGGCTCAGTTGGTTAAGCTTCTGCTTTTGGCTCAGGTCATGATCCCAGCCCTGGGCTCCAAAAAGTGGAGTCAGGCTCTCTTCTCAGTGGGGAGTCTGTTTCTCCCTCTGCCTGCTCTTGGCTCTTGTACTTTCTCTCTCTCTCTCCCTCCCTCCCCACCCCCAAATTAATAAATTCAATCTTTAAAAAAAAAATTTTTTTTTTGTACTTATGATTTTCACTGTGGAAAGGAGGAGCTATACTAGTTCAGTCTATTCTAATGTCAGAATTTTCCATTATCTAGCAGTTGTGAAATAATTTAAATTTGGGGGGTATGAATCAACTAATCTTCCCCTAGCTCCCTGAGGTTCTTTCCTGGAATTCTCACATTCCAAGTGATATATTAATAGCTAATAATATTGATGATTGACCAAGTACCAGGAACTTTTCTAAGTAGTTTTTGTATTCACTCATTTAATCTTCATAACCCAATGTGGTAAACAGTATTGATATCATCACCATTAGCTGATGAGGGAACTGTGGAAAAGGAGTTTAAGAAATTCATTCAAGATCATACATTGTGTATGAACAAGACTGGAATTTGAAGCCAGAATTCCTCTTAATGACTATGCTAGTCTGCCCCTCAAGTAAATTGAAAATCATTGGTACAGTTCACCCCACTTCCCTCCTGTACTGATACTGGTGATGAGGTGTAGAAATTCACCAGCAAATAGGAAATTCTTGAAATCTGAGCAGTTAATGGGCACAAAGGATCACACCATCTAGAACTTCACATTGTGTCTGGAGCTTGTATTGTAGCTGATAACAGATAAAATTCAGGACTACTTTTGAATTTGGGTCACTTTTAGCCATTTCTTGGGACTTACATGGGATCTTACAAAACCCATATTAGGTAGGTAGGTGGGTGAGGACTGTATAGAGAAAACTAGGAGGTGGATCTGCCAGTAAGACATTTTATGAGTAACAGTACTGTAATTTTTGCTCTCTTCTGTAATGTGCATAGAGGAAAGGAAAGTAAATAGTAAAGGAATCTTAGATTCTACTGATCAAGTATGGTATCCAAAATATGTCTGCCAAAACCAATTCCCAGTATCTTTATTAACAACTTTTCCTGAAAAATGGGAGACTGTTCTGAATGAGCTCAATGGAGTGAGAAATGGCCCAGGGTAGAAATATAAATGAGATTTGGATGGGAGGGTCATGTGACCACAGTGTTTCACCAGTAGAAAACCTGGCAGGGAAAGGAAATGTCTTTTAGATCAAAACATTCCTAGAGAAATGAGATAAACTTACAACTAGTTTAGTGGGAAATGCTACTCTATTGGCCCCCTAAAGACTTTGGATAATGAGTTCACTTAAAATGTTTTGTAAGCTTAAGGGCATTTATTGATAATTGATAGAAATAATGGTATTTGAAGCAAAACTGTAATCAACAGTGTCATTCAGGACTATATAATCACTATAAGTGCGTCATTTTTAAGGTTGATATAAAATGAAATATTTAGGGCTTCTTCCATTTCGCTGTATACCATTATGTTGAGCATGAGCAAGGTGAAATGGAACACCACCACCAAAAATTGCCTCCATACTGTACACCCCAGATTGTGCTTAGCGAGCACTGAAGAGCATGAGCTTAGAGGGGAAACAAACCTCTTATATCGCCAGCACAAAAAGCATTGTCGGAGTTTTCATCTTCCGGAGTATCACAAATCCGTCTTTATGTAGAACCGCACTGCCCAACAGGGCTTTCTGTACAGATGAAATTTTTATCTGTGCCATCCAATAAGATGGACACTAGCCACTGGCTATTCAGCACTTGTGATATAGCTAGAGTAATTGGGGAGCTAAATTTTTAATTTTAAGTTTTAAATTATTTTTTAGGGTATTTTAAAAAATTTTCATTAAATTTAAAGAGCCACATGTGCCCACTGTCTGCTCTATTGGGCTTGCAGGTCTGGAAGCAGCCCAGGGTGCAGTTGAGGACTCTAAAAGGGGAAATAAATGCTAATCCTGGGGCTTGGACTTACAAGTGGGCAAGGCCCTGCTGATACTGTTTATTTCTGCACATAGGACCCCCCTGAAGTGATCTCTATCCTTACCTCCTTATCTGTGCTTAAAGTCATCTTAGTCTTGGATTAAGAGGAGATTATTAGAGCCAAAACTCTGCCCATTAACGTCAACAGACTCTATTTCATCCTTGCTTACATTATGAAACATGATAAGGAACTGGAATCCGCACCCTGTGCCTCAATTCCTGAAACCCTCCTTCTTCTCAGTAATTTGTTTGAAAGAAGAGAGAAAAGAAACATGTGCCCTTGCTCCAAAGCATGACTTACCATAAATTGTGAAATTCCCCCAGCAGAGTCCTTCTTTTAGGTACAAGCATTATATCTGTGAAAAATTTTTGAAATATAAGACCATTACATAATGGGATGAACACATAGAATAAAGGGACTTATTAAAACCTTGGCAATAATTAATTTATGAGGCTAGCTAGACTTTTGATACAGTATAAGACTAGTAAGTTATTTCTTAATTTACTAGAATTAAAGTACCTCTGTCATCTCCACAACTTTAGTGGGAAAGAGAACTTAGAGTTAACTGAGCCCAAAGCTTTCTTTTTAGAAATGGGGAAATTGGGGTTCAGAGAATATTGAATAGCTTGTCCAAAGTCAAGAGCAGTATGATGAAGTGTCGGCTTTCTAAGTTCCAGTCTGATCCCTTTCCTAATACACTCAGTCTCCCCAGGACCATCTACACAAGAACAGCAATAAGTGTGCAAATTCTTATTTGTTAATGAATTTGGAGCTCTGAATGCAAACGGGAAAACCTGGGTGCCATGGAAAAGACTCTGTAACTCCGTAACAGGTGGTGTCTGTCCTACAGGTAGGGGCAGTGGCATGTGCACCAGGTACTTGCCATCCCTGTATCCAAGTGTCCTTGGATGTGCCTTGGGAAACAGGAAAATTGGGGCAAGTAAAAGCCATGAAAGATTTACGTCAGTAATGTGTGAAGGGAAGATTACAGTCCACTTCTGGTAATATATTTTAGGGATAATGTGGAGAAGGAAAATAGTACTTCTCTGGAATAAGGAAACCTGGATTCTAGTCTCAGGTCTCACCTGTATGTGCTGTTGATGGAAGAGTTATTTTACTTTTCTGAAATCCAGATTCCTTTGTTGAAAAACAGCCAGGGGCACCTGGGTGGCTCAGCTGCTTAAGCGACTGCCTTTGGCTCAGGTCATAATCCTGGAGTCCCAGGGTCAAGTCCCGCAATGGGCTCCCTGCTCAGCATGGAGTCAGCTTCTCCCTCTGACCCTCCACTTCTCTCTTTCTCTCTCTCTCAAATAAATAAAATCTTTAAAAAAAAAAAAGCCTGCTTGTCCAATTTGCTCTGAGAATTGCCTGAGATTGATAGATATAACCTATTCTTCAGGGCATAGCATATAATTGGGACTTACTAGAGCGGTTGTTCTTTTTCCTTTCTTGCTTATGGTTCTCTGTTTATGCACAAGTTTCCTAAATGTGGGATTTGCCACGAAATGGAGTCCTTTTTTTAAAAAAATTTTGTTTATTTCACACAGAGATCACAAGTAGACATAGAGGCAGGCAGAGAGAGAGGGGGAAGCGGGCTCCCTGCCAAGCAGAGAGCCCAATGTGGGGCTCCATCCCAGGACCCTGAGATCATGACCTGAGCTGAAGGCAGAGGCTTAACCCACTGAGCCACCAGGCGCCCCAGGAAATAAAGTCTTAATCCTCACATCCAAAGCCCACTCACCTCCACATGCTGTTTCTTTAGCACCTATGAGGGATAAACATAAACCAGGAAACCCTAAAATCCTAACCTCACAGACAGCAAACAAAAACACATAAAGGGGGGCACCTGGGTGGCTCAGTGGGTTAAGCCTCTGCCTTCGGCTCAGGTCATGATCTCAGGTCCTGGGATCGAGCCCTGCATCAGGCTCTCTGCTCAACAGGGAGCCTGCTTTCTCCTCTCTCTCTGCCTGCCTCTCTGCCTACTTATGATCTCTCTGTCAAATAAATAAATAAAATCTTAAAAAAAAAAAAAAACACACATAAAGGGCCTTTCCAATTAGTGCAATAATAAACCTAAGATTCTCTGTGCCCCCCGTGTCTTATCTCTGGAAGGCCTTCATGGCATGGTCAGTGCTGGGAAAAGTGGGAATCCAGCTGCTCCTTCCAGCTGCTCCTTCCCCAACTGCCCTCCATCTTCTGTCCCTTAATGATCTCTTGTCCACTCTGACACTAGACAACTCCTCACTAGAGCACCACCTTCATTATTCGTCTAGTTATTATTTCAAGAAACTTTGTTAAGTGCTACTGTCTGTGCTTGGTGATTGGGACATAATGGTAGTGAATATAGACCTGCTTCTCAACTCCATGAGGAAGAAAGGGAATGAAACAAACTTGGAGAACTCTAACATGTCCTCACCTATGTTCCTGGTTCCTTGGGGGCTACTGCAAATAACTCTTCCCTACAACTTGAGTGAATGGGAGCGAGGACAACCATCCTTACTTTATTTTCATACACCATAATTTTGGGCACTGCCATCTCCTCCTGTTTTGTCTGTGAAAAACCCTGTGGTTTTCCTGGTAGGCTTTCTTAACAATCCACAGGCTTCCTTCCCCAGGATGTTTCTTACCGCTGTAAGGCATCAGCTGTGGTTATGCCATCAACTTGCTAATCAAAGCACAGCCTATTTATAGACATGCATGTGATTCTCTATCTTGATCAGATAATCGAAGTCAACTCATTACTCAGATATTGAGGGAGAGGAGTGCATCATGGGAGTGACGCTCTGTGATGATTACTCTGATAAGAGTATGCAAGATATCTTGGTGGGGTTGCAGGAGGGGAGATACCCTGGGGACTAGCTAGTATTAGAATAGACGAGAAAGAATGGCAGTCCATTGACAAGATGCCCTGAAAGAAGATAAACTGTGTCTAAAATGGAAATTAATGGCATTGTAGATACTGATTTTCACAGAACGCCCATGAACACCTTCTCTTTTGTAAAGGAAGGTTAGCCTGTGCTTTGTTTGCAGACCAACACCATTACAGCTTTATTTAGATGTGCATGAAGGAACCATCTGTTCCAGCTCACAGGAGGGCCAGGTCCACATCACAGACCCCTCAAGGTCCAATCACAGCACCTGATGCAAAAGTCCCCTGTTGTGATGCTTGACTGAAAGCTAATGACAAGGAACACTTCATTTTTCAAAGCGAGCTTTTTCTCAGGAGCGCGTGTGCCCTTTGGTGATTGCTTTTCTCCTCCCTGCAGCCCATAGAAACAGCATGAAAAGCAGAGGCCCTGGGAAATGAGAACAGTTCTCCATTTATTCTTATATTTATTCCTTCATCCATTCGATAAATACATGTTGATGCCTGCTATTTGAGATGCTGCAAATATACCTGTGAACAAGGCAGATGAGATTTTTAAGGTGATTACATTTGGAGGAAGTAGGCAATAATCAAATACACAATTTTTTTTTCTTTTTAAAGATCTGCTACCAGGTAGTAATGTGTACTATGGTGAAATACATTGGACTGATACAATGAAAAGAAACTGGATGACTATTCCATTGTGTGGTCTAGACAGATTGCATTTAAGCTGAGGTCCTAATGCCAAAGAGTCAGCCTTGTAGAGTTCTTGGGGGATGTTCATCCCAGGTAGAGGCAACAGCCATGGTCAGCATTCTAGAGTTAGCACTGTGTTTGAGGTACTAGGATGTCCAGTGTGGCTGGGGCAGAGAATTGCATGAGATGAGGTGGAATGACGGGCAAGGGGCAGGTTACATATGACCATGAAGGTCAGGATCAGGAGCGTAAATGTCTTTCTGTATGTGATGAGTTTAAGTCTGGGAATAGCATGATTTAAACGTTGCCAAATGCAGTTGGGTCCCCATGAAAGATACTTGGCCTTTGCATCTCTTCCTTTCCCTCCTCTCTATAAATGAGGACTTGATCACAGCCTTCAAACTCTCCTAAAGGGACATAAATAACAACATTAATTTGAGGCTTTACTGCTTATTTCTGCAAACCCTTCCTGATTTCTCTTCCCTTTCTCTCAGGCCAGGGTCAGTACCCTCCTGCACTTTTGGGAGACTGTGTTACTGAGCAGCCCATCTTCTCTCTTTAGAGTTTCCTTGAGGCCTCAGGTCAATGTGACCTCTTTGTGTTCACAGCCCTAACTCAGGGTGTGGCTCATGGTAGGCCTTTTGTAATTTGGCCCTTGGCCATTTGTATTGTCTCCTTGCCTATGATTGTCACTGGGTTCAACCTCTAGGGAACCCAGACTGGTTGAGGTTCCACTGATTGCTCTACCCAGATGTTCTTTGTTCCCATCTGCCTTCTACAGAGCTCCAGAGTCTTGAAAGACAGATCTGGCATAGGTAACGCCTCCTCTGTGCTCTGATAGGATTTTGGGTTACCTCTCTCCTGCACTTGGAAGTACGCTCTAGTGACCTGTGCATGTCTTGTCTTGTTAGAATGTAAACTTTTTAAGGATTTTTAAATATTTTCTTCCTTCACGTCCATACGTCTGTCTATGATGTTACTCTTGGTATAGGAAATCTATGTAGTAAATATTAATGAATAAAAGAATAATCAAGGGAAGGGTGGCTAAGTGGATAACAACCTCAGTTTTGTATTCATGGCCATGGCAAGAATGTGCCCACAGAGCCCCACCTTCAGGAAGGGTGACTGACAGAGGCCCTAGCTGCTGTGCTGGAGACCATTCCCTGCATTCTTGCCCGGGGCCATGCTTCCCGGGGCTGCTCCCAGCTAATGACTGAGCACAGCAGAGATGCTAAGGCAGGCCCATTCCTGGGAGACACAGTTCTCCTTTCCTGAGCCTCTCTTAATTCAGGATACTTCCTCTTCTCTCTCCTTCACTCAAGGTTGGATTTGTATCTTGGTCTGAGGGCTCTCTGAACATAATCTGTATTATTCCATCTTCTCTCACAGGCACTTCCCCTAATAAGATTCTTGCACATTTAACCCTGTCATGGCAGGCAAAGTAATTCCATTTAAATCATTTATTGAGAAGTATTTGCTGACCACCCACTATGTCAGGCATTTTGGTAGTGGTCTACAATCCAATGTGAACAAGATACAATACTGGACTCAAGAAGCTAGTTGGGGATAAAATGGGTAATCAGACATAATGCAAAGAGGGAATTGCTGGGAAGGGAGTCAGTGGTATATAAGCTTATACAGATGCACCAAATCTAAGTCTGCCTGCTTCTGTATTGGCTGTGGTGGGGATGCAGGGAGAAATCACAGAAGGCTTTGTAGAGGAAGTATCATGGTGAAACAGAAAGTAGCAGAGTTTTGCTAGAGAAGCAGAGGAATTGGTGTCACCCAGAATGTTCTAGAAAACAAATAGAATGGGAGCCTCCAGCTGGAGAGAAAGCTGGACGTGTTGTTAATCAGTGGAAGACACAAGAAAGGAAAGTGGGGGTGGCAATATAAAGGGATGGGGTTGGACTTACAAAGAAAGTAGTAGTGAAGAAGGACAAGAGGGAGGGGATGTGGCTAAAGCTTGGAAGGGTTAGATTTGCAAAAGCTATGTTCCGGAATCCTCTGGGTTGACAGAGCATTTGTTTGAATGACTGGTTGGTTTTACCTAGGAAGCGAGGCATTAAGATCAGATCTTCTTGACCACATACCCTTAAAGGCAACAGGAGTGAATCATAGTCTTGGAGGATCTTGAGCATAGCCCAAAGTGTCTACCATTCAAGTATAGTGTTTATTTGGATCAGGTCTGGGTTGTCAGTTTGGGAATTACACCAACCAGGCTCCTCGTGATGCTCAAGTCTCATGTCTGTCACTTGTCAGTTCTGATTTAGGGCAAATAATTCTTCCTGAATCTCAGTTTACTCATCTGTAACTTGGATTTTTTTAAGTGAAAGTTCAGTGCTTATTAAGCAAGTCTCTATGCCAGGCAGCACGATCAGTGCTTCATACATTTATTTAATTCTAGGAGATACTTTGCAGAATTAGATACTGCAATTGGCATAGGTAAGAGATAGCTCAAGGTCCCAAAGCTGGTAAATGGTAGAGCTGACATTTTGCTTGAATTTATTGCATTATAAAAGGAAGATATGTACATGTTTTAAGTTAAATATTATTCAATTAAAGTCATTTGACATGTTGGTGAAGTGTCCTAGGATTTCAATCCCCACTGTGACACCACCTCCTTATATCTCCCAGCAGGTACTCATATCTTGATTTAAGAACCGGGGCCTTAAGAGGTCAAGGCCTGAGAGCAAATTCAGAGCCAGACTCCACATTCAGTAAGATAAAAATCAAAGAAGGTGCAGAGAGGATACACACAGAAGGTGCTGGCCAGTCAGTGAGAGACAATGATAGACAGGTATGAGGCTTCAGTGAGATGAGGAAACAGATAATAACAGGACAAGAGAAGGGGATATAGGGGGGAAAAAAGAAGATTCATGGATAGTCACAGCTAAGTATTTTACCTGTCAAAAAATTACTCTGACCTGCACATTTAGGCTGTAAAAATACATCTTTAATCAAGAAAAGCAGGGCTCTTTCCAAGGACAAATCAAGGCAGCAACTTCTGCTTGTCTTACAAAATTAATCTGAAACACACACACACACACACACACACACACACACACACAGAACTGGGCAGAGTGAAAGCCCTTTCATAACGTCTTCTCTGTGTTAGGTGGGAGGCAGTGATGGAAGACTCAGATTGACTGGGTTCTGGCTTCAGTAAAATGAGAAAGCAAAGGACAGATGCAAAAGGGCAGTAGGAATCTTACAGTGCTAGTTTTCCTCCTGTTGCTTGATCTTTTCAATGTATATTAATAATTGTTGTAAGATACAGAAGCATAGATACACTTGTATGTATACATTTCTTGAGCTTTTATTATGTGTTAAGCAAAGTGCTAAACATTTGTATATGTTATCTGATTTAATCCTCACAATGGCCGTATGGGTTAGGTTGCATTATTAGCTTCATTTTACATATAAAACATCTGAAAATCAAAGTCTCTGGTCAATGTATTCCTCCACTTAGAAGACATGCCTTAGAATGTCAAGAGAGGAAAAATTGTCCTGGAATTGGGTTCAAGGGACTAAGGTTAAGTCCCTAGTTCTGTCATATCCTAGCTTTGGGACTTAATACAAAGCCATGTAACCATGTAACTTTGTATGTCCCAGTTCTGTTTCTCTTCATGTCCATCACTAACATCCTAAAGCCAAGACATGATTACACTTTGTTGAGACTTTTGCAGTATCCTTCTATGTTATCTCCATAACAGCACCATTTACTTTTCCCTCCTTCTAATGCATTCTGCAAACTACATCCAGAGTAGTTATAGGTGGAAAGATAGGTATCAGAGAAGACTGTAAATGTGTTGCTTGTCCAACTGTATAGATGATAATTCTATTAACCATGGTAGGGATCATCAGATTTTTGTGGGAGAGGGATAGGTAGATCGTAGTCCTGGTGAATTTGAGGTATAATCTATGTTACCTTAGTTTTCTTCTCACTCTACATTTACTCACTTTTTTGGTTGTTGTGATTTGAGCAGGGGCATAGACGTGGCATGATGGACTACCATACGTTTAAGGTGCTATTACTAGGAATATTTTCTTGCCCTACACAGTCATTGGAAGGTTTTGGAATGAATACGTGCAGAGTGTGCCTGAAGCTCCTTAGAGGAAAACGAACTTGAAAATACCAATTATGATACACAAATAAGTAGGCATACAGGAGCTTGCTGTCTTGTGAGTCTGTTTCTCTTTCTTAGCTTACATAAAAAGGGTGGTTCTTTTTTATTCAATTCAGGTCCACTTGTACAAACACTATTATTTGATGATGTGTGAAGTGCGGACTCTGGGGAACATATCAGAAGTGGAGACCCCGATTTGTTCTAAACTCTAATCCCACTTCTTAAGCAGAGTGCAAGGCCAGATCATACTGAAAGCGGTGATGGTTTGTGTCAGAGCTGCAGTCCACAAGGCTGGTCACAGAAATCTGCATCATTACAAGAGAATTTCTAGAGAACAAGAGCTATCGTTCAAACTGGACCACAGAATGCTATCAGTATTAATGATTCCTTCCTTACCCTCAACAATCTCTTGCTCAATTTAGCATGACACTTATTCTGTGTCACAGAAGATTAATATTTTGTTTTTAGATCTCCATCTTCTCCACTAAAATAATAAAATTAATGCCCATTTATTGAGTACTTACTTTATACCAACCACTGGTTTAAGAATAGGGCATGTGTATTCTGATTCATGTCTCACCATGCCTCTGCTATGTGGACAGTTATTTCATTTACAGAGAAAGTGAGGGTCTGAGGTTTAAAGTCACTCCTTCAGAGCAAGTTAGCTAATAAGTACGATGCCTTGATTGAGATTCATGGGTTTGTCTGATATACTAGATTCAGGAATGTTTTTAGGGGGTGGAGGAAGGGAGGGAGAGTCTGACCCTGTTTCTTGGACCCAGTCATATAGAGCCAACAGGAGTCTATCTCATCCGTGGTCAAAGTTTCTTCTCAAAATATCCCTCTCTACTGGGATGAAGAACATGAAACCCAGGAAGGGTAAATTCTCTGTGAAAACACATAACCATGGTAGAGTCATACTCAAAACTCAATCCTTTTGGATGATTCAGATTATTACTCCAGACCATACCCTCCTTTCCAGATTAGCTGCAAGCCCAGAGATGTGGGGAGTTTCCATCTTCTCTCTTAGCTTCCAGTTCCCATTTCTTCCCTAATGATGGGAGGAATTCCATAGGAAGTAGTAATTTCTCCATGATCTGAGATCACAGCATGCAGCTAATTATAGAAATAAATAACTGGTGACTGGAACCATCTGTCCTTCTTTTGGCAAACACCTTTCTTTCCTGTGAAATTAGTGCCACCTGCAACCTGCAGGCCCCTCAGAGACACAGGGGATGCCCCCTCCACATTCAGAGGTCGACTGCTTTGTTACTCCCAACCCACAGTCACAACCTATGGTCTGTCACACATCCCCAGAGAGGCACAGCTAATGAAACTACTTGTGTTCCTGAGCTCTTTCCATGGCTGAGGGAAAAGAAAACAAGGGCAGGGCTCCGCTCAGGCCTCTGGCTTCATCTCCCACTGTTCATTCCTCAAGGCAGGGACACTTAGGCTCACTCTATATAGTAACAACATGGATTTCTAAAATAATCTCCGAAATATCTCAGCTCTGCCTTGTTCACTTTGGAAACAGCTAATTTTAGTTCAGTTCCCATCTTTCCAACTGTGTGATCTTGGGTAAATCATTGTACTTCTTTGAGCTTCAATCTCCTGGTATGCAATTTGAGGGAATGCTAATACCTACCAGTTAGGGCTTTTGTGAGGTTTATATGAGATACAATGTATAGTGTAGTGTAGTATATTAGTGTTACATATAGGAATCAATCAATCTAGTATGGCTTTCATTGATCAGAAGTGAAAACTCTATAGGAATTTAGGATTATTAATCTGGGTTCCAAAGACCTTAAAGAATCTATAAATGCCTGAAAATACATGAAAAAATGTATGCATATGATGATTCATTTCGAGGGTGTGATCCTGTGATTTATAATAAACACATATTTGATCTTTGTCCCCATTTCTGGCACAGAGTTCCTAAAACCCTTGGGATTTCCTAATGGATGAGCGTGGCCAAGTTGTTTCTTGCTGTTAATGAGATGACTTCTGGGAAGCACCTAATGATGGGAGCTGGTTGTCAGGAGAACCAACCAAGTGGTTAGAGTGTTGGAACTTTTAGTCCCAACCCCTGATCTTTGGGGAGAAGGGAGGGACTGGAGGTTGAATTAATCACCAACAACTGATGATTTGATCAACCATGCCTATGTATTGAAGCCTCCATAAAATCCAAAAGAATGGGGTTCTGAGAACATCTAGCTTGGCAAACATGTAGAGATTTTGGGAGAGTGGTCCACTCAGGACCTGGAAGCTCCACACTCCTTCCCCATACCCTATGAATCTCTCCCATCTGGCTGTTTCTGAGTTATATCCTTTTATAACCTAAAAATCTAATAAGTAAAATGTTTTGGGGTTCTGTGAGCTGATCTAGCAAATTAACCAAACCTAAGGAGGAGGTCATTGTAACCTGTGAGCTGTAGCCAGTCAGAAGCTTACATGACAGCCTGGACTTGCAATTATTCTGAAGTTGAGGGAAAGGGGTACAGGCTTATATAACTGAGCTTTTAACCTGTGGGTCCAGATGATGTCACCAGGTAGATAGTGCTAGAATTGAGAGTTGAATTATAGGAAACCCAGCTGGTGTCACAGCCTTGCTAGTTGGTGTGGGTACCCTCCCCATGGTGGAATTGGGTCAGACACATTAGAGGGGGTAGAAATCATTCATAAATTTAATCAGAATCTCAGTGGTATCCTATGACCTCCTCCCACTTTCCCAACTTAGAGTTTGGAAACTTGGAGGATTTTCTCAAGGTTTTTCAATTAGATTTCCTCCTGCTGTGGAAACTGCTCACACAACGCTACTCAGTGTCTTAGAGACCAGGAAGCAGGAGTTGGAAGTAGGCTTAATTCCTGTATTTGCTCTCTACATCACCAAAATAATGAAACGCAGGTCCTTTACTACATCTCTCTCTCTACCTTTATAAGCATTTCATTCCTTCTTGATGATTCATTAATTTTATCAGACATTGCCCTATATGACTTGTCCAGTGTTGGGAACAATATTGTTTGTGAACCCCCTGGCATCTGTTATTACATGAACACAGCAGACATCTATTATTATATGAACACAATTTCAGTTATTGTTTCCTTGGCAGAGAACAGGAACTTATGTCAATAATTCTGCCAGCCTTGGTAGCATCTAGCAGCTTACAAAATGAGATCACATTCATTGTTGGATCTCACCATTGGTCTATTAGCTATTCAAGGCAAAGGAATTTGTTCCCATTTTGTAGATAACTGAGATTCAATGAAACAAGTAAGTGTCAGTATTAAATTAGTTTAAGACCACCATCTAATCTCCCACCATCTAATAGATCTCCCACCATCTAATATCCATACACCTAATTTTGTACAAATACCTGCTATCAATTTTTACCTTTCTTTTTGGAGAGAGAAGAATTCAGAAAATGCTTCCAGGTACCCAGCCACCCACTCATACCCAGGATTAATTCAACTATGTGATCAGCCTAGATTTGACATTTAAATTATCTCTAAGATTGACTCCATCATCTTCCACCACTAGATAATTGTTGTTATGCTTTTATCTCAGCAAATAGGTACTGTTCTTCTCTGATTATGAAATATATACATGCACATATACACGCACACATATATATACATACATATATATGTATATGATATAGAAACATGTAATATATATAACATTTAAATATATGGTTTTTAAAAATCTCTGTAGAAAAAAATCTAATTTTAAAAAATTATAGTGCTCTTTATTTGACATCTAGAACTCTAGGGATCTGCAAATGGGCTTCAGGAGGTCAAGAAACTCCTGTGACCTAAACTTTTAAGAACAACTTCAAAACATTATGATATTCAGTCCTACAAACAAAACTCTTCTGTAAGGCTGGAAGAGAAGTAGCCATTGACAGAGTAAAGAAGGCCTGAATTTTATATATATATATATATATATATATATATATATATATTCATTCCCTCCATATAGATATATACATATATCTATATGGAGGGAATGAAAAAGAGATAAGGATGGAGAAGTGATGTGTACAAACTCTTACATCACTGTTCAGTTTGTTCAAGCACAACTTCATATCTATGGTTATCAGTTCCCCTGGGAATAGATACAAGCTAGACTTTCCTCATATATGCATGGACTCATCAGTAGAAACGTTATTTCCATATTACCCTGATTCAGACTACTACCTGATGGAGTAGAAGACTCCCTTCATCTATCCAGTGCTTCATTAGTCCATTCATTCCTAACTCATCTACTATTCATTGAGCATTGGCTCTATAACACATTTGGTTAAAATCACTGAAGCAGGCGGAAGGAAGAAACAGACAAGGACATCAGCATACCCAACACAGTGATAAGCACTAGGACAGAGGTATGGAATGGCTGCTAGCAAAAAGGAAAAAGGAAAGGTAGATACAAAAATCAAACTGGAGGCTGCAGGAAATACCTTGCAAGGGTAGTATTGCTTGAGATAAGTCTTAAAGGATGTGCTTATGTTGGACATTACAGATTGGGGAAGTGGAGAGAAAACAGATTTCCGGTAGAAGGGACAGCTTATGTGAAGACACAGAGATTTGAGAAAGCCTCCTTGCTCTTAGGTGCCTCTGACTTAACCACCACCCACACCTACAATGCCATGCCTGGTTCCAAGCCCATGATGACATTAGCTACTTTGCCTTTAGTGATAACTGCTCAGCTGTTTCTCAGGTAAGCAACCTCTTCTTCACAGCCATTTTTACAAACCACAGGAATTACAGAACTGATTCTGCACATTTTAAAATACTCATCTGCTTTACAGAAATTACACCACAGTGTTTAGCATAGGATGTCTTCTTGATACCAGGATCATGTGATGTGACATAAAATCATGGTGACTCTCATTTCTGCAAAAGAACATGTTTTCGGTTAAGGGAGAACCCACCTGCACTGAACACATTACATTTACAAAATAGTTTACATTTACAAAATATCAAGATTCTAGAATATCTATTTTTAAATTCTATCTGTATCTCCTGTTTAATCACTCTGACCCATTTTCTGTGTACATGCATGTGTTTAATAAATGTCCTCTGTCTTCTGTATTGCCTTTTCTTGTCTCTCAAACTCTTGTCCAACTCCCAAAAATCTCAGGAGGTACTCCAATGGTGGAAGCCTTTTTTTTTTTTTTTTAACTTTTTGCTTAGTTTTTGATCCTCCCTCTCCCAGGTTCAGCATAGAGGAATGGGACCTCAAATCAATTTTAAAATCATTATGAATTATTTGCATTTGACTTTTTAGCAGGAGCTCAAAAATATTTCAGAATTTTAGAGCCATAATGAGACCTATCATTTTAGACAAATGCCACATAATTTGTCCCCTCCTGAAGAAAATCTGGCTTCTGGGAAGGAGGGCAAATATTTAAGAATGAAATGAGACTGATGCACACATGAATTAAAAAACAAGTGGTTTAAATCTGTAAAATGATTTCCCCAGTTCTTGCTCATTAGTCAATATTGCAAAGAGCCCTGTGCCAAAATTCTGAGCAGTCTCTGAATCTCAAAGACCATTCCTTTTCTCCCTCTTCATTATTAATGCTCATTTACATGAGCCTTGAGGTAAGCAATTGCTAATGTTCCTATCGCACCAGTTCCAGCCCTGGGAATTATAGGAGTGAAATGCCGGTGTCTGATTCATGGTTATTCTCCTCTTCCACCTGAGCAAAGTGGGGAAAGGAGCATTCTTTCAGAAGGAAACCATGAGTGCGAAGAGGGCAGTCTCGGAGATGACAAATAAAGACAGAAGAGAAGACTCTCTCAGCCAAAGTGGTAATCAGAGAATTTAAAAATTATTTCTTGACAATACAGACAGCACTTGCAGAATGCCATTCCCTTTTAGATGAAGTTACTCAGTGAACCAGTACAATAGAACAAGAAATAAAATGTCAGACAATGCATGAAACAGAAATGATTTCTCTTTACACATCTTATTTCCAAACTGTAGCTGGGGCAGTCTATCAAAACATGACCCAGAGTTTCATGTGGCTGGAATGGCACCAGCCTCACACAATGACAAGAATTCAACAGTTGAAATAGATAGTTGGCTGAATTCCCCAATCTTCTCTGCCATGTTCTTTGGAAAACCTGCCCCTGCTTCAATGATAATTATTATAATGATGATGACAGCAACAGCATCAGTCCAACAATAATAAAAGTACTTATTATATGGTATTTATTAGTAGCCTACATTAACTTAACAATGGTATATATCAGGGATCAGTCAACTATGGCAGTGGGCCAGAGCCAGCCCATGACCTGTTTCTGTACGGTCCTTGAGCTAAGAATGAGTGTTACATTTTATAGGGCTATAAAAAGAAAAGGCAAGAATGTCACAGACACTCCATGGTCTATAAAGCCTAAAGTATTTACTGTTTGGCCCTTTAGAGAAATGTTTGCCAACCCTTGGTATATATTAATATTCATGTAGCATTTACTGGATACCAGCTTGTTGTATAACAAAGAATTTTGTTGGCTTTTGTTTCTGGCTTTTTAGACAAAGCCTCTAAACCGTTGGAATTTATTCATGGTGAACCTCTCGGCCCATAACTGAATTTATGCTACCAATATGGAATTATGGGGGCATCCAGGACAACTTTTGGATGGGGACTGGCCATGCCAGGAACACCAGCATATGGGCTTCTGGGTTGCAGGTACACATTGATTTGCCAGGAGGGCAATGCATCCTGAGAACATAGACCTTTGCATTTGAGACTCTCTCAGATCTCATTCTATGTTCTCTTCATTTGATTGCCCTGCCTTGTATCCTTTATTTTAAAAAAACAAAACAAACAAACAAAAACCAGTAATCATAATACAGTGCCTTCCTGAGTTCCGCGAGTTGCTCTAGGGAATATTGAACCCGACGAAATAGTGGAAACTCCTGAATCTGTAGCCAGTTGGTCAGAAGGGCGAGGGTGAGGAGGATGGGAAGCCCTGATACTGTGGCTGTGGCCCATGTCTGCCGTGAGGGCAGTCTTGAAAGACCACTTTTAGCCTGTGAGCTTTGCAGTAACTCCAGCTCATTAAAGTCAGAATTCCATTGTTCTGGCATTAGACACTTTAAAAATAAAATTTTAACAGGTGTTCATTCTGAAACTCTATGAAGTAGGTGCTCTTTTCCCATATTTACTGATGAGGAAACTGAGGCACAAAGAGATTGAGTCCTTTACCCCAAGCCACACACCCTGCAAATGATGGAGTCAGGATTCAGACTCAGTCCAGCTGAGATTGTAACCACCGTGTTACTAAATCATGATCCTTCTAAACATCATGGTAGTAGAAGGATGGTTGTGGAATTCTAATGGTATACTCTAACACTCAGAATTCAGTCCCTCCTTCAGTGTTCTCTTTGTCTTGTCTTTGAAACTCAGTTCTGATCCTAAGCTTTGGACCTTATCACCACGGTGTGCCCCACTTTTGCTGGCTGTATCCTTGATTTGTTCCATCTGTTCCAAATACCAAAACAGAGTTGTCCAAGAGAAACATAAAGGACGGTGGAGTAGGGGAGACGTCATCTGTCACATTGTTTCATCAGACATGTTACGTAATGGTCCTGCACCTCAGTTTTCTCATCCTTGAATGAAAAGGTGGAAGAAAACGAATAAAAGTGCATTCAGGTATTTTGATTGGAGCATAACTGGGGTTAAAACCTTCCTGGCAGGGGGCACCTGGGTGGCTCAGCGGGTTAAAGCCTCTGCCTTCAGCTCAGGTCATGATCCCAGAGTCCTGGGATCAAGCCCCGCATCGGGCTCTCTGCTTATCTGGGAGCCTGCTTCCTCCTCTCTCTCTCTCTCTCTGCCTGCCTCTCTGCCTACTTGTGATCTCTGTCTGTCAAATAAATAAATCTTAAAAAAACAAACAAACAAAAAAAACAACAACAAAAAACCTTCCTGGCAGGTGGAATTGAGGGTCCTACTTTAGTTTGCATCCACACAGCATCTGGCTGGATCCAGGGATTAGCATGGGAGCTGGCGGTTCTCCGTGGGTGTGGGGAAAACAGCACACCTGAAGTGGACAAATCCTAGGGAGGGTCTGTGTATCTTCTGAGAGAGCTTTCTTTTCTCTTCATCAGGGAGAAATCTAGGGAGATTAAAACCAGATTGGGCAACAGGGTCTGAATGAAGGTGAGTTGGAGAGGTGTGCTTGTTGTGACTCTGCTCAACCTGTCCTTACCAAGGCACCTTGTCAGCAGGTGTGCCCCTGGGAAGGAAGGGCTGTGCTCATCGACTGGGAGATGTCGCATTAGCTCCAACTCCTCCAGCTGCATGATCTTGCTGTGCATTCCCCTCTAACTCAAAACAACACAGAGGGAGGGTGGTTGTTCTCTTCTCCCTTCACAGCAAGGACAGGTTTGAAAACAGCAGGGTTCTGTGAAATCAGAATTTGCACTTCTGCAATGTGAGGGTAGTGAGCCTGGTGGATTTCAGGTTTGATTATCACTCAAAATAGCTGGAATACAGTAGGGGCCCATCACTGTAAACAGATGATTGGGGTGAAGGGTGGCGTGTGGGAGAGGGAGTGGTGGTTTTTCATATATAACAGCATAGGTTGTTGTGATCTTATATTTTGGTTGCTTTATTTGGCACATGATAAGTACTTGAACTTTATACATATATATTTTTCAATTTTTCCCCATTGCCTTGCCTTCTCTTTTCCTTCTAGATATTCCCTGGTATAGTTTTGCCATACTCTGCCTTCCAGGGTGTGACAGCCTGTCCAGAAACCCAGTCCTGTGCCTGGCTTTTCCTCCACCTTGCTGCTGCCTGCCTTCTTCCACAGCTCACTCCTGCTCCTTTATCCTCTCTCCCTGCTGTGACAACATTCTAAGAGGCTGAAATTTACTCAGGATCAAACGATAGAATATGGGGGCTTTCTGGAAGCAGATTTCAGTGGCTATTACTCAGGATCTTTTTTGTTTCAGTCCCTGCCCAATGCTTAGTTCAACCTAAAGGATTGCTTCCATCTATATGGATCTGTTGCCCAGAACCAACTCTGTGCAGACCCACTTGTGCCTGAGTCTGTCCCATGATAAGCATCGTGTTTCCAGATCCCTTCAGGTCTTGTCCCCACCCCACCCTCAGCCATTCTTTACCCCAAATTTTTTCAATTGATCTCCTTTCCTACCTACACTGCCTACAGTAGCCTCCAGGCACATGTGGCTATTGAGCCCTTGAAAAGTTCAACCTGAGCTGTGCCTGAGTGTGAAATCCACCTTGGATATTGAATCCTCAGTACAAACCAGAGAACGTACGATCATTCCTTAATCACGTTTCTGTTGATTTCATGTTGAAACAATAAGATTTCAGGTACATTGAATTACATGAAATATATTAAAATTATTTAAATCTACCTCCTTTTTTTGAATGTTACTAGGACATTTCAAATTACAAGTGTCACTCACATTTTGGTTCATATTCTATATTTATTGAAGAGCACTGTTAGGCAGACTCTTTAAAAACGTGATCTGGGAGAGAGGTCAAGATGGCAGAGAAGTAGCAGCCTGAGACTACATCAGGTAGCAGGAGATCAGCTCGATAGCTTATCTAAACATTGCAAACACCTACAAATCCAACGGGAGAGCGAAGAGAAGAAGAACAGCAACTCTAGAAACAGAAAATCAACCACTTTCTGAAAGGTAGGACTGGCGGAGAAGTGAATCTAAAACGACGGGAAGATAGACCGCGGGGGGAGGGGCCGGCTCCCGGCAAGCGGCGGAGCAACGGAGCACAAAATCAGGACTTTTAAAAGTCTGTTCCACTGAGGGACGTTGCTCCAGAGGCTAAACTAGGGTGAAGCCCACGCGGGGTCAGCGTGGCCCCAGGCCCCACAGGGTCACAGAAGGATCGGGGGTGTCAGAGTGTCGGAGAGCTCGCAGGTATTAGAACGGAGAAGCCGGCTGCAGAGACAGAGCCGAGGACTGAACTCTCAGCTCGGGGTTACCTTGAACTGGTCGCGGGCTGGGTGAGCTCGGAGCGTGGCTAGAGGCTGGGGATACGGGAGTGATTGGGTGCTGTCCTCTGGGGGCGCACTGAGGAGTGGGGCCCCAGGCTCTCGGCTCCTCCGGGCCGGAGACTAGGAGGCCGCCATTTTCATTCCCGTCCTCCGGAACTCTACCGAAAGCGTTCAGGGAACAGAAGCTCCCAAAAGCGAACCCGAGCCGATTACTTAGTCCAGCCGCCGGTAAGGGCGGTGCAATCCCGCCTCGGGCAAAGACACTTGAGAGTCACTACAACAGGCCCCTCCCCCAGAAGATCAACAAAATATCCAGCCAGGACGAAGTTCATCTATCAAGGAGAAAGCAGGTTCAATTCCTAAGACAGCAGAGCAATTCCAGAGGAGGAGAAAGCAAAGCACGGAACTCATGGCTTTCTCCCCATGATTCTTTAGTCTTCCGGCTACTTCAATTTTTTTTTTTCTTTTTTCAATTTTTTTTTCTTTTTTCTTCTAAATTTTTTAAAACTTTTACCCTTTTCTTTTTTAACGTTTTTTGACTAGTTCATCTAAATATATATATTTTTTCTTTCTTTTTTATATTTTTTTATTTGTTTTATTTTTTAATTTTTTTTCTTTTTTTTTTCCTTTTTTTTTTTTTCAGAACCTGTTTTTATCCCCTTTCTCCCCCCCACAATTAGGGGTCTCTTCTGATTTGGTTACAGCGCATTTTTCTGGGGTCTTTGCCACCCTTTTAGTAGTTTATTTGCTCCTTCATATCCTCTTCTCTGGACAAAATGACAAGGCGGAAAAAATCACCACAAACAAAAGAACAAGAGACAGTACCGAAGGCTAGGGACCTAATCAACACAGACATTGGTAATATGTCAGATCAAGAGTTCAGAATGACGATTCTGAACATTCTAGCCGGGCTCGAAAAAGGCATGGAAGATATTAGAGAAACCCTCTCTGGAGATATTAAAGCCCTTTCTGGAGAAATTAAAGAACTAAAATCTAACCAAGTTGAAATCAAAAAAGCTATTAATGAGGTGCAATCAAAAATGGAGGCTCTCACTGCTAGGATCAATGAGGCAGAAGAAAGAATTAGTGATATAGAAGACCAAATGACAGAGAATAAGGAAGCCGAGCAAAAGAGGGACAAACAGCTACTGGACCATGAGGGGAGAATTCGAGAGATAAGTGACACCATAAGACGAAACAACATTAGAATAATTGGGATTCCAGAAGAAGAAGAAACAGAGAGGGGAGCAGAAGGTCTATTGGAGAGAATCATTGGAGAAAATTTCCCTAATATGGCAAAGGGAACAAGCATCAAAATCCAGGAGATGCAGAGAACCCCCCTCAAAGTCAACAAGAATAGGTCCACACCCCGTCACCTAATAGTAAAATTGACAAGTCTTAGTGACAAAGAGAAAATCCTGAAAGCAGCCCGAGAAAAGAAGTCTGTAACATACAATGGTAAAAATATTAGATTGGCGGCAGACTTATCCACAGAGACCTAGCAGGCCAGAAAGAGCTGGCATGATATATTCAGAGCCCTAAATGAGAAAAACATGCAGCCAAGAATACTCTATCCAGCTAGGCTATCATTGAAAATAGAAGGAGAGATAAAAAGCTTCCAGGACAAACAAAAACTGAAAGAATTTGCAAACACCAAACCAGCTCTACAGGAAATATTGAAAGGGGTCCTCTAAGCAAAGAGAGAGCCTAAAAGTAGTAGATCAGAAAGGTACAGAGACAATATACAGTAACAGTCACCTTACAGGCTAATAATGACACTAAATTCATATCTCTCAATAGTTACCCTGAACGTTAATGGGCTAAATGCCCCAATCAAAAGACACAGGGTATCAGAATGGATAAAAAAACAAAACCCATCAGTATGTTGCCTACAAGAAACTCATTTTAGACGCGAAGACACCTCCAGATTTAAAGTGAGGGGGTGGAAAACCATTTACCATGCTAATGGGCATCAGAAGAAAGCTGGGGTGGCAATCCTTATATCAGATCAATTAGATTTTAAGCCAAAGACTATAATAAGAGATGAGGAAGGACACTATATCCTACTCAAAGGGTCTGTCCAACAAGAAGATCTAACCATTTTAAATATCTATGCCCCTAACGTGGGAGCAGCCAACTATATCAACCAATTAATAACAAAATCAAAGAAATACATCAATAATAATACAATAATAGTAGGGGACTTTAACACTCCCCTCACTGAAATGGACAGATCATCCAAGCAAAAGATCAACAAGGAAATAAAGGCCTTAAATGACACACTGGACCAGATGGACATCACAGATATATTCAGAACATTTCATCCCAAAGCAACAGAATACACATTCTTCTCTAGTGCACATGGAACCTTCTCCAGAATAGATCACATCCTGGGTCACAAATCAGGTCTCAACCGGTATCAAAAGATTGGGATCATTCCCTGCGTATTTTCAGACCACAATGCTCTGAAGCTAGAACTCAATCACAAGAGGAAAGCTGGAAAGAACCCAAATACATGGAGACTAAACAGCATCCTACTAAAGAATGAATGGGTCAACCAGGAAATTAAAGAAGAACTGAAAAATTTCATGGAAACAAATGATAATGAAAACACAACAGTTCAAAATCTGTGGGACACAGCAAAGGCAGTCCTGAGAGGAAACTATATAGCGGTACAAGCCTTTCTCAAGAAACAAGAAAGGTTTCAAGTACACAACCTAACCCTACACATAAAGGAGCTGGAGAAAGAACAAGAAAGAAACCCTAAACCCAGCAGGAGAAGAGAAATCATAAAGATCAGAGCAGAAATCAATGAAATAGAAACCAAAAAAACAATAGAAAAAATCAATGAAACTAGGAGCTGGTTCTTTGAAAGAATCAATAAGATTGATAAACCCCTGGCCAGACTCATCAAAAAGAAAAGAGAAAGGACCCAAATAAATAAAATCATGAATGAAAGAGGAGAGATCACAACTAACACCAAAGAAATACAGACAATTATAAGAACATACTATGAGCAACTCTACGCCAACAAATTCGGCAATCTGGAAGAAATGGATGCATTCCTAGAGACATATAAACTACCACAACTGAACCAGGAAGAAATAGAAAACCTGAACAGGCCCATAACCAGTAAGGAGATTGAAATAGTCATCAAAAATCTCCAAACAAACAAAAGCCCAGGGCCAGACGGCTTCCCAGGGGAATTCTACCAAACATTTAAAGAAGAACTCATTCCTATTCTCCTGAAACTGTTCCAAATCCGCAAATCAATCAATGTGATAGAAAACATTAATAAAAGAAAGAACAAGAACCATATGATACTCTCAATAGATGCTGAAAAAGCATTTGACAAAGTACAGCATCCCTTCCTGATCAAAACTCTTCAAAGTGTGGGGATAGAGGGCACATACCTCAATATTATCAAAGCCATCTATGAAAAACCCACCGCAAATATCATTCTCAATGGAGAAAAACTGAAAGCTTTTCCGTTAAGGTCAGGAACACGGCAGGGATGTCCATTATCACCACTGCTATTCAACATAGTACTAGAAGTCCTAGCCTCAGCAATCAGACAACAAAAAGAAATTAAAGGCATCCAAATTGGTAAAGAAGAAGTCAAACTATCACTCTTCGCAGATGATATGATACTATATGTGGAAAACCCAAAAGACTCCACTCCAAAACTGCTAGAACTTGTCCAGGAATTCAGTAAAGTGTCAGGATATAAAATCAATGCACAGAAATCAGTTGCATTTCTGTACACCAACAACAAGACTGAAGAAAGAGAAATGAAGGAGTCAATCCCATTTACAATTGTACCCAAAACTATAAGATACCTAGGAATAAACCTAACCAAAGAGACTAAGAATCTATACACAGAAAATTATAAAGTACTCATGAAAGAAATTGAGGAAGACACAAAAAAATGGAAAAATGTTCCATGCTCCTGGATTGGAAGAATAAATATTGTGAAAATGTCCATGCTACCTAAAGCAATCTACACATTTAATGCAATCCCTATCAAAATACCATCCATTTTTTTCAAAGAAATAGAACAAATAATCCTCAAATTTATATGGAACCAGAAAAGACCTTGAATAGCCAAAGGAATACTGAAGAACAAAGCCAAAGTTGGTGGCATCACAATTCCGGACTTCAAGCTCTATTACAAAGCTGTCATCATCAAGACAGCATGGTACTGGCACAAAAACAGACACATAGATCAGTGGAACAGAATAGAGAGCCCAGAAATGGACCCTCAACTCTATGGTCAACTAATCTTCGACAAAGCAGGAAAGAATGTCCAATGGAAAAAAGACAGCCTCTTCAATAAATGGTGCTGGGAAAATTGGACAGCCACATGCAGAAAAATGAAATTGGACCATTTCCTTACACCACACACGAAAATAGACTCCAAATGGATGAAGGACCTCAATGTGAGAAAGGAATCCATCCAAATCCTTGAGGAGAATGCAGGCAGCAACCTCTTCGACCTCAGCCGTAGCAACATCTTCCTAGGAACAACGGCAAAGGCAAGGGAAGCAAGGGCAAAAATGAACTATTGGGATTTCATCAAGATCAAAAGCTTTTGCACAGCAAAGGAAACAGTTCACAAAACCAAAAGACAACTGACAGAATGGGAGAAGATATTTGCAAACGACATATCAGATAAAGGGCTAGTATCCAAAATCTATAAGGAACTTAGCAAACTCAACACCCAAAGAACAAACAATCCAATCAAGAAATGGGCAGAGGACATGAACAGACATTTCTGCAAAGAAGACATCCAGATGGCCAACAGACACATGAAAAAGTGCTCCACGTCACTCGGCATCAGGGAAATACAAATCAAAACCACAATGAGATATCACCTCACAGCAGTCAGAATGGCTAAAATTAACAAGTCAGGAAATGACAGATGCTGGCGAGGATGTGGAGAAAGGGGAACCCTCCTCCACTGTTGGTGGGAATGCAAGCTGGTGCAACCACTCTGGAAAACAGCATGGAGGTTCCTCAAAATGTTGAAAATAGAACTACCCTATGACCCAGCAATTGCACTACTGGGTATTTACCCTAAAGATACAAACATAGTGATCCGAAGGGGCACGTGTACCCGAATGTCTATAGCAGCAATGTCTACAATAGCCAAACTATGGAAAGAACCTAGATGTCCATCAACAGATGAATGGATCAAGAAGATGTGGTATATATACACAATGGAATACTATGCAGCCATCAAAAGAAATGAAATCATGCCATTTGCAACGACGTGGATGGAACTAGAGCGTATCATGCTTAGTGAAATAAGTCAATCGGAGAAAGACAACTATCATATGATCTCCCTGATATGAGGACATGGAGAAGCAACATGGGGGGGTAGGGGGATAGGAGAAGAATAAATGAAACAAGATGGGATTGGGAGGGAGACAAACCATAAATGACTCTTAATCTCACAAAACAAACTGGGGGTTGCTGGGGGGAGATGGGGTTGGGAGAGGGGGAGGGGGCTATGGACATTGGGGAGGGTAAGTGCTATCGTGAGTGCTGTGAAGTGTGTAAACCTGGCGATTCACAGACCTGTACCCCTGGGGATAAAAATACATTATATGTTTATTAAAAAAAAAAAATTTGGAAAGGGAGGAGAACCATAAGGGACTATGGACTCTGAAAAACAACCTGAGGGTTTTGAAGGGTCAGGGGTGGGAGGTTGGGGGAACAGGTGGTGGGTAATGGAGAGGGCACGTTTTGCATGGAGCACTGGGTATTGTGCAAAAAGAATGAATACTGTTACGCTGAAAAAATAAAATGGGGGAAAAAAAAACAAAAAAAAAAACGTGATCTGGCCATTCTCTTCCCCTGACTGGAACACTTCAATGATTCCATAGGACAGGGGTCAAATTTCCTAGCATGACCTGAGCATTTTTGGATATGGGCCCCGTTTGCATCCTCATCTCTCCCTATGCCCCTCCTGCACTGAATCACTTACAGCCATGTGAATGGGCTCTGGACCTTTGCTCATGCCAATTTCTCCACCCGGAAAGCCCTTTCTTCCCATAGTCCATCCCCAGCTCCTCTTTATAGTTCAGATGAGATGAGCCTTCCTCAACCTGTCACAGCGTCCAGCGTGTGAACATCTCATGGCCCTCCTCCTCCTCGTCAGTCATTAGACCACCTCCCACCCTGCCACACTTCATTATCATCCCTGAGTAGGGGTCCTACCTCATTCACTGACGTGTACCTGATGCCTATCTTAGTGTTTGTCACATAGTAGTCACAATGCTTTTACACTGAAGTACAACATACACATTTTTGAATAAAGAAGTGTATCAATCAACATTCTTTTAAGTCTGTCTGAGATGCTGAATTCATCAACATGTTGTTGAGAGATGTAGGGTTTCCTTGGGGACTATCCCTAAAGACTCAGATTTCTTGGAAATAGGTGCCTGATTCCAGTTTCCCAAGGGAACAGGGAGCACCTTTTGCCCAGTGACTCAAATCTAAGTTTACCAAGGTCATAGGGGCTGGGGGTTGCCATTCTCAAGTTTCTGCACAGCTGGCATTGGACCCAGAATGCCTGTGGGGCAGCTCTTCTTCAAAGCTGTCCTCTCTCGTACTGTATAGTAGTAAGAGAAAAGCCCTTTGCCCTAAGACTCAAACCAATTATATTTCCAGCAAACTATTCAGGTGCAAGACCCTTCTCTGCATGATGTTTACAGAACAGCAGATCTTTCTGACCTTCATGTTGTAAGTTTCCATGCTAAAATCTGCCCCTCATCCCTTAATGTTTGATGTTGAGGTAGTGTCTTCACCTACCTTGCCGTAATGAAGCTGCTCAGAAGTAAAACGGAGAGGTCATTGCAAGTCAGGATGTGATAATGATCTGTTTTTGGAAACCTCATTTTAGGAGTTTCAGATCTCAGAGTGGGGTTTAGTATCCTGGAAACTCATGTTCTCTCATTCTCTGATCCAGCCAGCTCTTTCTATACATTGTCCCTCCAATTTATTTAGGTTCACCTATAGGTTTCTGCCTGTCTAATACCTGGCTAATCCTAATATCTTCTCTTTAAGAAGATCTTACCCCTCTTTAATATCTTGGTCAAAGTTCTTTTCCTCTATGAAACAAAAATAGATCAACTCAATCCTCAATAATGTCTTCTTATCTCCTATAATATTTATTATCCTTATTGTTCTCTTTGGCACTTCAATTTGGTCTTAATGCAGTCTTGTGATATTGATTATATCACTGTGTTAGTATTACTTAACCTTTCAAAAGATTATGTCATGTGTCTTCAAATATATCATATGCTCCCTGAGGGCACAGTCTGTCCTGTATGTCTTCATAGTCACCCTGGAGCCTAGTATATGGGTCAATAAATTAGTTTTGACTGACTGGTGTGTAATTAAAAGAAAGGATAACATCAAATATGGATTGAGTTAGTAAAACTAGATCAATAACTTTAAAAACTGATATACTTGAATTTATTGGAAGACCTTGGTTAGTCAGAGGGAAATAGGCTCAGAATCATCCATTTTTCAGATTCATTCCTTTGAATAACTTTGAGTATAGTCTCTACCTTGGTGCTGAGGATCCAGTGGTGAATAAAGCAGGAACATTTTGGCCTTTACAACAGGGTTTACAATAGAAGCAAATAAAAGCAAATAAATGATATGTATTATGTTGGATAGTATAAGTAGTATGAAGAAAAAGGCATCTGGGTGGGGAGGATAGATGTAGCAATTATAAATTTAAAATTTTTAAGTCCAGCAAAATTAGGTTCAAAATAGGCTCAATCATTTGCGCGGGTCATGCACTACGAGTACCTTACTTAAACTTTATAACTGTCTCTTTTATAAAATGGTTAAAAACAAATATCTACTTGCACACTGAATGTTGGGTGAAATTTATAAAATTCTTGGCATCTTGTAGGCATTCAGTATATTGCACCAAATACATGATGACATAAGTCTATAGAAGTGAAAGTGCTCCCATATCTGCCCAGTTATAATTGTGTTCACTGCCATCCTGACGTAGCCGTAGGTGAGGACCTGCCTCACACAGCACCACTTCTTGAAGCCTTCCTCGAGATCCTCCAGTACGAACTAGGTCTCTTCTGCACCCTCCAAACCCTTCTACATTGGTCTCTTACTTGTGAACCTATCCCCCCCACCCCCCGCTAAGGCTATAAATTTTTAAGGGAAAAAATGTAATTATTGGAGTTTTATGATTTTTGACATTTTACTCACCATCTACACACAGTCTAAAGCCAAATGCCATAGAATCTACTTGCAAACTAGTTCTCCGCATCGCCCACTTTTCAACTGTACTGCTCTAGTGTAAGCAGCCACTCTCTCCCCTGATCTCTGGCCCTGCAATGTCCTTTCACTGATCTCCTTATTTTCATTCCTAACTGCCTTCACTTATTTCCACCTCACCGGCAAAACTACCTTCTTTAAAAAGGAATCTAATGAAGTTGTATCTTTTCCTTAAACGCTTCCACAGATTCTCATTAGACTTAGAATGAAATGTGCCCTCCTTATGTAAAGCCCAGGGTGACCTGGCCCTGTCTGCATTTCATACCTTACAGCTCACCCTTCCACTATTTTGGTCCTCTTTTAGTTGTTTAAAGTTTGTTTTTTCCTCAAAGCATTCTACCAGAATCAACCCTCTCCACCCCATCCAAATAAAGCTCTATGTCCTCCGAGTCTCACTTCAAAACTTACTCCTTCAGAGAAGCAGTCTGTAATTATCTAAATTTTCCACTTGTCCTCTTGTCTCTAAAAACCCAATTATGTTAGTTAATAGTACTTATCACAGCCAGATTGTGGATCTGCTTTTATCCCTTCATTAGACCGTGAGCTGCATGAGGGCAGTGCAACACCTACAACGATAAATGTGGAATGAATTGATGATTCCAAAACAAAACAAAACAAAAAGCCTCTTGAATACCTACCTGACAGGCGCTTTTGTTTGCTACCTTCAGTTAATGTTTATCTATTTCTAAAGTACTTTTAAAATTATACTTTAAAATTATACTTGTCGTTTTGGTTTAGAGCTCAGGAGCTCAGGATGACTTCCTCTACCCTTCTTACCACCAGCAGCGATGTTGTTGGAAACAGATGGTTTTCTTAGCCATTCTTCTCCCCACAGCACATCTTCTTTCAGTGACCTGTTCCCAGTATCCTTTTCTTAGCTAATCGGGATGGAGAAGTGTATGACTCCTGCCGATTTCATATTTCTGTACGTGAGACAACATTCTTGTCTACGTTCTTTATCATTATCATTAATTTGTAGCATGGACTAAAGTCATAGTTGGTCGAATCAAACAGGTTACATGAAAAGAGTCGTATCTAAAGAGGTTTCCATAACCTGGATTGATAAAACTAACCAACTGAATGGAATTTCACATGAAGAAATGCAAACAACACTTGCCACTATTCACTTAAAAAGTATAGAAGATGGGAAGTACATAAGTTAAACTCAGCATGGGTGAAATAGGCTCCAGGCTTTAAGCTGACTCAAGTTTCAGGAATATAATGCATGTGGAGATCAGAAAAAGTATATTTGTTCTGGAATGAACTAACAGAAGTAGAATATGGAGAACATGTGTCATCAGACAATGTGGATTAAATAAACACTTCAGGACATGCTAACCTAAGGAACATATTTGCAAAGAGTGAGACATGGGAGGTCCCCAGGAAAGTAAGGGGAATGAAAACATGAAACTGGTATAACGGAGATAGAGATCTTAAAAGAGAAAAAATGAAGCATGCATAATCAAAAGAGTCTAGCCTTAGATTTCGACAAACATTAATTTAAATTCAAGTCCCTCTAGTTTTTGGATATATAACCTGTGCCTTGGTTTTCTCATCTGCGAAACAGGTATATCAACTTCATTAATTGTTAAGATTAAATGAAAGCAGTTAGTCCAGACCCTAAGATGTAGAATCCAGTAAGTATTAGATGTCATTACTATTAATGCAAATAACCTTACAACACAGTGGCTAAGAAGGCATGAGTTCCCTGTCAGTCAAGAAGTCAAAGAGAAATCAATGGATATAGGGGGATGTGGAAAAAATTCAGTATCATATAAAAAACTACAGTGACTTTCAACTCTGATTTGCTAGTATTTTAAAGGGGAGGGGGTAGGAAGAGAGATATCCAGTCTTTAATGAACTGCTTTCCATCTTCCAACATGTTCTTTTTTTTTTTTTTTTTTTAGGTTTTATTTATTTATTTGACAGAGAGAGAGAGAGAGAGAGAGAGAGCACAAGTAGAGAGGCAGGCAGAGAGAGAGGGGGATGCAGGCTCCCTGCTGAGTAGAGAACCCAATGTGGGGCTCGATCCCAGGACCCTGAGATCATGACCTGAGCCGAAGGCAGTGGCTTAACCCACTGAGCCACCCAGGTGCCCCCCATCTTCCAACATGGTCTTAATCAACTCATCATCAAAGCACCTCTCTAGGTACCACATAGACCATGTCCCTCCAACTACTTTGCCCCCAGGCAAGTTCCCATTCCATGCCAAGCTGGTCTGAGACCCACTCTGGAGGAGAGAAGGGTACAGGTGTGCAGGATTAGGTCTGGCCTGCCTCCCTCTGCCTCTCTTCTTTGGCCCCTCCCTCCTGCAATGGTTTCAGTCCGCAAATCACCAAATCACCCCGGGGACTGATAAGGCTCTTGTAACCCGTGGCAACCAGCTGCCTTTGGCTAGAAAATGGTTTTTCCATAATTGCATAATGTACTTCAGTGGAGGGGCAGGGGAAGAAAATGGGAAAATAAATAAATAAGTCTGTCTCTAAATCTGCTGTACTCATGGCAGGGAATGAAGGGTTGTAATATTCTCCAAGTTGATTATACTGCCTTTCACAGGAAAATTGTGCTCTCTTCCAATAAATTAGAAAGGCCCTCCTTACTTTGCCCTTTGAAAGAGCTCTAGGACTACCCGAATTCTAGTTATTTTTAACATGAGTGTGGTAGCGCAATTTGGAAAGACAGGCCAAAACCAACTCTAAGTTGTCCCCAATTTCTTAGATAGGTTCTTAGAATACTACCGGATAGTTATTTTTCCAAATTATGAACCTTCCTCAAGCCACCATAAGTAGCTCCTATGACTCTTATGCTAAGAATCATAGAACTGAGAATCATAAGAGGCAAGGGCAGTTATCTTGTTCAACTGTTAATTGTGTTATATTACTAGGGTCCCCTGGATGGAAATGACCATCCAAGATAACTAAGGTCAATAATGGTCAAGGAGGGTCTGGACACTCAGGTCTCCTGATTTATAATAAAATATTCTTCAGTAAATATATTGGGTAGTAGCATACATCCAGTAATCTAGCTTTAATATCAAACAATGAAATAATAATGGGGTATCTTAGATTTATTCATTTCACTGTTTGAGACATTTTGCTCATCTCTGATTCTGGTGGTTTGGTTTGTTGTTGTTGTTGTTTTTAGATTAAAAAAATAAGTAACTTCTGCATCCAGTGTGGGGCTCAAACTCACAACCCTGAGATTAAAAGCTACATGCTCCACTGACTGAGCTAGCCCAAGTATCCCTGATTCCAATGGTTTTAAAAACTCACTGTCAAGAATTATCAATAGAAGTCTTAGTGTTGCACAGATATTTAACTAAAATATTTTTATTGATTTTTTTTCAATGAATAAATACTTACTGAGGACATACTGTGCACAGAGTCCTGTACAAGGCCTCCATGAAACACCTAGTAGCCTATTGAAAAGTGTAACAACAAAACGAATAACATGCACCTCAAGTGTTATAAGCCACATTTTAACAAAATAAGACTTTGATTGTTAACCTTAGCTGTTCAATTAACTTGTTTGAAAGTTCTTTCCTCAGTCTCGGTCACTTGAAAGATATGCTTGACATTTATTGTCAGGTGCATTGTGGGACAGATGGTTACTATTTAAAATTACTTTTCAAGTCTCCCATTCCTGTATTTTTTTTTGATTCATGAAAATAACCCCATTTTTACTTAGGAATTAATGTTAATTTTTAATTTGACGTCATGGTTTTTTAATGAAGTCCTCCTATTTTCAGTGTGCATTTGAAATGTTTATGAAAGACAATATATAGTGAGGGGAGATTTGCTAACTCTGGGGTATCTGGGAGGGGAAATGACATGACATTGGCCATGAGTTGATGATTATTGAATCTGGTGGTGAGCACCTCAAGGGTTATTGTTCCATGGATTCTATCTTCGTATGTTTCAACTTTTCCATTTATAAAAATATTTCATTAAAAACAATTTTTTCTCACTCCTGAGTAGCGCCCAAACAGGTAAAGAGCGTACAGTTCAGTTTGTAAACTTTATTTGTACAGGTGAAATCCTGCCTGCTGGTTTGTTTTTGTTTCTGTACACACACAGTAAAGTTTGGAGTCTGGGGGCTTGTGGATGGTGAAAACCACTGTGCATTCTCATTTGTGGCTAACACTCTCAGAGATGCGTGTCACCAAAGGGCACAGGGGACTCTATGATTTGTATAAGACCACGTGTTCAGCTAGAGACACAAGCTGGGACATAGACCACATTTCCTAACCTTGAGCAGTCCCTCATCTAGAAGAAAAAGCAAGTTGCCCTTTATAAGTTCAATAACTGAAGGAACAAAAAGTTATGGTCATATGATAGATTATAAGTGAACTCTATATACAATAGACATTTCCTACGTGGAAATGACATTATCCTAGTTTCGCCATCTAAAGGTCCATGCTGACTCCGTGCCCCTACGCTATATTAAGCACATTTATAGGCAAAAAGCTATTTCCCATGCAAGCATAAGTTTATAGGAGAACAATCAACAGGCATTTGATGTAGTTGGTGGCAAACAGGAACTATCGGTTGACATTTTTGTGTTATTTTATGTACTCTGTGTGTGTTTATGCAGGTTTTTTTTTTACATTAACTTCTCCCTTAAATATATCTTCCAGCCATCTTCGTGATTGGATTTTCTTTTGTTATAAGAAGTGAACATAAATTACTCCTGTCAGGTACAGATTAGGTTACAGGATTTCTTTTCTTCTGTCACCATCAAAACCTGGGTGTCAGAAAGCTTTAATATTTAATGCAAGCTTAATTAGTCTGAGTTGGGCCCAGGGCACTTAGCAAAACCTGACACCAGCCATAGAGTCAAGTTCATTTGGAGAGCATAATTATCAGTTATTTCTATACTGCAATAAATGCCCCTATTAGAGTAGCCTTCCTCTCACCCCCTGATTTTACAAATACATTGAAAAACAGAAAAAGAAAAGGCTTTGATTCCTGGTGACAGTGGACAAAGATTATGTAATTTGATTCTGAGTCTGGCATTTCTGAGATACATTAAAGAACTTGCAAGTATATAAAAATAGAATCAGAGATGGCTGGATAAACCTGCAGCAGATGGGTCTGTAACAGGTTGTTAAAGAAAGTTAGAGATTCATGAGAATAAATTGTTTTCCATGACCAGCATTTGAAAATGGTTTCTACATATGTCTGACCAGTCAGTCAGAAAATGTATATTGAAGCCTTATGACAGCCAGACATCATAATAAGTCCTAGGTTATGATGGTAAAAATGAAAAGATTTCTGCTTATAAAGTGCTTATAAAGTGTACAGTTTCTCGCAAGAAACTGTAGAGTTTAAACCACATATTTAATTTGTGTTTATACTTTTGCTGATTGCTACACTAGAGTCCTAAGATGCTGTGATGATAGCAGAGTGACCTGACCTCACCTGGGATATGAAGAAAAGCATCCCCAGCATATGGTCATTTTCATTAAGATGTGAAGGAAAATGAGGAGGAGTGAGGAGGAACAGGAACAGAGAGAGGGGCACAAGGTCTCTGGGCAGGAAGGAAGCAGAGTGTATTCATGGAACGAGAGAAGATCCGTGTGATGACTCCACATGAGCCCTGGCTCACGAGAGTGTGAAGTTGTTGGAAACCAGATAATGCAAACCCCGATGGACCATGCTATGGGACTACCCAATGAATTGTGTAATTAGCTGTACAGTGTCAGCCTCACTACAGTGTCTGTCTTACTCCCTTCCAAAGCCTGAGCACCTAACCTGCATGTGTTGAATGAATCAGATGAATAAATGAGCAGTGATAGTCAGAGACTCCCAACACCCAAGTTCCATCACAGCTTGCTTTTTTTTAGGGCAACAATTTACAATTCAAAAATTCCCTTTCCTTATATGATGTAGTCCTCAGTGCCATCACCTAAGGCAGGCATGTATAATTACTGCCTTGAAACCTAGGCAAGTTGGCTTCGCTGAAACTCCTGTTACTGCAGGGCCAGCGCTGAGACAGGAGAGGTTCACATTCACCCAGAAAGGAGTTTGTTATCTGAACACTGCAGTGTTTCCAGACAGACATATCCAGCCTTATCTCCTGCAGCAACTCTCTCCCTGCCCTCATTCCTCAATGCCCCTCGTCACTCCATGGTACCCCCAAGTCTCAGTTCAAAACTAGACTTCCTTTGTGAGCCTCCCAGCTGTTTCAGCCTCCATGAGCCTTTACAACAGGTCAAGTCAGCATTACACATTTTATCACTTGACTCTTGATGCCCTTCGTGTTCTTTTATTTCATCTGAGAGTGTGCCATTCTGTTCTAAATAGAGCATATGTCCCATGAGGGCAAAAACCATGTGTTTGTTTCTGGTCTTGTTTTTCCTTTTCCTGCAGCCAGTACACAAAACACTAAATAAACACTTGTTGATGAATTGATCCCTGGGAGAACCAGCAATTCCCTCACCTGAGTATGACGGACTCCTGTCTCCCTTTTGTTTATCTGCAAGATCTGAACATTCCCAGAGACTGTGGCTGAGCTGCTCTGATGAATGGTGTTGTGAGAGCAGAAGGGTGGGAGGAGGGTGGGGTTCCATCAGTGATTTATCTGAAAACCCTTCCCAGCCAGAATCTGAAGCAGTCCCAGGTGACCTTCCTGACAGCTGTGGATGAACTTTCAGTAGCCAAATTCAGTGTTTGCTTAGTCCTCCCCGGACTTGGATCTCAGAAGCCCTTTTCACTGTGGATCTCACTCCCCACATGTTTTCCTCCCATATTATAAGAATGTTTGATTATGATTCTGTGTTTATCTTCTGGTAATAACTTCATCTTTCTAGATGTTTCTTTCCCCTCTTTATTAATGCCTTTAAACAAAACATTTGTTTCTGAAGTCAATATATCAAGTTAAAAAAAAAAGTAGTCCTCTACCCTTCCCCCATTTCTCTCCTGAGGGAACTTCTTTCAACATTTTTTAATCGTCTCTTCAAGTATTTATCTCATCTCTAAAACATTGGGTTGGGGTTCTGTTTATAAAAAGTGTAGCTGTCTTGAAATCATCCTCTGAAAGAAAAGAATTTGGTTCTCTTAGCTGAGCCATCAATTAAAATTCTTTTCTCCATCTTCCCAATATAGTTTTATCAATTTTATGCTAAATTTATTTTCATAGCTTATGACAGGATAAGTATAAACCACAGCTGAAGCATAGAGCATATTCCAATTGTGTGCGTATGTGTACATGAATATACACATATATATTCTCCTAAAATTAACAAGCAACTCGTGTTTTTCCACTGGCTTCCTTTTCCATGTTCTTATCAGTAATTGCATTTCAAATGTTCTTTTCAATATGGTGAAATGCATCAGGTAATACTAATGCATTGTTTCCTTTCCCTTCCTTTGTGTTGGAGCAATCCACCAGGAGCCTCCCATCTCTTCTAGTCAGCACTGTTGGTCCCTGGTTTTAACCCAGGCCATTGTACTGAGACTCACTTTCACCTTTTGCATAAGGATTGCTTATTTCCTGTTTCCTGCATCTTCTTTCAGGGATTGTTCCCTCTTTTAGGGGACATGCAATCCCCATCCTCCTCAGAAAGTGTACATTGGGGTTAAGTATGTGAGTCACTTCCTTCATGTCTGAAATATTATTAATATTCCATAATGGTTTGTGTATAGAATTCCATGTTTGAAATCAGTTTCTTTCAGAATTTCTAAAGTATCATTCTACTGACAGGTTCCAGTATTGTCTTTAGAAAGCCTAATGCCATTCTGATTCCCAGTCCTTTGTATATGAGCTGTTTTATATCTCTTTGAAGCTTTAGGAATATTTGATTTATTTGTCATGTTCTGAAATCCTATAATGATATGCTTTGATATGCTGGGTACTCCACAAGCCTTTGTTGAATTATTTCTTTGGTAAATACCTTTCTTCCATTTGTCTGTTATTTGTAACTTACTTTAGTCAGATATTAGACTTGCTGTATTAATATTCTATGTTAGCTCTTATTTTCTATTTACTTTTATAGTTACTTTCTGGGGGATTTTTGTGACCCTAATGTATCCTTCATTTGAATTATAAATGTGTTTAATTTTTGCTACCATTTTTTGAATTTTGAGATCTCTTTTTTTCTTCTCCATAACATTTTTACAACCTTATTTTTTGTTTCAATGATCAAATGTCTTTTTTTCCTCAAGGAGCAATTATATTTTTCTAGACATTTCTTTTTGTTCTCTACGTTATTTCTGTTTCCTTGGAGTTTTTTTTTAATTTGTTTTGATGTTTTTTCATATAAGCTTTAATTTTATAGCTCTATCTCACTACGGATTTTTTTAGAGCACTGTGTATGGGGCAGCCTATCAACCTATTGGGCTTCACTGAGAAGTGGTTGGGGCAGGAGCTGGCCTTGACAGATGTCTGCTCACATAGATTGCTTCTGTTGGACCAGTCACTTTATTGGAGGTGAATGTCTGGGGGACATAAGCTTAATCCCAGGATCCTGGAAGCCAAAGAGGGTGGACTTCCAGTCAGTACTTCTGCTTCCCATGGATTGCCTTTTGCCTGCTCTCAGCTGTGCCCAGAGTCCCTGAGACTACAGTCTTTCCGATTCAATTTTTAAGGGACTAAGTCTACTGTCTTATTTTGGAAAAGACTCAGGCTTTTGGAGGAGTTTGTCTAAGGGTCTAATTGCCCCTTACACACTTTCAGCCAGTCTTCTAAATTACCAGTCCTACCGTTCATCCCCAACTTCACTACTACATGACACCTCCAGTTCCTGACTCCCTCCAGGTTTCCATGATGCCAGTCCCTCGGACTTCCTCTGGTGGGCCGTGTCAGTCACTACTTATCCATACACTTCTACTTTTTGTTATTCAATGAATGTAATTTTATTGACATTCCTCATTACTTACCAGCTCTTCTCTCATTCTTTTTTATTCTATAGATTCCATGGATTTAGTTATTTTTTGGTCAGTCCCATCATTTCAGTTAGAGTGGGAAACGTTCAATTTACTACTATGTTTAACTCCAAGGCTGCAGTTTTTCTCTCCCATGTTCTTTTTCCTTTTCATGAGCATTTAGTCATTTTATGCCCAGAGAAGACTTGCATGTACAGTCACAGCACAAACCAGTTTTATATACAAAATGTCTTCTAAGCGGAACTCACTATTTTTGCAACACTCTGTGTACTTTCTAAATTTCTGACCACAAAATAAACTCTTGGTTAATGTTCAGCAGCATAATCCAAATGAGAATTAGTCATTTTGCCTTTGAATGTGATCAGTAGAACTTGCAAAGTCTGAATTCGAATGTAATTTGCACTCTTACTCAACAAGTGACTACTGAGTGTCTTCCTTGTGTCTAGCACTGTGTTAAACCTGGCTAATGGACACATAAGATGTTTATTCTGCTCTCACAGAACTCATGCTCTCATGAAGGAAACAAAAATGTAAGCAAGAAATTACCATGTAATGTGACAAATGCCATAATAGAAGTGAGCACAAGAGGCTACATAGGCAGGGGGACTTCTCAGAAGACGGCACTTGAGTGGAATATTGAAGAATTATTAGAACTTCTCCAGGTATAGAAGGACATGAGAACACTCTTGGCAGAACAGGTGGTATGTAAAAATTCTAGGAAGCACAAAGCAAGTGTGGTTCACTAAGAGAAGTAATAATTCAGTCCTCGTAGAGCCCCAAGTGGCAGAGTTGGGGCAATGGGAGAGGAAACCAGAGGCACATCCCAGTCTAGACTATAAAGGGCTTTGAATATTATTCTCAGGCATGTGGGTGCTTTCCCAGATTTAATTTTTCATTCACTAAAGCGTATCCTCCAGTTTATCATTGGAAACTTGAATATTTATATTAACATATACGCATGTGTTCATACACTCATACCTTCATATGTACCTTATGAGATCTGATTTTTATATTTCCCATGCTGGACTGGGTTAATTTGCCACATTCTGAGGCAAATGAAGGAAAGACTGAAATGTTGGGTGTTGTGCTTCTTGGGGCATGTGATATAACATAGGCCAACGGAAGCAGCCAGGATGACTGGCAGCGGAGTCTCTTCCAAGCACCTTGGAGGAAATTGGCAGAAGACATAATGTCTGGGGAATCTGAGGCCCCAAAGGAGCCACAATGATCTCACTAACAATTGGATTTTCTAATTATAATGTGTAGTAAGCTCTTTGCTCCTGGGACTGCGATCAGAAGCTGCACAGACATTGTCAGGGGATAATCCAGAAAGAATTTGTACCCTGGGTGAAATAATCTTTCCAGTCATAGGAAAGATTAGAACTCTAAAATTGTAATATGGACACAATGGGTTTCCCTGATTTCTGGGTTCTAGAAGGAAGTGGCAAACTCAGAATTTGGGAATCCATACCAGGAGTCCCTGAGGACAGTGATCAAGAATTGAAAGACAATACAGAGGAGACCATGTGTGTGGACTGCTTATTATGGTTTGAAAATATTTCCATACCTAGCTTTTAATTTGATGCTTACAACCTCTTGAGAAAAGCAGAGCATTTGCACCATCCCTACCCTTACAGATAGAGAAGTACATTCCAAGAAGCTGGCATGTGCTCAATGTCGTGAAAGCAGAATGCCACTGAACCAGAGTTAGAATCCTCAGTCTCAGATCCGGTGTTCTAGAATCTAGGCACCATTCTTCTTTGCCCTGATTTCCTCTCTTGCTGGTAGAGGTATGTGGAGGTGGGTTTGGACCCTGAGCATTCAGAACAAGTAAGTGTTTACCTCATGGTTTTGTGGTAGCCATGGTAGCTGACAGATATTCCAGGACTATTTTATAAGAAATACAGTGTTTCCAAGACCGTATCTACAGGTTATTTAAGTCCTTAGAGCTTACATGCAGTGTTCCTCATGACAGCAGACCACAAGGGGTTAAAGATGGGGCATCAGGGAGGATAATTGACATGTGGGCCTATTGGTCTTTCCCCAGGCCATCCGGGAGCTTAAATAGCCAACAGTTAATTAAAAATAAACTGACACTTTACTTTAAGGATAGTTTTAATAACCATTTATAAATGTTACATTAAAAATTCATGCTCTGTTATCAACTCCTGCTAAGGATTTACAGCACAATGAAGGTGTTATGAATGTTTTATAGGTACTGGGGAGAAGGCTCTTCCTGTAGAGATATTTTCAGAAGACTATTTGTCTTTTCCAGGCCACATCATAAGTGCTAAGACAACAGCAGCTTGTGAAATAAAAACAGCTCCCAAAGTTCAGGTTGTGATCTTGTCCACATACTTCTAGCTTGGTTGGAGCTCTTTCCTTAGACACAGTGTGTTCTTAGTTGCATTTGTCCCAGGTTGTAGACAATTCAGAGAGGAAGAAGTCGCTGGCTCTGACAACTCATAAGATGGCATGCGTGAAACCACCACCCCAAAGACCTTGCATACCAATGATGGAGAACATGAGTAGAAACTGAAGACACGGTATCTGGTGACCCATGGATTCCACTAATAAACAGCATCTACTGCTTTTGGAGATTCTGTTAGACCATGAAGCATTAGATTCTTATCTATGCTACTTTATTCATATCCTGTGAATTTGTGTCAAATTCCCAAATGTTGTAGACACATCTTTTTGCTCACAAGTTTGGGTATATGTGGGTTCGATTTGCAAATGGCATTTGAGTCTAAGATAGTCTCATAACTGGGGAAAAGTGTCCTCCAGTTGCTGCCTTTCCTTTTCTCCAGACAGGAGCCATAACAGCAACAGCAAAAACACCACACACACACACACACACACACACACACTCTCTCTCTCTCTCTCTCTCTCTCTCTCTCTCTCTGCAGGGATTAAAGAAGAGAGCTCCAAGTTGTCTGCTTCACAGTTAACAAGTGGAGAGTACATTTCCTTGTTCTTGGGCCAAGAATTACAAACTTTATCTCTTAGCGGTTTAAAGTCTGTGACCGTACAAATGCATGACTGGATTTTAAAGCTCTGGATAGTTGCATCCAAAGGTGGCCCAGCTTCCCAGGTAAAGCAAAAAAGGAATAGAAATCACTGGCACATTTAATAAAAAAAAAAAATGTTGTTGAGAATATTTAGGTTCTACTCTCTTAGCAAATTTCAATGGTACAGAATGGTGTTGTTAACTGTAGTCATCATGTTACCCATTAGAACTTCACACCTTATTCATCTTATAGTGGAAAGCTTGTGCCTTTTTACCACTCACTCTTTCTCACACCTCCCAGGTCTTGGCTACCACTTCTCGACCCTGTTTCTATGAATGGACTTTTCTTTAGATCTCTAGTATAAGTGATACCCTATGGTGCATTTGTTTTTATCTCTCTGTTGTCCTTTTAGTTCTATGTGCAGGTCAGAGTTCTTTGATCTTCTGCTTACCTTATAAGGAACTTCAGGACTATGCACTAAATTCAGCTCTTGATGCCATTCTGACTGATCAAAATATCAATATGAACCTACAGTTGCAGAAACAAAGTACATGCTTTATTAATAATAACCTAAAAGGACTCGATAGGAGAAATGTTTTTGGGTGAGTGTCCATTTACATTTCAGGCCTCATCGCTTTCTCAGAGCCTTTTTCACTTTATTTCTTTGGGACTCATTATGTCATCCTCTCACAATCACTCCAACCTCTGAGTAGAGTTTGTACAAGTAGCTTTTGTATATATCATACCAACTTTTCTTGACTAATCATGACAGGAAAATAAAACATCACAATGGTCACATATTACAGGATATAAATACATCTAGAGATCTGGATTTTTCTTTTTTTTTTTTTTCTGGACTGCTAGAAGACACACCGTTAACCTTTTAAAATTTCCAAATCATAGCCTATAAAGTTGGATTTTAAAAAATCTTGTACTTTACTTTCATGGCTCAGTTGGTTAAGCATTGGACTCTTGATCTCAGCTCAGGTCTTGATCTCAGGGTCATTAGATCAAGCTTGACACTGAGCTCTGCACTGCGGCATGGAGCCTGCTTAAGATTCTTGCTCTCCCCCTCTCTGGGCCCCTCTGCCCTCTCTACATAATTAATTAAATTCATTCATTCATTTCTCCCAGTGGAGACAGAAAGACTGAGAAAAGAGAATAACATAGATGGAAAGGAAGCCAGAATGCTCCCGTGCAAGAGAATGTGAGGGAAGAGAAAAGCAGGAGGGGAGTCAGGAAATAAGGGATAGAAGGGATCAAGGCAATGGTCAAGTTTACATTTTTTGAACGAGTTAAAACAACGCTTGTGTGTTACAAGGTCAGATCTGGGAACCACTGTGCTGTGCTGGTCTCATGTCATAGCATAGTCGTAAGACTTGAAATTGTATGGCTATGCTTGCCCTACCATGGCGGCCACGTTGCTTCCTCAGTTTCCTTCATTTTAGCATCATGATAAGTTTAAAACTTCACCCACTGACCCTCCCCAAAAAAGGGTAACACCTTCCTCATGATATTGGCGAGTATCAAATAGCACTCTGTAGCCTGTACATTTTCACAGGTAAGATAATGTCATCTTTTTTAAAAGTTGTCCTTTGTAACCTATCATTTTCATATGCTTTGTAGTATCATTCTTCTAACAATATATTGTCAGAACAATAGAATTGCGTGTGTGTAAGGAAACAGAAACAATGAACAACAGATACCCCAAACCATCCTCCACATTGAATTCCTGCTCGTCCTTTCCCCCACCTTTCTTCTGAGATTTTGCCTGTAAGCCGGTTTTCCCATTGTCATCCATGGGCTGCTACTTTGTTCTTTACAAACTTGTATCTGGGAGGCCAAATTCACTAAAGCATACACAAGAGGGATTACAGCTATGCTGGCTTCAAAAAGTTTCATTTGTTTTATCCTTTCATTCAAACATGCTGGATCAGACTCCCACTGCTCCTTAGCCTTATCAGCTACCATGTCTGTCATGGATTTTCAGGCAGTAGAGGAAATAAAGGCGGTGGAGGGAGGGGGGAGCTTATAGTTGGCTGCATTCTTACCATCCTCATCACATATACAGACAGATTGTCTTTCCAATGAACTATCTAAGCGCCTTCCCACTTACACTTTTTACATGGTGACCTATGGAAATACACCATATGGTTGTATCTTCATATGCATTTAAACATAATGATTAGCCTTTAGCACGCAAAAGTGTTGAAGCTTTATAATTCATTACTCTTTAGATAAATGGGAAAGAGTACTGAACTTGGATTGAGGGTAGAATTCTGAATTTCTTTCTGTTCCTGCCAGTAACTGTCTGCAGTCTATGTGATCTTGGGACAGTGTCTCCTTGCTGCCTCCAAGTTTTCAATATACAAAGTTAAAGAGGGGAATTCACTGGTGAGAGATGTGTTGCATATGTGCTGTTACTTCCTACCTCCAAGCCAGTCTAATATCAGGAATTTTATATATTTGCTAGACATTTTGGATTAAATGTTTGCATCCCCCAAAACTTATGTTGAAGGCCTAACTCCCAGTATGATGGTATTAGAAGGTGGGGAATTTGGGAAATGATTAGGTCATGAGAGTAAAACCCTAATGAATGGGATTAGTGCCCTTATAAAAGAGACCCCAGCGAGCTCTCTAACCTTTTGTCATGTGACGACACAGTGAGAATACAGCAATTGTGATCCTGAAGAACTGTAACAAATATTTAAACCATTTAAGCTTTGGAATTTTTGTTATTGTAGCCCAAATGGACTAAGACACTAACCCTGTATTGATCCCTTCAGGCTGAGAATTTAAGAATTGAATGGTTTTTTAACTAGACCTTGAATATTAAGTAGGAGTCATGTAGGTACAGATGAATGTAAGGCATTCCAGATGATGTCCAGAGGTAGGATAGAACAGCATATTCATTTACTCACTTCTCCCGCAGTGGCTGAATGTCTACTCTGAGACAGCTGCTAGGGGATTCCGTTATGAATAAGACAGGCAAAAGTCTCTGAGCTCTCATGGCATTTGCATTCTATTTGGGAGAGAACTTGCAGTTCCATTCAGCTAAAGCAGAGAATGAATTAAAGAGTAGTTGTGTGGAATTATACTAGGGTTGGACAATTGGAAAACCTTCCATTCCAGCCTAAGTTTGAATTTCAAGGTGACCCATTAGTGCTATTCTTAAAATCTGCTAATGGGCCATGGGAATCAATGGAGATTTTCCTAACTAGAGTAACGGTGTAGGGAAGAATGTGCCTTATAATGATATGACCTCTGAAAGTGATCATAGAAAATGGGGCTATAGATGTGGGTTGTTTGAAGAAGAGAAAGTGGTCCATCTGTAGTGGAAATAATGCAGGCTTTGGGGTCTGATTGATCCTTACTAGTGGTGGGACCCTGGAGGAGTTATTTAATCTCTCTGGTTTCTTCTTTTGTAAAATAATACCCAATTTATATACTTACTGTGAGGATTAACTCACGGGACTGATTTGCTCAAATCTAGCAGCAAAGTGCCCAATACCTAACTGCTTAATAAATGGTAATGGGGTATTTCAGGGCCAATTTCTCTTATGTTGGTTAAGAACATAGTTGAGAACTTGGAAGAGGGGAAAATCTTGGCAGATATTGCTGAAGGAAGAATGTGAAGAAGGTATTACACTAAGAAACAAAATAATGGTCCTCTTCCTTAGCTGAGAAGACTTGCGGGTTGCGCCTCACTTTGCCAAAGAGAAGAAATGAGAGAAGTGGTCTGTTAGACTATGGCAGGCACAGAATTTAGATCACAAGTACCTCTTATTAGATATTTCCATTGTGAGCTATGAAAATTTTAATTGAAACATCTGACAGCAGATCACATTCTTTTCGTTTTTATTTATTTTAGGATTTTTTTTATTTATTTGACAGATCACAAGTAGGCAGAGAGGCAGGCAGAGAGAGAGGGAAGCAGGCTCCCTGCTGAGCAGAGAGCCAGATGTGGGTCTCCATCCCAGGACCCTGAGATCACGACCTGAGCCAAAGGCTGAGGCTTTAACCCACTGAGCCACCCAGGCATACCACATTCTCTTTTTAAAAAGTCTGTTCATGAAATGTGATCCTTTCCTCACTGGAAACTTGTGAGAAAGGCAGAGATAGATGGTAGAATCTCTCCTATAGACTAAGAAACAGAGAACAGGTTCACATTTCAGCCTGTGGCCAGCCTGTAAAATGTGGTTGGCCCAAGAATGTTAAGATTTCTGATTTGGATTCCAAAATTCCTCCTACTAGATCCATCCACATTTTTGCTGAGAAGCCTTGCCTAATGAGGAATAAGAATCCTTTATGCCGCTTCATTAAAACAAACAATTGGAGAACATCAACACGCAGAAGCTATGAATAAGGGACTCATGGATGCCATGAGCTGGAAGATTTCAAATAAAGCCAGCTTCAAACCCTAGCTCTGAATATTGCTAGTTATATGAAGTAGATAGGAATCTCATAAATTTGCTGTGAGCTATGATAATTATGTATGTGAAATCATTTAGCTCTGTGCCTGGCTGGTAAGTATTAATCTATGAAAGGTTCAAATAACTCTGCTAAAGTTTCATCTAGTGAATTATACTGTACACTACCCCTCTCCATCTCCTAAAGCTATACAGTCAGCATTGGTTTGGCCAAGCCAATGATAGATGGCTTCATTCTTGTAGGGCAACTTACTCAGTTGCTGGAGAGCACGCATTAGGAATGACCTTCTTACAATGAGTTTAAATATGCTAGTGCTCATAGGTACTGCCTGTTCTATGGAAAATAGACTCTAGACTCCATTTCAACACACGGTATTTCCTTTAAATTTCAGTTCTTAATGTATCTGAAATATATATCATATTGTACCTAGTCTTCTTTAAGCTTAACGTTTTAAACTTCCTCAGCTGGTTTTTAAGTAATATAATCTTGAGATTGTTTTCTAGGTCTGTGACTCACTGTGATAGCACAGCCCTTTCAAAAACTAAAAACTAGTTTGCTAGTTTGTTTTTAATTTATTCGATTCCACCAGTTCCTTTTTAATATACATTTTATTTAATTTTTTTCAGTGTTCCAAAATTCATTGTTTATGCACCACACCCAGTGCTCCATGAAATACTGCCCTCCATAATACCCACCACCAGTTCTATGTGCCAGTAGCAACATACAGATTTCTCTTCTAGACATACTTATTAAATACAATCTTCTTCTTTATTATCTCACTTCCATATTGTCCTCTTTCTCCTCTCCCAGCCCCTCTGTCTCTCTCTCAACTTAATCATATGTGCTCTGGGCCTCTTAGAGTCATACTCTTCCCTGAGCCATTGTGTTCATGTAGTTGACTGAATTTACTCTGTATAACATCTTTACTTGGTTCTAAACCCTTCAAACATTTCATCCTTTCAGAGGTTATCTCAATGGGTACAAAGGTCATATCTTTAATTTTTATCCTTGCTGCCAGTCTGAGTTTTAATCAGGCTTTACTACTCAAAAGCCTTCTCAATTTTATTCTTTGCCATTTGGTATTGAGAAGTAATTTCCTTTTCCAGTTCTAAAAATCCCTGAATTAATGAATTCTCTCTATTCCCTTCTATTTTCACTTACAATCTGGGCAATACTTTTCTGAAACCATCTCTTTATTAATACATCGCCCGATGGATTCAGAAGTACTAAATTCTCTTTCATGGCTATTTCTCTTAATCTCATGAGTTCATAAGATACATGATTTTTTCCCCCAAGTTACCACAGATCACTTTTCACCAAATGTTTTGCCTTTGCAAAGCTGATCAGTTTTCTTGGCACCTATCAGACAATTACTAGGTCAGACCAGTGCTTCATGTTTCAGAGTTTCACTGCAGGAGTGTCTGGTTTCTAGATATCCTCTACTATATCAGCCAGGAAAAGGTAAGTTGTGCTTCAGGAATTAACAATATAAAACTCACAGTGAATTAAGCCAGAAACTTATTTTCATTCATTTTCCATGTCCACCTCAGGTCACCTGAGGGGTCAATTCCATGCCCCCCCTCAATCCAAGGCTTAGTATGATGGGCAGTGCTGCCTGGATTTTGCCCACTGCTATGGCAGGGTGTTAAAAGCTGCTTGCTACAAGATATACAAATCACATCCATTCAAATTCTGTTGGCCAAACCAAGTCAGATGACCATAGACAACTTCAAAGTTGGATAGAAGCAAAAGAATCATAATGCAGGGCACCTGGGTGGCTCAGTGGGTTAAAGCCTCTGCCTTCGGCTCGGGTCATGATCTCAGGGTCCTGGGATCGAGCCCCGCATCGGGCTCTCTGCTCAGCGGGGAGCCTGCTTCCCCCTCTCTCTGCCTGCCTCTCTGCCTCCTTGTGATCTCTGTCTGTCGAATAAATAAAATCTTCATAAAATTAAAAAAAAAAGAATCATAATGCAAAATAAGGAGAGGCAAGAAAGGGAAACTAGCAATCAAGAGAGTTGAATGTCCTAGAAATCAAAGAGTGAAAACATTTCATCAAGGAGAATGTCATCAGCAACAACAAACAAGAGTAGGAAGTGAAGTAAGAGGAGGACTTGCAGATAAAATAGTGACAAGATTGGCAATATCTGAGGAACACGATTCTTACTACAAGATCATTGAGACCCTCATTAATACAAATTTAAATTTACCTAAATTGCCTGAACGTTTGCCTATATCCAGTAAGAACATTTCTATAGACTCAGGATTCCAATGTATGGAAATCACTTTTAATTTTCAAATAAATAGACTCAGACCCCTATTGAAAATTGGCAGCAAGTTCCATATTTTCTGTTCAGAGCTTTCTGACTTTACCTGGATTGTGAAGGAAATGTGGAGACCCACACAGCTCAAAAGTAAAGTCTAACTTCCTGAGCAGAAAGTCAAACACTGCCAGTTCCAATCACTATCACACACATTCTTGTAAGAATAAAGAGACTCAGCCCCACAATTGATGTCCGTCAACTGCTGATCCAGTTCCCTGAACAGATTCTCAGACTTTCAAGGAAGGCTCATTCTACTTAATCCTTCAATGCTACAACCAACTATGGGGACCCCTCACTAGAGTTCCTTAGATCTGCACACCTTGTATTTGCTTCTTTCACTCCATATGCCGTCATGCCTTGGAAGCCTGGTCCTCTCAATAATGATGTCCTAATTGGTTTCTGTCTTCATCCCTTGCAGACTAAGAAATACTTCCCCATTTTTCCCCGGGGGGTCCACACAGCAGGACTTGCGATGTATCCCCTTTCCAGCCCTTGAAATCCTAACAGTCCCGTTTCATCCACTTTCTCAGATAATAGGAATCCACACACATCCTTCTAGGGGCTGTTCAGACCTCTCTAAGGTGTTGTATGTGGGGAGATTGGGAGAATGCTGCTTTCATGAACTCAAAATGAATTTATTCTTGAAAATGTGACTGTGTTGACTTTCTGTCACCATCCGCTCCTAGGTAAAGCAAAACAAAACAGAAACCAATCAATAAACAAGCAAAAACTACATAATCCTGGTCTCTGGCAGAGCCTCCCCCTAATTGTTCAGAGAAGGATTCTCCATCAGTGACCACTTCATATTTTATAAGTCGTGTTTTTAAGAGGCAATATTTTTCTAATGGGAAAGTAAGTTTAAATATTCAGATGCATCTGGCAATCAATGTTTGTTGGATGAATGCATGAAAGAAATGTAGTGTATCCATTATTACAGACTGTTTATAGCTCAGATGGCATCAGTGACATGTAGAAGTACCTGAACTACCTGGGAGCATTACAGCAGCTGCTGGGTCAGCAGTTATTTTGCCAGTTGTTTAGAGGCTGTGAAAATTAACACAAATTGGCAGAAAGACTGGCAGTATATCTGGGAACCATGTTTGCCTAGAATAAAGATGATTTCTTTTTCTTTTTTTTTTTTCATTTTATTTATTTTCAGTGTTCCAAAATTCATTGTTTATGCACCACACCCAGTGCTCCATACAATACGTGCCCTCCATATTAAGGTGATTTCTTTAGATTAAAACACTGCAGGATCACAGACCATGAAAGGCACCCTGAGCAGAGATCAGCATCAGACAAGTAGCAAGAACAAAAAGCACCATAGGAGAACTCCACACCATGTGGACTGTGAAGAAGCTCTGTTATCAGAGGCAAATATATAATTTGCTTTCCTGTAACGATGGGGCAAAATATTGAGGCAGTTTTAAAAAAAATGTTAAAGGGGCACCTGGGTGGCTCAGTGGGTTAAATAAAGCCTTTGCCGTCGGCTCAGGTCATGATCCCAGGGTCCTGGGATCGAGCCCCACATCGGGCTCTCTGCTCCACGGGGAGCCTGCTTCCTCTTCTCTCTCTGCCTGCCTCTCTGCTTAGTTGTGATTTCTCTCTGTCAAATTAAAAAAAAAAAAAAAATTAAAAAAAATGTTAAAGAGAGGGCTCTTGGGCTGATGGGCAAATGGGCACACCCAGCCCTCTTGAAACACATGACTCTGTATTTAGTGCACATTTGATAAGAAATTCCCTTAAGGAAAGCTAGCAGAGGGTAAAGAAAAATCAGAATGAATTCAGCCCCATGAAACACTCTACTCTTAGACAAAAACCTGAAGTCAGATGTTACCCCATATTCATCAACACCAATTCACCTCCCTTATTACAGCCTTCTCACCCCTTTTACATAGGGGCACACATACCTTCATGGGCTCACTTTTGGTGACTGGTGGACACCCCAATAGCCTTTGTGCCCATTCCCTGCTGGGTCTCCAGGCTCCTTTTTCCTCCTCCCTTCCCAAACTTAGTTACTCTGGGATCACTCACCCCCGTCTTCCTGAGGCACTTTTAATCTAATCTTTTTTGTAACACTGAGGTGAGGGTCATTTATAGATATTTTTCATAAAAACAATATTTCAGAGAAAATGAAAACTAGACCTCAGTGGTCAAAAAGCCCATCAGGGCAATCTCTGAGGTTTGTCTCCCTCCACTGTTCAGCCAGGGGATCAGCAAGACGTTTCTCTGCTTGCTTAGTCCCAGCTGCGTTGAAGGGCGCCTAATTGCCTCTTCAAATAGGGCAAAACCTGGGAGAAGGGCTGAATGGGAGAAGCATGCTGCTGTTTGGGTTGTCCCTTTGATAACCCTAAAACTGCTTCCACTGATGCAAAATTTCAGCTCTAAAGAGCTGAAAACATGCATTTTGCTTTCACAAACTAAGCCTTTACCCAAACCCTTCCCCTCGGTAACGATCTCAGAACCCATCCAGGGGGGATGACTGGCTAAGTGATGGAGGAGGAAGGCAGAGTTAGCAGGAGCCAAGTCCCCATTCAGACTCTGCCACCCTGTAGTCACGTGGCTTGCTTGCCTTTAGGGAGGTCACAGCCCCTACCTAAATCTCAGCATCTTCACCTGTAAAAGGATAGAGGAATCTGCAAATAAAATGAACAGAGCAATAAAATTTAGGAACTAGACATGACGTTAAACATCATGTAGCTTGACTTCCATGCCACCTTGGCAAGCAAACTAAAACACAGTGTTCACAAACCTGCGGCTCCTCAGAATCACTTGGTAAGGTTTTTATAAAGGTACCCATGCCTGAGCCCAGTTTACTACAATCCTCATTTAACTGACCTGTGATAAGGCTCCATATTGGTCTTTTTAAAGGCTCCCTGAGTGATGCTGTTGTGCAACCCGAGATGAGAACAACAGAGTGTCAGAAACGCAACACAAAATCACTGGGTTATGGAGAAGGGACACACTGCTCTGTATCTGCTGTAGGAGCTCCCAACAAACTGGGATATGAATGTATATTTAATATATTCTTAAACAGTGCTGTGTCTTTCTCTTCAATGGGCAGATGACCTACTGTGTTCTGACCAGCGGGTGCAGTTTCTCCCTCCATTAAGCTACCAGTGCAGTTGTCACTTCAAGTGATTTATTTACGTCTTTATTTAGACTTTATAAGAATGTAACCCTCTTAAGAATGGAGACCCACATCTACATCATTCTGTACATTCCCTGTTTCTAGGGACAATTGCTACTGTGCTATGCACAAAGAAATATATGCTCAATGCCAGGGTCCATCAACCCCTCTCTCCCCACCCCTTTTGTACATCTCCTACATGTACATCTATACGTCCTCCCCCCTTCTTCCCTACCTTCCCTCCCTACTTTCCCTCCCTACCTTCTTTACCCCATGCTGTCTTGTCTCCAGTATAATTCACCCAGATTTTTTCCCGTCCTTATTGCTTTAATCTCTACAAACATTGTTCTTTCCTTTTTCTTAAGGAATCCAACCCTTTTACCATACCCCCAAATTATCAGCTACAATGACTGAAACAATTAGCGTCTCTTCAGTATCTTGGGATTAGTTTCACTCTTACTATTCTTGGGATTGTGGTTAAAGGGCCATGAATGGGTAAACTCTTTTCTCCAAGGAAGCAAATGAAATTTCCCCAAGTCAGCCCCAGATCTGTTGTACATTCTGATATTTGCTCATGTTCCATTGTCCAGTTATGTTTTGCTCTTTCCTATGAATATTACCTGTCTTCCACTTGCCACTCCCTTTCACACACACCCCTAACTTACAGTACATTGATTTTAAATTCCTTTGCTCTTGCTATGTATCCACTACCCTCTTTCCTTTTTTCATTAGCATCCTTCACGCCCATATTTTCAGAGCAGGTAAGATTCCAGCTCCTTTTTTTAAAAAGAGCTGACCTCTCTAGCCCCTATTGATAGCTGTCATCTCAACACAGCTGACTCAAAATCACCTGTCTCATCAGGTGAGCACTTACAGTTTTAGTAAGAAACTCTTTTCTTAACTGTTTTTCCAACCAGAATGTAAGCTCAAGATCGGAGCTCTTTCTTCTGCTGCTTCTCTGTTCTGTGTCTTCCCAATACCGTTCTGGGAAAATGTGGTTGTCTGAAGCCACAAGTACTGTGCACTGGCCCTGTGCTAGATTTTAGTCGGAGCACTTTTCAAGATTGACAAGTGTAATCCCAGCAACCCTAGGATGTTATCTTCCTATTACAGAAAAAATGATGCACAGGGAAAGCAACTAACCCAAGTTTGCACAGCTAGTAAGTGGCAGATACTGGGCCATGGAACTTCAGAGCTCGTGCTTATCACTTTGCGGTGCTTTCGTGCTCATTGTGTGGTTATGAGGAACAAAGAAGGTGATAATGTAAGCCTCTTAGTATAGGGCCTGGCACACAATTCCTCAGAAACAGTAGATGTCGTTATTACATGGAATCGTCCTGGCTCGGCTCCTACAGTGTGGTCTTACACAGACACCAATAATCTCTGTCACCACGGGGTACACACAGGATGGAGTTAGACAGTCAGCGGGGGACATCTCAAATGCACGGTAGACTCACTTTCACATGAGCATTTCTGGTTGCCGTAATGACCGGGGTGCTACTGGCCTTGAGGGGGGAGGAATGGCAAGGACGCTAAATATTAGTCCCTTTTCAGACCTACACAACAGAGGTCATTCTTGCCCAAACCTCAAACAGCACTCTAAGTAACACGGGGCCAAGTATTTTTATGGTCCCTTCAAGATTTTAAATACTACAGTATTATTATTGGACGTTTTGCTAAGAGATGATTGCCTGTCAAAGGTTCTAACCTTTATCACTTACTAAAAAAATCAGACTCTGAAAAACAACCTGAGGGTTTTGAAGGGTCAGGGGTGGGATGTTGGGGGAACAGGTGGTGGGTAATAGGGCACGTTTTGCATGGAGCACTGGGTGTTGTGCAAAAACAATGAATACTGTTACGCTGAAAAAATAAATAAATTAAGATTAGGTAAAAAAAAAAAAATCAGCTCAGCACTACTCATCAACTAGCCAGTATTTAAAAACACAGGGCTATGTATTTATAATTAATATGGATTAGATACTATTTTCCATGCAGCCTGGAAGACAAATCAATTTGGAGAGCCACAGAGCTGCTCAATAATGCAAATGATGCCTATTTAAAATAGTGTATTACTTAGGGTGCCTGGGTGGCTCAGTGGGTTAAAGCCTCTGCCTTTGGCTCAGGTCATGATCTCAGGGTCCTGGGATTGAGCCCCTCATCAGGCTCTCTGCTCAGCAGGGAGCCTGCTTCTTCCTCTCTCTCTCTGCCTACTTGGAATCTCTGTCAAATAAATAAATAAGCTCTTTAAAAAGATAATAAAAAAATAGTGTATTACATTGCTTTTCAACGTGTGGGAAGCAGGATGGCATAGTTGGAAAACTACAGTCTGGAAGCAGAGAAACCATTTCCCAATCCTGGATCTATCAGTTATTAGCTTTGTAAATGTGGGCATATCATTTACCTTTGTGGGACACGTGTTTTCCGAAATGGGAAACTGGAGAACAGAGTCTGTTTTAAGGATGTAGCACGAATTAAAGTGACTGTATTTAGAAAGTCTGACACACATTAGTGGCTCAATAAACAGTATCCATACACATTTCTACTATTCTTTTCATCACACTGAAGATATTTGTTGGTTTTCCCTACTGTTCTTAGGGAATGTGATTTTGGACCTGGGTCTTAGAAGATAATTAAGCTTTGGTTTGGTGATAAGTGGGCAACTTTGTGACTACAAAATGCAATGGCCCTAATGTATATCTTCATTCATTCCACATATATTTCTTGAGTTGCTGTGACTGATGAAACACTGTAATAGGCCCCTAACGATAGAAAGAAGATGCTGGAGCTGGCACTGTGGAGGACGTTATTTACCTTGTGTCTCCACCGGAAGGTTTGACCATGTGCTTCAGGTTCAAAACGTGTTTTTCCAACTTTCAGAAATATCACGCTAGACCTATTGAAATGTTCATCAGTCTTGTGGCTTATGCAAGGGAAGAATGAATCCCCAAATTCATTTAATCTAGAAATTTCACCTTCTGTAACATAGCACACACATGTCTGCACACATGTGTGTGTTACCCATGTACCTCACTAGCATGAATATCAATGGGCTTGATTTTTTTTTTTCTCATTTTTAAGCATGGTTTGTGAAACTCCTTGGTCTATTACTTGAAAAAACTGATGTAGCAGTAAAAAATGCTTAGGAAATGCAGGAAATGCAGTCACCGGGTCTTTAATGTGCATCTGGATTCTCTAAGAAGTTGAAACACTCTATTTAGCATTTCACAAATGAATTTGACCTGGGGGCCCCTTTAAAAATATTTTCCCCATTACATCTGACTTGATAACAAATGCTGGTAAATTCTTATATACCTATTATTCTTATCTCATGGCTTTCACTGACACATTTAGTGAACATTGTTTTGAACACACAGTTTATTAGATTATGTTTCTCTTCCTGGAAAAGTGGGAAATAATTTTAGTTTTTAAATCTGTAGCTAGAGCAAGCTAATTTTATTTTCAATTTAAGGATATCAGGAGACATTGCAGCCAATATTCAATGTTTGAATTATTTCATTTAGGTCTCTTATTTGTGTCTGCTACAAAATGCCAGTGATCTTTGAGTGACAGCTAACAAATGAACCCCATAAATTTGCATTCATCAAATAAGATTTGGGTGTCTGTTATAATACATGTGTTATATATAGTAGGCATTGAAGAAAATTAAATTATGGCTCATGCCTCAAGGAGCTTATAGTCTAATAGGACAGTTATGTTAATAGGCAATTATAATAAGTATATATTAGAAATATGTCACAGGGAACGGAGTGATTATCTGGTTGGGGAAATATCTGGGGAAAAAGAAGTGCTTATGACCAAGGCAGATGATTTATTACCACCAAGTGGATACTATTTAAACCAAATCCCCTCTACTTGGAGCTTAGAAAAGAACAAGAGAACATCATAACAGCAATAGGTCAGGATACTTGAACTTCTCTTATCCACCTCCAAACCTTCCCAGGAATGACTGGATGAAGACTCATTGCTTAATAGAACCTATGAGAGCAAGTGTACTTTGAAAAAGACTATGACCAACTAAAATAAGAAATGTCTACAAACACACTTTGAATTCCACCTACACAGAGCAGCACTGAATGACATATCCTCTCTCTAAATTACCTCCCCATCTAGTAACTATCAAAACCTCTTCTCCCACAAAACCCTCTAACAGTGCTTCCCTTAGTTAAGCCCAGTTCATGGAAAACGTCTCTGAAAAACACTGATGCTATTGGTAATGATAGTAATACTCCATCACATTTTGCAGTGTCCCATACTCCCATATTTAATTTGAACTCACATCCATAATCTACATTTTATAACTAAGAGTGCTAAGGCTCAGTGACCTCAGATCAGTAATTTCGGGTCACACTGCTAAAAATCAATGGCACGAAAGTGTGGTTCCCGTCATTTGACCTAAGTTTGGTATCTTGCTTTGTTTTGTTTAACCAAATTTTGTGAAGTTGATCTGTGTAAATACTAAATACTAAAACATGTTAAATACCATGAAATCATCTTAAATAGGAATTGTGACTTAGGGCTGTTTTTATTTGTGAGCTAGAAGTTATTTCTCTTCTGAAGCTATTGTTATGCAGAAGGTGACATGAAAACTATTCTCAGACAAAACCTGCCTATCAGCCTAATAGACCCATTAGATTTTTTATAGTGTTATAATTGAAACTAATAATCTTCAAAGTTATATAACTCACTTAACTGACTAGAGTTGAGTTCTAAATGTTAACATGAAACAGATTCTTGAGATCTTCCTCAAGGTTGTGTGAAATTGCCACCCAATTAACTATATAAATCCACCTCTTCCTCACTGAGAAAAGCATATCAGAATTCAAGTAAGTGACAGTGGTAATGCATAAACATAAATGTACATGATCATAAGAAGTAAGCTATTGCGAGCGTTTATAGTTTATTATATTTAAGACAAATACTCTTCACGACAGATCAAGTCTCACTAGCCTGCCACAATATGATCATTTAGGAGATCGATTTATTCATCACATAATATTTGTGGCGTTTGTTCTGTCTTTATAAAGTCATAATTTAAAAGTACCTTCAAATATCAACCTAGTTATTTAATCCTTGGCTTTCACTCAATCTCATTTAAGATTCACCCAAAAATCTGATAATAATTATAATAATAAAATGACCAGATAGCTAGTCTTGCTTTATTGCTTTATAATTTACCACGTATTTTCATGCCTGTTACACTTGATGCTCAATAATCCTGTGATGTGCTCAGCAATTCCCATTTTACAGATAAAGAAGCTGAGAATCATAAAGGAAATGCAGGAGATAAGAGAAATTGTGCTTATTGACAATTTTATCATTCTAAGGTTATTGCACCTAGAAAAGAAAGAGGAAAAATTAGCAACATACAAATCCAGGGAGAATTACCTCAGCCACCAAATCAGAAAAACTAGCATTAACCTGGGATTCTTAATTCCAATTGGTTTGTTCTGCATCAATACAGTTAATTAATATACAACTCCAAATTAGCTTTCGCAGGCAGGGAAATGTCAGCAGGTTTCTTCTTGTCCTCCTGCTAAGTGGAGGACATTAAATCATTATTACACATAATAATTCCTAATTTGCAGGTGGAAATATTAGCTCCCAAATGCATAAAAATCTTTCGAAGCCTGAAGGTCAACAGTTGCGTATCAGATTGTTTTGGTTTCCTGCTGGTCACTACAGCATGGTCTAATGGTTAACATAGTACCTTTCTTCCAAAGTGAATTATGACCTGAACTTTAACTTTTCATTTTTCCTTACCTATGAGGTAGCTAAGAGACCAGATTATCAACTGCATTTTTCTAACATGGGAAAAGAAGCCCAGAGAGGTTAAGTGACTCACCAAAGGTCACACAGAAAATCTGACTGTTCCATGGATCTTCCACATTGGTGCAAGCTTTAGAAGGAACTGGTCCATCTATTTCTTCTGCTTATCTAAGTATCTCTTCTCTGCCCTTATAATTCTGCATCCCATGACATTCAAGGAGACAGTGGAAAATGCATGGCTTTACCAGCAGCAAAAACACCCTGTAAATAAGACTAGTTACTGGCTGCAAAGATGGGAACTCACTATTGCAGTATTTTATCTGCTGGGTGGCCAATTCATTAAAACAGATATCTAGTGTTTTAATCACTCTGCCAAACCACCATCTGTTTTCATCCCTGCCTCCCCCAATTCTAAACATCCCCCCATACCTTCTGCCACAGTCCCAATCAGGTTTTTTGTATAGGAATGGACAGCTTGCAAGTGGAATGTCGGGGGCCTGTATAATAATTCATCTTTTGGGCATGACAGAACAAGCTGTTGGGTGCTGTGAATATGCATAGCAGGTCTTGCTAGGCAAAATCCTGGATCTGAAAGGAGAATGCTCCCACTTGGTGGAAGTAAATGTTCTATTTCTCTCTTCACTCTACTCAGAATGCTTACCAATCCTTGTAGAAAGTCTGAGGAATATTTCAGAGCACAGGAATAAGCCTCCTGGATGAAGGGGTTTTGAATTCCAATATTTAGGAGATGAATCAAGATCAAATGTGTCAATTTATTATTAGTCATATGGCTATCATTTCATAGATTCTTACTATGACTTAGGACCAAGCCAAGCACTTGACATAAACTGTCTCATTTTAATTCTTAAAAATAACCTTTCTGGGTAGTAACTTGTATTCCCATTTTACCGGTGAATCAACTAAATGAGACTCAGGCTGCTTGGGTATTAACCCAAGATCACAGTGATAAGATGACAGAGTTTATATTTGAACTTGTGTTCCTTTGCCCCTGAGTCCTGTGCCCTTAATGACTATGTTAGCTGTCAAGTTTCATAATTCCACAGAGATATTAATAATGGGATGATTTGGTGATAATTTTGTTATATTCTATGGCTTAGAAGATGACTGCTTTTTTATTTTCACTGCAACTGTTGTTTTTATTTTTTTTCCCTTAATTATGTCTTTTAAAAAACAACCAAAAAACAGCAAAAACCAACTCTGGATCATAAGGTTAAATTATTTTGTATAAAATTATTCTGCAGAATCTCAGTAGGATAGGTCTTTTGATGCTCCGGCTCAAAGCTTTTTCTAAGCAGTGTTCAGCCGTGAATACCCATTCAAGACCGTGATACAATGGACAGATCTTTTCTAGGTTAGGAATAAGCCTCAGCCTTGCTGCCTCCCCACTTTCCTAATCTGTAGGGCCAGGTGCATGTATTTATGGTCAACAGTGTGCTGGAGCTATCTCCTCTTGTTTCAGCATTCTGCATTGCATAAAGTCAAAATGGTAGATCAGGCAGGTCCAGCAGCGTAAGATGCAGGATCCAAAGAAAAATAAAAATGCAAGGCGCCTAGTTTCAGAATCACCGAGAATGCCACCAGAGCAACGATGGGGGATTAAAAATAGCATGGGAAGCTTTTGAATGTGGGGTCCTGTGCACCTGCATAAGGCACATGTCCATGAAGCTGGCCCTGACCTTCTAAATCTCCCAAGAATGGTCCTGTTTTCCTTTACCTTATTCCTCTCATATAACCCAGAGTAGAAAGAATGTTGGAGACAGAGGATCTAGCCCTTGGTCCTGGTTTAAAGTATATGGTTAACTAGCTTTCTGACTTTAAGTTTGTCATTTAACCTCTGATGCTGAAAGTAGTCATAATTTGTGAAGTCCTTCCGAAATATCCCAGCCTGCAATGCTTAGGCCATGCGGTTGCCTCCCTTGCTCCACCTTACTTCATGTATCTTTCCCATTTCCCTTTCTACCAAAGCAACTCTGAAAATAGTCAGCCTTCCTAATACCTGCAGCACCATCAACATGGTCTTTACTTTCCCTAGTCTCCTAGCCATGCTGGAGAAACACTCCTCCTAGTTCAGTTACCAGGTCACCATTGTTCATGGCACATCTTCTCATTGGCTCAGATACCTACCCTGGGCCATTTAGACAAAGATATTTTAAGATTGTTAAAAAGAAAAAAAAAAATGTTCCTGTTTATTTAGTCTACCAACTCCATGATAGTGAGGGAAATAGCAGGAGATTTTCCTCAAAAGGCACATTTGTTAAAATCATGCACTTTTTTTAAACAAAGATTTCTGCATCATGAAGATAAGCAAAGCCATACTAAAATTTCTTACTCAGGTATACTTCAATATAAAATTTCTTCAAACCATAACCTCTAGCCTGTGAAAAATTACAGTGATACCAACATAACCTATCTTTTCTCCATCTCCAGTTTTCCTCCACATGCCCTCTCTACCAAAAATAAACAAAATTCTTCTACTTTTATCTCACTCCTTTTCCTGAGTCCTGACTAAACTTCTTTCCTTGTTACTTTAAAACTCTTTCTGAGTCTTCTTCAGCTCCCTCCACCCCCCAACCACCACAGCCCATCCCCATCACCTCCTACCCATAAACTTCAGTAGCTTTTCTCTTCTCCCTACCCTGGGGAGTATATTTCCGTAGCTCTGCATTAACAAGTCCTTGCATTTTGTTTGAGCCAGATTTGGTAGTTTTATAAAATGTACTATTCTTTCAAAGAAGAGCTCAGATTTCTACTTTTTGACTAAACTTTCTTGCCTTCCATCCATCCACATGGATGTGATCTTTTGCTTTGCATCACCCTTTTAGAATACTTATCACTTCTTAAGGTTGGTTAAGAGTATGTATGCACATGCCTCATCACCCCGTCTGGCTTATAAGCAATTTGAGGACAAGGAATAAGCCTTAAGTGGTGAAAAGTTTGGCTTGATTAGATTCAAGTCACAGTGAGTGTTTGTTGAGTGAATGACTGTGAACTCTTATCAGAGAGACAAGTTAGAACAGGAACAACTGGATTAGAGTCTTATCGCAGCCGACCTCTCCCCCTTGATGTTCCTTATTCATGTTTCGCAACTTCTGAGTATATCAAAAGCCGAGTGAAGAGGCTGTTTCTCTGAGATCATTCATCTGTCCTGTTAATTTGTGTTAAGTGGTACTTTATCAGAGCCAAGCTTTTAAGTCCATTAAAAGTCTTACAGCTTCTCTCAAAACTGGGAACACTATAAAAGACTACATCAATCCTGTGGCTCCGCTCTACAGTCAGGACAAGCTGGTGCTTTCAGCCCAAGTCTCCAGATCAGGATCTCTAGAATGACCCTATGGAATGACAGCAGGCCTTGGAGTGTCACTTCTTTTGAGATAAGAAGCATGCTCTCCTGAACTCAAGAATCCCTTATAAAGATATCAGCTGGAGAAGAAACAAACTTGCATGCTATTATCCTCAAATAACCTCATCTCTCAAGCGTTATAATGCACTTTTTAAAATCCTCTTTAAAAACAACAAATTTGACAGGCCAGACACAGCTCACTAACCTGGGAGATTTGTTTTAAAAATATAGATTTCCACATACCATCTGTAAAGAATTTCCGGGGTGAGGCTCAAAATTGTGTATTTTTAAAAGCTCCCTATGTGAGTCTTATTTGTAGCTAGGGTTTAGAACTTGTAGAAGCCTATAGCAGACTGCAAAGCAATTTAACATGAGTTATTATTTCATTTGGTGTTTACAGAAATAGCTAGGAATATTATTCCCATTTTAGGAATGAGAAACCAAAGCTTGGAGAGATCTGATGACTTAACCTAGTGTGAGTCCTAACTTTGATCTTCAGTTAGAACATAAGCTCAGGTCTTCTGAATCCTAGTCCAGGACCTGCTCACTGTTCACTTTGAGATCTGACCACTACAGTTACCAACTTATTAGCTTGAACTGATCTATCAGGTTGCACTACAGAGGATGAGAAAACTAGGGTAGTACATTTCCATCAGAAAAAGAACCTATGAGCAAGAAAAATTTATACATGGGGAAAGCCCTTCAAAAGCCTCTGTAATCTGTGAACCAAGGAAGGAAAAATATCTTAGTTCCACTGATGGTCAAGCCTTCTTCTCTTTCTTTTTCTCATCTTTCTTTCTCATCTCCATCACAACTTTTCTTCCTTCTTCCCAGTTAATGACTTAGACCCATTACCAACACAAAAAGTGTTAGATTGCATAGTCTCATCAAAAATGAGAGGATGGGAATGATTATGCACACAAGTTCCAAGGTAGTTGGTTCTGAGATATTACTGTCATAGGGAGGGTGCCTATTGCTCCTATTCTCATTTTTGTTGTTCCTATCTTTGTAATAGTCATCTCCTTTTCCAAAGAGAGAAGGAAGTGCTGATTTGATCAGAGTTCAGGACTTCTACTGAGCCATACTCTACTGGTGGATGAGTTTGCTTTGCCCCAAAGGCTATCACCTGTATGCATCTCTTGTCTTGATAAGACTTGAATGTATATAATACACAAATATATGTGGAACTTCAGCATTTAAAACTACAAAATGCTAAAAAAATAAATAAAACTACAAAATGCTTAAAAATACACATACTTACAGAATATGGTAAACAGTGCAGAGGAAAAGTTTAAGGACTAAACCATGGGGAACTCTGATATTTCCTGATCAGGACAAAGAGGAAACTAAAAAAGAAATGGCCAGTGAGATAGGTGGGAAACCAAGAGAAAGCAGTGCTCCAGAATCCAAAGGGAGAACATATATCAAAAGGAAAGAGTGATCAACTCTGTCCAGGTAAAAGAATAAGACAAAGATTGAGAAATTACATGTCATTTAGTAGTTGTGCGGATGTTCTTAGAAGACTCGATGGAAGTGGTTACAGTGCATTTTGGTGAATGAAGTTTGAACAGAGTGGCTAGAACAGTGAAGCTAGAAGACAGGGAAAGTATGGACAATTCTTGTAAGGAAGGGTTTTATTCTTAAATTTTGTTTTCATTTTTTAAAAAAATATTTATTTTTAAAGATTTTATTTATTCATTTGACAGACACAGTGAGAGAGGGAACACAAGCAGGGGGAGTGGGAGAAAGGGAAGCAGGCTTCCTGCCGAGCAGGGAGCCTAACACAGGGCTCAATCCCAGGACCCTGGGATCATGACCTGAGCTAAAGGCAGCCACTTAACCAACTGAGCCAACTAGGAGCCCCTTGTTTTCATTTTTTTAAAAGGAAATAAGGAAATGCAGCCATAGGTTGTGTGGAATTTGATAACAAAGGAGTTTTTATGTTTTTGTTGTTGTTTGGTTGATTTTCCTATTGTAAAACAAAACTCATATCACAGCATGACTGTATACAGATGGGAAGGCCCTAGTAGAAAGGAAAAATTTGACAATGAGGAGGTTATGTCCTTTGGTGAGTAAGGCACGAAGGGTTAACCTAAGATGGGAAAAAGCACAGCTAAACTATGAGAGCTGAAAATAAAAGAGCATACGTGGATATAGAAGCAGATATGTTAGCATATTTAGGGAGGGAGACTTTTATATTATCCTCTGACTTTCCAGATCTCAAATTCCATGATTATACCCTAGTACCCTTTTATAACTGATCCCACTAATAATGGAGGGTGTGATCTCCCAATGTCATTTGGAAAATTATAGACACATTCAGGACCAGAACTTTAGTTTTCTGGTGACTATATCTGCAATGTTTAGTTTATTCGTAGATTTATTAGATAGTTATTGAAATCCACTTGCCAAGAACTCTTCTCGACACTAGGAATAAGTCATGAATGATATTTCTTTCAGTATATTTTAATCTAGAGTATGAGACAGACATATTTACATAATTAATTTGAGTTGCTGTAAGTTCTACAAAAAACAAGATGAGTTTGCAATGAGAACAAACTATGGGGACTGACCTAAGATAGCTGGAGAAAGATAAATAATTGATGATCTGAGATTTGAAGGATAAATAGGATTCACATGTATGAATTAAAATACAGAAAGTATGAATAAGGACATTAGAGGAAGTACAAATACCATACAAGAACACCTCAAAATATTCAGGTGTGGCAAAGGAAATAAGAACAAGGGAGAAAGAAGTATATGTTGAAGGAATAGGCTGGGGCCATATTACACAGGGACGTGATTAAAAATTCATATCTTATCTGGAGTATACTGAAAATCTGTGTATCATCTAGAATAGATCTGTGTTATGAAAGGATAACTGTACCATATGAAGAAAGGAATTGAAGAAAAATAATACATAGGGAAACTGGTTGGAATATTATTAAATGAGTTCACGTGTGAAATGATCGCATAGACTAAGTTGGTTTATAGAGAGATGGGGAGGATTGAATGGATTTGAGAGATATCCAGGAGTGCAGATTAATAAGATATGATGGTAAGTGGTTGGTAAGAGCGAAATATGCTTTGGAGGATAACTTCCAAGGTCTGCATTAGAAGATATAGGTTGATGGTAGTACCCTTGCAAAGAAGAGAAGGCTTTGGGCTTGGAAAAATAATGCGTTAGTATTGGACCAATACAATGTCAATTAGATGTCATTGAGATTTCCAGGTGAACATGACAAACACAATGCACCAGAAATGCCTGCCAAGTGCTATGCTGTGTTCTGTCAATAGAAAAATAAATGAAAGTCACTTTCTACCCTCAAAAAGCTCATATTTTAGCAGCTCATACTCTACATTGCTATAATACCTTTCTCTTTCTGAATTATCTACCAGATTTGAAAGTCAAAATTTGCCCAGGAATGGTCAGAAGGAAGCAAAAACAACAGCAACAACAACAAAAACAAGTTGATATGCTTTAACTATGCAACAGTTTCTCCTAAAAAAGATCAGAATGTGGTGTGAAATATGCTAATAACATTTATGCAAATGAAGGTTCACTGTATTAACTACAAGATCAAGGGATAACTGCAAGTAATTTGGTAATGGGTTATAATTACCCTTCCATCTATAGTATGGGGGGTGAGGTGATGCGTTAATCAAACACTGTTACTAAATATTTTCCCATTTCATCAGTGCCTTTTCTTTATCATTGTACTTGAACATATCTGGAAAGCTATCACAAAATAAACATGTCATTTTTAATATTACAGTAAAGATATTAGAATTTTAGATATTAGAGTAGTTTATTCTTTTTCCTTTACCTTTTTTTCCTTCTTATTTTTGACTTGCTAATGCCTGACAGAGAAGTCTTAAAGTATTAGACAATTCCATGTCTTCCAAGAACTAGTTACCAATCTTTGCAACTTTGTGTCCCCATTATTTATACAGGGATGTTAACATTCATAATGGCTTCTTCAAAATCATCAGAAATGTCCATTTTTTATTTACTTAGAAATACTTGTCCATTTTTTTTTCTTTTTTTACTTTTTATTTTGAAGTATTTTTGAAACTTGCACAACAAAGAGCTTTCTTCCCAACCATCCCTCCCACCCCCACCCTGAATCAAGTGAAAGCAAGTTAGAGACATGGTGTCCAATTACCGCCCAATACTTCAAGATGTTTTCCTTCAAATATGGTCATGGTATGGCTATCAACATTAAGAAGTTAATACCGATACAGTCTACTTCCTACTGTTGAATATACAAAACACAGTAGATGTGTGTCAGTGCCCCAGTGACATGTTTTGTAGCAGAAGGATTCAGTGTAGGATCACATGTTCCATTCAACCCACGTGTCCCTTCAATGTGGAACCATTCAGTCTTCCTTTGACTTTTATAATCTTGGTAGTTTTGAAGAACAAAGTCAGTTGTTTCATGGAACATCCCTCAATTTGGATTTGTCTGATCTTTTCAAATACTTAGATTTAACTTAAGCCCTTTTAGTTTGGGGGGAAAGAGACAGAGATATGACAGAGTTAATGTGCTCTTATTGCTTTCTATGGGTGGTACACAGCTTCAATTTGAACCATTGATTAATGTGATTTTTGCCAAGTTTCTCTTCTGCAGAATTTTTCCTTTCCTCTTTAAAATAAGTATTTGTGCAGAGATATTTAAGATGTGTAAATCTTGGGGCGCCTGGGTGGCTCAGTGGGTTAAGCCGCTGCCTTCAGCTCAGGTCATGATCTCAGGTCCTGGGATCGAGTCCCGCATCGGGCTCTCTGCTCGGCAGGGAGTCTGCTTCCCTCTCTCTCTCTCTGCCTGCCTCTCTATCTACCTGTGATCTCTCTCTGTCGAATAAATAAATAAAATCTTTTTAAAAAAAATGTGTAAATCTCCCATTTATTTTCAGAATTTTATCCAGTTTTAGCATTCATTTATTTTTATTTGCCTGACTTCATTATTACTCAGATGCTTTAAGTAGTGTTTTTTGAAATTCCATCATTTGTTTGAAGTTTATTACTTGGCATTTTCCTGTAAAGAAAAGCTTTCTTGTCTTCTAATTTGTTCATTTAAGTTCTATGAGTTTGAACTTATTAATCCCTATTGTATTCAAAGTGTAATAATCAGTTATTTTATTTGACTTATATTGGATTTGACTAGTGAGACCTCCTTGAGATGGGTTCTCCTCTGTTTTTGTTTTTAATATGTTTACAAGGTTCTTTGGGCCTACTTTACTGTTGGCACAATAAGGCATTCTAGGCACTTCTTGTACTTCTTGGACCCCAGCTTTGGAGTCAGCCAATTTTTCAAAGATTCCTCCTCCTTTTTAGTTGAGGATAGTAGTTTGAAACCACGATCTGGATACAAGATGCACTTACTGTGCTGGGTGATGTGATAACCGCTGCTGTAGAAATGCTGCACTCAAATAACCTTGACTCTCAACCCCCTTCGGAGGCCACCTGAAGAAAGCTATCTTGCCCAAAGTCATTTAACTACTAGAGATACCCCCACAGTATGCTTCAAATCAGGAATATTCTGAATTATGATCTCAGTTCCAGAGCTTTCTGTGAGGCTAGCTGAAGCCTTCATTGAGTCTGCATACTAGGTTAACTTCTTTCTTTGTCCAGTTTTGCTTTTCCTTTCCTTCCACAAGTGTGATTTCTCAAAGCACTCCCTTCTAAATGTCCTATTTCAAAGTCTGCTTTCTAGGGAATACAATCCTAGGAGATGTGGGATGTCACTGTGCTAGTGGGTTGCCTTTTTAGTTTTGACCGTTGTATCCTTTGTTGTGCAGAGCTTTTTATTTTAATGTAGGCGCAATAGTTTCTTTTTGCTTTTCCTTCCTGTTTTACTTTTTAAAATAGCTTGAGAAAAATGGGTCTTAACTCTTCTTTGAATGTTTGGTAGAGGGGTTCTTGGGTGACTCACTCATTTAAGTTTCTATCTTCAGCTTAGGTCAGGCTCTCGAGGTCCTCGGGTCAATCCCAACTTTGGGCTCAAAGCTCAGTGGGGAGTCTGCTTCTCACTCTCCCTCTGTCCCTACCCCTAGCTTGTGCCCCACTTCCTTCTCTCAAATAAATAAATAAATAAAATCTTTAAAATAAATAAATAAAATAAATGTAAAACCGTCTGGCTCTGGACTTTTGTTTGTTTGTTTGTTTTTAATTGCTTCAATTTTATTGCTTATAATCAGTCTGTTCAAAGTTTCTGTTTCTTCCTAATTCCGTTCAGTAGGTATATGTTTCTAGGAATTTATCTGCTGTTATGACTACTATTATTACTACTACTGTTACTACTACTTTATCTCCTTCTCCTCCTCCCCTTTCTTCTACCCCTCCCTCAGCTAGAGGTTTATCTATTTCTACTGTAGTTTTTATTATTTCCTTCCTTCTGCTGGTTTGAGGGTTTTGTGCTGTTGTTGTTGTTCTTTTCCTAGTTCCTTTAGGCTTAAGGTTAGGCTGTTGTTATGTTTCTTTCTTCTTGCTATATTGTTATAAAATTCCTCTTAGAACCCCTTTTGCTGCCTTCCAAAGGTTTTTGATCATTGCATTTTCATTTTCATTTGTTTCTATGTAATTTTTTAAAGTTTCTTCTTTGATTTCTTGGTTGACTTATTCGTTGTTTAGTAACATGTTATTTAACCTTCATGTATTTTTGCTCTTTCTAGGTTTTTTTTTTTCCCCTTGTTGTTGATTTCTAGTTTCATAGCATTGTGATCAGAAAAGATGCATAGTATGACAATATTTTTTTTTAATTTTTGAGACTTGTTTTATGGCCTGATATGTCATTTATTCTGGAGAATGTTCTATGTACACTTGAAAGAATGTGTATCCTGTTGTTCTGGGGTAGAATGTTCTGAATAAATCTATTAGATTCATCTGATCCAGTGTGTCATTCAAAAATCATTGTTTCCTTGTGGATTTTGTTTGGATGATCTATTTATTTAAATAGGGTATTAAAGTCTCCTAACATTATTGTATTACTATCAATTAGTTACTCTATGTTTGTTATTAACTGTGTTACATATTTTGGTGTTCCCATATTGGGTGCATAAATATTTATAATTTTCATATCTTCTTTTTGGATTGTCCCTTTTATTATTATATAGGGCCCTTCTTTATCTGTTGTTATAGTCTTTGTTTTAAAGTCTGTTTTTTTCTGATAAGTATTATTACTCTGGCTTTCTTTTGATATCAACTTGAAGGATAAATGTTTCTCCATCTCCTCACTTTGAATCTGCAGGTGTCTCTAGGTCTGAAATTGGTCTCTTGTAGGCCAGCCTACAGATGGGTCTTGTTTTTCATCTATTCTGTCACCCTATGTCTTTTGACTAAAGTGTTCAATCCACTTACATTCAGAATAATTATTGCTAGGGGTGCCTGGGTGGCTCAGTCAGTTAAGCTATCCAACTCTTGATTTTTGACTCAAGGCATGATCTCAAGCTTACAAGATTAAGCCCTACATCAGGCTCAGTGCTAAGTATGGAGCCTGCTTAAGTTTCTCTCTCTACCTCTCCCTCTGCCCCTCCCTTCTCAGTGCTCTCTCTCCTGAAATAAATAAGTAAATAAATAATAAATTATTTTAAAAAAACAACAAAGTAATTATTGTTAGATATATATTTATTGCCATTTTATTACTTGTTTTATGGTTGTATTTGTAGTTTTTCTCTGATCCTTTCTTGCTCTCATTCATGGTTTGCTTGCTTTCTTTGGTGATGTTTGGATTCCTTTCTCTTTACTCTGTGCATATCTATTACTGCGTTTTTGATTTGTTACCATTAGGTAACAATTAGGTTCATATCTAACATCCTCCGTATATAGTAATCTATATTAAGTCAGTGGTCACTTAAGCTTGAACCTGTGCTTTACTTCTCTTCCCACATGTTTTAGGTATATGGAGTCATATTTTACATGCTTTTGTTTGTGAATCTGTTGACTGATATTTACAGATATACTTATTTGTATTGTTTTTCTATTTCCTAGTTTTCATACTCTCACAATCTTTCCTTTCCTCTCAAAGATTACCCTTTAATATTTCTTTTGGAGCTGGTTTAGTGGTCTTCATCTCCCCTAGGTTTTGTTTGTCTGAGAGACTTTTTATTTCTCCTTTTATTCTGAATGTTAGCCTTGAAGAATGGAGTATTCTCAACTGCAGATTTTTTCCCCTTCACCATGTTGAATATATAATGTCTTGTTCTTCTGAACTGTGAAGTTTCTTCTGAAAAATCTGCTGATAGCTTATGGGGTTTCCCTTGTATGTAGCTGTCTTCTTTTATCTTGCTGCTTTTAATTTTTTTTCTTTATTAGTACTATCTACCATTTTAATTAGTATGTGTCTTGTTCCCCTCCTTGGACTGATTTTGGTGGTGGATCTCTCTGCTTTCTGGATCTGGATGTCTGTTTCTTTCCCCAGATTAGGGGACATTTCAGCTATTAATTCTCCAAATCAATTTTCTGCTCCCCTTTTTTTCTGTCTTCTAGGATCTCTCTAATGTAAATGTTACTACACTTGATGGAGTCAGTGAGTTCCCTAAGTCTATGCACATTTTGTATAATGTTTTTTCCTTTCATTTATTCAGCTTGGTTACTTTCCATTACTCTGTTTTCCAGGTTGTTAATTTGTTCCTCTGCTTCCTCTAGCCTCTTATTTATTCCATCAAGCATATTTTTAATTATGTCTATTGTGCTCTTCATCTCTGATTGGCTCTTTTTTTTAAGCTCTTTGTCTCACTGATGCCCTCCACTCTTTTTTGAAGTCCAGTGGGTGTCTTTATGAGTACTACTTTAAATTCTCTATCAGGCACATTATTTGTACCCATTTTGCTTAGGTCTCTTGCTGTTGTTTTGTCCTGCTCTTTCATTTGTAATATATTTCTCTGTCTCCTCATTTTGTCTCTCTCTGTCTCTTTCTCTGTGTTAGAAAAGTCACGTACATCTCTTGGTCTTGAAGGTAATGGCCTTATGAAGTAGAGGTTCTCTAGTGCCCTGAAGTGCAGTATCCCCTGTTCCTCAGAACTTGGTGCCTCAGGGAGTGTTTCCTATGTGTGTTGAATGTGCCCTGTTCTTATGTCCTAGCCACTTTTTTCAGCCATCTGCAGAAGTTCTCTTTGCTCTTGTGAGCAGTATTTTGTCTGGCCAGGGCAGGGCACGTTTTAACAAGGCATGCACTGGCCTGCCTACAAAATGAAACCTGCTCCTACTGCTGCAACAGAGGCCCCACAAAACATACAGGTTGGGAGATGTGTTGGCAGAGTTTGTGCTGGTCTTCTGGAGGAGGAGACCCATGGTACCAGCACCGAGGCAAGCATGACTGAAAGGGTAGATCCACCAAAGTGTGGGAGGGAAGGACAGGGCTTTGTGTAAGTAAATCAGGTAGGGAGTGTTGACCCCTTACTCATTCCTGCACATGTATTTGTGTTCATACTCGGGGACAGGGGCTGAAAATGATGCCTGCTAGCTGCTTTGTTCCTGAAGAGGTCTTCATGCAATACATGACTTTCTGGAACATGCTCTGAGATAAGTAAATAACTCTCCCTCCCATGTGCCCCAGGCGTTTTCCAAACAGCTGCCTTTAGGCTGTATTTCTGCTACCTGCTTGTCATGTTAGCTCCTTAAGAATGAGGACTCAACTTCCTAAAGCCCTTGAGGCTCTCCCAGAGCTGAATCTACTGATTTTTAAATTCTAGGTTTTAAGTCCCACTAGTTGTAAGAACTCACAGGATTCTATCTTAAGCCATGTATTATGGGGATTTGTCTTTCCCTTGTAGGCTCTACAGTCTGATAGTCTGTATTTGCCCTTCACCATGCTCTCCACCCCCGCTCACTCCTGATAGTCTACAGCCTGCTCCCCTTCACTCCCAACTTTGTCTCCACCATTCCTACCTTCTTCATTGCGGCCTCTTCTCTACCTCTAGTTGTGGAGTTTGTTTTGTCAGTCTTTGGATCATTTTCTAGGTTATTTAAACTAATGTGAGTGTTACTTAGTTTTATCTTTCAGAGGAGGTGAGCTTAGGGTCCTTCTACTCTGCCATTATTCCCAGCCTCTCCTTCAGTAACAAGGATTCTTAAAAATGGAAGTTGGAGGCAGAAGATGGAAGTTAGAAGGAGATGTAACAACAGAAGGTGGAATTGAAGCAGAATAAAGACTTGACTCACAGATGCTGGCTTAGAAGGTGAAGAATAGAGGCCATAATCCAAAGAATGTTGGTGTTCTCTAGTAGTTGGAAAAGGTAGGGGAAGTAATTCCCCCTTGAAGCTCCAGAAGAAACCTAGTTCTACGGACACTTTAATTTTTGCCCAATGAGAACTCATGGTGGACTTACTACTTATAGAAGTATAAGATAATAAATTTGCATTGTTTTAAGCTAGTGAGGTTGTATAATTTGTTACAGCAATAATAGACAAGTAATATAATAGTTGATACTGATTCTACTCATTTCAATCCAATATCACAGGGGTTATTATAATGCCCCCTTTCCATATTTGTAACTCCCTTTGCAGCATTTAGAAACATGACTCCCATTATGTTCAATGTGTTTGTTTATTTGATTAATCCTAAATCTATTGGGTCACTGCCCTGTGTGGTACTCCTCTGCCCACCTACCACTGCTAATGATATTTAACAAGTTATTTTGGAAGGAAGGAAGAGAGGTAAGGAGGAAAGAAGTGGGGAGATGAATGGAAAGAATAGCAGCCAAGTCATAGTTTTGTTTTGTTTTTTTTTTTTCCCTCAGTGTTTATGGATAGACCTTGAGGAGTTGTATTATATACCCTACCTCTGGAATTTTCTGAAAAACCAGTACTTATGTTTGTTGACCCAGGGTATAGACCCATGGTTTTTATCACTTTCTCAAAAGAGATGCCTGAACTCTAAATACGTAAAAAACATGGATTTCATAACTATTTAGTCAAAAAGTAGAGTGATGACCTAAATGTCCTCCTTAAAATCCATTTACAAACCTTATAATAGACCATAATAGATCTTCAAAACACTCACAGCGCATCCACTCTTATTAGGACTTCTTAAGAGTTCATGTTCCTTATCTCAGTTTCATCTGATTTGCTAAGGATCAGATAACTTACCTATAGGTGCCCAGAATCCTCATATTTCAAAGAGAAATAGTAGACCAATTGGGGGGAATGCTAAAAGATTATCAGATTTTTTCATGCTAGTGTTACCAACTCCAGCTTCTACAAGTACTTAGATCAAAGAGGCCCCAAAGGATGAATTTATTGGGAATTATTGATATATGTATTTACCTATCCCTCCCAATCCCTGCAATTCTCAACTATAGGCCAGTTGTAGAAGAAGTTTCCAACTAGAGGTCCTAAAACTCCCCATAAATGAAAAAGACAGCTTTCAGAATCAGCCAAGAACAGATTACAATGGACCTGGCCACCAAAAAACCATGCTTTCATTGTTTTCCTGAGGTTTGCTATAGTGGGATCAAAAACCAAGGCTTTAAAAAGAAAGATGAGAAGCATCAAAGAGAAGGAGATTCAGTTAACCAAAAAGCTGTTGCCCACTGTAGGTGTATAAGCTGGAAACCTGTGTGAGTGTGTGTGTGTGTGTGTGTGTGTGTGTAAATAAATAATAAAACTTCACGGGGAAAATTTCTAATTTAATTAAGGTTTGGCAGCTTTGGGATTATTGCGTTGAGCTGTAGATTTTACTGAAAGTAGATTAATTTTGCAACTGAAAGTTACCAAAGGACTACTCTATTTTCTTAAAAAAAAAAAAAAAAAAAGGATGAAAAATCTGGTACATTCCCCAAACTCCATACAAGAAGTGGGGGTGGGGTTATATCCATGGATTGTGTTTGAATGGTCTATGGAGGAAAAATAAAGCTGTTTTCTGTTTATTTTCTTGGGTCAGCTCCTGTCAAAATGGCTCCTTTTTATAATACGGTATCAAAACAGCAGTATATATTGAAAAACTTACTTTTTTTTTTTTTATCATCTGGTAGAAAAAGCCCTTAGAAGCTTATTTATTCTTTCTTGTTTTTCATCTGACACATGGGTGGGCATGTTACCTTAACTCTAAATCTAGTATCCAGCTGTGACATTCTGTAGTCCCGAAAGCTGTTTTTTGAACGGTCTTTATTCATCCTAAAGGAGGGAGTTTGAGTAAGATGATGTTTCTAGAACTTTGAGAGCTGATTATGTGTACATCCACCTTGGGATATTTTAGTAAACTTATTTTTCCCCCTTATCTGAAAAACACTTAAACACTTTGAAAGTTTCTGAGATTGGTTTTTTTTCTTATTCAAATTTACTTTCTTTCTAATAGCCCAGGCCATTCCATGAGTGCACTGGTCCCCATACCTGCCTACCCAGTCACCCAGTTGGTTATTTTTTTAAGATTTTATTTATCAACTTAGAGAGAGAGAGAGCCTGAGCAGGGAGAGAGGTAGAGGGAGAGGTGGATGGAAGGAATCCCAAGCAGATTGTGCACTGAGAGTGGAGTCTGACATCGAGCTCCATCTCATAAACCTGGGATCATTACCTGAGCCAAAACCAAGAGTCAAATGCCTAACTTACTGAGCCACCCAGGCACCCACTCAGTTATCTTTACTTCCATGGAAATACAATGATTATTATTAGGAAGAGTAAATGGGTTAAAGATTCTAAAAGTCATAAGAAACCATTAATCCTCTGGAGGGATTGTTTTAGTAGTTCCATTACCTTTCAGCTTGGTGATCGTAATGGACCCCCATAAAAAGGATTTAGTTACTGAATAAGTAAGTATTTTGGGAAAATCTATTTTGAGCATGTCTTGAGCTAGGGACTCAGTAGCCAACCTTTCTAATTGAAATTACCACCATCATCACTAAAGAAATTCTACAAACTTTGTCACATTCCTTTCATGGTCTGACCACTTACTATAAGGAACCCATTTCTAGGTTCTCCATATTATGCTCCAGACCTGTATTCACAGAACATTGCTATCCATTACCTTAATTCACCAACGTGTAGATTTGTCAGATATGTATGTCTATATGTGTGTGTGTGTGTGTGTCTGTGTCTGTGTATATATATGTACATTTATATATATATATTTTATAAACATATAATGTATTTTTATCCCCAGGGGTATAGGTCTGTGAATCACCAGGTTTACACACTTCACAGCACTCACCATAGCACATACCCTCCCCATGAGGGGGGTCCATAACCCACCCCCCTCTCCTGACCCCCTCCCCCAGCAACCCTGTTTGTTTTGTGAGATTGAGTCACTTATGGTTTGTCTCCCTCCCGATCCCATCTTGTTCCATTTATTCTTTTCCTATCCCCCTAACCCCCCATGTTGCATCTCCACTTCCTCATATCAGGGAGATCATATGATAGTTTATATGTATATGTTTATATACAGACACATACATACACATATGCATTCACACATACGGATTGTACTATTTATAGTCTGGCGAAGGAACAAAGTATGGGTGGTCCGAAATAAGCTTTACTTTACAAGTGGGTGGAAGAAGGAGAGTTTCCTTTTACAATATTATTTAGAAGTACAGTGGCAAGTTCCCTGCCTTTTAAGTCAGACTGACTTAAGAAGAGTCTTAACCTGTGTCTACTTTATGAATTGACACAAGTCATTTATTTTCTGTCAGCCTCACTATTCTCATCTGAAAAGGGGGAAATATAACAACCTCCCTCATTGAGTGTTATGAGTTATTAAATGAGAGGATACACAAATGCTAGTAGTATCTGGCACATAATTGATGCTGAAGCAATAGGAGCTTTTTAGTGTTTGTGATCACGATAATCTTACACAGTTACATGAGTTCATTTGTCATCATCTTTTTTTCCCATATGAATAAACTTAGACTGAGAAAATTTAGATGGTATCTATGTATATGCAGCTAGTAAGTGACAGGACTCAGTCCCACCTCTGGCTCTGACATTCTGCTGACTCCCTTCCTCTCCCTGGTATACATGTTTTGCACCCACAAACACACAAGGACAAATGAGCCTAGACCCTCCATCTTCTTGTGATGTTTTAGAACTGAGGAATCCTGGAATTATAGAGATGTAAGAAACCATCACTGATAATATTGGAACTGTAATTCTAAATCCTTAATACTCCCATTGAAATTTACAGGTCTAACAGATTTTTGCATATTTTATGTATTTCAGTTCTGGAGCTCACCAGTGTATCTGGAGCTGGACAGAGCATACTCTATGAATGCCAGTTTACAAAAGAAGAAAAAATAAGGATTTAGCATTTTCTTTGACTTTGCTTCATTCTCAACAGAGTGACTTCTTCAAGGCCCCACATTTGGTAAGTGGTAAAATTTGGACTTGCGCCCTTCAAACTTCAAGTGCAGTGTTCACATTACTTTTCAAATGAATTACAATACCTCGCATTTACTGACAATTTCAGTATTTGTTCAGCACTCCTCTAGGGTGTTGTTACGTGTCACAACTAACAGAAGCTTTGAAAAACACTTAAGGTGTCTGTGTGTGTGTGTGTGTTTCTTGGTAAAGAAAAAAAAAAAGCCTGGAAAATTAAGTAAATTACTCAAGATCTGGCAGAAAAGAAATTTAAAAATAGACACATAAATTTAGGTTATTGTATTGTGGAAGTTAATTCTTTGCCCCTCTACCACAATGCCTGAACACTATGACCAGAAAGCTTCACCATCGAAGATTTTTAGAAGTCCCACTGAAAACCATTGCTGCTTTCATGCATGAATTGTTTTGCAGCTTAAGTATGTTGTTCAAGGTCAAAGGGCAATTTGGTAGATTCTATCTCTTTTCTATTTAGAGTCAAGCCATCACCTAATGTGCATAATAATTGGGTTTAACTTTCATGAAAAAATGCAATGTTCTTCTCTCTGTTGCTACATCCTTTTCTTCATCTCAATTAAAGATGGTTCAGGGCAGTGGAAATAATGTTTTAAAAAGCATGGTGTCCCAAATGCCTAGAGCTTTAGTTTTCTTGCTCTCTAGATTCTAAGTGGCCACTAGCTGAACCTGAAAGATATAATAACTTCCTGTGGGACCTCTCTAGGTTGTTGTTTTAAAGGGACAAACTGAGAGGAAAGACATTGCTTTTAACATCCACTTATCCTCTAACCTATTGGGTCTTTTTGCTGTGATACATGATAAAGCAGAAAGTGTTTGAAATGTCGGTAGGAGATAGGAGAAATGTTGGTGGGAGGATAAATGAGAGCCCCGTTTCTGGAGGGCAGTTTGGCAACATAGATCAAACTGAAGATGTGCATATCCTTTAACCCAGTGATTCTACTCTAGGGATAAATTATAAGAAACAGTTTGCATAAGAGTAGGAGGGAGGGAGGGGGAAATGGGAGAGTGGAAGGAGATTGAAATATTGACAAATTGGAAGCAAGCTAAATAGTACTCAGGAAACTAGTTGAATACACTGTGACATTTCAATTCAGTGGATTTTTATGGTTTTTAAAAAATAAACCCGTATGTAAATGTAAGAAGAGAAGTTTAAGAATTTTTGATAAGTGAAAAACTAGGTATGGGTAAGTATGCCTATGTATTTATGAATGCAACAAATGTTTATTGAGCAATGATTAAATTCCAAGCATTACTCTGGTGTGATCACATTTGTATCATGGATGTTTTGTGTGCCCTTCAGTTTCATACACATACAGTAGGAGAAATATCTAAAGGGTTGTTCATATGATGATAATGATATAGATTTCAGGGGAACAGATTTTGCTTTTATTCCATTTTCTTGTCAGAATTCTTTACATTTCAAAAATAGTTAGCATGTATTGTTTTTATAATTAGACAAGTCACATTCACGTAGAGAAAAGGTGAAATGCCTGTCCTTGCACGTGGGATTTCTGCTCTAACAAGCCCAAAGGAGAAGGCAAGGGATAACAATGCCAGTGATGCTCTAGTCTCCCAGGAAGTGAAAAGATAAATAAAACCTCCTCCCAGTTCTACTCTGTGGAGGGGTCATCCTTTAGATATAGAGAAGGAATCTAGGAAAGATTGTACTCACCGGTGAGGCAGTGCAGCTCTGAAGTTCTCCAAGTTAGAGAGCAGTTGCATTAATTTTAGCTAATGAAGTTTGCAAAAGGAGGCCAGAGGAGGGCCGTGTCAACAACTGTCCCTAGAGCTCAAAGTCACTTCGTTATGCTGGACCTTAGCCAGAGCTGAGATCTGTTCATCTGGCCTCTGCCAGAGACCACGCATTTGGGTTCATGGAGAAAATCCCTGCTCTTGAATATTAGCCACATATGTACATGGGTGTACATGTACATGTATATCATCTGAATTCTGGTAATTCTCACCTCTGGTATTAAAATCATTTGGAGGAAGACTTTTTAGAAAACACCAAAGCATGAGTAAAACATGTCTGTGATTCAGTCGTCTGTTTTGAGCATGGGTGTGAGCCTATTTCAAAATCTCATTAGGTAATCCTGAACATCCTGCCAACATTGACAACTGGACTTAGAGAAAGAACTCTTCTTGCTTTCTTATCTCCAATACTTACTGGTTGTGTGTCCTTGAGCATAGTATTTCATCTGAGTTGTCATTTGAAAAATGAAATGAAGATACAAATATTCATTTTATGAAACTTGTGGTTGATGAATTATGTGAGAGAATGTATATAAAAGTACTTTGTGGGGCACCTAGATCGCTCAGTGGGTTAAGTGTCTGCCTTCAGCTCAGTCATGATCTCAGGGTCCTGGGATCAAGCCCTGTATCAGGCTCCCCATTCAGCGGGGAGTCTGATCCTCCCTCCGCCCCTCCCCTTCCACCCACTCGTGTTCTCTTTGACCATCTCTCTCTCTTTCTCTTTCAAATAAAATCTTTTAAAAAAAGTACTTTGTAAAGTGCCAAGTAAATAATATTTCATAAGTTTAGCAAGCTTTCTCCCCCTGTCCAAATATGTCACATAATTCAAGGTCGATAAACAGTGCGTTGTCTCCCAATAGTAGAACATGAATTATCTACATCAAAATCACCTAAGCTGCTTGTTAGAAATATAAAGTAAAAAATTTTAAATGTCTGAAAATAGGGTCCAATATCTGCATTTTACATGGGCAACCCAGTTTGCCTCTGTAAAATAAGATTGAGAACCAGTGTTAAATTTTTGCAAGAGTTGTAGCAGACTGTGGTAACTCTCAGTAACAGGGCACAGATAGGCAGCAGTTCAAAAGTAGGAATGAATGAAACTGGACCGTTCTTTTAAACCATACCTAAAGATAAACTCAAAATGGATGAAAGACCTAATGTGAGACAGGAATCCGTCAAAATCCTAGAGAACACAGACAGTAACCTCTTCAATCTTGGCCACAGCAACTTCTTGCAAGACAAGTCTCTAAAGGCAAGGAAAAATAAAGCAAAAATGAACTATTGGGACTTCATCAAGATAAAAAGTTTCCGCACAGCAAAATAAAACAAACAAAAAACACTCAGCAAAACTAAAAGGCAAACTACGGAATGGGAGAATATATTTACAAATGACATATCAGTTAAAAGGCTGGTATGCAAGATCTATAATGAACTTATCAAACTCAACACCCAAAAAAACAAATAATCCAGTCAAGAAATTGGGCAGAAGACATGAACAGACACTTCTCCAAAGAAGACATACAAATGGCCAACAGACACAAGAAAAAATGCTCAATATCACTTGGCATCAGGAAGATACAAATCAAAACCACAATGAGATACTATCTTACACCAGTTGGAATAGCTAAAATTAACAAGATAAGAAATAATAAATGTTGGCAAGGATTTGGAGAACGGGGAACCCTCCTACACTGTTGGTGGAAATGCAAGCTGGTACATCCACTCTGGAAAACAGAATGGAGGCTCCTCAAGAAGTTAAAAATAGACCCAGCAATTGCACTACTCGGTATTTACCCAAAGATACAGATGTAGTGAAACGGCCAAGATGTCTTTCAGTAGGTGAATGGATAAAGAAGATGTGGTTTATATATCACTCAGCTATCAGAAAGGATGGCTACCTATAATTTACATTGACATGGCTGGAACTGGAGAGTATTATGCTAAGTGAAGTAAGTCAGGCAGAGAAAGACAATTATCATATGGTTTCACTCATACGTGAAATATAAGAAATAATGCAGAAGATTGTGGGGGAAGGGAGGGAAAACTGAATGGGAAGAAATCAGGAGACAAACCACGAGAGATTCTTGACTTTGGGAAACAAACTGAAGGGGAGGTGGCTGGGAGGATGAGGCAACTGGGTGATGGGCATTAAGGAGGGCAGGTGATGTGATGAACACAGGGTGTTTTATGCAATTGATGAATTTTTGAACACTACATCTGAAACTAATGATGTACTACTATATGTTGGTTAATTGAATTTGCATTTAAAAAAAACAAAAAAACAAAGTAGCAGCCCTACCATCATTTGTTTAAAATGAACAACAAAAGCAGATCAGAAGATAGAAATTGACTCTCAGCCTTGACCATGTCATGGATTTCCCTAGTGTTCTCCTGACTTTCTGTACTGTGTTTTGCAAAAAGGGCTTATCTCATTCCTGTTTGACCTCAGACAAGAGTAGCTTGCCATTAGTGAAACTTCACATGAGTTAAATGCATGGTCTTGGTTGCTGTTACAGTACTCCCCCATTACACTAAAAGTACACCCTACCGGCTCTTGTGAGTAGTTGACCTTTAGAGGTTTCTAAGTTCAAGGACTGATTCAGCACCTTGTCCAACATGATGCTTTCCTCATATCTGGTCTCACTGCCTCTTGTGGTGTAAAGAAATGTCTACACTTGGGTTGAAAATGCTCTGAGATCTTGTTTAGGAAATATTAAATTCTGAAGTGTTATATCCTGGCTCCAGCACCACAAACAGACCCCCTAGACAGAAGAGGAGCTTAGGATACTTGATTACAGCATGATCAATTCCCATTTTTCTAGTACTTAGAACAATTGCCTAGGAAATAGCTCAAAGGACACAAGGTAACCCTGCCTGTGATATCATGCTCTAGAAATAAAAAACACCGGAAGTGATAGCTAAAGACTTAGGATCATGTCCTTGTCCTTATCACTTATGAGCTGACCTGAGCCCTGATTTATAAATCTGTAAAGTAGGGAAAGCAAAACTTTTCAAGGATTTCTTCAGAAACAAAAGATTGTGTGAGATTACATTGAATAACTGATAGGATAACACTTGGAATACCACTAAATATTGTACAAAGTTCTGTAGGATTTTACATGACTGTAGACAATGATGTGACAGTTAATTGTCCCTCAATCAATGCTCTCCTTCCCAAATAGTACCCTTTGCAAGTGCTCAGTGCTTCCTGAAACTTCTTTAGAAGAGACAAATGCCCATCTGGCCATAAATTGAAGTTGTGTTTTGGAGCACAAATGCCTTATAGAGAGCATCTGCTATCAAGGGGGCATAATGGTATGAAGCACTAAGAGCAGAGCACATATTCCCCAGCAGTTCCAGGGAGAGTATACAGACTCATGGGCCCCAAAATAAAGTTGATAAAGCAGGAAGAATAAGGGCAAGCAAAGTAGGAAGAGTCAAGGTTTCTGGGTGCAAGCACATTAGGGATGTTCTGTGGTACAAAATCCATGGAAGTTTTTAAATTGAGAATAACCTTCCTTTTCAAAAGCTCCTCTGACTTGGGAGAAGACTGAATATGACACAGGAGCTGGAGAGAGCCCTGTCTGGAACAGAAAGAGCATCTTCTCCATGGGGGGGCATGAAGGGTGGGTGCTGGGCCTGGCTCACAAAGCAGATTAGTGGCAGGTCAGCCCTTTCACAAGGATAAGCTCTTTCTCTGCAAAAGTATGCTGCCTAACAGACAAGGGCAGGAAACACTAATTCACAGGCTTTTAGTGGCTGACATACACTTCGCATTCGTAACTGGCTCTCTGCTTGCCACAGCCATTAAAGCAGAGGCAGGAGGCTTGAGCCTCCAAAGAGAGCAAGATGACCTTGGTCAGGTTGGTGGGGAAGAGGAGAAAGGAGGAGCACTGAGAGATACTGAGATCTATTCTTATAATGGTAACAGTAGAATTAAAATAGTCTAAGACCATTGCCACTTAACCCTAAAAACTCTCACCCAGATCACCTGATTTTCAGTACAGACTCAGATGGTCAAAGTCAGAATAAAACAAAAACAGAACCTAGTTTTTCCCTCTCCTTCCTAATGGTCTAGGCAGGGTAAGTGGTCTTTCCTTAGACACAGTATGTTAGATAACAATCTGTTCAGTTGCATATTCAGACTGGAGATGGTAGTGTGGAGTTATTTCTTGCAATAGATCATTTAGCAGATCTGAAATTTCTACAGAGTAATTTATCAATCTCTATTTTGAATGTACTTTGTGTTTTTTAAATGCTAAAAAAAGGTAAAATGTTTTGCTTAGTTATTTCAATTATAGGCAAAATAAAACACATAGTTGTAATAATGCTAGTTTAAAAATGTGTTTTGGGTACTTATTATGATAAGTGACTCATGCAGATTCTCTCATTTAGCCCTCACAAGAACTCTGTAATTCTGGGTGTTTTGTTTTGGAATTTCTCAGAAAACAAAATTAAAGTGTAGTAAGGTTAAGACACATGTGTATGATCACACAGTTAGTGGGAGGCAGAGTTCATATTTAAGCTCAACTTACAGGCCCTCAACAATCATGCATTCAGACTTTAGAGAAAAACAGCCACATGCCATGGCTTGAACATAAACCTTGGAAGCCCAAATGTCTAGGTTCAACATGGGCTTTATCATTTACTAGCTATGAAGCCCCAGCAAGTTATATCATTTCTTTGCCTGAGTTTACTCGTCTGCAAGATGGGGTTACTTTTGTGACCTATGCCAGAGAATTGTTATGAGAATAAGTACACAAAGGATGTGGAACTGTATCTCTCATGGTGTAAGATTTATACACATTAGCTAGAAATACTATTAGATGGAAAATTGGAAGGTTTTAAGAAGTGAAATAGAGTCTAAAATCTAAGCATATTTCCAATGGTTCAGCCGACAAATACTGAAGGCCTACAATGTGCCAGGCATTGTGACACCTGTTGGGAAATAATGATGAAAAATCCTAATATGGAAACATAACAAAGGTACAAGTTCAATTTGTTTCTTCCATTGCACATATGAGTGAAATCATATGGTATTTGTCTTTCTCTAACCCATTTCACTTAGCATTATATTCTCTACCTTCATCCATGCAATTACAAATTGCAAGATTTCATTCTTTACGTGAAAAAAAAGTGATATTCTATTGCAGATATACACCACATCTTCCTTATCAGTTCGTCATTTGATAGACACTTGGGCTGTTTACATAATTTGGTTATTGTTCATAATGTTGCTATAAACATTGGGATGCATGTATCTTTTGAATTAGTATTTTTATATTCTTTGGGTAGATACCCAGTATCGCAGTTGCTCGATTGAGGGTAGTTCTATTTTTAACTTTCTGAGGATCCTTCACACTGTTTTCCAGAGTGGCTGCACCAGTTTGAATTCCCACCAACAGTGCAAAAGGTTTCTTCTTTCTCCACATCCTTGACAACACCTGTTGTTTCTTAGGTTGTTGATTTTAGCCCTTCTGACAGGTATGAGGTGATAGCTCATTGTAGTTTTGATTACTAACTGGAAATTGAATAACAATTTCAAAAGAAGAAGATGTGTGTGTGTGTGTGTGTGTGTGTCTGTGTGAGTGTGTGTATGTGTATATACACACACAATAGAATGTTACTCAACTATAAAAAGGAATGGAATCTTGTTATTTTCAACAACGTGGATGGAGCTAGAGAATATTATGCTAAGGGAAATAAGTCAGAGAAAGACAAATACCATAGGATTTTAACCATATATGGACTTTAAGAAAGAAAACAAGCAAGCAAAGGGGAAGAAAAAAAAGAGAGAGAGAGAGAGAGATAGAGGCAAAGCAAGAAAAGAACTCTTAAGTTTGGAGAACAAACGGATGGTTACCAGAAGGGAGGTGGGTGAGGGGATGGGTTAAATAGGTGATGGGGGATTAAGGACTGCACTTGTGATGAGCACTGGGGGTTGTATGGACAAATCACTATATTATACACCTGGAACTATTATGCTGTATGTTAACTAAGTGGAATTTAATACAATCTTTTTTAAAAATTGCAAGTTCAATAATGAATAAAGCTTGTTCAGCTTTTATAAACCAGTATAAGTGTTTCATAGCTAGTTTACAGATGAGGAAATTGAGGCTTAAGAGGAATACTTACCAAGGGTTATGGCAATAATGAGGGACTGAATTAGAATTAAAATTAGTTTTTATTGTTCTGATTCTAAAAATCTGTGCTCTTATCTGCTCCATTATCTTGTATCCTAAAAGTGTGTGTCCTAACTTTAAAAAACAAACAAACAAACAAACAAACAAACAGAGACAGCTAGTGGCCAAGGTAATGCAGAGAGCTAGATCCCTGACTTTCAGTTGAAAGTTCCTTTTATCCACATGACTGGTTAGAGATATAGAAATACTAAAAATTATAAAGAAAACCCTGAAATTATTAGAGCTTTTTGGATATCCTAATGTAATTAGACTAGATTAAGTTACAGGAATAAATTTCACCCATACCTGATGGATATCCTATCTGCCTGCTGTGCACCTCTTTCTACAACCGGAGGAATAGCAATAATCGTGCCTCGGATAAACCTCATTGGCTACGATACTGCCACTGCGCAAAGCTCTACAACCAGAGGAATAAAACCAATGACTTTAATGATGTAAAAAGGTAGCTTGACTTCATAACATACCGTATACATGAATGACCTCTGGAGGGATTGCATTCCTAAATGAGAAGGATAAGTAATACAAGTTTAAAAGGGGGATATCTTTATGACGTTAGGATTAGGATACATTTCTAAAATCAAGACCTAAAAGTCATACACCACAAAGGAAAACATAGGTAGATTTTAATATACCAAAAATTAAATATAACTTTTTAACAAAAGATAGCATATACAGAGTTAACAGGTGCCAGTCTCAGAGAAGATAATTACCAAATTAATAACTGACAAAGAATTAATTAAAATTCCTGCAAAACAACACAAAAGTTTACAAAACCCAAAAGAAAAAAAGACTAATTATGTGAATAGCACATGAGGAAAAACTTGAAAGACTACTTGGAAGAAATGTTCAAGCTCCATACTGATCAGAGTAATGCAAATTACAGCAGTAACAAGATGTGGTTTTACACAATCAGGATGGAAGCAATTAGAAAAACTGATACAGCGTGCCTGTGATGAAAGGTCAAAATAGGAACTCTTGTGAACTCCCGTTAGGACATAAGCTAATAAGCCACTTAGGGAAAACAAAAAAAAGTCTTATTGCACTCATCCCATATGGAACTCTTCTCATCCCAAAATGCTAAGTAAAATATTTTACCTTTTTAGCATTTCATCCCATGAGTTTTGTCCCTACTTTGAAGATAGCAGTTGTGTTCTTATGTGTACATCTCAGAAAAGCTTTTACAGGTACACTAAGAGCTGTGTGCTTTATTGTACATGGCCCTATTTTCCCATGAGGTGGTAAAGAGTTGGGTACAATCTATGGTGTATCAATAAAAAGGCAGATTAATAAAATGAATTACATACCTTAGATTTATACGATGCAGTGATCGGAAGAACTGAACTGTATATGTGGTGATGTGGTTTGTTTTTCAAAATATATTAAAGGAAAAATATGACAACAATATTTATTATGTAATATGACTTGTCATAATTTAAATGCCATATACTTACTCCACAAACCATATATTATAAGACTTTCATATATGTAAATAGATATATGAAAGTGTATTGGAAGGGATTACTTGAATAGAAAATTTATAGGTCCCCATCAGGAGAAGGAAACAAGATTATAAATGTAAAATGCAGGGGAAATAATAAAATATGTGATGACTCTTTACTATGAATATTAGAGTGGCACACTGTCTCAAAGAGAAAAATGGTAAAGGAGTCATATATAATTTTTTACCATTTGTTGAGCACTTATTATATGCCTCACCCTGCACTTTCCATTAATTATCATTTAACACATTTAACTGTCACAAGACACTATAAAGTAGTTATTGCACAGCTGTTTCACAAAGGAGGAAATTGAGGCATCAGGAGACAAAACTGCCAAAGCTTACAAGGATAATGTGGGGTTGAGGCAGAGTTGATACTTCAGTGTTGAAACAGTAGGACACGGAGTCTAAATCCTGTGTTCTCATCTCCATTGTCCTGCCTCATGATTAAAGAGATATTTAATCTCTTTATCTCTATATCTCTAATATAATCCTATATTATATATATATATCTCTAATATAATCTAATATATATTATATATATATCTCTAATATAATCCTATATTAAAGTGTACAGAAGAGGATAATAAAGTAAAAGCTTATTTAAGCCTACAGTGTCATGAACCAGTTTAGTTTTGAATTTCCAAATACTAATCACCTTGGAAAATCAGGTGGCAAAACAAAAGCTAATCTTGAATATGTTGTGCTCGGTTTTGAACAAGGGAGCTGTGGACGGGGCCAGGTCCAAACCCTAGCATTGTTTGACACATGGTAGGTATGAAGCTATTGTTTCCAGATGATAAAATGGCTCCATCAAGAGATATGCTCAAATTGGGGCTAAACTGGGGTATAAAGTGGCTCAAATTTCAAACAAGAGGCATGTCTAGACTAAGAGGATTTGAATCAGAAACTAGATTAAAGCCTTCATCACAGAGGATGGACTGGCATAGGGTTTAATTTATTTGGACATTTGAAAAGTAATTATAAGCAAATGTCAACACAGAATCAGTAGAAAAGTTACTGTGCTTCCATTGATAGATAGAATTCAAGACCACAAGTCAGATACCAGGGATGATGTTCAATCAGAACCCTGGATGCCACACAGGTTTGACTGACCATTACCCTTTGTTCACCATATTATATATTTTCTGCCAGCCTCATCCATGATGCCATCCCCTACGGTGGAAAAAGTCCATGCTGCTTAAGTCAGACCTTATTCCTCAGTGTTAGAGTTTGCAGGCTCTTTCTTCTAAGGATCCACAGCCTATGTTATGGCTAGACTCCAAATGTAGGTATACATTTTAGCTAGAGAAGATTTATGAAACAGGTAGAAGCTGATTGTAGGTAGTATCTGAGGATCATTCTTATCAGTGCACCCTGACTTCAGGACCTACCCATTTATCCTTCTCCATTAGATCAAAGGCAAGCCATCCGGATGCCTAGGATGAAAATTTCATCCACGACTTAGGACAGAAAAACTATTTGCATTAAAGCCAGACCTTGTAAAAGAAATGCCCACATTTTCAATTAGAGTGTCAAGTTTATATCTGTGTTTTCATTTACCTGCCAATATACAGTGTTTCCCAAATGAAAGGATAATAGAAGGAAAGAAAAGAAAGACTCTTTATGAGGGAGTAAGCAAAGGCAAGACATGCCATCAGGAAACATGGAGATGAAAGAGACCCTAGAAGATACCTTGCAGATGGAGAAAGCACAGGAACAAGAATATTAAGGTGGATTCTATTTCTGTAACTTCCAGAAATAAGCTGGCTCACATTAGGTTAGTCATTTCAGCCCAGTCTGCTTCAGTTTTCTCATCTGTCGAATGGAAACTGTTAGACTTATCTGTGTGACTCATAGGACTATTGAAGGCAAATAAGATAATACTTATTGAGGCTCTTTGGAAAATGTTATATAATTGCTATTGGAGCCCAAGGATTATTAATAGCAATATGTGGCCAGAGAAGGTGCATTTTAATTGATGATAGCTTAGATATGTCAAGAGGAAAACTTACTCTCACCTATGTGGGGATGCAGTAGTAGGGGAAGTTTCTCATCAACATGAGAAATTTAGGAAATATTTATTAAAAACAGAATGCAAATGTATTTTGTGACACAGAGCATCATTACGTATGAGAAGACCTAACAGCAGATGTCTTATGCCAAGAAAACATGTAGAAAAACACTGAAGACATTCAAGAAATAATTAGATGTCTTCCTTGGGAAAAGAGGCCTGTATGTGGTGAGAAAGACAAAATGGAACACAAGATAGAACATAAATTAATAATAAGAAAATCTATCAAGATCCAGTGGACGATTTCTTGCTTTCCCCAAGAGAAGTTTGTTGGATGTTGTTAATGAACACCTCAGTTGTGGAGCATGCAGGAAAGAATCACATTCCACATGTCCATCCATGTATCTTTTATGAAATGATACTTTGTATCAAGATATTGAGAGAATTTTACAACCAAAAGAGTCTCAGAGATTAACAATTCTCCACTCCATGTAGAAATTACAGATATGCATTTACTTGCTTTCAGAAAAGAGGGGCTCATACCTCGTAAGCTGCCCTATGCCATACAACACTTTTTCTTCAACATCTCTACGAGAAGATGATATTTGCTCTTTTGAACAAATGGCTTTATCTTACACATTAAAAATAAACTCAGCCCACCTGTTAATGTTTTCTGAGTCCCTCTAGGTGCCAAACACTCTACAAAGCAGTAGGGACTTATGAAAAACAGATCTTTAAATGATTCATAGATCCTGAAGTGTCAAAATGATTATAACTGTAGGGAAGTCAGAAATGTACTCTCCCTTGTGGGCCTTCAAAAATTTATTAGAGTCTTTTCTTTACCTTTTATTCTGCTACACAAATAGATACAGTTAACCACAAATTACTTATTTCATGTTGTTTCCAGATCTTCTCAATGTTCTTTTTCTTTTCTGGACATGATCTAGTTTCTCAAAGTCCTTAATATACAGTATTCCAAAAGTTAAGGATTAGTTTCTTTAGAACTGTGCATCCTCCTAAAACAAGAAGTGCACTATTAGGAACTTATGAAGAATATCTCATGATTGTAAGAAAGAAAAAGCTTGGGAACTCAGAGCCCAGAGTTTGCGGGCATCATAGTTAAACCTTCAACAGTAGAGAACAGTTGTAGATTTTAGTGATTTGGGCAGCATGGTGTAATGAGATAAACCTTGAACTTAGCGTTTAAACAAAACTGGATTTGAATCCTGTTTCTAACATTTATTAGCTGTAATACCTTAGCCATAGCATAACACTCTCTGAGCACATTTGCTCATATTTAAAATAGGAATATTATCTACCTATTTTGTATGGTACTTAGAAGAAAAAAATGAAAACAAAATGAGATCATATCTATGTAAGTGTTTCATAAACAATAAAATGTAATGCAAATGTAATATGGTATTGCTATTCTTATAATCAGATGGGTTGACACAGAGCAAAATGTTCCATTCTGTAATTACCTGGATTCAGTAAAAATGCATCATATTCTAACAAATTAAAATCCCAGTAGTAGTAATAGCTACCATTTATTGAAGTTTTATTATGTGCCAGGAAGTGCCAGGTGCTTTACAAACATTATACCATTTAGTTCCTGGGATATAGACAATTCTATGAGTTTACCCAAGCTGTTTTATTTTCCTTTTGGGCACAAACAAAACTACGTTTCCCAGCCTAACCTGTAGTTAACTGGTCTATGTGACAATACTGCCCTTCCCAGGAATATCCATAAAATGTCCTACATGATCTCCCACTCTGTCTTGTTCTCTATTGGCTGGAAGGGTATAAATGCTCAGGTCACTCTCTGGTGCAATGAACTGAAGATCGCTGACAATTACAATTCCTTTGTCAGCCCTTGGTTCTCCAATTATGTTATGGACCAGAACCTTCTCTCCAAAGCCCTCATGCTAACCTCACATGTTGGAATGTGTTGTGAGCAAGAAATAAACTTTTGGTGTGTTAAGCTAATAAAGTTTTGGACCTGTTTATTATAGAACCTAGCATTAATTATCCTGTCTACTAGAATTCTTTAAAACATTTACTTTTTTTGCCAGAGTCAGGAACGAATGTCCATAATATCCCACTCCTTCATCTATCAACCTACTGGCAGCTGGGTTTATGAATTTCATTTCCTCCTTTACTGACAATAGGGATATTTGTCTGCTTTGTTCATTGCTTTATCTTAATTTCCTAGAAGATGACTCAATTGGTATTTGTTGAATAAATACATAAACTTATAAAAGTCTTTTAATGTTGATGGTTGCTTTTAATCCCGTTTTCCAGATAAAGAAGTGGTAATGCTGATGTTTATCTGTCTTATTCCAGAATCTTACACACTATGCTCAACTGCCCCATTTGACCAGTCTAAACTTGTAGTAAAAGATGATGGTTATGTTTTATCACCTGGAACTTTCTATTATCAGGATGTTCTCCCTTTAAGAACAAATTCTGTGGCTCTTAATGGTAGGCTTCAAGGGCTAATAAGTTACTTCCAAATCACCCAGTGAAGTTATGGGATCAATATAGGTTTAACATTAATAAATTTCATTCCTTCTCTTTAGCCAGCCAGATATAATTTGATGTCTCATGGACAGTCATTTCTAGGAAACTAAACAAAAAACTCAGAGAGAAAAATAAGGAAATAAAATGTTTGAGGCAGGCCAGAAAACCTTACTGGTTTTCATTTTCTCTAAGCTATGATAAGGAATAAAAGGAAAGAACATTACTAACTAAATGCAGTAAATCACATTTCATCCTAATTAAGAAGATAGAGTGTTATTTCCCTTATTTTTATTCAGATTCAACAAATTGAAGTTCAACAAGTTAAAGGCTACTGTGTAATTTCACAGAACTGTTGGATGGTATAGCTTGATTCTAACCTAGTTCTTTGGTCTTAAAAACTTCAGCTGCTTCAATTAATATTCTTTCAGTAGCTTATTATCATGCATTTACCACTACCAACTGGCAAAAGAAACACTTGTACAGGGCGATGGTTAAGGGCAGAGTTTGTGGATATCGGAATGAGATTGAAATCTGGTTCTGCTATTAATTGAGTGTCAAATCTTGGGCATTCAATTGACTTCTCTGCACTTCAGTTTCAAGTGTGTGTTGGGGACTTTGTTAATACTAATTGAGTTAATGTAGTATAATTTTTCCATGGTGATTTTCACATATTAAAGGCTCAAATAGTGAAACTATTTGTATCATTGTTATTAGTATTCAAGTCAGTATCCCACTGAAAGCTTATTGATGCTAAAGATTTGTTCTTCTCTCACTAGGACTTTGAGTTCAATAATAAATAGTTATCGTCTGGATTTAGTTCATTAATACAGTTTTCCGAAGCACATACTAAGTTCCATGCACCGTATTAGATATTAGGAATAGACATAAAATATGCTTCTGCCATCAAATCTTACTGAAGTCACATACCATCAGTAGCATTTAATAACAAACAGGGAAGAATAACAAAAAAAAATACCTGATATAAATAACTGATTAAATAAATAAATAAATAAGTAAACTGGACAAATAGATCTTCAATGCAGAAGAATTCAAAATAATTTCTGTACAGACTCCAAGGTGATAAAGCATAATTCCCAACTCCTTAAGTGTGGGCTGCACACAGTGTTGTTTTGTTTTGTTTTGTTTTTCCAGAGAGTTCAATTTTAAAAAGGGAGAGGATAATCTCACCATAGAGAAACATACCTCAGCTAGGTGATCAAAATTAACATCAGTAGTGATAAATCATGTTGGTGTATATTCTTGATATGATGTAATGAGAATGATGCTTTACTCTTGTGGTCTTCCTCCTCAAAATCCACAGTTCTACTTTAATCATGAATTGCCACTTCAGCTCATCTTGAAAGTACAAGACAAATCCCAAATGAAGAACATTCTACAAAATTCCTGACACTACTGAAAACTGTCAAGGTCAAAAACAAAGTCTGAGGAACTGTTACTGCCAAGATAAGCCTAAGTAGATACGGTAACTAAATATAATATGGTATCCTTAAATAGATCCCGGAGCACTTGCAAAACAAACGAAAAGGGGGCGCCTGGGTGGCTCAGTGGGTTAAGCCGCTGCCTTCGGCTCAGGTCATGATCTCAGGGTCCTGGGATCGAGTCCCACGTCGGGCTCTTTGCTCAGTGCTAAGCAGAGAGCCTGCTTCCCTCTCTCTCTCTCTCTCTCTCTGCCTGCCTCTCTGTCTACTTGTGATCTCTCTCTGTCAAATAAATTAAAAAACAAACAAACAAACAAACAAAAGAAACCCGAAAAGATGTTTGGTGAAAACTTAAAGAATCTAAAGTATGGCCTTTAATTATTTTTTAAATGAGATACAATTAACAGAATAGCTAAACCTAAAAAGAACGATAATGCTAAGTATTGATGAATGTGTGGAGCAACTGTAGCTCCCATAAACTGTTAGGGGTGTCAAGTGGTACAACCACCACGGAAACAGGTTTTTGGTTCTTACAAAGTTAAATGCACACCTGCCACGAGACCCCGATATTCACATTCTCTATATTTATCTCAAATACATGAAAACATATGTCCATTCAGATATTTGTGCATGAATGTGTCTAGCAGTCTTTTTTTGTAATTGTCAAAAAACAGAAAATCCAAATAAATATCCCTTTGCAGGTCAATGAATAAACAGATTCTTGTATATTTATACAGCAGAATACTTTCTCTGTGATACAAAGGAACAAACTAATGATGTGTGCCAAAAATATGGATGAATCTCAAAAATATTATGCTGAGTGAAAAATCAGGAAAAAAATGTACAGTGGTTATGATTCCATTTATGTAATAGCATTCTAGAAAATGCAAACGAATGCATTATAGCAGAAATCAGATCAGGGGTTTCCTGGGAATGGGTGTAGAGCAACAGTGGATTACAAAGGGCACAGGAAAGTTTTTGAAAGCAGTGGGAATATTTGTTATCTGAATCATGGTGGTGATTTCATGGATATATAAAACAAACTGTAAATGCAGCTTATTGTATACCATCTATTCCTCATAGTTGGTCCCCAAAAAGGAGAAAAGTTTTAAAAAATGTGTTCCTTACTCTGTTGTCAATCACATCTAATACTGCAAGTGACATTACCCAATCAGTACAATAGTTAGAAACATATTTTAATCCGTTTTATCTATTTTTAATGACATATTAAAAGGAAACTGTATGCATACACCAAATGAAGCTGTTCTGCTTGAGTGAGGTTGGGTGTTCTGGAAGCATTTTACTTTTTTTTTTTTAAGGAGGACTCATTCTTTTTTTTTTTTTTTTAATTTCTTTTCAGTGTAACAGTATTCATTGTTTTTGCACCACACCCAGTGCTCCATGCAATACGTGTCCTCCCTATTACCCACCACCTGGTTCCCTCAACCTCCCACCCCCCCCCCCCTTAAAACCCTCAGGTTTTTTTTTTCAGAGTCCATAGTCTCTCATGGTTCATCTCCCCTTCCAATTTCCCTCAACTCCCTTCTCCTCTCCATCTCCGCATGTCCAAGGAGGACTCATTCTTAAAGATTTTTTATTTATTTATTTTCAGACAGAGATCACAAGTAGGCAGAGAGGCAGGGAGAGAGAGAGGAGGAAGCAGGCTCCCTGCTGAGCAGAGAGCCTGATTCGGGGCTTGATCCCAGGACCCTGGGATCATGACCGGAGCCGAAGGCAGAGGCTTTAACCCACTGAGCCACCCAGGCGCCCCAAGCCTTTTCCTCTTACCTCCCCCTACTCTCCACCCCAGTCCCAGCTCTCCTTCATTGCCCTCCACAGAACCTAACCATTATTAAATGAACACCTGACTCCATGTTTTATTCTAAGTTGTAAGTTTGGAGGTCTGATTATGCCAATCAATGACCATAGCAACTTCATCTCTGATAGTAAATCATGATTGACTTGGATAACTCATTTCATTTCTCTGGATCTCAGTCTACCCATTTTTTTTTTAATCAAAGTGATGAGCCATATTACTTACAGTTACTTGACAAATATCATTTCTAAATAGTTAAATTACATATTTTTTAAAAGAATATATTGGAAAACCTCTCAAGGTCCAGTGTGGGAAGTGGGAATCAGCTAGATATTTCAAACAGGAAGGGATTTAATACAGGGAATTAAATTCTGACAAAAGCTTTGGACAGAGGTAGAAATGGTCAGGGAAGAGCTGATACCACTTGGAAATCCAGGAAGTACAAGAATCTCAGGTAGTTTCTGTCAATTATACCAGCTACTAAGACCACTGAATTGAGCAGTTTATAGGAGAATATGTGCAAGTCACCAACAAAATGTCACACTTGCCTTGTATTTAAGCCTAGCATCAACTACTGTCGGAGTGATAATGGTTTCTCTTTCTTTTACACTTCCTAAATATCTTGCCAGTACTTTTCACTGGTAACCTAAATTTGAATGGGCTGACAAAAAAGTTTAGGAAATGTGGATTTTTGCTTTCCAGTTGCTATGATACAGGAAATGGCCTAATATGGTAAAACACTAACAGATAAGCTAGAGCAGGCAGTATTTAATGGGATAAATTACCAAAATTTATTAGCAGTAAAATACTAATGAACAATCACTAAATATTTGTTCAACAAATAAACATGTTCAATGTAGCCTAAAATCATGAGAGTAGACTTTATGGAAGAAACAGAATCCGACCAAGTCTTGAACTATGTGTAAAGATCTTCATAAAATAAAAGTCATGTAGGAAGCTCCATGTATCAGTTGGCTTTTGCTGCATAACAAACCATTCGAAAAAGATGAGCTTTAAACAATTGTTATTTTAGCTCATAATTCTCTGGGTCAACAGTTAGTCCAGACTCAGCTCAGATTTCTTTCTGGTCTCATCCTAGCATACTCATGCGATTGTGGCTGGGTGTCATTTCAACTGAGGAGGTTTATGTCTTTAGCTATGATGATTCAGTTCTGCCCCATGTGGACTTTCACCCTCCAATACATTACACTGAGCTTGTTTTTGTTGTTTTTTGTTCATTTGTTTGTTTGGTAGCTTCTCAGTTTCGGAGAGAGACGAGTAGAAAGATATAAAACATTTTGATGTCCAGGCTATGGGACTTACACCATGTCAGTTCCATGGCAATCTATTGGTCAGAACAGGTCATAAGGCCAGCTCAGATTTAAGGAGTAGAGAGACAGTAATATTGTGGAAGGTGTGGGTACAGAAAGTCTGAATATGACTTTTTTTTTTTTGCATACTACTGTAGTATGCTAATTGTTTCAGCCAATATTCTAAAGCTGGGTAGATAGGAATGTTATTGATAGATTGGAGGATCAGGTTGAAGATTACTTATGTGGACATAGTCCAATTCTCCAGTATTAGATAGTATTAGGTTTACAGACTCCTATGCTCATAACATTAAACATAACAGGAAGCAAAGATAAACTTTCTCAGTGACCTTGTTCTACAGATGACAAATATTTGACCCAGAAATGTGTGAATTTCTCAAGGTCTCACATCTATCAGGTGTATTCAGATTGGACTGAAACTTTACAGATAAGTCTATTAATCCACTGTCTTGAATGACAAGGAAACACTGTTTTACTTCTCTGGAGTACAGAGTAGATTTATAAGACATATGTTGGGGATGTATTTGCAAAGGTTTGTGTGTGTGCTCAAGTGTGTATTCAGTACATGCATACACACACATACAGTAGGAAGAGGAGACATAAGAGTACAATTTTGCATAGGCCTGGTGCCTAATTTTAATTTGGCTCACCTCCTAATTTCTTATACCTCAGCAGAAATTATTCCCAGAGCTAATTCATACAAACATGGTTTAGCCCAGGCCACCTGCTTGTAAAACCTGTGGCTGCACACAACACGTGTCCTGTAAGGTAACTAGGTTCTGATATTGTCCTAGAATAAATACAGATCCTGTGTTCCTTTTGGAAAAGTAAAGAAATAAGTAACGATAATCTTTTCATGTAGCCATTTCCTCTGGCTTATGAAAGACATACAAGACGTCCCCTCACAAAACAAACAAACAAAAACCTCATCAGTGTATTCTTCAGAATGTTTATTGATTTGCACTGAAGGATGTGGAATCTTCAGCCTAAAAAATAATAAAGTCTGAATTAAGGGAAAGTATTAGTTATAGGAAAAATTTAAGGGAAGTATAGTATTTTGAGGGCTATTAGAAAATGAATCATAGTTCATACAGCTTCGCTGAATCAAAGTGCTATAGTTTTCAGTCCATTCAATCCCATTCTCTGGAATTTTTTTTAGTTTTGTGATCTTAGATAATTCACTTAACATCTCTGAGACCCAATGATCTCATCTTTAAAAGGAGGTGGTGGGTGATAATAGCAGTTATAGATCCTCTGATTATTGTAATCATTACTAGTGATGAATGCATGCAGAACATTTAGTGCAGTGCCTGGCACAGAGTAAATAATCAACGAATGTTAGCCAATTATATTGTTATATTATAAAACCTATGGAAAAAATAGAAAAGTTTATAACTAGGCCATTATCATTTCTATAATTCATGAATTAATTATTGGAGATAAAATGAATATTGGACAGCAGAGATCATTGAGTCAAAGTGCTGGTAAACAGCAAAAAAAAAAGTGTCCATTATTGCTCAAGGTATGTGCTAGATATTAGGGACTTCATATACATTGTTTTATTGATTCTTCTTCATAAACTCTGTTTTATAGATTGGAAAACTGAGGCTCAGAGAAGTTAGAGAAATTGCCTGTAACCTGTTAGGAAGTGGGATTTCAACCCAGATATGGCTGACTTCAAAGCATTTGATTTTAAAGAAGTTTGGAGGGGAGCCTGGGTGGCTCAGTTGATTAAGTGTCTCCCTTTGGTTCAGGTCATGATTCCAGAGTCCTGGAATCGAACATCACATTGAAAATCACATCAAATCCTGCATCAAGCTCCCTGCTTGGCAGGGATTCTGTTTCTCCCTCTCCCACTCCCCCAGCTCATACTTACTCTCTCTCACTCACTCTCTCAAATAAATAAATAAAATCTTTAGAAAAAATACAGAAGTTCAGAGGTTTATCATATGTTTTCATGCCCTTAGATCACTTCCTGTTCTTTTCCATCATATTTAATCTAGGTATGCATTCAGAACATGGGCCCTGGATCAGGGCTACCATACTTTGCTCGCTTAAGTGTTAAGCTATAATAACATTTAATGAGTTTCTCTTATATATTGACAGTGAAGTTTAAGAGGTTATAAACCTAAGGCTGATGCAATCTTTTCCTCAGATAGAGGACAGATAAGGAAACTAGAGCTCAGACATGCTGGAGAGTTAAATAGTAATGAAAAATGTCAGGGAAGGTCTAGAAACTTAGAGAATGCTGTTCGGGTCAGTAGCCTAAAAATCAGATTTCTCTGTGCCAGTCCATGAGTGATAGGTAAAGATAGGGCCACTGGAATGTGCCAGCAGCATGAGTAGATTACATCACAGTGTTTTGAGGATGGGATTGTAGGGCCATAATTGCCACGTTCTGGAATTCTTACTCCAGGAAGACTTGCCTGTTTCATGTTATTGTAGGAGATATGAAAGGCACAAATGGTTGCTCCAATGTAGTCCCTCTCAAGAGCATGTTTGTCTGGTGAGCTTTGAAGACCAATCAGCTGATAAAATCTTGTATTTGACAAGACTAACCTTCACAGGTCATAGGAGATCTGCATACATAGTCAGTGTTCCTTAAATATCTGTAATCAATGATGTAAGTCCATGTTCTTGTGGAAAGAGCAGAGGATTCAAACGAAGAAGACTGGTTTAACCCTTTGTTTGTCCCAAATCATTTTAACTCTAATTTCTGTTTACTCATCTCTGGATCAAATTAGAGCATTTTTTAGGATGAGAAAAGGAAGTAAGAATTATGAAATTATTTATATTTTCTAGATAAATCCCATGAGTTATTCATATATGTTCATATATGTTATATATTACTAGACAGAAAACTAAGGTTCACATGAAATTGTTCCAATACATGAGCTCAATTTGAAGAATATCAGAGAAGACTCTGGCCCCTGATCCATTTGATAGACCTGTAATAAGTGACAGCCACCTCCCTTCTAAGGAACTCTGCTACCTTTTTGGGGGGGACCCTTTTCCAGGAGTAGGTGGTAACATGTTGTACATCTACTTTGTGACTCAAACCAGGAAGCAGTAGTCATTTCTTAAAATTAAATTTAAAATATTTTTGTTGGGTTTTGTTAAGATATAATTGATACATAACTTTATATAAGTTTAAGGTATACCTCATAATGATTTGATATATGTATATACTAAGAAATGATCATAATAATTTTAGTTAACACCCATCACCTCACATAATACATTTTTTCCTTGTGATGACAACTCTTAAGATCTACTCCTTTAGCAATTTTCGAATATATAGTATAAATGTTATTTTTTTTAATGTTGTGCTAGTCACCATACAGTACATCATTAGTTTTTGATGTAGTGTTCCATGATTCATTGTTTGTGTATAACACCCAGTGCTCCATGCAATATATGTCCCCCTTAATACCCTTCACTGGGCTAACCTATCCCCCATCCCCCACCCCTCTGAAACCCTCAGTTTGTTTCCCAGAGTCCATAGTGTCTCATGGTCCGTCTCCCCCTCTGATTTCTCCCTTCATTTTTCCCTTCCTTCTCCTAATGTCTTCCATGTAATTCCGTATGTTCCACATATAAATGAAAACATATGATAATTGTCTTTCCCTGCTTGATTTATTTCACTTAGCTTAATCCCCTCCAGTTCCAACCATGTCAATGCAAATGGTGGCTATTCTATTCATAGCTTTCTGATGACTGAGTAATATTCCATTGTATATATAAAACACATCTTCTTTATCCATATTTCTGTTGAAGGGCATCTTGGCTTGTTCCACAATTTGGCTATTGTGGACAATGTTGCTATAAACATTGAGATGCATGTCCCCTTCTTTTCACTACATCTGTATCTTTGGGGTAAATATCCAGTAGTGCAATTCCTGGGTCTTAGGGTAGCTTTATTTTTAACTTTTTGAGGAACCTCCAAACTGTTTTCCAAACTGGACCAACTTGCATTCCCACCAGCAGTGTAAGAGGGTTACCCTTTTTCCACATCCTCTCCAACATTAGTTTCATGCCTTGTTAATTTTTGCCATTATAACTGGTATCTCAATGTGGTTTCAATCCCCAAAATGTTTTTATAATTGGTAGTTTGTACATTTTGACCACTTTCACCCATCCTCTACCTCTGGCCACCACCAATCTGTGTTTTTGTTTTTTGAACCTTTTTTTAAAATTCCCCATATAAGTGAGCTCATACAGTGTTAGTCTTTTTCTGACTTATTTTACTTAGAAAGCATTTAAAAATACTCCCCTCCTCACCATGCACTCCCCTCAGTCACCCACTCTGTGACTCTGCAGTTCAATCTATCTCCACTGTCCTTTTTCTAGTCCTCTTGAACTTTCATACCTGTCTTTCCATTTCCAGTCTTACCGCCTCTACATAGAGGATGTTTGTGTAAAGATAATGTGAAAAATAGCACGATCATCAAGGGTCACAAAAACTCTTAGCTTAATATCTTACACAGCTTCTCTTAGCTTTTCAGACAAAATGCAAACCTCCTACAAGCCATTACAAGCCCCTCCATAGTGTGAGCCTTTCTTATCTCATCACATCAACTCTCCATTTCAGGCTGTGCTCCAGCTCAAGCTCTGTTCCATGAAATCTCTGTGTACCCCTGCCTGCAATGTCATTCTCTTCCTATGACCTTTGTCCTTGTCCTCCATGCCCACAGGTACCAGTAAAGATGCCACTTCTTGGAATGACTCACTAATCTCTAGATTCCCTGATGAACCGCTTCTCTATCCTCTTAAATCTTCCTGTACTTCCCTTATAATCTTCAGTACTGCATTGCATATGTTAAAAGCAGAAAAATTGTCAGCTAGATGAAGAATGAATGAATACACATATGAGCTCAATGTTTTTTAAACCAAAGTTTGTATTTTTTTTTCATGACAGAGATGGCCCATCCCTCCCAGAGCATCATTTCTTTTATCCCTAGAAAATGTTCTTGCTCTCAAAAATTTAATGAATGAATGAATTCACCTGAACTAGACTCAACAGACTGCATTAGTTCACTCCTCCTTTTCAGCAGCTGGTCATGAAATACGCTCAAGTATGGTTCACGCTGATTATCAGTTACACAAAAAACAATATTTTTGCTTCTCATGGCCAAGCTGAGAGGGAAGAGACTCAGGTCCCTCTGGGACAAGCAAAAGTGCATCCTACATTTGAAATGAGGCCCAACATTCAGCCTCCCTGTCCTCACTCTTTATCTTTGGTCTCTTAGGTTTGAGGCTTGAAAAGCTCTGGCTGCCTAGAAAGACGTAAGGCTGTGAGTTAATTTATAAGATCATAGACAGCTAGAGAGTTGGTTTAATTGAAAGATATAATTACCAGGTGTTGAAGGCGAAGGGGTTCATTAATTTCTCAGACACTCTGTTGACTGAACTGTCCTCATTTTAATTTTTCACGACCCATCAAGGAGGAGGACACCGGTGGGTCCTGAGCACAAACCAATCCTGGGCTTGCAGGCATTTAAAATTCTACCCCAGGGGCAAGCAATCTTTCAGAAGTGGAAGGCCAAGTTGTTTTCTCCTATTTAAAATGCCTCTCTCTAAAATTCTGAAAAGACCCTCCATTGCCCCCTTGGGCTCTGCAAAACTCTTCATAAGCTGGCTTTTGCTTGCTTCTCCTGCCTCAGTTTTCAGTACACTCTCCCATCCCTGTGTCTGCTTCAGACACTTCAAATGGATAACACAAATAATTATTGTTATTAGAATCATTTTTCATTATTACTACTGCCGTTAATATTTACTACACTCTTACTGTGTACAAATCACTGCTCAAAGCATTCATTTCCATTTGTTCATGAGGTCCTCCCAATAACCCACGACAGGTACTGTTCCCATTTTCAAACAGAAGCCTGGGAACCTTACAATTACTAGCCCAAATCAAACAATTTGACCAAAGACCTGGGTTAGACAGTAAATCTGTCTGACTTCAAAATCTGTCTCTTAAATACAGATTTTTGTTTGTTGTATCCTGTTGTCTCCCACCTTCCCTTTTGTATTCTTTGAGGGTGAATACTATGTCTTGGTAACTGGTGTGTCCCCAGCAAATAATAGCATGCTGGGCACTTCTTAGGAAATCTAATGAATGAAGAAGTGGACAAATGAATTTTTCTATTCCCACTCAGTGATAGGAGCAGCAGCATCTGGAAAGGAAAGGTTGGTTGTGCCATTGTCATCATTGTCATTGCCCAGGTGGAGATGTAAATGACAGCACCTCCTAAAGAAAGTGGCTCAAAGGTCCAGGGCCCTTAACAGTGAAGTCCCCAGAGATCCCAGGGAGTCTTATTTGAGGAGATACTGAGGAGCAGGTTGGAATGTGCACACATCACCTTGCTTGTCTTGATTGTACAAGTCAGATGTTCTCTACTCTGAAAATATACCTCCTAAACATGGGCATGCCAGTATCTGTGAGAGTCATGAGATCATCTCATATGCATCAAATTGTGAGGACTTTTTTTTTAGAAGACTAAGACTAAATGTAATGACAATAATAGAAATGAAAATAATAGCAACAAATTATTAAATATCTACTGTATGTCTGGTGCTATCTAAACATGATTACTTCTGGTATCTCTCAACAATACTATGAAGTAATTAATATCAGTTCCATTTGCCAGAAACTAAGAACTAACTTTCCCATAGTTATTACCTGAAAGAGGAGAGATTCCAACTTAGATATTTTCTGTAAGATTTTGTTTGTGTATTGGAGAGAGAGAAAGGAAGTGGTGCAGGGCGAGCAGCAGAGGGAGAGGTCACAACAGACTCCGGGCCGAGTGCGGAGCCCCATCGGCTCGATCCCAGGACCCTGAGATCAGGACCAGAGTGGAAATCAAGAGTCAGATGCTTGACCAACTGAGCCACCCAGGAGCCCTTTAGATATTTCTAACGGCAAAATCCATCATATTTTTTCAACAAATATTTAATTATTTCAGCATCTTAATTTTTAAATATATTTTTTACATGTGGCTATTGACTCAAAGTGTATTTCATATAGAGTATGAGAGTGTATAGCCAAAATAGAGAGCTATTTTATTAGGAAATATTTTATTATTTTATTAGGGAAAAAAAATGACCTTGAATTTGAATATCGGTGGTGTTACTGGGCCAAATTGTCCAGGGGCCCCAGACCACAGTGGAGGCTGACAGTTCAGTTAACCATATATTGGGGAAATAACATTGGTTAAGTATGAATCTTAGGAAGTAGTTAATTACATTTCCTGGATAACTGAAGACATTTTGTGTTTCAGCCCATGTTAATGAAAATCTAAATATATCAGACCCTTTGCAGAGAACAGATCACAATGCATTTATGTGTCCTTGAAGCCTACTTAATCAGGCTTTGCAGAACCTACACACTGTCTTCTTCAGTGTCTCTGCAATTACTGTAGTGCTTAGTAATGATTTCTGATTCTAGAGAAGAGATTGGTTCCTAATGTTTGCAATAAGACTATACTATGACATCATAACCCTTGTAACTGTATATCACATCAGAGAATCTCTATTTAATGATTGGCAGTTCATAGATCTCCAGTTTCATTTTCTGAGTCTCATATATGCCTTCTTTTGAACTTTGTTTTTGTATTCTAACCCTCAGTTAAGTCAGGTACAAGTTTCCTTTTTTAAAGGTTTTATTTATTAGAGAGAGAGAGAGAACAACAAGGAGAGAGGCAGAGGGAGAAGAAGCAGCAGACTCCCCATTTAGCAGGGAGCCTGATGTGGGGCTTGATCCCAGGACCCTGGGATCCTGACTTGTTTTCTCAGGGAGAAAACAAAACCAAAAACAACAAATCCTTCCTCATATAGCCTTGTCACTACTTCTCCAGATAGAGATGATGAGAGAGTTTTGGGCAGCATGATTTTTCTTAGGAATTAACAACTGTGAAAGAAAGCGAGTAGAAACAGAACTGGGTATAGGAAGAAGCCGAGTGCAGTATAGGCCCAACAAAGCCTCTATCAACATGGTAGAAAGCTCTAAAGCGAGCATTGCCCATGAGAGTTCCAATACTGGTCTGAAATGGTCAGGTCTTTTTACCCCTAACTGAGTCGGTCACATGTGAACTGACCTCAGAAGGGCATGGCTTCAATGAAGTGGTACTCTGCAGTTGAAGTCCACTCTGAAGATGATAGTTGGAAGGTGTTGTAGGAAGACAGCTTTTACTACAACATGGCAACCCTCCTTTCTTGCACTGAAGGAGCATCTGGGCTTTGTCTATCACAGCTTCCAAGCAAAATGACTTTTTTCTCTCTTTTGGGAACACAAGCAGGGGGAGTAGGAGAGGGAAAAACAGGCTTCATGCCAAGCAGGGAGCTCAATGTGGGGCTCGATCCCAGGACCCTGGGATCATGGTGTGAGCTGAAGGCAGACACTTAAACAACTAAGCCTCCCAGGCGCCCCCCCAAACAAAATGACTTTCATAGCTCTTCAATGGAAATAAATATGTGGGCATTGAGATGATGTCTAACTCTTTTCCCAGAGACATCTGAGTTCTAGCTCCCCCCAGGAGCTTTTGCCCTTGCATTAGATTTAAGTATGTACCCATTTGAGGACATATCTGTGAAGAACATGAAGAATATACAGGATTCTTAATATGTGTCAGGTGAAATGTGTCAGCCCATTTCACTGAGGAAATGTGCATGTTCATGCTCCACCCAGATTCAGAGTAGGACCAGAAAGGATTGTCCACTTACCAGGCTTGAGTTAGATGTACAGAGATCAAGTTCAGAATTTAAGAACATACAAAACAAAAAGTTTGGCAGCTTTAAGTGATTGAAGCCAGATTGCGTTATCAAGGCCATAGACACGTATGATCTCACTCTTTCCAAGATGGAGACTCGTTACTGAAAGCAACTCAAGGCCAGGAAAGAACTTTTTTTTTTTTTTTTTTTTTTAATGAGGGAAGAATTTTTTTATTCTTCACATGTTAACAATAAAATTTGCTACTGCCAAATGCCAGATTACTATTTGATATGCCTAAATGGAACATGTGTGCTGGAAATGGCAATTACTCAGAACCAAGGCCAGAAGTAGAATCCAGGTCAGAGTGGGACACAAGGGGCCACTGGATTAGCCTTTTCTTTTTCTTTTTCTTTTCTTTTTTTTAATTTGATTTTATTTGTGTGTGTGTGTGTGTTCCAAAATGCATTGTTCATGAGCCACACACACCCAGTGCTCCATGCAATACATGCCCTCCTTAATACCCACCACCAGGCTCACCCAGCCCCCCACCCTTCTCCCCTCCAAAATCCTCAGCAGAAAAGTACATTTTGACAGGAAAGAGATAACCTGGAATCCTTTGGCATTGATCATGACTTTCTACTAATATTTGCATAAGTAACATTGATACAGTTTTTTGAAACATTTTTTGGGATCATACTATGTATAAGACACTTTATTGAATCCATTCTACATATTATCCTATTAATCCTTAAACCTATGATTTAGGAATTATCCTGTCTGTTGTATAAATGCAGAAATTCTTACTCATATTACAAATTTGCCCTAGGTCAATAGTTCGTAAATGGTGGAGTCTCTCTTCTCAGCCAGGTTCTACTCTACCCAGAGGGTAGAAGGAAGACCAATAATTGTGAGTCACAGAGAACAAATTTGGATTAAATACAAGAAACATTATAATGATAAGAATTGTCCAAACACAGAATTGGCTGCCCTGGTGGAGATCTCTCCATTACTAGAAGGGTTCCAGCAAAGGTTAGGTGGCCATCTGTCATGCTCATTGCAGAGGCAAATCTGACTGGCTAGGAGGTTGAACTTAATGATTTTACAATGCCTTTTCCAATCCTGAGACTCTAATTTTAAATCCCTGGTAACCCCTGCAATTTCCATTCCAATTCTGTTTCTGAGTCTTTATACAGCTGACTTGCTTCTCTAATATTTAGACTTTCTCTTGATTTAGAGTGAACACTTCCAGTTAAGAATGGAACTTGGATAATTTATACTTTAATATAATTCTTATTGGAAAAAGATAGATGCTCAACTATATACTATGCCAGCATAACCAAGATAAAGCTAGGCTATTCTAGGGCTTGCCTCAGCACAATGTCACATTAAGAAGAAACTCTAATTTTGTATGAACAAATATTTGAAAATTGAAAAGGCTATTTAAATCTTTAATAAAGTTTCTAAAAAATAGATGCCAAGCATAATACTCCAAGAAAAAGAAACTCCTTAAAGTAATTTTTCTCAATATATTTTTCTTATATGTAAAACGAGTAGCCACTGCCCCTAAATGTTCCCTCTTGTCAAAAGCCTCAAGCACTTCAAATTCTAACCCCTGTTGATCTATCACTTTATCTTAAAATAAAAAACAAACGAACAACAACAACAACAAAAACTTCTCTGCCCTTTCTTATTTAAAACAAGTGTTCTCTCCTTTACCCTCCAATTCTTCTTTTTACCCATTAAGCCTGAACATCACTTTCTTAGAAGGCAAGAAAGGAGCCTCTGAATACTCACATTTTATAATAAACCTTTAGTGAAATGTTTAAGAAGCTCCTCAAAGAAGGGAACATGCGTATTTGCACCACCCATAGGTCCTTCTCCTCCACAGCCTAAACCCCTATTTCCTTCTCTTCTTCTCTCTCACAGAGTCCAGTGGGATCTTCCAAGGGCTGAACATGGGCCGTATTCATTAAAGTTATGTCTAACAAACCTAGGGGTGAGGGACTTAGACAAGTCCAGATGAGCAGCCATGTTGGTTTTCAGATTCAGTCACCTCCAAATCTTAGTTGTATTTCTCCTGAGAAGGAAGGAAGGTGAAAAATTTATCTAGTTTTTGCCCCAAAGTTATTTGATATTTCTCTTAATCTTTGATTTTTTCCTCTGACATTTCACCTTCTATTTGTGGGTCTACAGGGAACATTTTCTTTTGGAGCCCACTTTCTCATAGTACAAGTGATGTAGGAGATGCAGTCTCTGGCTATCTCTGAAGCATCAGCTGATGAAATTCAAACTATTCGTCTCTGTCTACCTGGGTCACATTTTGGGGATCCAAATTCAGGAGTCTGTAGAATCTCTAGATTCTTATGTATTATCTGGAGTTTCAGTCTGAGTTCTGTTATTTGATTTGTTCCAAGAGAGATATCAGGCTCACCCTTATTTTTTCTTTTTTCTCCCTTCCTCTAATTAGCTTTACTAACAACAAGAATTCAGACATTTCGTATAGGTGGTGAAATCTGAAATAGTTTTGTAACTCTTCGCTATGAATTGATACTGTACTGACCTGATCTAGGAGTTTATGATCCTCCAAGCCACCTTCTACTACCTGCTGCCCAATTATCAGCTGCAGAAGTCCCTCTAGTCTGGATGAGTATGCAACTCATGAGACCCTTTCCTGACCATGTGCAGCTATCAACTAGACACAAACACTGTAGCCTCTTTTTACTTTTTCTAGGAGATTCAGTCAAGCAGCTCCTGCCAAAATAGATTGCACTGAGTGCATAAATAAATCCTAATCCTGGACCCTGTAGACTTACTTAATTGCCAGTATTTCTCCTCTTTCCTCCACCTCTTGGTTCTCTGCAAGTTTTACCCACAACTCAGTGTTCCATTTGTTTGCTTTTTCTTCTTATGTTGCCATTATAGTTATCTCCGCACATCATCACGTTGCTTGAAGTAAGAGAAGATTCATGCGTTTTTTCGTATAAGGATCGTAACTGTAAAAACATTACATAATTAAAGACTGATCCTGACACGGAACGTCAGGCCTTTCTCTTTAACAGCCTTTGTGACCCTCTCAAAGACACAGTTTATAACTCACAGAGCCCACTTTGAAATTATGAAATTCTTGATGAATTGTTTTTAATTTGAATGAGTCACATAGTGTTAAATATTATGTACAAAGGAAGACATTGATATTTTATATGGTGTTATTTCTAATTTGCAGAATCCAAATTCATATAAAAGGCTATCACACTGTAGCCTGTAATATTAGTTCCAAAGTGCAATTGATGGAATACCACAGAGCTGGAGCTTAATTCTCAGGGATTTTGTCTTAAAAATTTGGTCTAGGACAAAGACTTGAATTGGTCCGTTATGCCTACCACTGACCACCCATCCCTTCTGAGAAAGGTCTACAATTCTTTAAGATTTGAATCTCCATTAGAGCCAGGTTAACACAATAAATGCATCCAGTCTAAAATCATGATGGTGGCTATGGGAATGCATGGCTCCTGCTATGGGGAACGTAGTTGACAGATGACTCCCAGTTATTTGTCAAAAACACCCCTGAGACCCTACTCCCTATGGGATGCTTCCTGCCAATGACTGAACGACTAATGCCAGCTCATTCTTGTGGGATGCAGCATTCCTCTAATGGATGATTTTGATCCATCTTGAAGCCTTTCTAAACAAATGCAGTCTGAGAATGTTCTTACCCAGTCTTCCTTCCTTCCTGTCGTCCTTCCCTGGAGTCAGACCTGCATCCCAGTCTGAAGGTTCTCCCTGCCTTCTGCTTGCTCCCTTTGATCCCACATAGGCATTTCTACCCCAGTAATCTCTTGCACATCTAATCGTGTCTTTGTATCCACTGCTACACAATAGTCTTCCTTAGACTTACTCAGTTCAGTGAGCACTTACTTCTATTTGCCCAATTATAGTGCCTAAATACCATAATTCTGACCTCAAAGTGGAGTCCATGGTATCTCTCCAGCAATGAGGAGGCATTCCTAGGACCACTGTTGCTCATGTTGTATCAACATCTATCCTGTGTGTCAAAAGTCCATTAATTTGGCAGCCGTGAAGAAAATACCCTCTGGGCTCAGCTGAAGGATGGTGATTTTAAATGAATTGAATCTGAATATTGTAGTTTTTATACCAAACCCCAGACATATCTTCCAGAATGAACTCAGCTAATGTTTAGCTACTCCATTTTAGTATACTATGTTGCATTTGTAAGGAACTCTGGTCTGACATCCAAGAAATTTATAAAGAAGTTAATATCTTATTTATAGTCCAGTTCTTTAAACAGGGGGTCTGTTTTTAAAATACAACAAAATTTCTTGAAACTTAATTAACTTTTCCAACAATTGTTAAATACCTCCTTCTCTGTGCAAATGTGCTAAAATTCTTCTTTCATACTTCTCCAGCCCACAATAGTTCATATTGTTCTTAATCCCTGTTCACAGCCATCTAGAATCTTCCTTTTCTCCCAAGAGCAGCCATGTCCACTCCAGTGTGCATAAAACCAACATTTTCGTTCTCCATTTCACACTCCATTGACTATTTCTCTTCAAAAACAGAAAATGAGGAAGAACATCAACATTCTGCATTAATAATTTTCTTCCTGTTACCCCCTCACACAAGTATATGATTATTCTATATCCAAGTGCTTTAACTATAGCATCTTCTCATTCTCCAGCAGGCTTTAGGTCCATGAGAAACTCTCAGCTAACTCCTGAGTCCTTCCAAGTGAGGGACTCAAGAAAGTAGCCCAAATATTAGCAATTCAGCACCTTTCATGATGAAAAATCCCTTCATCCAAGAAAATTTAGGAGGCAGCAAGAATGCCTGGCCTTGTGGCTAATTCAGCAGTGATCTCTCATTCGCACTACTGAGGTCTGGCAGCTCAGTTGGAGGCTGGCTAAGGCTTAAAGAGAAAGAAGTACATCCCTGCAGGCTGGTCACGGTCCTCCTCCTGTCAATGCTTCCTGCTTCACACCCCATAATCAATCCTGGCCACCACTGCCTGCTTGCTACTCCTTGGCCTGAATTGGTATTCTTTCTGCCTTACCAGTCTGCACTTAGATTTATGATTTATTTAGAATTGGATTACATCAAGTCTCAAGGCCAAGGCTCCATAATCTGTCACCGTCTCCACCGTGGCCAAACACTAACATTTGTTTTAGCTGCATCAGCATCCCTAAACCCTATTCGAAGGATACCCATTGTTAATCGCTATAGCAACTGCATCTTCTTGTGTTTTTTTTTTCTCTGCCTCCCTCCTTCTCTGTTCCAAATAAAAGCATTGACTCCATCAGGTGATAGATATTCATAATTTAACAGAATGGTGGCAAGTCTAAGTTATGCTGTTGAAATACATCACAGCCAGAGTTGCATTGCTATTTGTTTTTGTGCTGAATAGCAGCAAGTGTTTTAAGTTATGAGTATTACACACATATAAGGAGAAAAGAGGAGGTATATGTAATTGTCCCCAGTATTGATGATGGCTTCTTGCCCACCAAGTAAAGTCTCAAGAAGCAAAATGAGGGTGCTGCTGCCCTTACTGGTGCTAATAGTTTTATACTTTATTATTGTTTATCAATAATCGTGGAAAAACCTGTATTTGATATTTCAGTAGCTCATCACAGTTAAGAAAGGGCACACCTCGTCCAAACACACCAAACCAAGCATTACAGTATTTTTTTTTTTGCTTGGTTTTATGAATGAGGAAGTGTAAGTATAGAAGAGCGAAGTAGTAAGCCTATGCTCGTAGAGCTCCTAAGCCACAAACAGAGAACTGAAGGCAGATCTTCAGGTTCCAAGCTGAAATCTCCTTCTCTGAAACCATCATTGTCTCCTTCACAAAGGAGATATCTATGAGGACTAATTAGCACATTAAAATTGACTTAGAGAAGGACATCAGGAGTGTATCTGGATGAAATATATCTCTGTGAAACTGTACAAAAGTGGAAGTACAATGGGTTCAGTGACCAATGCTTTTGAGGATCCGGGGCATGCTTAGGTACTGGAAAAATAAACAGCAAATGATATAAAAAATGAAATGGATTGAGGAGACCTAGCTTTTAGTCAAATTCATCCATTAACCCTCTTGGAGTCATTTTTCTTCTCTAAGAGTTTCTTTGTGTATAAATTGTGAGAATTGAAAGAGATTATTTTTAAGTTGAAAAACTTGTAATATTCTCAAATTCTATCTTAAGTGCACACTGCATGCTTTATTTTGAGCTTGACACCCTGAGGAGTGAAAACATAAGAAAAGAATGAAGTGTCTATCCTCCAGCATCTAATAAATAATGTTCAGAGGCTCAGACATACTACACCAAACAACACCAAACAAAGGGGCATAAAACTGTATTTAAATGTTATGTGTTAAGGTTCAGATGGAAATGGTGTAGTTGGCCAAAGAAAAGAATTCAAGGAGGTTTCGAATGATCAAGGAAGATGTCCATGGCATACAGAGACCTGACTATATGAGGAAGAGCAAGAGAGATTTGAAGGGGTGAGAAAATGGACATCCACTCTTAATGGGGAAGGTGAAGTACCTGGAATCCCAGTAAGTGGAGTGAGCCAGAAGACTTCCATTTAGCTGTGAGTGTTGACTTTTCTGTACCACAGCCTTCTGCTTAGTTGTGAACCTTAGAAGTTGGACCAAAAGTAGGTACAAAAGGAAATGAAATGATTATACTCCATTTAATGAAAATCCAACTTTCAAAAATTTATACAGAGCAAGATGGTAAAGGAGAGGGAAGAAGAATAGAAAATTAAATGTGTGTGTGGGGGGAGGGGAAGAAGGCCCAAGAAATGAAGTGACTCTTCTTTTTTTTTTTTTTTTAAAGATTTTATTTATTTATTTGACAGAGAGAGAGATCACAAGTAGGTAGAGAGGCAGGCAGAGAGAGAGGAGGAAGCAGGCTCCCTGCGGAGCAGAGAGCCCAATGCGGTGCTCCATCCCAGGACCCTGAGATCATGACCTGAGCTGAAGGCAGCGGCTTAACCCACTGAGCCACCCAGGCGCCCCTGAAGTGACTCTTCTAACGTCATACAATGACCACAAACACTGTGATCCACCCACCCTTTCTATCCTCATTCTCGTGCTCTTGGGCTCTACGGAAGCAGTGAAAGGAAACCAAAAAGGAAGGCAGAGAAAAGTAACTAAGAGGGTAGAGAAGGCTGAAGGGAGAAGGACCAGAAAAATATACCAGCAGGATTCCTACTGGTGTGTGCCCCTACTCTGGTGTCAGAAGGCTGACTCAAAGCTGCCAAAATGTAGTGAGAACCTGGAATGCTGCTCATGCTCGTCCCTCATCACCTTAGTACTTCTTTGAGTCTCTTGATGGCTGATAAATACAGAGGATCACCAAATTTAGATCTTTAGTTGGTCTGTCTGTTTCTGTCTGCATTGGATCCCCACTTTGGGTTATTCTACATGCACAGGCAATTGAGTCAGAATTAAGTTGGCTTTCAACAAATGGCAGTCTGGACCAGTGGTTCTGAACTGAAGCACATTAGGAAATATAAAAAGTACCTAAGCCAGTACCTGAAAAGATTCTTAGTTAATCAGATACAGTAGGAATCAAGATTAGTAAGTTTTTGTTCATTTATTTACCCAGATTTTAAAAAATGAACTTTAGTAATCTTAATCAGAACCAATATCTGATTATCCCAGATAGTTGCATCTGGAACATGAGCCAACAGCTGAAATGAATGGATGTGAAGATCAGAATTACAAAAGATCACTGATGATTCACTCCTACAGTAGTATTGAGGTAGGGAATTGTCATATAGACTATCTATAGTCTATATAACCCTTTCCCATCTGCATTTAATGCCCTTCCAGAGGTGATGGGTCTCCTAAGAAAAGGCCATAAGAAATAAATACCAAAGCTTCTAAAATACACCACCAAAGGAAACAAAATCCTTATTTTCAAGGATTATCAGGGTCACTCATAATCTGTAAGGTATCCGAATTGGGAGATTTGTAGCCCACTGAAAGTCACTTACTGCTGGCACTGACTGTTGTGAGATTAAAAAAAATAATAATAATAAGATGACTCAAGGAGGAAGTTGAGGTCCTTCAGCTGGTCGTATGCTTAATTTCCCCAGGCTGACTTTGCACTTGTAGAGTGGTGGACTTTTCTAGAGCCCAGATCCTGGGACTGAATTATACCTGCCTTCTAATAAGAATGGACATGGGGGGCACCTGGGTGGCTCAGTGGGTTAAGCCGCTGCCTTCGGCTCAGGTCATGATCTCAGGGTCCTGGGATCGAGTCCCACATCGGGCTCTCTGCTCAGCGGAGAGCCTGCTTCCCTTCCTCTCTCTCTGCCTGCCTCTCTGTGATTTCTCTCTGTCAAATAAATAAAATCTTAAAAAAAAAAAAAAAAAAGAATGGACATGGGAAAAGAGACATTTATCTCAGCAACAGAGTGAAACAGGGTCCTAGGGATCAGTGGGGTTCCCCTTCCTATATTTTAAGCTAAGAATACCAGCACCTTGAGAAGAGCAATCAATGACTCAGGAATGTTGAGTCTCCAGCTCTCTTCTGGAGAATGCTGACCTCAGTCAGCCCAGCTCTTCCTGAGGAAAAGCAATACAGAATCTCTTGTCCCATAAAGTGAATGGGTTGCCAGTAGACTAAGGAGAATTATGACTGTGCTTGAGGACATTCTGAAGGCAAAACATCTCAACTTCTGCCACAGTACTTCCACTGAAAAATGCTTATGATACTGGTAAAATTGATGGTGATTATAAAAAGCTATTTGTGTTTACTGTTTGCTGACATCTTGCTGAGATATATATACACTAACTTGAAAACAATGAAAGCTTTTACTATTAACATGCATTAGAATAAATACTGTTGAACTAGAGAGTTGCATATATAATATACATTTATATGGTTGCATTATTATATGCATGTATAAATATATGCATAGTATAAGTTAAACTAGAGTTGAACAAAATGTTTTAGAAGCACAGATTAGAAGGCAATCTAGTCTTATAAGGCAGTGGTACTGGGACTAACAACGTTTTAAAGAGTCTGTGACTTCTGAACCATATTTTGAAGTTGAGGTATTTAGTTGGGTTGAGAATTTGGGAGAGAACATCCTTACTGGAGGAGATCTTGGGAACACAGACACAAGAATTTTTGAATTACCCAACTATCTGGGAGGACAGTTTCCAGACCAACCTGAAGTTATTCCTACCTCCTCTTTTTTTTTTTTTTTTAAAGATTTTATTTATTTATTTGACAGAGAGAGATCACAAGTAGGCAGAGAGGCAGGCAGAGAGAGACCTACCTCCTCTTTTGTAACATTCATCATCCATAAATTTACTTTTTCAGGGTTTCTATCCCTATTAGATTTTGAAATAGATTGTCTTATTTACCAGCATGCCTTTGTTACCTAATATTTTCTTTAGCATATAGTAGGTTAAAAACAAAAGCAAACAACAACAACAACAACAACAAAAACTTGTCAAAAGAGAGAATAAGGCCAGATTGTGAAGGACCATGAACAGCAGAATCAGAGCCTTACCCTGCAGGTAACAGGGATTCACTGTAGACTTTTCTAAGAGATTTTATTTCTTTATTTATTCTAGAGGCCACACACAAGATGTGGGGAGGAACAAAGGGACAGGGACAGACTGACTCCACTCTGAGCACAGAGCCCAGCATAGGGCTCAATCTCATGACCCTGAGATCACGACCTAAGCCAAAATCAAGAGTTGGATGCTTTACCAACTGAGGCACAGGTGCCCCTCTGTAGATTTTTTAAACCAGGGAGCAGCACTGTCAAAGCTAAGCCACTGAGAGCTCTCTTTGTTTAGTTGGTGCTGAAATCAGCAAAAGCTGAGGCTTCCAGCATGGTGACTCCCCAGCTGCATTTCTTAAGAAGCCATGTTAGCCAGTCTATTACCAGACCAGAATTCCTGTATTGTCATTGCTGTTTTTGCTGTAGAAGATGATTCTTCTCCAGCCCCCCTCCCCTGTCATAATCCCAACTGCTGAAAAGCACAGTCAATCAGGTGAAGCAGGGATGAAGGAGGAAGAGGAAAACCCTTTCTTCAGTTGTTTCCCAAATCTCCCCAGTGCTTTGATTTGCTTTCAGAGAACCCTTTAGCTCAACAAACAATTGCAAACTACCCAGTTGCAAGGTAAAATGAAAAGCCCACAGGCATTAATTATATATAGAGATATTTAAAAAGAAGCTACTGCTTAATTATTGTTTGCAAATCTTAGTATTTAAATTGACTTATTTGCAAATGTCTGTTTAGAAATTGACTTTGTAATTATAAAGTCAGTGCAGGGATGTCTCAGGCCCTGGAGGAGTCTCTAACGAGGAATGATAATGTAACAGCCAGAGTGAGACGTCCTGAGCTGCATTTTAATAACTAGAGGTGGTTGGCAGGAGGTTGTGATGCTTAAACGAAAATCCCTAAACTGGCAAATAAAGGCGCCAGGGTCTCCCTCTTTGGCAATGGATCACTGGAACAGACATTAAGGGACAGTGGGGGCATAGAATTCTGAGAACCTGGGAAGGATGGGGTTGGAGGTCAGGGAGAATATAAGAATGTGCTGTGTTGAGCATGAGAATGGGTGCTCCTTCCGAACCTGACACAGAAGTTTCAAGACGTCACCCGCCATAATCCATGTCCTTCCCAATTACCGAAATCCAGGTACTGGTTTTATGAATTGGATTGCATCCCCCTAAAATCCACATGCTGATTTTCAAACCTCAGTACCTAAGCTTGTGAGCGTATTTACAAATAGTCACTGCAGACATTATTGGTTAAGATGTCGTCATGCTGGAGTAAAGTGGGCCCTTAATCTCATTGGCATCCTTATAAAAAAGGGGAAATTGGGGCAAAGACATACAGGGAGAATGCGTAGGAAGATGAAGACAGAGACTGGGATGATGCTTCTATAAGCCAAGGGATGCCAGATTGCCAGGAAGCTACCAGAACCAAGGGAAAAGCAGGGAGCAGATTCTCCCTCAGAGCCTTCAGAAGGAGCCAACCCTCTGACACCTTAACCTCAGACTTTAAGCCCCCAGATCAGTAAGACAATACATTTCTGTTTAAACCACCCTGTTTGTGGTACTTTATTATGGCAGCCCTGGGAAACTAATATAGTTGATATGTGCAATTCTCAATGACGTTACCTAACACTACGAAGGAACTAGAGACGGACCAATCAGGAAGTAACCAGAAATTATCTCAAAACACTAGAATATTAGACATTGAAGGGCCCTGACCTTTAAACGATTAAGATGATCAATGATTCTCAAACACGGTTGTGTTTTGGAATCACCTGGGACGTTTCAAAAATAATGATGCCTGTGTCGTATCTCAGTGATCCTGGGTTAATTAATCTTGGGCGCCTCCTGGGCATCAGTCTTTTAGAAGCACCCAAGGAGACTCTTACTTGTAGGTAAGGTTGAACACCAGTCTTGTAGATTTTAGATTATCTTCTCCATTTAACAAATGAGGAAAATAAGCCTCAGAGAGGTAAAGGAATAATTGCCCAGGTCACATTGTTAATAACTGGAAGAGGGGAGAAGTAACCCAGACACCTTGACTTTCAGTTCAGTTATCACAGGGCAGCACTGTGTCCTTTTGTCTCTAGATAGTGTAAATACTAATACTAATTTCCATTTCCCTGGGCATCCTCTAGTTCTAGGAAAATGGGGACCTTGGCCTTTGGTATTAAGGAAAAGTGCCAACCTCAACATGGGCACAGTGAGATTACAAAATTATTTCACACATTCCTTATTATATTACTTCACAGCAACCATATGATATTAATCAGAGCAGTTATGTTTCACCTTTTAATGATTTATTGATTTATTTATTTTAGAGAAAGAGCATGCGCAAGAAGCGGGGAGGAGGGAGAGAATCACAAGCAGATTCTGTGCGGAGTGTAGATCCTGACACAGGGCTCAATCTCACAACCTTGAGATCATGACCTCGGTAGAAAACAAGAGTCAGATGTTCAACTAACTGTGCTGCCCAGGTGCCCCTGTTCTACCTTTTAAAGAAGAGAGTAAGTACAAAGAAATGAGAAGGGCCCCAAACCATCTCACCCGTTATAAAGCAGAACCAGGATTTAAACTCAGGTCTTTTAAAATTATTCAAGTATCCTTTCATCACTTGCCCACTGAAAATGAAGTTAAACTGTCTTGATTCAATTTTAGTTTAATATCTTTCTAAATACCCTTTATCTCTTCCCTGTCTTTAAGGGGAGAATTTGTAAATAGAAATGTACTGAATTCAATTCAAATGAATGTAGTCCATTCTTTCCCAAGAGATAAAAACACTGCATGAACTCTGTGCCTTTGTTTCAAATATGATTGCTCAAGACTCAGAGTAATGGTGGAGAGTCTGTCTGTCACAATGTTAGAGGAATACCCAACGAAGTATAATGCTGCCATTTTCCATCTACAGATAGGCTTGTTAACCTGCTGTAAGCTGACCATCCTGGTTCTCATTTTAGTCAACTCCATTACCACTTCACAAGGGGATTTAACTAGCACTACTTGGTTCCTGTCTGTAATGCTATGGTACTCTAAGCCTAATCATGATAGTGGAGAGTATCCAGGCTTTGTACTTCTGCAGGTATAGATCCAAAGTCCAAGCCCTGGCTTCTGTGTTCACTGATTATGGAACTGTGAGGAATCAAGTAATCTGAGGTTTCATTTTCTCAACTGGATCATGGAAAGAATAATGCCTATTCCAAATAACCTGGTGAATAAATTGAGATCATGTAAATATCCCATGTAGCATGTAAATATTCATATTTATTGAGTCTTCAGCCAAGTCAATTTGAATCCTTTTCCCCAGATGAGGAGCTAAACACAATGGATATAAGATAGTCAGTGGGTCCTGCTTTGCACCATTCCATTAATTGACCACATTCCCAAGACCTATCTTGTAATTTCTTGCTTGCTTGCTTCCCCATTCCAGGATTTGGTTTCTTTGCCCCAGATCTAGATTTTTCACTAATACTTCTAGTGGCTTAAATTTTGCCCATGATCCAGCTTTCAGCTCTTCCCTCTTACCCTTCTGGAACATCACCTACCTTATTTCATGTTCTTCCTCCTTTCTGTGATATTTCCTGTTCCTTCATAGTAGATGCTCCCTGGTCATAACAATCTGACTAGGCCTAAGTTTTAGTTATTTCCCAAAGAAAAAGAATATGAATGGGGCAACATTGATAGGATGAAGATCCCCCAGTTTTTGAGGGAGAAGACTTCACAACAAAGGGCAAAGAGTAAGGTAAGCATGGTGGGACTCAGAAAACTAAAAGAGATTAATTCTCATGTTGTTGAGGATCAAGTACCTAGAACAACATTCTGGCTCATGTTATTAATTATGGTAAAAGTGGCCTTTAATCCTGTTGGTGGATACCCTTCTCCTCCTAAGGAGCCTCTGGAACTCTCTTTTATTCTGTTAAACTAACCTGGAGAAAGTAATCATGGTGGCTTACCCTCAGGGATTGCAGAACTGGAAGGTGATGCTTGTTGTAGAAGATGATCATTTTTGATATCTTGCAATTTGACTTGATTCATTGAAAAAATTAAGCAACTCTAAGTAAAGCTCATAATTTGGGTAAACAGCCTCAATAATATCCACATATTCTTTTTCTGCTTGGTATACAAACCATAACATTGAGAATCTGCATATAAAATAAAGAATGTTAAAACTGCCTTTTATATGGCATATCTTATGGGCCAAGCATTTTTGAATCCTCATAATACCTATGACAAAATGCATGCTAGTCCTATCTTACAGATGAGAAAACTGAGGCTTAGAGAAAATAAGTAATTTATTCAATGCAAGTTAGCTCCCAGCCCAGGACCCTTTAGGAAAGAATAACATAGGGATTCAGCACTATTTTTACTTAAATATCTGTAATCTTCCCCATCCTGTTACCCCATTTGTAAAATAAGAAGTCTGCATCCATCTAAAAAACATCTTTAAGCCCCAATGTTTTATTATTCTGATGCAAATACCTCCAGTCAAAGCAAGCAACTACTGCTGAAGGGAAGGAATTAACACTCCACAATTAATACTCCATTTCATTAACAATTAAATATGTTAAATGCCATTCAGTTTGTTTGCACCATCAAGTCCTGGGAAGGTGCCCATGCTTCTTGCAACTTTCCAATAACTTTCTATCACCAACTGAGTTAATTTCCCAAGCAGACAGGCATCAGATTTTAATTCCCAGCCTTTAATATTCTTTAGCCCTTGGGCCACTAGTGGACCTACATGAGCTGATATTGTCAGTTGCTGTCTGAATCCAAGTTAAGACTCTTCTTTTGGGTTAAGGGTGTGCCCTCCCTGTACCAGGAAGACCAAACTTAGCACATTCCAGGTATGGAGCTGTTCTTCTCCATGCCCCACTCTGCCACACACCCAGTGATCTTCAAGTGGCAGGCAGCATAAATTTATGAGGGTAGATTTTCAGATCCAACACTAACATCACCTCCACACTGAAGCTTAGACCCACCACTGTAGCCTGAAGTGAAGAGATCTTAGAATGCCAAGTTTGGAAGAAATGGCAAAAGCAACGGTAACACTAACAGCAGGAACAGCAGGAAAAGCATTCATTTATGCATTTACCACATACCCAACACAGCAGTCAATGCCTTATATATAGTTGTGCCCTTAATCTTGACAACAACCCAACCAGGTGGGTTTAATAGTTACCCTCATTTTACTTTTTAGGAAATTAATTTGTTATTTATTGTATCAGTTGTTGGTTACTTAACCCTACATACCAAATCACCCCCAATTTAGAAACTGAAAACAATATTACCTCACACAGTTTCTGAGGGTCAAGAATCCGAAAGCAGCTTCAGTGGGTGGTTCAGCCTCTGAGTCTAATGAGTTTACAGAAAGGACTAAAGTACAATGTACAAGTACAATGGCAGAGTGAAGTCATTTGAAGGCTCACCTGTTGCTGGAGAATCGACTTGGAAATTCAGTCACATGGTTGTTAGTAACTGGGTATCCTCACAACATGGCAGCTGGTTTTCTTTGAGCAAATCAACCAAGAGAGGGAGAGGCAGAAACTGCAGTACTTTTTATGACCTTGACTCAGAAATGACCCACCATCACTTGTGCAGTATTCTGTTGATCATACTCACCAACCCTGATATAATATGGGAGGGGACTATACAGGGCAGAGGAGGTGAAGGTCATGGGGGCCATCCTGGAGGCTTCCTATAACACAAGCTAAAGATAAACAACTTGTGAGTGGCAGTAAGGAAGCAGGTTTACAAACTCAAGTTATGTCTGACTCTATAAACCACGCTTTTAATCTAGTGCTGGCTCCCTCTATAAAGGTCATATGCAGTTTATCTTCTAGGGTCTATCAGTACCAATCAGAGATTGATTGGGGAAGCTGAACCACTAAGAGTGACTTGGTATATGTGCTGCCGAAGCGAGCACACTAAGAGTGACTTGGAATTAGGGATTTATGATAGGAACTTGACCTTACATAGTTCTGGATGCTGGTTGTATGGTCTGTAATGTGGTTCCTTTGGTATTGGTCATGAGGCCTGAAAGGCTGTCTGCATGGCATTCAGTCATAAAGAAAAAATAGACCTGACCAGAGGGAGAATAAGGATAAAGTGGAGCCTGCAAAGACAAACTGGAACCTACAAGGATGAAGTGGAACCTCTATTGTGCTCTCAGTGCTTCCAACCTTTCAAATTTAATGGAGTAGTTGGATGGCCAGCAAGAGAAGCTGGTAGCCTTCATCATGGGAAGCTGGAAAAGCTTAAGGAGATCTGATGGGAGCTGGAGGAGCTGTAAGCCTGCCACTGACCCATGGCTTACGGTAGACTGGGAGATCCACAACACTGTGGTTGATCCACAGCAGCACCTGGTACCCTGCATAGACCATCCCAGTCCAAGCAGGATGTGGTTACTGCTTCACTTCCTTCTTTCAGATGTTGTATGAAATGACTCTTATGGCCCAAAGTACCCTGAATTATCCAGGGAAAGGTATCCTTGGAAAATGAGTATGTAGCTAGATTAACGTAGCATAAACCCACCATGCTATTAATTCTGCTTTGTTCCCCATCTCCATCTCCACCTACAAACCCACTTACACGTTATATCCATATGCCATAATCTAACAAGACTCCAAAAACATCAAGCCTCTGCATGTCTCCATGCTTTTGTATATACTAATTCCTCTCTCTGGAGTAGCTTACCCCAGCAGATCCAACTTTAGGGGCAGGAGACATGTGCACCGAGCCTAGAGCTTGAGTTAATGTTCAGCACTTTTGAACCCTTCAATAAATATCACTTGAGTTGGACACGTCACAGCAGTTTTGTCACCCCTCTCTCTAGCCTCAGCATCATCATCCCACCCAAGAGACAGCTCAGTGTTGCACCCAGAAGCCAACTCTGGACAGCTTTAAACAGCTGTGATTGTTAAAAAATTCTTCCTCATGGAGAAATCTAAGTTTGTCTACATTTGTCTTCTTATAGAGTCTATGCGTTGGTCATAATTACACCCAGCTAGCACAGAAAAAATGAATCTGCTCTCTCTTCTAATGATATTTTTCAGGTATTCAAAGACAAAAATCATGTGCTACTTATTATTCTGCTTATATTTGCATATTTAAGTGTCTCTGTGGCCTGGATTCATCTCTAACATATTTTTGTGTTATTCACAGGGCCTGTGAGTCCTTAGGTTAGTGGCGGATGTAGGCTGTCCCAGTTGGGACACCTAAATGATTTGGTACTCCCTATCTCAATGTGTTTCTCATTCTCCTGAAGGCTTTCCTGGGCTTTTTATCTTAGTGATGAAGGAAGCACAAAAGAGAAGCCCACTTAACAAGTTCTTTCTTACTCTCTGCTTGTGTCTCATCCCATTAGCCAAGAGGGTGATCAACCCTCCTGCTATTTCTGACTGAGTGATGTGTGAGATCTTCAATATTAAAACCAAGACAGTCCAGGGCAAACCAAGATCACCTGCCCAGTCATGTAGCTTGGTTCAGAGTCAAGTCATTACAAAGCAATGGGGCAAAGGGTATGGATTTGAGGGGCAAAGAATTGGGGCCGCTAGTGAATCAGTCTTACTGCTGATGGGCTACATATTTTCCACATCACTTCTAACAGTGCCTAGATCAAATTGGTGCATGTTGTCCTCATTCTTTGTTTTAAACTAAAACGATACCAAGCTCAGCCAAGAAAAATGGAAAGGCATGCTGCTAAAAAGCAGAGTGAGTTTTTATTTTATTTTTTTAAAATTGTCATATGGCTATATTTCAAGTTGATAGCATAGGTCTGGTGGCCAGCTGCTCCCTAGAGCATTCTCCAAACAAGCCTATGTACTTTCCAATTAAGCAGAGGTGAACCTAGGCCCGACCTGTAGCTCTGAGTGTCAATGCAACGCCAAAACCACTAGATGAAAAATGTAAATTGCAGCTAGCCGAATTTTGTTTTTGTTTTTGTGTTTTGTCTCCACTATTTCAAGCAATGTTTGATTGGGCTTTCTCTCAAATCAGGTCAAACTCGTGCATGATGACCTGGTGGGCAGAGCCTTCAAGCCTTCTTCAGCTACTCCCTCCCACCTCTCTTATTTCTCTCGTATTGATACTGCTCATAACAGGAAGTGCTGCTCAGCCCATCATTCACTCATTGTTCACATACTGAGCACCTGTAATTGACTAGATACATAGATACATGTTAAACTCAGGGAATGTGTGGATGAATAAGTACACCAGTGACTTAAAAGGACCAGAGATAGATTTCTTTCTTTTTTTTTTTGTAATTTCTTTTTTTTCTTTAAATTTATTTATTTTTTTCAGCGTAACAGTATTCATTGTTTTTGCACAACACCCAGTGCTCCATGCAACACGTGCCCTCCCTATTACCCACCACCTGTTCTCCCAACCTCCCACCCCCGACCCTTCAAAACCCTCAGATTGTTTTTCAGAGTCCATAGTCTCTTATGGTTCAGAGATAGATTTCTAAACAGATGAGTGCAAATGTTTATATAAAGTAAATGCAAAGGGTACTACCATAGAGATATGTGTAACATAAATGTAAGGGGCAGGGCTGTTCTCTTTGCCCAGACAAGACAGAAAGGATTTCAGAGATTAAATGCCCTTGGACTAGGTCTTAAAGGATGATTAGAAGCTCACTTGTCATAAAGCAGAGCAATTAAGAACATGGGCTTTAAAGTCAAACCAGGTTTGGAATGATACTCTGCCATTGGCTGTCTGTGTGACCTTGGGTAAGTTAATTAACTTCCCATTTTCCATTTTCATTTTCTCATAAATAAAATGGTCTTTTAAGAATTATACAAGGGGTAATTATGTGTGTGGTTATATATACACACACCCACATACAGTACTTAGCGCTATGCCTCTTGGAGAGAGATCACTCATGGTTTAGCTGTTTCCATTGAAGTTATTTCTGATTGAGAAGTGACAAGAATGGTTTGAGCAGAACATTCCAGATAGAGAAAACACTAAGCTCAGGAGCATGGAAAACCAGGGTATATTCTTGGAATTAAAAAACAAAAGTCTGAGTATGGCATTGAGGTTCATGTGTCAAGATGCATGGCAGAAAGCCTAATAGATTGTTAAAGCAATGAGGTTGAAGAGGTAACCGAGTGAAGGACTGTAATGCCACATCAAGGGTTGTTCAGTAGATAATAACAAGAGGGTCACCTAATAAGCGACTAGAATAAAAGAAGATACATAATTGCAAGGGTCATAACTGGTTTACCACTTTTTCTGGGTACAGAGTGCCTTTCTCAGTGTAGATGCCCCATAACTATTTGCAGAATGAGCGAGTGAGGGAGTGCAGTGGCATCTGGAAGGTTATCAGACAACAGAGCTTGCTGTAGCCATTCCAATACATACTAGCCTTTTGACTTGTGTCAATGGCAACAGTGATACTTTAAGAAAAAACTGCAAGGCAGAATTAAGATGTGGTCACTCAATGTTTGTGGGTGGTGAAAAGAAGGATGGCATTAAGGGTGATCCATCTAGGCAGTATTCCAAGGCAATAGGATTATAGTGAACTGACCCTCATCTGCTTGTCCATTTAGAATGTTTTGTCATATTTGTATGAAACACTGTTGAGGGGATCATATGAGATCATAGATTTCCAAGAACTTTAAAGTTGTAAGGAAGTATGCAATGGTGAAAGGTATTCATTCACAGATAGTTTGATTGTTCATTATGTACCTGGCATAATTATAGGTGCAAGGGATATAGCATTAAGCAGACAATGATTCATTGCTCATGGAATTTGCATTGTACTGTAATAACTGCTCAGGTTTTAAGTTTGCTGAGAATCACCTATGCTCCTCCACTTCATAAGAGCTAACACGAACTCTTTCATTGTAAAAGGAGTTTTCTGGACAGAATTCTACTTACTTCTGGGACAACCCTCAAAATAAGAATATAATTCCTATTTTGAAGATGAGAAAATTGAGACGGCAGATATTTAAATAGTATATCAAGGTTCTACAGTGTTACAAAGTGGTAAAAACCAAGATTTGAAACCAGGTGGGGAAGGGAGGGTAGGAAAACTGTATAATTTGGAAAGCTTTCATATTACAAATGCATATTTGGAAACCAAAATAAAGTTATTTTATTTTCATAATACAAGCTATAAATATAAAGCTCAACTAATCTTGGGGGCATGGGTTTAAAAGACTAGGGAACACTCCTAGATTAGAGACTGATGGGGCTTTCATAAGGACTCTTCCTGATGAAGAACCTCTGCCACTTATATTTCAACCTAAAACTATTAAAAACAGCATCTCAACAACCCCATGAAGTTAAATACTCTTGTTAAAGTGATCACATACATTTCAGTTAAATAATAGCCGTGGGAGAGGGCAATTAGCAGATGCGGTCAGGAGAGAAAAAGATATGTTTTCAGATGAGATTGGAAATGAGATGGGGAGTCAATGAGGCAGAAATATACAAGACACTTTTTTTTTCCCCCTGAAGTTTCTTGAATTCTGTTACTAATGATACCTTAAGATTCTGAGGGCTGTGACCGGAAAAGACACATCATGATCAAGGAGGTTCAAGGAGACTGGCGCAGAGCCTAACCACCATTGCTTTCTGCTTAGTTCTTTCTTGAGAATGGTTTTCTTGCTTCATCCTTCTTGCATTTGTCTATCACTTGAACAGAAAAGGAAACAGGTGCTATGTTTGGGTGCCTAATCCAAAGGGAAGAAGACACAAGTCTGCCCCCACCGAAGGTAAGGAAGACATCAACGCAGGGACAACAAGCAAGGCACTCAGCTCAAATTCTTTCCCGATTCCTGCAAGCGAGTTCGATTTCCACTCTTTTGCCATCATTTAGGATTTATACATTGCTTGGTCTTCTCTCTGGCTGCAGAAATGCAAATATCCATTTGTGGTCTTTCATCTGGTATGCTGTGCTTTTCAGTAAGAAAGGCAAAAAGAAGATAGTGGTAATCTCTGTGCGCCCATGAGGGAAAAAAAGTTTATGTTCATATGAACAGGGTGTAAATTCTGACCCTTACATTTACTCATACTTGTCCATCTTGTTCATCACTATTTCTAGTGACCCAAGAATACTTGATGGCAATTCAATAAATATTTGTTAGAAGATAAATGTGTGACCTTGGACAACTCTCTCTCATTTTCCTTTCAGCACTCACTTGCTCTCTCTCTTTGTCCTCATGACTGAAGCCCATTAGTAATATAATTTGAAGCATTGGATGAAATAACATGTAAAAATCTGACCCAGGCCCTGATCCACAGTGAATATTTTTAAAAATCTCATTTCCCTTCCTCTAATAATTGTAAAAGTTCAAGTCAAGCTATCATATGTACTAGCCCTACCCTTGACCAGATCAATCATTATCTCTGAGACTTGATTTCCTCCTTGCTACAAAAGAAAGGACAAAGATGTTTCATCCACCTTTCAGAGTTACTCTAAAGATTACAAGACTTTATGAAATTGGATGCATTAGTAAGTAGTAAATTGCTATTTAATTTTTATTAGCACTATTCCTATCATGATTTTAATAATTTGGGTCAAATTGTCTCACTGGAGATACGTCTTCCGTTAGTTGTAGGAGTATCTGTTTAGAGTCATTATTTTAAAAACCCACTATATTTTTCTTAACTAAGTCTATCTTTAAGAGGCTGGATGCTTTCCACTACATCTAATTGCATAAAGCAAAAGATCCTAAATGAATTTATGTGGCCTCAAGGAGCATTATTAATGGGGTACCTTCAGGGACCCCTTCTGAGAGTCCTATCTGAAGATATAATTTTAGAAGCAATTTTCCATGAAATTGCTGATCGTGTATATCCATAGAAATTTGAGCCTATCTGGTACAATTTTCATTTAGTCCAATGACTGCATTTTATATTTCAATAAATAAATTTGTTTTAGAGGAAGAGATGCATTTATCTATTAAATGTGTCTGAAAAACATACTTCAAACTGGATTATCAGATAAACATTGCTATGAGGGTTTCCATTTTTATATTTGCCTTCACTGATACACTACCAGTGAGAGTTTTACAACTGAGTAAAGAAAAGGTCTGGGTCACTGTGTTGTCTTCAGTTAGTGCTGAAACATAAGTCAACAATAGGAATTACATTTCATCCCATTTTATGACCTGATGGACTAACATAGCAAGTTGTTTGAAAGAAGGATTTGGAACCAGGCAGACCCAGTTTTGAATTCCAGATCTTCCCTACACAGAAGATTGCCCCAAGCTTTAGTTTTTCATATTTAAAAAGAGTTATAGTAATGTTTATCTCCAAAGTCCTCCCAGGGCTGTTGTCAGAATGAAAAAGAAACTAAAAACATAGGTAAAGTGCTTAGCAAAATGCTGGGCATAATCCACTCATTAAATGACTGATGGTGATATCCTCATAGGACACTGATGCTGAATGGAACCGAAATAAAGTGTGTTCTTGTTTGTGTGTGTGAGTGAGACCTGAAGTCCAAAATAGTTATATGATAGGTTCAAATGAATCCAAAGGTACACAATGAATTAAGTAGTTATGCAGGAAGCAAAATGAGCTTCAAAGGACTTGGAACATGACTCAGGCTAGTCTCTTCTAATTCAAGTGAGGAAACTAAACTATAGATAAGATAAGTGACTTGCCATAACTAGTGGAAGTAACAAGACTAGACTACTAGACTTCTTATACTCATGCAGTACAATTTCATTAAAGCATTCCTTCTCCCAGAGTTCCACACAACCCCTATTCTCCACCTGTCTGCCTTTGGCTTATCCTCACCCCATACATAGAGGTTTTGGGGCAGCTGTTTTCAGAAATGAAACCCAGTACGTCATCACAAACCGTATGTCTTTTTTTGCTATTTTTTTCCCAAGACAGAAAGGAGGTGTTGGAAAGCATTTCTCATGCCTTCCACTTTCAGAAAGTCAAAATACCTCTCTCTCTGCACCTTAGTGTGTATGTGTGTTCACATACGTCATGTCCCCTCTCAATTAGTGTAGGTCAGCAGCAACAATTTACAGGCTGCCATGTCTGTCCATTATCCTCAAGGATAGTATCAGTGGTGACCATGGTGATGGTATTGATCCTATCAGTATTGGGTGTTTGTAGTTAGTCTACTATCTTAACCCTGCAGACACTCTCTCGACCTTTGTCAGCAATCCCCATGGCCACACTGCTGTTGGTTCCCACAGCATGGTTCTCTTTTATGTCTCTCACAGTCCTGAGGGCAGTCTACACCTTCTCTGGTTCCTTCCATCTCCAGATGCTTCCAAATTAAACCAGTCTATCCTGTCTTCTCCCTCATCCTTCAAAGTTACATAAGTCTTTTATAATTTTCAGAAGAATTTATTTGATCTCATTATAACCTAAGTTGCCATCTTATTCCATTATCCATTCTTTGGCTTAACTTTTCCAACAAAATTAATCTAGCAATCTGCCTGTATGTCCTCCCCAATTAGTTCCTCTAACTCCCCAAGGCATGGTTTATGCCCCTCTTCTCTGATGTTGATTTCTCTCTCCAAGATAGCAATGGTTCTCTGGTGGTAAAGGCAATTGTTTTTTTTATCCTTTATTTATTTTGCTTTTTAGAGCATTTGGCATTGTCAATCACCCTGACCCCACTGTTTTCTCAATTTGAGCCTTATGTGGGAAAAAGTACACATGAAGGAAAAAAGTAAGAGTGAGCATTTACTGGTGTGACTTACCATGAAGCCTAACAAGGAAAAATACCAGCTTTCATAGCATTGCAGACTGGCAAAATGATCGTTTGACTTAACCATGAACACTCTAGCTTCATAGCCCCTTTCCATTATCCAGGATTATCCCACAAATATGGTGACTTTTTTTTCTCAAGTTCAGTCTTCTTCCAGCCTTCTTGACACTCATTTTGAAATCAAAGGATTTCATTCCACATTAAAAAAACACAGCACTGATAACTGAATCAGGATCTTCTCATTTAATCTCACTTTATTTTACCCTTATACAATTTATATTAAATATATTTTTCTCCAGGGGCGCCTGGCTGACTTAGTCAATGGAGCATGCGACTACTGATCAGGGTAATGAGTTCAAGGCAATGTTGGGCTTAGAGCTTATTCCAAAAAAAAAAAAAAAAAAAAAAAATCTCCAGTTTGATTTTGTTGATAGTAATTTCAGCAGCCGGAATTTTTTCTTTCTTGTTTGGGTTCACATACCTCAGTTCTGTTGTTACGTCACATGGCCTTTTCCAAACCACTTTAGTGTCTATAGTTCTCAGTGGCCCTCACCTATAACATGGATTCAAATCATTGGTTTTCATAGTTCTTAAAAAACAGAATCACTTAAAAAAATATTTTATTTATTTATTTGACAGAGAGAAACACAAGAGAGGGAACACAGGCAGGGGGTGTGGGAGAGGGAGATGCAGGCTTCCCACCAAGCAGGGAGCCCAACATGGGGCTGGATCCCAGGATACTGGGATCATGACCCGAGCGGAAGGCAGATGCCCAATGACTGAGCCACCCAGGTGCCCCAAAACAGAATCACTTTTTATAACAATAATTTTTGTCCATGATAGAGAATATACTCAGTGTAATGCACAATTATTTGGAATTTTCTGAAACTCTGTTTGACCTTTATCCATGTTGGTAGAGACAAAGTTCATAAATGTTTCACCTTCTTGATATACTGTTAGGTTTATTAATATGAAATATTCTCTTTTTTCCCCTTGTTAGCCCTAAATTTAGTTTATCTGATATTAGTATTAGTTTATAAGTCCTGGTATATATGTTTTTCCTTTTTGTCTTGAAAGAAATATTTCTTGTAAGTAGCATATTACTGGCTTTTTAAATTAATTTATTTCCTTTGTCTACTGTTGTCTTTAAAAAAAAAAAAAATCCCTCCCAGTTTCTGTTGAATTGATGCTGTTTCTATTATTTTAGTGGTTTCTCTAAATAGTGCCTAAACTTTCTTCCTAGCAAAATCTGAGTTCAATCAGTATTTATAGCTTCTATCCATCAAGACACAAAATTTAGTTATGCTCTTGTCTCTGAGTTTTATCACCTGGTTGGTGGCATTTTAATTCCAGATTGTTATAGAAACTATGTATATAACTATATTTGCCATGTCTAATCTGGACCCCAGTATGTTATTATTTTCTTTATTCATAAGTACTTATTACCTAGCATTACTTCCTTCTGTAGTCATTATTCTTTAAGAATATGATCTCATCATTACTTTGAAATATTTTTGCTGATGATTTCCTAAGTAGTTGCCCATCTGTAAATATCAATATTCTCTCTCATATTTAAATTATAACTTAGTTGGATATAGAATTACTTTTTTCCATTGAAGTGTACTTGACATACAATATTATATTAGTGTCAGGTGAACAACATAGTGATTTGACAATTATATACATTACAAAGTAATCACCATAATTGTAGTTACCATCTGTCACCATACAAATTTTATACAATATTGTTGACTACATTCCCTATGCTGTACTTTTCATTCTCATGACTTATATATTTTTAAGGATTTTATTTATGTATTTGAGAGAGAGTAAAAAAGAGTATGAGGGGGAAAAGATCAGAGGGAGAAGCAGACCCTGTGGAACTGGGAGGTCACTGAGGGACTTGATCCCGGGACTCTAGGATCCCCACCTGAGCTGAAGGCAGTGGTGACAACCAACTGAGCCACCAAGGCACCTGTGACTTATATATTTTATAACTGGAAGTTTGTATCTCTTAATCCCTTTCACCTAGTTCGTACATCTCCCCATCTCCCACTCCTTGAATACAGAATTCTTATTTTCAATTCGTTTTGTCATAGTCACATGGTCCACCTTCCATCCCACACCTGTGTGCCCATGCTCCGTGTTTCTTAGCTTCTCTTTAATACTTCCCGCATGTTTACACTTTTCTGATATTGTGACAGCTTTAGTTTTAGGAGTGCAGACTTTATGGGGCACCTGGGTGGCTTAGTCAGTTAAATGTCCAGCTGTTGATTTCGGCTCAGGTCATGATTTGAAGACTGTGAGATCAACCCCTATGTGGGGCTCTGTGCTGGGCACAGAGAGCCTGCTTAAGATTCTCTCTCTCCCCCTATCCCTCTGCCCTTCCCCGCCCTGCTCACATGCTCACTTGCTCACTCTCGCTCTCTCTCAAAAATAAGTAAGTAAATAATAATTTTAAAAAGGGTAGGAACACTTTAAAAAGGATAAATACCTATGATATCACAAGGGAGTGGCATACTAACCTGACAGTCCCTGCCGTCCCAAAAGGGAACACCAGAACAAAGACTGCTTATTAGAGGAGCCCCACATTCTCACCCTTGCTATGTCATTGGCTGAGAGCTGCCCTGAGAATAGCGCGGCTCTGACTCAAAAGCCACAGTAGCCACTTATAAAACTGACAGCTGAAGACTTTCACGTAAACCTGCCCCATGTAGCTGGACTTTGAATCCTTATTCGAAGGGGACATGGGTGTGTATCTCATGTGGCAGAGATACATTCTGGGAGATTTTTATCGCTTGGTCTTCCAGATCACCAGTTTCTGTTTGACTCTGTCTGTTCGGCTCAGTCCATCTCTTCTGCTGTTCCTGTCATGACCCCCATTAGGTAACTATTTCCATTTCACTCCTAAGATCCCCTGCTCCCTCTTTTATCCAAGCTTGTGGGTGTACTTCCTAGAAGCTCCACCTTCCTTTTTCACTGACAATGTTCGTCATACTCATTATAATTTCTTTCCTGATCATATCAGCTCTGTTCTTCTGTTTCTGTTGTTTCTCTTCCGTAGCACTAGTGCTCACATATCTTGTAACTCCAGCTGGTCCACTTGTTTCCAGTTGAAGTTGCCTTCAAGGCCACACAAGCTTCCACTCGTCCTAAGAGAGAGTGGAAGCTTCTGATGAGGTCTTTGCTGTTTCAATTACTGTTGAGAAGTGGGTTGGGTGTAGCATCAGGAGAAGGGGTTCTTCCCCCTGGTTTCTCCCAGAATTATTGGCTACTTAGATTCTGCCTGTCTCCCACCTCAGAATGGTCCCCCTGATCATAACTGCTTATTCAGAGGCCTAAAATGATGGTGGCTTACAGATCCTGGTCACCCCCCAATCCCTAGCAATTTCCTCCTTCCCATGTGTGCTTGACATTCACATTCGGGGGTATGAAACACCCACAGTGCTGCCCCTGTGTCTGCTAGTGCTATCCATAGCTACCAACCAGTCTGGAGCTTCTGTTTCCTTTGATCAAGTCCCACCCCCTCTCAGCCTGTCTTGTATTTCTCTCAGTGTCTAGTTTGAATATTCCTCTGTGCTCACTCAATAAAAACCTGTTTTTTGCCATTTCATGTGTAGATACAGATCCCGGAGGTAGTGGTGTGAACTCCAAATACCATGTTAACTAGAAGTCACACCTTAATGACATTTCAATTTTTTCCCACAGTAGGAACATGGAAGTGAAAGATGGGGACCTGGAGGCTTTTTCTCCAGAGGATCCTTTGCATCTTTCCTAAGGCTCGGTGCAGCACAGTGTTTAAAATCATTATATTGGATGATATTCAGGGTCACTTTGCTCATGGGTTTTATGTTTCCTGGAGTCTAGGAGTCACTGTGTTTTCTGTAAGAACGCTGAAGATGCAAAGGACAGGGTGAATAGATTTATCCTTCTTTACCTTCTCCTGTTTTGCAAACATAGACTGTTACAGATTAGGAAAATCCCATAGGCTGTTTGCTAGGTCCAGTATTAAAGACAGGACCCGGGGTGCCTGGGTGGCTCAGTGGGTTAAGCCGCTGCCTTCAGCTCAGGTCATGATCTCGGGGTCCTGGGATCGAGTCCCGCATCGGGCTCTCTGCTCAGTGGAGAGCCTGCTTCCCTTCCTCTCTCTCTGCCTGCCTCTCTTGTGATTTCTCTCTGTCAAATAAATAAATCTTTAAAAAAAAATAAAAATAAAAATAAAGACAGGACCCTCACTTTCTCATAATACTTTGATCTTCTTCTACACATCTGTCAGAAAACAACTCCATTTTTCTGCATTCAATCAGTCTTTCTCCCATTTCATTATTGATTATGTCCATGATGGTAATTGCTGATAGGTTGAGGGGAATGCAGACAGAATCGAGTCATGAATATCAACTGTATGTTTGGTCCAGTTCAAGGAAATAGCTTTAGAAATGGTTGGCCACTTGCAAGAACTTGGTAACTTTTTTTCTTCATTTTGAGAAAAATTATTAAGTTAAATCTTGTTTTGCTTCTTTGGTTTGTTTGGTTGGGGGGCGGGGTTTGATGTGTTTTTGTTCATTTGTTTTTGATAAATTTTTCACACACTTCAGGTTTGAAACTTGAGTTGAAGGAAAGGACTCTGAAAGATATCAGGTGAGTGGCTGTGTTAAATGTCTCTGATTGAACAGAAATGGCCCTATGGTGTTTGAGGGGGGAAAAAAAGTGAGAGAGTCATGAAATTTCTTGGAGAAGAAAGTATGAATGCCATTAACATTCCCCATACAACATGGAGTGATGTGAAGATGGTTTCTTCCAGATGTTCCGTGACACAGCATATGCAGGCAGAAATCTGGACAGAATAATATTCTGTAAAGGGGCCGATTCTCTGATTTTGCCCATGATGAGTGCCTATGTTTTGGCAATAATAATTAAGTAGAGATTATTCCAATGGAATGTCAATCTATAAAAACATTTCCCAATATGCTTTCCACAGTACAGTTGTCTTAGGACAAGTGCTGTAAAAAAAGATCCTGTAGTCAAATACATTTGGGAAATGCCCTCCTTTGGGAAATCTCTCATGCATATTTTCATATGAAGCAGCTTGATTATATTAATTTTATTAATCTGGCATTCCTCAAAACTGTTTACCATATCACCTGTTCTGTTAAAGTTGCTTGACATCCATTAATGTACATAGGGCTATATCCTCATGGTTAAGAGCGTGCGTCATAGAAAGAAGGACCTGATTTTTCAGTCCTCATCCTTCCACTTACACGTTAACCTCTTTTGACTTCACTTTCCTCATCTATACAAGTGAAACAGTGACAGTTTTTGTACAGAACTGGTATGTTCACAGACACTAACACATCTAAAGACTCTAGTCTGTACGAAGCATGTGCAAGGGGCTCAGAAAACAGGAGTTGAATCAGTAAGTAGCGATTATCATGATGAAATTATTAATAGCAGTAGAAATTCAGCAGAAAGAAAGACCTGGAAGACTATAGAATTGTATTGCCTGGGTAGTTCACTCTTCCTTCTTTTGCTCCTTGATTTAGATACAGAAAAGAGACCCAGAAAAAGGTTTGCTGTGGAAGAAAACAAAGGGAGAAATATAGTCCTTAAAGTCATTTCTCATTATTACTTCCTCAGTGGAGCCCTCTGTGGACCCAGTGGCCCTCCCAGCAATGACCTACAATGCTATTTCCTTTCTGTCCCTTACTTTTATATTTACCCCAACAAGAAAATTGTTTTTCACGATGGCTACATTCTTCTTGCCCCACTGTTTCTTTCTCAGCAATGAACTCTTCACGTCCTTAAACATAACCACTGTACTGTGTAGCTGAGGAGGTCTCAGAAGAGCCTGGGGAAAGATGCATTTTTGCCATAAGTTGAACCTCGGTTCAAATTTGAATCGAGAGTTTCTAGCAGCTCTGCTTTAAACAGAGCAGCTAATCCTAGTAGGAAGTGGTAGGTTTGAATTGTCCTTTTAGTTTCTGTTGTTTACTCCTGGATTAGGTAAAAATAAAATAAAGCAACAAACATTCAAATTCTTTGTCAACTGATGTTTTAACTCCTTGGAATTTCTTGCCAAGATTAAAATCCTGCCTAAGATTAAAGAATAGTTGCTCTTCTTTTTATTTAAGAGACTTAGATTTCAGAAATGCATGAAGTATGACAGCATTTAGTAGTTATTGCATGAGTTAGATTGTTATTGTAGAATGGCAGTTTTACTGACCATCAAGTGTGTCCAATGAGATTTTAGTGCATATTCTGTCCACTAAAGAGGTTGCAGATCAGTCCAGCAACAAGGAGATATTATCTTCCAAAGTCAGAAATGCGAGACCAAAATATAATGTCTGATCTGCTCCAAAACAGATCTTAACATTTCAGAGTCTGTGAATAGGTGTGCATTAGTTTCTGAGGATGAAGTTATAGAGCTGTTCTTCTTCACAAAGCATATGAAGGCTGTGCTGCTAATTGGATGGCTTAGAGGGGTTTTATAAGAAAGTGCACAGGAAGTAGCGTTCCCTCTGATCTAGGTCTCCTTGGCCCAGGTTATGTTCAAGCATGTGGGAGAACGTAAGATAGCATAACTCGGCTTGGTTCACAGTTTAAACGTAAGGAGGCAGGGTCCTGTTCATCAATTCTCTCTTTGGCTGTGTTTAAACTGCTGTTCTACCAGGTGATAGGTATTTGATATCAAATAAATATATTGATATTTATTTTCTATCGTATTTTAATCACTTATTTTAAAATTCCATTTGTAGGTTCTTATGCTTTTATAGTTTATATCATACGGTTCTATTAACTGAAGTGGGAGCAGATCTGTATCAGCTGTTTTTTGCATATGTTGCCTCTTCCTCATGCTGGATCATTTCTTCTTGCATTTTATGATTTGAGGTTTTAGGCTCCTACGAAGCCTGAGTTGAGGACATATCTCTCTAAAGAAGAACTGTGTTGGAATTTTCCAGGTGCCTAAAGTTGGCCCACAGACCAGGGATCATTAGTATGTTAATAGCAAAGCCCATGACTTAACAAACTATAAAGATATATTTATATTCAAACCCTACACCTTAAAGTAAAACAGGGTTATGATTTTAATTTCATAGATTCTTAAAGGATTTTTTTCCACTAAGAGACTAACAACAGATGGTCATGTTTTCTTGAATCTAGACCATGCTAAAGGGTGGTTTTATATACCTTCTTCTTTCCATAAGGGAGTCCCACTTTAATCTTAGAACCAATTGGATCTCAGAATCCAATTCTCATTTTTACCACTGTTGAGCCCAAGGTCATGACTCCTGTCTCTGAATATGTGCTAACCCCCTAGTCCCGAGCATAGGGGCTACTCTCATTCCCAACTATATGTTAGCTCATGCATATCTATTCTCATTTACAGCTCCATTTTTATTCCTGGCAGTGGTATATTTCCCTTTGTTGTGGCAAGCTAGGCTATGCACTTAGAAGAAAGTTTGCATCATTTGTTGAGAATGTCTAAGCTTTTATAGTAGGAGGGTTTTGAGTTTTTGTAGTTGACCATGTTACCCCAACACAAACAGTGGGGCAAGAAGAATGTAGCCATCGTGAAAAACAACTTCCTTGTTGTTTCAATCTGGGGTCCTTTGTTGATTCTGAGGAGTTAGCAACACTGAGGGGCTATCCACTGTGTTGGCTCTTAGTCCTTGCCCTGATTTCAGCAGAGAGGGTTTGCTTTTTTTCTGTTTTATACACGGGGCTTCTGAATATGAGCTGGTTGCACATAAAGGTTCAGTATTTTTTTTCAAAGACTTTAGTTGTTTTTCAGAGAGAGATAGAGAAAGTGCACACAACCAGGGGGAGAAGCAGGCATAGGGAGAAGCAAGCTCCCCGCTGAGCAAGGAGCCCGATGTAGGACTCGGTCCCAGGACCCTGGAATCATGACATAAGCCAAAGGCAGACACTTAACTGACTGAGCCACCCAGGCTCAGGATTTTAAAATAAAGTTTTAAAATCCTGCCTTAAACTTTGTTATAGAAAACATTGAGGTGTGGCATGAAGAACATTAATGTCATTGCCAAATGGCACGGACATCTAACAAATTCCAAACTGCTACAATCATGCTACAAACAACCATCCACACTCTTTATGTTCCTGAACAGGAATCACCTCCAAACTTGAGATGGAGCTGAGGAAGTCACACTTCCCCAGGGAGTAAACTGCTCCAGGAATAGAGGCTGCTCCAGAGGCTCATTAACTCTGTGAACTAGGAAAAGTTCCTTCATTAATGCTGGCAACAGTGGGGACCTTATTCTGGAGTCAGTAATGCATTTGGTTACTTAAGCTGTAGAAAGAATTCATTGCCTGTATTCTTTCAAAGTCTGTCTTCAAGGGACTAAAACCAGGAAGACGAGAATTCCTCCAGTCCCCACAAACCTCCCAGTAAGGTGGAATATTGGTGGTAGGGGCCCTGTCCCAGATAAAGTACAGCAAAGAAAACAGAACAAACATGGGGGTGTGGAAAGTTTGGTAAAATAAGGGGGGAAAGGGGTAAAAATGTAGAGAAGAGACGAGATGGCTACAAAAGAGAGAAGAAAAGGAAGTGCTAATATGGACAAAATCATCACATGTTGAGTGTGATATGCTCTATGTCTTAAGACAGACTTGCTGGAACCAGTTGAACGGCCTGCACCAACTAATGTACAAGTGTGAATACGTCCTGTCTGCAAGTCTGATTAATACCTGCCTTGTGTACCTCTAGTCAAACTCCCTTTTGCTTTCTGTGGTTACACTGGCTTGGCCCTCACTCTTGTCCCTTTTCACACCAAAGTAAGCCCTAAACGATGCTGAAGCATTAGACATGCTCTTTCTTCTGTCAGTGACACCTTTCCACTTGGACAACTTCTTTACATGGAATGTTACTTGCTTAGGGATGTTGTCCACGTTCTTCAACACACACCTCCGTGCAAAGCTAAAATAGGTTCTCCTTTGACAAGCTTTCTTGGCCTCTCATAGCTTTTCTTTAACACACTTATCACAAGAGTAGTAATATAATTGTTCTCCTCATTTAAAAAAAAATATATATATATATATCTCCTTCCTAGAATGTATATTCCACGAAGGCAGGGAGATCTGTTTTCAGTATCTAGGACAGTTCCTGGCACCCAGTGATATTTCTTGGTGAAATGCATGAAAAGATGAAAGAGTGGAAAGCACATTTTAAAACATGAAATACAATTAGTCTTATAATAAAGTACTTCATGGAGTCAACTGTTAATTCCCCAAAAGATTACCAGAAAAGTCTATTGATCAAGAAAAACTAAGCTTATTAGATTTTGTGCCGGAAAGGACACAGAGACTCAATAGTGTCTCAAAATAGAAATATATAAGGTATGGGGGCCTAGGATGGATGAAGTAAAGGTAGATCTTACAAGATGGAAACTTACTGGAATTGGACAGAGATTGTAACGTAACAATTTTAGATTGATGTGTGCAGTGAGGAGAGGGTCTTGAAGTAATTCCTGATAAGTAGGGTATCAATCTTGAAAAATGAGCTGTTTATTTGGTTCACTGTCTTATCTACCAAGTGCAGATATTTCCTAGAGCAAGCTGTTAAATTATTTTTATTTTAAATTGTTTTCTTTATTCTTAACATTGTTTAACAAAGAAACAGATAAGTATACATTCTAGAGTTGTTTAGCCCAGCGAGAGGAAAGTTTGCCTGTTTCTAGGATTGTCAAACACGGGGACTGGGAACTATTTTGGTTTGAATGCTGAGTCCTCCCTTTCAGTTATACTTTGGTCCGAGCTCAAGGATAGGCCAAAATTGTCTGGAGGTTTGATTGATCCAGATTTCCACCCACTGTTCAACTGTTGTGTTATCATATAGAGCTTCAGATATTGAAAAGCATAAGACTCTCTTATTCTTTTTTGCTGGAAGACTGTCAGATCATTTGATGGGACAGTGGCTTCACATGGGCACCTCAGAACAACTGCTAAGAGGATTATAACCACGTGTGCAGCCCGCTTTTCAGCCTGGAGTCAAAGGGCTCAAACCAAGAGTAGAGATACTATCCCCAATTTGCAGAGCACACAGAGCCACATCTGGGGGTATTAGATAATGTATCTAATTTCATCTCTTTCTTTCTTTATGCTTACTGTCCACAAAGGACATTCACTCCTTTCAGCCCTACCTCTGAAAACAAAACTACAAAGACTCCAAGAATCTGTATTTATGTTTGTTCGATTATCCATATTTAAAACCCTTCAGCCTTCAGGATTGCCTCTGAAGGTAAATATCGAGGGAAGGGAGAGAAGTTAGAAGGAAAGGAAGTTTGCCTTTTGAGAACCTCATAGGTGCTGGCATAGCAATCTTATGAGTTCTCATAATAAAACCTTGAGGTATAGGGGCGCCTGGGTGGCTCAGTGGGTTAAGCCTCTGCCTTCGGCTCAGGTCATGATCTCAAGAGTCCTGCAATCGAGCCCCGCATAGGGCTCTCTGCTCAGCGAGGAGCCCGCTTTCCCCACTCTCTTTGCCTGCCTCTCTGCCTACTTGTGATCTATCTCTCTCTGTCAAATAAATAAATAAAATCTTTAAAAAACAAACAAACAAACAAAAACCCTTGAGGTGTAGGAAAAGGGAGTAATTTGCTAAAAATGGGATAAGTAATAAATACTGAATACTGGATATAAATCGGGATTCCCTCCAATTCCAGAGTCCGTGTTCATTCTACCATTTCGTACACACTCACTTTGAGGCATAACAAGGAATGCAATGAAGTTAACCCTATATATTTTTTCTATTAATATAGTTATAATCATATCCCTCTCACGTGATACTTGCCTTTTAAAGGATAAATGAGCTTGGGTTTTTCCTGGAGACAATGGGAAGCCATAAGAGGGGTTAGGAAGGGACTCACAGGATTAATTTTTTGTCATGAGTGGCATGCTAGCAAACACAGCTGGAGTCACAGAGATCCCTGTTTATAAACCATAGAGGGTTAAAAATAAATGTCTCCTTAGAGATAAGGGTATCTGCATAGATCCACTCAGATGGGAAGGGCTGCTGTTTTCCAGCTTTAAGAAGGATGCATAATTTAGGCCAAGATAATCACCAGTGATGCATACAGCAGAGATTAATTTGAAAATTTAATATCAAAAGATTGGAGGACTTGCTTATGAAGCCACCGCTTCTAAATTATATTGAGGCATTGGTTGGTAACAAGTGCTCAGGAGCCTCAATGTGCAGAAGAATATTAAAAGATACCACATGTCCTCTAATTAAAATCACAGCAAAATGGAGTAATGATTGCAGATACGATATTAGCAAAGGGTGGGGAGGGGACTGCAGAGTAGTGCCAGGATGCCAACAGGGGCTGGAAACCATGGCCTTCGTGGGGAGAGGCCTTTCTCCAAATTGCAGTAAAATCCCTGGAAATTAGCAGGAGCCAGAGGGAAAGCTAATGCTCATTGCTGGCATTATAGGAAATGAAAATGTTGCTCTATCACACATGATTTGGACAAAGGTGGGTCTGTTTGTTCAGAGCAAAGCGACAACTGGGAGCAATTAAAAACCAAGCCTGAGTTTGCAAGTGACTCACACCCAACAATAGCATCAGATGTTCCCAAACACTTGACGCTTTAGGAATTTCTGGTTTGGTTTATAGTATTGTCTGTCTTTGTTTGCTTGCTTGTTTTCTTTGTGATTTTTTTTTTCCTTTTGAGAAGATTAGTAGGACAAAGCTAGAAAAATGGACATCTTCCATTCATTCCTTACAGGATAGTATCAGGTCTATTCAAGAAGTCAGGCAGAACTTTTATATACGAATCTTTCCATGAAGTTGACATAAGAAAGTGTGTCATTAAGAACATATCCGGCATTTTAGAGGCATGGGTTTCTAAGGCAGTGGTATATATTTGAGATGAAGTCAGACTGTGAGCCTTTTTGATAGTTTTTTTTTCCAATTTGAAGAAAGCTGGTTGAAATTAACAGGAACAGTAATAGCAAATGAGACAATACAAAGGCAAATGAGAATAATCATTCTCTCTTCATCAGCCCGACCCTATTAAATCCTCCTAACCAGATCATACTCCTCTGTAGGTTGTACTTCTCAGGTCCTAACCAAAGAATGGAATGAAACCAGACCAAGGTCACCTCGTAAGGGGAGATATTCCTATATATTGCATAGATGCTGCTACCTCCCATTTGGCACTCACAGCAGACATCACTAATCTCTCACAGCGCTCTTTCCTGTGACTCCAGAAGTATGCTCAGAAGCCTCAGTAGAGGGTTCTAAAAATCACTGTTCATCTTTACAGATGACATGCATGCAAAGTGCTAGCATGTAAATCCTGGAAATTTAGTAGATTCCTAAATACTGAAAGAGTAACCATCAGAAGTCAAGGGCTTCTATTTCCTCTCTGCTTGCTGTTCTTGTGATTTTGAACAATGGTACCTCTTTGATACTCAGTTGCTTCATTTGTCAAGTAAAAGTAACATGTAATACTTTTGTAAATGACATAATTACAAAATTCAATAGTTGAGTATTTTGAGAGTCATGCAATGATAGGAAAGTTGCATCTATTACTGGTATTAAAATCTGGTCATCGCTAAGTCTCAATTGTTTGACACACAGCTGCAGCAGAATGGCTGGCAAACACATCTTTGGCCCAACTTCATACCACATTTTCTACTTCAGTTGCCCTCAAACTTGAATAGCTATCAAGAATCTTCTAGGAGGGGCTTCCTCAAACACAGAGTGCCGGACCAGACCCCTAGAGTTTCTGATCCAGGAGGACGGAGAGGTTAAGACCCAAGAATTTACAGTTCTAACAAGTTCCCAGGTAACTTTGATGTTGCAGGTCCCAGGACAATACTTTGGGAGCCTCTGCCTCTAAGATCATGTAGAACTAAATTCTGTATTAGAATGCTTAGCTCAGGGGCACCTGGGTGGCTCAGTGGATTAAGCCTCTGCCTTTTGCTCAGGTCATGATCCCAGGGTCCTGGGATAGAGCCTGGCATGGGGCTCTCTGCTTAGTGGGGAGCCTGCTTCCCCCCTCCCCCTCTGCCTGCCTCTCTGCTTATTTGTGATCTCTGTCAAATAAACAAATAAAAATCTTTAAAATTAAAAAAAAAAAAAGAATGCTTAGCTCATTTCCCATATCTTCCAGGTGTCGTCTGCAATGAATCCAACCTAAGAGATCTTCCATTTCCCAGAGCTGCTACTACAGAGAGTTTTCTACCTTCCTGTGAGGTTTTGCTCTTTACATTTTTCGGGAGACACCTTTTTGTTGGTCGATGCCTCACATTCCTGGAGTGATTAGGAAGTGCCCTGGGGTTTTGTATTTATGAACAATTATATCTTTCTCTATTGCTAGTGACAGTGGACTAAGCATCCACCTGCTTTCTTGCTCCCAAAGTACACCCCTCAAAACACCTCATGGGTGCTTCTGAAGATACCCTGGGTTGCTGCCTGAAGAGGGCTAAGGAACACCTCCCAGGCATCCTTTTCCCCTAGCCACCACACCTGCCACAACATTGCTGCTTTGTCCCAGAGAACTTAACCTTCCCCTAGACGCAACTACCTTTTGTTGGGGACACTTCTGCTACCATCACTCCACCCTTAGGGGAAGAAACAGGCCCCCAAATTCCAGGCTGCTTTTCCTTGAAAGCCCCTTAATGAGGCCTGGCCTTTCCTTAATTTTCTGTAGTAGTAGAGATAAGGCTATGTTGTGATTGGAGGTCTGTCTAAAGGACAATGCATATAGAAAGAAGTAACCACAGAGATTAATTTGCAATTATAGCCCAGGCCTGGACCCACACTATGGTCCTGATATTCTGACTTGTCCCTAGTGATCTTCATGGCCAGCCCTGCCATGGGAAGAATTCCAGTTTTCTCTGCAGCTTGGGCTCCTAGATTCAAAGAAAGACCATCACCACCACCTACCTCCCCTCAACCGACCCACCTCCTGAGACCTTCTGTTCCTGTGTCCACCTCTTCCCAGGACTCGCTGAGAGTGGAGATAGCCAGTTCCTCCAGGGAAAGTCTCGCCACAACCCGAAAGGAACAGTCTGGTTCCAGGGCCCCAGTGATCATAATCATACAGTAGCTGGACCTCAGTCAGTATGTTCCTTGGTACCTATCAATTAGTCTTAAAACAAACAAAAAACCCCTATGTTTTTCTTAAAATATCAATGGCTCCATTCTAAGTTTCTGTTTATCCAAAATTCAGAATACCACATGGCATAGTGTCACCCACAGTCACCTTATTACATATGTAGAGGAGCCTTGGGGGCACATTAATAAACAGATGCATGTAAATAAGTACATATGAATTTGACCTCTTACTCTGCGTCTAAAGGCCACTGTGACCTGGGCAGCACATTCACTGCTCCAACAGAGCTGGAGACTCCTCAGCGTCTCCGCTGCTTGTAATGACATTTCTCTTCCCATTTCGTGAACCCCCACCGCATCCAGGTACTTTGGCAGCAGATGAAAGCCCTTGAGTCTATTTGTCCACACAATAGGCCATCCTTCTATCAATTCCCTCCCCTCCTGAATAATTCTGTGCTTTGCATCTGCCCATGTTTTTACCCAGGCCCCTGCAGGTGCTTGCTTTGAAGGCCCTGCCTTGAGCAAAGATCACCAGTTTGAGACAACGCAGTTTGTCCCCATTGCTTATTTGTGAAGATGAGCCCGTCCATCTGTCCCTGTGCCACAGACCCTAGGTGGCAAAAAGTAATAAAAGAAAACCACTCTTTGACAGCCCTCCTGGCATAATGCCGGCATGAGCAGAGGTTATTATCTTGTAATGTCACTGCTATTTCCAACGGCCCCCGATGGATCCACTGACTGGCGAGACAAAGGGGGAGACACTGTTAACACAGTCCCTGTGCTTTGTACGGAGCAGCTTTGTGCCCGGCTTTCAGAGTGGCTTTTACTGCCTATTGATTGGTGTTTTGACGGCAAGTTGACGCTCCTTCTCCCTCTGAAGTTGTCACTGGTGTATTTATTTAATAAATCCCATCTTGGGCCGGGACTAGGGCAGGGCTGACTTGGTTTCCATGCTTCTGGATGGGCTGGGGAGAAAAACAGCCGAAAAGTGTGAACACGTTTGCCAGTCCCTGGTCTGCCACTAAACTGCCATATGACCTTGGATGAATCCCTTCCCCCTCTGAGCCTCACGTCCTCCCTTTACATCTCAAGTCTGACCCAAGAGGAGTTGATTCTGTGATTCTTATTTCAAGACGTCCAGCTCCTGTGGGTTGCAGCAGGAACTGCTTGAGAAAGTCCCCAAAATAGCAGCCAAGTGATTGCGATGTATATTCTAATAGCAGTAGCCGGAGGAACAGAGCCGCCCCCTCCCTGGGTTTTCCTCTTTAGGGGTGATATGCCAGAATGAGAAACAAAATTACTGTGTCTGTTCAGCAAATTCCTCCTGACAAAATCTTTAAGCGTTGACAAGAGTAATATACTGAAAATTAGTTTAGAAGTGTTTCAAGTTTCAAAAATCAATCAAAATCAAATTAGGTTCTGAAGACGCTGTCTGTTGAGTTTTAGGAAAAAATAAAGATTTGGTTCAGCAACTCGGGAAAGTGGCTTTGACCCCAAAGGAGGTGACTCTCACACAGAAAGCGAGTGTCCTTCCTTACATCTCTCTGTTAGGCCCTCTCCAAGGACTCAGCGGAGTATCCCTGTGTTCTGTCATTCCAGGCATTTGTGAATAACTTACCAGCTGACCTACATTTTAATCCCATTTCTTTCCCTTCTATCTCCCAAACCCCAGGTCGCATCCAAAGCTAAATAAGGGGGAAAAAAATAAGTAAATAAATTAGTCTTCTCTCTCAGAATGATAAAAGTGGTGGTGGTGAGGAGAAAAAGGAATTAATAACTGAAAACTCCTCTAATTTGGTCTGATGGCCAAGTGCAAAAGAGCAGATGGTAGAAAAAGCGCCAAACTGAGGGTGCAGGTATGCAGGTCTCTGTGGGGGCACGGAAGAGTCAGGAGTTCCCGTTTGGCTTCATTTCTTCTCCAGATAAATAGCTCACAAATTAGGGTCTTCCCCATCCCGGGAGGACAACAGTGATGACGTCGATGTCTCTGCTCAAACCAGGCTGGCAGCCACCATCACCACAAAAAGGCCTCCTGTCTTCTCTCTCCTGCTTGTCAATGCCTGTTATCCATGAAGTTGCCATCACGGACAGGCCCCTGGAAAGGCATCATGCCAGGCTACGGTGTTATTAGCCAGTGTTTCCAAGTCTTTCATGCTCTGTGTGGAGCTGAGACAATGGCCTCTTCCTTCTCTCCTTAGACAGGGCTTCTAAACATCTCTGCCTGGACCTAGAATCCCTTTGTTCACAAAACACGTTACTAAAACATTAAATCCAATTTGTGGCAAAGCCCCTTCAATCATCAAGGCTTGGACCCAGACAAGAGGCTGACTGTGCGTGTGTGTGTGTGTGTGTGTGTGTGTGTGTGTGTGTGTGTGCGCGCACGCTGAGGGACTGTACCTGATGCTGTGTTTTGTCATTATTTCTTTTTTTTTAAATTTTTTTTATTTTATTTATTTTTTCAGCGTAACAGTATTCATTCTTTTTGCACAACACCCAGTGCTCCATGCAAAACGTGCCCTCCCCATTACCCACCACCTGTTCCCCCAACCTCCCACCCCTGACCCTTCAAAACCCTCAGGTTGTTTTTCAGAGTCCATAGTCTCTTATGGTTCGCCTCCCCTCCCCAATGTCCATAGCCCGCTCCCCCTCTCCCAATCCTACCTCCCCCCAGCAACCCCCAGTTTGTTTTGTGAGATTAAGAGTCATTTATGGTTTGTCTCCCTCCCAATCCCATCTTGTTTCATTTATTCTTCTCCTATCCCCCTAACCCCCCATGTTGCTTCTCCATGTCCTCATATCAGGGAGATCATATGATAGTTGTCTTTCTCCGATTGACTTATTTCACTAAGCATGATACGCTCTAGTTCCATCCACATCGTCGCAAATGGCAAGATTTCATTTCTTTTGATGGCTGCATAGTATTCCATTGTGTATATATACCACCTCTTCTTTATCCATTCATCTGTTGATGGACATCTAGGTTCTTTCCATAGTTTGGCTATTGTAGACATTGCTGCTATAAACATTCGGGTACACGTGCCCCTTCGGATCACTATGTTTGTATCTTTAGGGTAAATACCCAGTAGTGCAATTGCTGGGTCATAGGGTAGTTCTATTTTCAATATTTTGAGGAACCTCCATGCTGTCTTCCAGAGTGGTTGCACCAGCTTGCATTCCCACCAACAGTGGAGGAGGGTTCCCCTTTCTCCACATCCTCTCCAGCATCTGTCATTTCCTGACTTGTTAATTTTAGCCATTCTGACTGCTGTGAGGTGATATCTCATTGTGGTTTTGATTTGTATTTCCCTGATGCCGAGTGACGTGGAGCACTTTTTCATGTGTCTGTTGGCCATCTGGATGTCTTCTTTGCAGAAATGTCTGTTCATGTCCTCTGCCCATTTCTTGATTGGATTGTTTGTTCTTTGGGTGTAGAGTTTGCTAAGTTCTTTATAGATTTTGGATACTAGCCCTTTATCTGATATGTCGTTTGCAAATATCTTCTCCCATTCTGTCAGTTGTCTTTTGGTTTTGTTAACTGTTTCCTTTGCTGTGCAAAAGCTTTTGATCTTGATGAAATCCCAATAGTTCATTTTTGCCCTTGCTTCCCTTGCCTTTGCCGTTGTTCCTAGGAAGATGTTGCTACGGCTGAGGTCGAAGAGGTTGCTGCCTGCATTCTCCTCAAGGATTTGGATGGATTCCTTTCTCACATTGAGGTCCTTCATCCATTTGGAGTCTATTTTCGTGTGTGGTGTAAGGAAGTGGTCCAATTTCATTTTTCTGCATGTGGCTGTCCAATTTTCCCAGCACCATTTATTGAAGAGGCTGTCTTTTTTCCATTGGACATTCTTTCCTGCTTTGTCGAAGATGAGTTGGCCATAGAGTTGAGGGTCGATTTCTGGGCTCTCTATTCTGTTCCACTGATCTATGTGTCTGTTTTTGTGCCAGTACCATGCTGTCTTGATGATGACAGCTTTGTAATAGAGCTTGAAGTCCGGAATTGTGATGCCACCAACTTTGCCTTTCTTTTTCAATATTCCTTTGGCTATTCGAGGTCTTTTCTGGTTCCATATAAATTTGAGGATTATTTGTTCCATTTCTTTGAAAAAAATGGATGGTATTTTGATAGGGATTGCATTAAATGTGTAGATTGCTTTAGGTAGCATGGACATTTTCACAATATTTATTCTTCCAATCCAGGAGCATGGAACATTTTTCCATTTCTTTGTGTCTTCCTCAATTTCTTTCATGAGTACTTTATAATTTTCTGTGTATAGATTCTTAGCCTCTTTGGTTAGGTTTATTCCTAGGTATCTTATAGTTTTGGGTACAATTGTAAATGGGATTGACTCCTTAATTTCTCTTTCTTCTGTCTTGTTGTTGGTGTACAGAAATGCAACTGATTTCTGTGCATTGATTTTATATCCTGACACTTTACTGAATTCCTGTACAAGTTCTAGCAGTTTTGGAGTGGAGTCTTTTGGGTTTTCCACATATAGTATCATATCATCTGTGAAGAGTGATAGTTTGACTTCTTCTTTACCAATTTGGATGCCTTTAATTTCTTTTTGTTGTCTGATTGCTGAGGCTAGGACTTCTAGTACTATGTTGAATAGCAGTGGTGATAATGGACATCCCTGCCGTGTTCCTGACCTTAACGGAAAAGCTTTCAGTTTTTCTCCATTGAGAATGATATTTGCGGTGGGTTTTTCATAGATGGCTTTGATAATATTGAGGTATGTGCCCTCTATCCCTACACTTTGAAGAGTTTTGATCAGGAAGGGATGCTGTACTTTGTCAAATGCTTTTTCAGCATCTATTGAGAGTATCATATGGTTCTTGTTCTTTCTTTTATTAATGTGTTCTATCACATTGATTGATTTGCGGATGTTGAACCAACCCTGCAGCCCTGGAATAAATCCCACTTGATCGTGGTGAATAATCCTTTTAATGTACTGTTGAATCCTATTGGCTAGTATTTTGGCGAGAATTTTTGCGTCTGTGTTCATCAAGGATATTGGTCTGTAGTTCTCTTTTTTGGTGGGATCCTTGTCTGGTTTTGGGATCAAGGTGATGCTGGCCTCATAAAATGAGTTTGGAAGTTTTCCTTCCATTTCTATTTTTTGGAACAGTTTCAGGAGAATAGGAATGAGTTCTTCTTTAAATGTTTGGTAGAATTCCCCTGGGAAGCCGTCTGGCCCTGGGCTTTTGTTTGTTTGGAGATTTTTGATGACTGTTTCAATCTCCTTACTGGTTATGGGCCTGTTCAGGTTTTCTATTTCTTCCTGGTTCAGTTGTGGTAGTTTATATGTCTCTAGGAATGCATCCATTTCTTCCAGATTGTCCAATTTGTTGGCGTAGAGTTGCTCATAGTATGTTCTTATAATTGTCTGTATTTCTTTGGTGTTAGTTGTGATCTCTCCTCTTTCATTCATGATTTTATTGATTTGGGTCCTTTATCTTTTCTTTTTGATGAGTCTGGCCAGGGGTTTATCAATCTTATTGATTCTTTCAAAGAACCAGCTCCTAGTTTCATTGATTTTTTCTATTGTTTTTTTGGTTTCTATTTCATTGATTTCTGCTCTGATCTTTATGATTTCTCTTCTCCTGCTGGGTTTAGGGTTTCTTTCTTGTTCTTTCTCCAGCTCCTTTACGTGTAGGGTTAGGTTGTGTACTTGAGACCTTTCTTGTTTCTTGAGAAAGGCTTGTACTGCTATATATTTTCCTCTCAGGACTGCCTTTGCTGTGTCCCACAGATTTTGAACAGTTGTGTTTTCATTATCATTTGTTTCCATGAATTTTTTCAATTCTTCTTTAATTTCCTGGTTAACCCATTCATTCTTTAGAAGGATGCTGTTTAGTCTCCATGTATTTGGGTTCTTTCCAGCTTTCCTCTTGTGATTGAGTTCTAGCTTCAGAGCATTGTGGTCTGAAAATATGCAGGGAATAATCCTAATCTTTTGATACCGGTTGAGACCTGATTTGTGACCCAGGATGTGATCTATTCTGGAGAAGGTTCCATGTGCACTAGAGAAGAATGTGTATTCTGTTGCTTTGGGAGGAAATGTTCTGAATATATCTGTGATGTCCATCTGGTCCAGTGTGTCATTTAAGGCCTTTATTTCCTTGTTGATCTTTTGCTTGGATGATCTGTCCATTTCAGTGAGGGGAGTGTTCAAGTCCCCTACTATTATTGTATTATTATTGATGTATTTCTTTGATTTTGTTATTAATTGGTTGATATAGTTGGCTGCTCCCACGTTAGGGGCATAGATATTTAAAATGGTTAGATCTTCTTGTTGGACAGACCCTTTGAGTAGGATATAGTGTCCTTCCTCATCTCTTATTATAGTCTTTGGCTTAAAATCTAATTGATCTGATATAAGGATTGCCACCCCAGCTTTCTTCTGATGCCCATTAGCATGGTAAATGGTTTTCCACCCCCTCACTTTCAATCTGGAGGTGTCTTCGCGTCTAAAATGAGTTTCTTGTAGGCAACATACTGATGGGTTTTGTTTTTTTATCCATTCTGATACCCTGTGTCTTTTGATTGGGGCATTTAGCCCATTAACATTCAGGGTAACTATTGAGAGATATGAATTTAGTGCCATTATTAGCCTGTAAGGTGACTGTTACTGTATATTGTCTCTGTACCTTTCTGATCTACTACTTTTAGGCTCTCTCTTTGCTTAGAGGACCCCTTTCAATATTTCCTGTAGAGCTGGTTTGGTGTTTGCAAATTCTTTCAGTTTTTGTTTGTCCTGGAAGCTTTTTATCTCTCCTTCTATTTTCAATGATAGCCTAGCTGGATAGAGTATTCTTGGCTGCATGTTTTTCTCGTTGAGTGCTCTGAATATATCATGCCAGCTCTTTCTGGCCTGCCAGGTCTCTGTGGATAAGTCTGCCGCCAATCTAATATTTTTACCATTGTATGTTACAGACTTCTTTTCTCGGGCTGCTTTCAGGATTTTCTCTTTGTCACTAAGACTTGTCAATTTTACTATTAGGTGACGGGGTGTGGACCTATTCTTGTTGACTTTGAGGGGGGTTCTCTGCATCTCCTGGATTTTGATGCTTGTTCCCTTTGCAATATTAGGGAAATTCTCTCCAATGATTCTCTCCAATAGACCTTCTGCTCCCCTCTCTGTTTCTTCTTCTTCTGGAATCCCAATTATTCTTATGTTGTTTCGTCTTATGGTGTCACTTATCTCTCGAATTCTCCCCTCATGGTCCAGTAGCTGTTTGTCCCTCTTTTGCTCGGCTTCCTTATTCTCTGTCATTTGGTCTTCTATATCACTAATTCTTTCTTCTGCCTCATTGATCCTAGCAGTGAGAGCCTCCATTTTTGATTGCACCTCATTAATAGCTTTTTTGATTTCAACTTGGTTAGATTTTAGTTCTTTAATTTCTCCAGAAAGGGCTTTAATATCTCCAGAGAGGGTTTCTCTAATATCTTCCATGCCTTTTTCGAGCCCGGCTAGAATGTTCAGAATCGTCATTCTGAACTCTTGATCTGACATATTACCCATGTCTGTGTTGATTAGGTCCCTAGCCTTCGGTACTGTCTCTTGTTCTTTTGTTTGTGGTGATTTTTTCCGCCTTGTCATTTTGTCCAGAGAAGAGGATATGAAGGAGCAAATAAACTACTAAAAGGGTGGCAAAGACCCCAGAAAAATGCGCTGTAACCAAATCAGAAGAGACCCCAAGTTGTGGGGGGGAGAAAGGGGATAAAAACAGCTTCTGAAAAAAAGAGAAAAAAATAAAAAAGAAAGAAAAAAATGTAAAAAATAAAACAAATAAAAAAATATAAAAAAGAAAGAAAAAATATATATATTTAGATGAACTAGTCAAAAAATATTAAAAAAGAAAAGGGTAAAAGTTTTAAAAAATTTAGCAGAAGAAGAAAAAAGAAAAAAGAAAAAAAAATTGAAAAAAGAAAAAAAAAATTGAAGTAGCCGCAAGACTAAAGAATCATGGGGAGAAAGCCATGAGTTCCGTGCTTTGCTTTCTCCTCCTCTGGAATTGCTCTGCTGTCTTAGGAATTGAATCTGCTTTCTCCTTGATAGATGAACTTCGTCCTGGCTGGATATTTTGTTGATCTTCTGGGGGAGGGGCCTGTTGTAGTGACTCTCAAGTGTCTTTGCCCGAGGCGGGATTGCACCGCCCTTACCGGCGGCCGGACTAAGTAATCGGCTCGGGTTCGCTTTTGGGAGCTTCTGTTCCCTGAACGCTTTCGGTAGAGTTCCGGAGGACGGGAATGAAAATGGCGGCCTCCCAGTCTCCGGCCCGGAGGAGCCGAGAGCCTGGGGCCCCACTCCTCAGTGTGCCCCCAGAGGACAGCACCCAATCACTCCCGTATCCCCAGCCTCTAGCCGCGCTCCGAGCTCACCCAGCCCGCGACCAGTTCAAGGTAACCCCGAGCTGAGAGTTCAGTCCTCAGCTCTGTCTCTGCAGCCGGCTTCTCCATTCTAATACCTGCGAGCTCTCTGACACTCCGACACCCCCGATCCTTCTGTGACCCTGCGGGGCCTGGGGCCACGCTGGCCCTGCGTGGGCTTCACCCCGGTTTAGCCCCTGGAGCAATGTCCCTCAGTGGAACAGACTTTTAAAAGTCCTGATTTTGTGCTCCGTTCCTCCGCCGCTTGCCGGGAGCCGGCCCCTCCCCCCGCGGTCTATCTTCCCGTCGTTTTAGATTCACTTCTCCGCCAGTCCTACCTTTCAGAAAGTGGTTGATTTTCTGTTTCTAGAGTTGCTGTTCTTCTTCTCTTCGCTCTCCCGTTGGATTTGTAGGTGTTTGCAATGTTTAGATAAGCTATCGAGCTGATCTCCTGCTACCTGATGTAGTCTCAGGCTGCTACTTCTCCGCCATCTTGACTCCTCCCCCCTGTGTTTTGTCATTATTTGTTAACTAATCTCGAAGCTTATCTTTAGACATCTTAGCATGGATTATCTCCTCAATTATATCCCCATTATTAAAGGTTGGGGGTACTTATCAACAAATACCATATAGGCATCTGGAAAATTCAATGCATATAGAAAAAGCTAAAAGTTATAGTTAAATCCACATCTGAATAAAAATACTGTAAAAATATTGTTATGTTTCTCATTTTTTTTTTTAAGAGACAGAGCACACCCAAGTGTTGGGGGAGAGGCAGAAAGAGAAGGAGAGAGAATCTCAAGTGGACTCCATACTCAGTGTGGAGCCTGATGCAGGGTTCGACCTCGGGCTCAGTCTCTTGACCCTGACATCATGACCAGAGCCGAAATCAAGAGTGGAACTCTTAACTGGCTGAGCCACCCAGGCGCCCCCTCTATGGTTGTTTTCTGTGCCTATGATGCAATTGTATTTTCCTTGTTAAAATTCTTGTCAGTATAATCTGCTTTAAAACCTCCCTTCTCTCTCTCTCTCTCTCTCTCTCTCTCTTTTTTTTAACACTTAAGTTATACCATGGGAGGATTTTTCTTCTATATTTTTTGAATTTTCTTGTAAGACATGATTTTTAATGACTTCACAATATTCTACTGTGTTGATATACTCCAGTGTTTAATTTTCTATTCTTTGACAGTTGGAGTTTTTTTATTTTGTTTTGTTTGTTTGTTTGTCAAGAGAGATTACATGCACACTAGTGAGGGAGGATGAGGACAGAGAGAAAGGGAGAGAAAACTCCAATCCCAGAGCACAGCCAGATGTGGGGTTCGATCTCATGACCCTGAAATCATTACCTGAGCCAAAATCAAGAGTCAGACACTTAACCCACAGAGACACCTAGGCTCCCCTGACATTTGGGGTTTTAAAAATGTCTTTATTAATTATTAAAAAAAAATGCCGTAACAACCTTAAGCATTTAGTACATATTTTAAGAAATATTAGGATGGGGTACCTGGCTGGCTCAGTTGGTGAAGCATCTGCCTTCAGCTCAGGTCATGATTTCAAGGTTCTGGGATCAACTCCTGTGTGGGGTTCCAATGCTCAGGTGCATCTCCTTCTCACTCACCTCTGTGCTCGCTCTCTCTCTCAAAATAAATAAATTAATTAATTAAATTTTTTAAAAAAGAAAAATATTAAGATATATTTGTGCGTGTATATACATACATGTATTTGTGTCATATCTATCTATCATCTGTCTAAATATCTACCTGCCATCTATTTATCTATTTTCTCTCTGTCTGTATCGATGCCATTCAGGTGAGGGCCAATTTCACAGCATTATCCCTTTTCTTACTTTCAGGTACTTCTTGAAAGCAATGAAAAAAGGGAAGGCTTCATTCAATTCTAATAGATTTTCATAAATAAATTACTTTATTAAATTATAGAAACAGGACAAGATACAGTTTTTCTAAAATTAAAAGCCAGGTATCATTCTGATTCTTCCATCTTCTTCTCTCCTGACATCCAGTGAACCATTTAGTCTTCTCTGTACTACCTTCCTAGGGCATTCCCTAAGCTTTCCCTCTTCTCCCACCCATCCAACATTAGTTCAGGCACCATGTGTGCTCTCCTGAGTTATCTAAATTGCTTCTTGTAAGAGCTTATTGCCTAAAATCTCTCTTTGTAATCCAACATTTCCCATGGAACATTGGTCCCCATGGGATGATGAAGAAAAATTCCATGACAAATAAAATGATAAAAACTCACCTGTTTTCTCTATTCTCTCTCTTTTTGAGATTAGATGTTCTGGGAAGTCCTATAATTAAATAATCAAAAGAGAAAATATCAATAAAAATCTTAATTAGCTTGGTGGAAACTAAAATTTACTAACCTTAATTCATTCTTTTTTCAGCAAATATTTGTTGTATAGTTATAATGTATGATAGTATTGTGTGTGTGTGTGTGTGTGTGTGTGTGTGTGTGTGTAGGTATGGATTTATATATGAGAACACCTTTTAATCACCAGTTGAACTTGTGCCTTAATATATTTTGGGGGTACTTTTATGTTCCATCTTTCACACAGCTGGTGAAGTAATTTTCTTAAGACTAGTTATAATTATACTTTTAAACTTTAGAAAGAAGTTAAAAAGAGAGTTAAACTCTTTAAGAGAGCTACGTTTTAAAAAACTCCTAAAAAGAGAGCTCTCTAGGATAGAATAAATTCCGTACCCCTACCCAAGCTTTCGAGACCCTTCATAGTTTGTCTTAATCACAGTTTCTCAGACTCCAGTTGCTCTCCCGAATCACTAGAACATCCAACCATATCAGAGTTCTCTCTCTTCCCTGAAACTGCCATAGATTTTTATCTTCTCATGCCTTGACTTCTGCTGTTTCTTCTGTTGATGTTCTCCTCCTGGTGACATCTGATTTACCTCCAAAAGCAAATATCAGAAACTTGCAAACTCTTTCCCACCTTTTCCAATGGTCACTTTTTTCTGATCTTTCAAATTCCAACTAAAATGGTGTATCTATGAAGAATTTTCTAATGCCCTGAAAAAAACTACTCCTTCTTCTTTAATAGGTTCCAGATTGGCAGGCTAGTAACCATCACCCTTCTATTTTATGATGAGAAAACTAAGGTCTGAAGAGAGATTTCTTGAAAAGATGGACTAAGCAGGGAGAATAGCACATTTACCTGTTTGCATAGTTGTGGGTTCTCTGCATACTCTGTGGTCTTTGCTGACCTCCTAATTGCATGTCAAGGAGATCAGAGATGAGAGAATGGAGGGCTGAGGAAGTAAGTGTCTAGGGACTGCCTGGAATCACAAAGAGGATGAATACTTCGCTCAGACATAGGAGGCATTAGCTTAATCCTGAGGTTGTTTATGACCATCAGAATTATGCCTGGCATGCTCAGTTCAGATTTCCAGGGATTTAGGTTTTAACTGGCAAAGGAAATTGTTTAAACCCAGAAAATGGGAAGGGGAAAACAGAGAGAAAGCCAGCTAATCAGAAGCTATTAAGCTCATAAAAAAGTGTTGGCTTGAGTTACAGTTTGAGGGGAAAATGTTAGTTTCAGCTCACTATTCAGCAACTATTGCCCTTTTGGGTCTCCAAATTAGCTGTTGACTGACTCCTTTAATCCAAGAATTAAAATTTTCCAGGCTCTGACAAGCTATGAGGATCCTGGGGTATGCTTGGTAAATACTGTTTTTAATAGCCTACATTTTATTGACATGTAACATGTTGAATGATTTTGCATCTGTCTGCTTGTTTGCTAGGATACCTGTCATTATACCCAGTTTTGGAGAGTGGAAAAATGAAATACAGACATGGCAAGTAATTCTCCGGCATTGACATAAGCAGGAAGGGCAGTGTTAGGACTTGAACTCATATATTCTAAATTCTAGTAATACAAAGAGGGCTCTCTTAGCAGAGACTCACTCAGATCGTGAGTCAGCAGCTATATCTCAGTTTTTAGAACTTCTCAGGCAATGTGGGAGCAGAGGCATCTATGAGACACAGAGAGAGGAGGGATAGTCTGGGGGGTTGCAGCTCCCACTGCCGGGCTACACAGAAGCTTTGCAGACAACAACCTTCTGGGCAGAGGGCAGGGGCCAAAATCTCTTCCCCCCCCAGCTTCCTGTCTCCTCTTCTCTGAGTTGAAGCTTGCACTCTTTATCAGGAATGATGGTTGTTATATCTGTTGTCTGTACAATGGTCTAATATTTTCCAGCCACTGGTGCTAAGATAAATTAGACTAGGATAGAATGGGTTTAATGTAAGACTTAAGACTTATTAACTATAAGTTGTTAGATTTTTTTTAAAACGATGATACTTATTCTCCATTTTAACTGAAAAACTATTATATGTATTCATTATCTAATTACTGATTTCACATCTATTTATTAAAATTTTACTTTGTGTCAGACACTGTGCAAAGCTGTGAGGTGTAAAAAAAGACAAAGTTCCCTGTATTGAAGGAACATGGAATCTAGCAGATATAGTAGTAAGGTAAGTCATAACTTCTCCAAGGGATCCTGGAACTCTTTAATAGGTAACAAAAGTAGAGTATCCCTGTCTTCTAGAAACAAACACACACACACACACACACACACACACACACACACACACTTCTAGTGGTGGGAGGGGAATATCAGCACCCGTTCACACCCTTTTCTGCTCTGTCAAAGATTAATTGACCATGTAAACCTACCATGTAAATGTGAGTTTATTTCTGGGATTTCTACTCTGTTCCATTGATCTTTGTGTCCATTTTGGGGGAAATGCCATACTGTTTTAATTACTACAGCTTTGTAATATAACTTGAAGTCTGGAATTTTGATGCCTCCACTTTGCTTTTCTTTTTCAAGATTGCTTTGGCTGTTCAGGGTCTTTTGTGGTTCCATAAAAATTTTAGGTTTGCTTATAATTCTGTGAAAAGTGTTGTTGGTATTTTGATAGTCATTGCATTGGATATGTAGATTTCTTTGGTAATATAGAAATTTTAACAACATTTGTTCTTCCAATCCATGAGCATGGAATGTCTTCATGTCTTCATGTAATCTTTAATTTCTTTCATCAGTGTTTTATAGTTTCCAGAGTACCGGTCTTTCCCGCATTTGGTTTGGTTTATTCTTAGGAATCTTATCATTTTGGGTGCTTTAATAGTCTTTAGTAGTCTTTGTTATTGTAATGTGTTATCTGTTTCACTATTTTTTTAAAGATTTTATTTATTCATTTGACAGACAGAGATCACAAGTAGACAGAGAGGCAGGCAGAGAGAGAGGGGGAAGCAGGCTCCCCGCTGAGCAGAGAGCCCGATGCAGGCTCCATCCCAGGACCCTGGGACCATGACCCAAGCTGAAGGCAGAGGCTTTAACCCACCGAGCCACCCAGGCACCCGTGTTTCACTATTTTTAACTGATGGAAAATACTCCATGGTGATGGATGTTAGTAACATCCATCCGCATCAGGTTTTTACTGTCCTACTCCCTGGATGGTCAGATGATCACTGCTGCCCTGGAGAGTCTATCTAGACACTCACTGCCCTCTGCAGGAGTGAAAAGTAAAGTTCTCTTGGTGTTCATTTATTACCATCTCATTACCTAGCTTATCCTAGCATGTTGCTTTTTAGTACTGAACAAGCACCCATGATATACATCGAAAACCTGACTCAGGTCCACTGTCCTGTCAATGGATCACTGAATTGCTTGGGTAACCTTACACAGTGATTAAAATCACAAGTTGCTAGAACCCAAGTGCCTGGGTTCAAAATCTGGTGCTATAACTTAGTAAATACGTAATTTGGGCAAGTCTTTTTTAACCTTTTTGCCTTTGATTTTTCATCTATAATATGGAGACATTGCTAATACATACTTTTCCCAGCTATCAGTAAGAATACATTATTAGGATAGTATTTTAAAAATTGAAGTACTTTTTAGCATTGGAAAAGTACTCCATATGTCTTTTTAAATTAAAATCAAACCACTTGACACTAAAATTTCCAAATACAGACATCTAGAGCCTGTCCATCATAAATCCTCCATACTTGAAGGAGGATTCTCAGTTTGCAGAAAAGGAAACCAAGGCTCAGATAGGTGAAATCAGTTCTCTGGTATCATGGTGCTTATTATAATGGAGAAAGATTCAAACCTGTGTCTTTTGGCTCAAAGAGAGTAATTCCTTGGCTTCTTTAGTCCATAGCAATAGGGAACTCTGTATTTGGGAAAAGCCATCCAGCAGAACACGTTACAATGGATATTAACACAGGTGCTCGCTCCAGAAGGAAGACATGCTGAATTCTAACTAGGCAGTGGGGAAGGGGCTTGGGGGGGATGGGAGAATGAAAGACAAGAGTGTGGGAAGGCAGTAGCTGCCAGTAAGGTGAGAAGAGACGTTTCCCCAAGGATAGAGGAAAGGAAGGTTAAAGGCATATTGATCTTGAGTGGGAAAACATTCTCCTGACTTTTCATCCTGCTTTCAGATCATCTGGCATCAAAAAAGGGTCTGTTACTGAGCTCAGCTTTGGAGATGGCATGAGTGATACAACAGAGGAACGACCATATGCTGACATGGAGGGCACAAGAGTGGTTTTTGATGATATGAGCTGAGCTGCAAAGTAGAAGCGATGTGGAACGTGATAAAACATGCATCCAGTGATGGGCAGACAGCAGCCAACACACACATCCTCTCAAAAAAATAATCCATCTCCTGACCTGAAAGAAGGCTGACTTTCTTTTCAAAAGGATTTGTAGAACTAACCAGGTCAAACCCAGGGGGGGCACCAGAGCAGGATACAGTGGCCAAGGCGCTTCCCCAACAATTATCTTGTAGAATTCTCAGCACTACCCTGTGAGAGTAGGCTAGGTGCTATTCCTGATTCTCGTTTCACAGATGACGGAACTGACAATGAGAACAGGCAAGGACATGGGGCCAGAGAAGAGTTAGAAGAGGTAGGAGCAGATCATGGCTTCCCCATAATTGTCAAATTATCCTCACACCAAGGCACAGTATATCTGGCCAAATTGACTTTTCACTAAATGGAGTTGGTAGCATCCCTATAGGAATATATATGAACATATCTATCAATCAAATGCAATTATATATTCGCATATCTTCATTTCCCATTCATGTTTATATTCTATCATCTACGATCACTCCTTACACCTTTTAACACTTTTATAATTATCTGAGTCAATGTATCAATAACTGATCTGTCTATTATCCTTCCTGATTGGTCATCTGTATGCAGATACTCTGACTGATGTGATGTCTGTAAGATTAATTACACCATAGGGGAAACGACATGGACATTGAAAATGCCAGTGAATGCTTGTAAATCTTGCATTCATTGCTTGCCTTGTCTTACTAATTTATTAATCTCTTTGAACCTCAGTTTTGTACCTTGCCAAGTAAAGATAAAAATGCCCACCTCCCAGGACACCCGGGTAGCTCAGTGGGCTAAGCGTCTGCCTTCCGCCCATCATGATCGCATGCCCTAGGATGGAGTCCTGCATCTGGCTCCTTGCTCAGCAGGGAGCGTGCATCTCCCTCTGCCTGCCACTCCTGCTGCTTGTGTCCTTTCTCTTTCTCTCATACAAATAAATAAATAAATAAGATCTTTATTTAAAAAAAAAAAGTCCCACCTCCCAGTACTGTGAGAGCTATAAGACAGTGGTTGTAAGGTGCATCGTGTCTGGCTCAGTGATAGTTTCTACTTGCTTGCATTCACCAGAACACTGCATTCCCTTCTGGTCATTTAGCTTCTCCACTGTTTCCTCATGATGTCCATTTACCTTTTCTCTGACCTGCAATATCATACATCCCGTGAATGGATTATTTAAACATTTGATATGTGGTTCTAAAGATTATCCACTTTGCATCAGATGCCATGGTTTGGCAATCTGGCTATAAGGTTCTTCAGGTAGAGCTTCTCATTTATCATTTAAGAAGGCAAGAAGTATTCTGAATCCCCTCTTCTGGATTGTCTGAAGGACTTTGCATACAGCATTGCTCATAATTGGTGCCAAGTAAATATTTGATAGACTAGATAGAGAAAAAGTTCCTAAGTAACACTCTTGAGCCTGGGAGAGTTTGAGAGTGGATCTTCCATGTACATAAAAGGAGAGCAGAGTCACAGTTTAAGAAATTCACATATTCATTCCTTCAACTTGTGTTTATTGAGCAATGGATCTATGTTACCTATGATACACACTGGTACTACACAAATGCATCAGACACATGCATGCAATCTGGAAGAGTAAAGAAACAATCCCATTCTAATATAATCAGCACGTGATAGAGAGATGTATACCTAGCTTTTGGAAGCACAGAGACAGTAGACATTTGATATTTGTCTTTGTCAATATCCCAGAGTTTCTTTGCCCCTTTGGTAACAACACTCCCTTACTTTGAAGAGCTGAATATTGATCATTCTGTGCAGTTCATGGCATTTCATGTGACCAGATCTACAAACCCTTCTCCTTGGCCATAGTAATTGACTTTGATATGGGTGTGATCCAATTAGAATTGTTCCCTAGAATTTATTAGCAGAAGCTGATAGAAGATCTCTCTTTCCTATACATGACGATTGACAATGTAAGCCAAGATTTGATGCTATTTGCCACCTTCCCTCTACCCACTGCATGGAAAAACTCTTAAGGTATAAGAAAAAAGAAGTCAAACCACAGGGTGACACAGGTAATAGAGTAAAGGAAAAACAGATTCTGGATAATTTTTAAGTACCTAGTACTCCCTGGGGTCATTCGTACCTTTGGATTTCCCAGTTACAGGAGACAATAAACTCTAATTTTTGCTCAGAATTTAAATTTTTTTATACAGACTTTTTCATACAGCATTCTATCACTCTAAGTCTAAACGGAATTTTATACCATTTCAAAACCATTTTGTGTATGTCATCTTGTGGGAGTCTTAGAACAATATTGTAAGATAGTTTGCTGTTGTTTTATGATTCCACCTGGTGAGAAAACTAAAATCAGAAAAGGAGGATGTGACTGGAGTTGGTCAAGTGAATTGTGGGTAAAGTTGAGAGAGAAATTAAACTTCTTGATATTTAGGGCTGAATTCTCACCCCATTTATCCTAAGGTCTCATTACCAGACCACATACTTAAGTGTTCAGTCCTAAACTTAACTAGCCATATGAAGCCTATCATAACATCCTACTGTTCTCTGTCCAGCAAGGTGGGGATAGAGTTCATTCCATCCTTCAGCAGTGCTGGGCTATATATGGGTTTAACCTCTCTCTCTATCTCTCTCTCTGTGTATGTGTGTGTACTATATCTATCACTCTTACTCAGAAAACTTGATCAGGAAGTATATTTGGGGGTGCTGATCACAGTCTCTTGGGGAGGTTCCTGTGCAAATGCCACTTGGTAATGAGACTTTCTTTCATTGCTAAAATGTAACCTGTCAGCCTTAAATTGAAACTGGCTGATGCAACTTGATCACACTGTATCAGATTGACTTAGGTGTGATGCTGTCTTTGAAATGTAAGAGGATGACACTAGTTGCAGCAATGTATTTTAAAGGTGTAGTGAGTCACTTGTTTCTGGGCATTGCAATCTCTGAATTCCTGGGCATCCTTGTAGTGCATGGTCAGCCCATGCCCGACCTCTGTTTTAAAGAAGCCAATTACCTGATAGCAAATGATGTCAATGTACTTTCAACTGACCTCGGTCCTGGAAGTAAGCTAGTTGAAAAGCTTATTATTGATCCATTCTTCCAAATATTGTTTGAATCTTTTATCAATCAGAATATCAGAATCTTGTTAATTTAGACATCAGCCACATAAACTGACATAGTCTTTTACAGTGTTTTTTTTTTTTCCAATGCCTTTTTAAAAAATTTTAACACCATTACCTGTGTTGTTGTCATGTGGATGTAAGGTGGAATATTTGCTGGTTTGTTTGGTAGTTGCAAGGCACGCATATAAAAAAGAAACACTCTTAAAAATATTGATTTTTTTTTTCCAGCCAAAACCATTTCTAAGTCATCATTTAAAGTACTGTTCATTGACCCCTTTGAACTGTCCATGTGGTAACTATCTAAAATTGAATACAGGAAGAAGTTTGTGTTATCTCAAGAATGGGTATGCTCTTCTGCATTGAGCCAAGTTTTACCTGTTCTTTAACACCTTAAGGTTACAGTCCAAATTTAATGGTAAATCACAGACTTTTTCCTAAACTTATTTCTGCAACAATTATTATACCAAAACTACCACTTACTGAATGATAATTATCTGCTCAATACTTCACTGATTTCTCCCATTCTTTATCTCATTTACCTCCCCAATGGAAGTTTTATTTTTGGCTTTTTATTTTACAGTTTAATCAAAATGTATACATGCTCAGGTTTTGAAGAAAATGATCAGAAAGTTTTGTAATAAATCTCGGCAATATCATCCCTGATTCTTTGTTTTTGTTGCTTGAAAGAAACTTCATTCCTCAGAATCAACATTGACATTCCTTTCTAGTATGGAGTGCTGTATTTCTAAAGGTTATGTTCTCAGTAATGTTTGGGTTTTCAGCTTTACACATTATTTTTCCTGTACTTATGTCTTTCCATAAGCAAACATAATTATAATAATTTTAATTTGAAAAAACATCTGTGTTAATATTATATTTATATAAATGAACATGAAATTTGTTTTCCCTTTCTTGCATATTTTTGGGGTATATTTTTACTAGAGTTAGTAAATCACCTATCTTTAATTTCATAACATTCTATAAACTTAACATCACTGTTACATTGATGCATTCTAATTCTTTTTGCTTTTTATAGATGATCTTTCCCACTCATAGTGGAAGATTTTAGAATCTTCTATTTGCTACTGATAATGTTCAAGTTATGAGAGTTTATGATCATGTGGTTTATTGGAGGGTCTTTTTTTTTAACCTGGTCACTTACTGGGAACTTTCAGAATTTTATCTTTTAATTTAAGGAATTTTCTTTTAAAAAGTTAGAATCTCTATTATCTGTATATCGTTCTTTCTAAATTGTTTCTTTAATGCTCTTATCTTTTATCTCCCACCATAACCATTAGGTCCAGTTAAGAGACTGAAATCACATAGTACTTTTAACAGAAAAAGTTTAATATAAAAATTATTAATTACAGCATAGTATTGTAGTAATGGGGAATTGGGGGCACCTACGGGGTTCAGTTGTTTAAGTGTCTCTCTTCTGTTCAGGTCATGATCTCAGGGTCCTGCTATCCAGCACCACATTAGGCTCCCTGCTCAGCAAGGTGTCTTCTTCCCCTCCACCCCTGACCTGCTGCTCCCTCTGCTTGTGTTCTCCTGCTCTCTCTCTCTCTGTCAAATAAGTAAACCTGGGAAAAAAAAAATGGGGAACTGACCAGAAAAGGGTAAAGACAACTCAAAAAAATATAGGGATAACAGATACAAGTAGGGCACACTATCCCTAGTGATATGACAGCAGGCCAAGGAAGAGTCCCTCCTGTAGCCCCAGGGTGAGCTGTAGGTCTTATTGGAGAGGACTTGCCATAGCTGAGTGGATAACAGGGAAACTCAGTGAAGTGCTTCACCAGCAGGACTCATTTCAGTCTGTCCTCTGGAACACCAGGAGAAGCCCTCCATGGCAGGGGGTTGGAGGAGAACACATCACAAAACCACATAAAAGGATCCTGGGGGAGGGTTGATGTACTGCTGACCACTGGGTTCTTTTTTTTTTTTTTTAAGATTTTATTTATTATTTATTTGACAGACTGAGATCACAAGTAGGCAGAGAGAGAGAGGAAGGGAAGCAGGCTCCCTGCTGAGCAGAGAGCCCGATGTGGGGCTCGATCCCAGGACCCTGGGATCATGACCTGTGCCGAAGGCAGAGGCTTTAACCTACTGAGCCACCCAGGTGCCCCTGACCACTGGGTTCTGTTGGGTACCAAACTCTGCAAACACTGGGTTTGGCAGAAACTGCCTACAGGAGCCTTGGGTGGGAGCAAACTAGAACATGAAAGTCTATTTATCCATTCACCAACTGAAGGACATCTACTCAGTTTTTGGTCATTGTGAATAAAGCTGCTATAAACATCTGTGTGCAGGCTTTGCATAGACATAAGTTTTCAACACCTTTGGATAAACACCAAGTGATGTGGTTGTTAGTTTGTATGATAGTAAGAATGTGTTTTGTTTTGAAACAGCCAAATTGTCTTTCAATGTGGCTGTACCATTTTGCATTCCAGCCAGAAATAAATGAGAGTTTCTGTTGCTCCAAATGCCCATCAGCATTCGGTGTTGCCAGTGGTCTGGATGTGGGCCTTTCTAATAGCTGTGTAGTATCTTCTTGTTGTTTTAATTTGCATTTCCCCAGTGACATATGATGTGGAGCATCTTTTTATAAACTTATTTGCCATTTCTTTATCTTATTTGGTAAAGTTGAATCATTTTTTCATCAGCTTCATTGTTTACTTATTGATGAGTTATAAGAGTTCTTTGTGTACTTTGGATTACAGTTTTTAAGAGATAAGTGTTTTGTAAATATTTGCTCTCACTCTGTGCTTTTTTTTTTTTTTTAACATTTTCTTGACAGTATCTTTTTGCAGGGCAGGCCCAGACACTTTATTTTTTGTCTTTTTCTATTCTCCAAATATTTTTTCAACTTTATCCTATAACTCTTTTATTGGATATATATGTCTATAATTTATAAGACTTGTTATCCACTATTATTTTTTATTATACTGTTTTCCTTTTTATAGATACAACATGCAGTTTATATTAGTAATAAGTTTTGGTCCTGAAGTTTTACTCTCCTCCCTGCCTTGTATATTTTTCTCCCAGCTCTCCCCCTTCCTGTTTGTTTGTTTCAGATTTTCTCCCTTGTTTTAGAAGCTTCTCTGAACTGTCAGTTGATCCTTTACTGCCTGTTATTCTTCTAGATACATAAAACAGATAGAAGCTTTGTATACATGGGAGAGGCTTATCAATGGGCTTTAGATCAGATTGAAGGGGTGGGGGTCACTAATTTTATTGATTGATCACAAAAACCGTATTTGAAATTCCTTTTTCTAGAATCACTCAGCTTCCCTCCAATCTCCTGTCCTTGGTCTGTGTTCACAACTGCTGATTGATGAAATTTCGGGACATGGAGTGATGTTCAGCTCCTTTGTGCACAGACATTCAATCAGCCTCCCAATCTTCCTCACCCTCTGTGATATCTGTCGCCTTTATCTATTGACTTCTAGAACTAATTGGTTTGTTTTTCATCACTGTCTCCCTCTGCAGGCACTTATTTTGTAGGTTCTGTTCGGTGCTGACTCTTCCATCTTCAATTTCTGAAACTTGTTGAAGTCTCTCATGGAGTGCCGAATCTCTTCTTCTTCAATTCTCTTGGTTCTTATGGATTCATATGATTTTTTTATTCCTTTACTAGCCACTTGAGAGATCCATTTGGGAAGGAAAAGATAAATGGATTCCACTATTGTGTTTCATTTTCTAATTCATCAGCCTTGCTGGTCAGTCATTTATGGAAGCCAGACTTCTTCTTGGGAATGATGTGGCCACAATTGGTAAATAGTTGTGAAATTTCATGTTGAAGAAATGATAGTGTGGGGCAGTGAGAAATAATACGTGAATGATAAACTGAGTGAATGAGGAAACAGATGAAACAAAGAAATGATTATCTTTTTAGCAGACAGGAGGTTGTGTAGGAAGGGACACCAGGCTGGCAGAATATTTGTCCTGAGTTTATGTCTCACATGTCATAAAGCCCCAGGCAAGGCATCTCACCAACTTGGTCTGAATCTCATTTAGATAGTGGATCAGGAAGGTTGGGAGTAGAAATATGAGAAGTCCCTTTAGGATTTAAACATATCTCTGTTCCTTATTCCATATCTTCTTCTATTTATTTATTTATTTGTTTGTTTGTTTTCAAGAGATTTATTTATTTATTTATTTATTTGACAGAGATCACAAGTAGGCAGAGAGGCTTAGCAGGGAGCCTGATGAGGGCCTCCATCCCAGGACTCTGAGCCAAAGGCAGAGGCTTAACCCACTGAGCTACCCAGGTGCTCTTCATATCTTCTTTTTAAAAGTTAACAGATTTAGGAGTGTCTTGCTGGCTTAGTGGGTAGAGCATGCGACCCTTGATCTCAGGGTTATGACTTCAAGTCCCATGTTGGGTGTGGAGCCTACTTAATTAAAAAGAAAAAAACAAAAAAACAAATGCAAAAATAGGAAAATCCTGGATTTCCTTTGATTTCTAGCTTTCAACTCTTGGGGTGATACAGACTACAGACTCCAGTGAGAACACAATCTTTTAATTTTTTTCCTAGAATAGTATGCAAACATACAATACTGTGCAATTTCTAAGTGTTCTCAGGCATTGTGAAGCTCACATGAGGATCCCATTGAAGTAACGTTGATCTCAGAACCTTCATCCTCCTCCAAGGTGACCTCTGGTCTTTGCCTTCTTGAGGGGACTGCTGATGTGTATTTCCTTAGGAATTTTAGACTTCTCAGAACACAGCTAGAAAATTGCAAAGAAGAACATTCCTTCACATGCAAACCTTGTCATTCAGGTGAACCAATTTTCTCTGTAAATCAGGACATTTGCAAATGTTTCATTACCTTTGGCCCAGATAGCTCTGTCACAAATGCATTTGCTGTGTGGTGCAGATGATGTATCAGTGAACAGCTCACTGGGCCTCCATTAATTATACAAAGAGAATGAGGGGTTATTTAAATGGATCCACAGAAATTCCATTTGGGGGCATATTTGCCTGGGATAGGAAAGCACTCCCATGTTGCAAGAATCCTATATGCTTTCTGATCTATTTCTTTTCAACAACCATGACATTGACTCATTCATTCATTCTTTCATTTATGTACCACTTACTGAATAGTAGGCAAGGATGCCAGATCCTGGAGATAAAATAATAAGCAAAAGACCTATAACCCCTGCCGTCACAAAACTATCTTGTGGAGACAACAATAATCACAAGGGACAATATAAAATTGCCTTAAGTATCAGGAGCCATGAGAACAAATAAACAGGTGGGGGAGGGTACTGAACTAGCAAGGAGCGCTCATGGAAATTTGCTCAAAAGGAAGTGACCTAGGGTCATTTAGGTGGCTCAGTCATTAAGCAAGGGCTGCCTTTGGCTCAGGTTGTGATTCCTGGGGTCCTGGGATCCAGCCTCTGGCTCTCTGCTCAGCGGGAAGCCTGCTTTTTCCTCTCACACTCACCCTGTTTGTGTTCCCTCTCTCGCTGTGTGTGTCTCTCTCTGTGTGTCAAATAAATAAGTAAAATATTAAAAAAAAAAAAAGAAGTGACCCTAGAGTTGAGTTTTGAGGAAAAGTAGGACGCAAGTTAGCTGACCGGGGGAGTGACGAGTTCTAATACTCTGGGCTGAGGCATGTGTGCAGTGTTTGCTGAACAGAAAGAAATCCAGTGTGGCAGGGGTGCAAAAGGGTGTAATTAGGAGAGGATAAAGAGGTACGTGGGTCACCCATGTAAAGCCTATAACCATCTGAAAATTTTGATTTTTATTACAAGGGCAACAAGCCTGTGGGGAATTGAAGGAATACAGAAATTAATCAGAAACCCATGCAAGGAACTTCAGACTAAGAATTGGTATGTGAAAAGCGTTTATTGAAGACTTTCTATGTCTACATGTTCCATTAGACCAGGGACAGGTAAACTCTTGCAAAAAGCCAGGTAGTAAGTGTTTTAGACTTTGTGAGCCACATACAAATCTTTGTCACATTCACTTTTTTAAAAAAATATTAACACCATCTTAGCTCAAAGACTGTAAAAAGGTCAAGGACAGGATCTAGGTCAGAGGCTGTGTAGTAAGTTTACCAATGCCTACACCAGACCAACAGCTCTATGAGGGTACAGACAATATTTCTGTAGTTCATTGCAGGATCTTTACTGCCCGTCCCAATATCAGGCACATAGTAGGTACTTAATATACACCCATTAAGTGACCAAATTAGGTTTTTTAGAATTAATGACCAAAGTAGGTTTTTAAAATATCCAATATCTATTCGTGACAAAACCAATGCCAGCATTGTTATTGACTTTGTGTTGTTACCATTATTAATGCTATTATTATCAACATATCCAGAAAAGGAAAACTTATATTTTCCCAAGATTATGTAAGTGACAGAGCCAGGATTTAAACCAGTTCTGTAAAATTTTAAAATTCTCTTCCTTCTGATCATTCTGTCTCTTATGTAAAGAATAAACAGCTGTGTGTAGGTAAACATCAAATGATAGAAGCACAACCCAGTATTATGGGAGAGACCTGCCATTCAAAGTGGGGGACCAGAACCACATATCAACCTCCCCTTCTGCCTCAGCCAGTTCGGGTTGCAATAACAAATTACTATCGCCTGGGTGGCTTCCACAACAAATATTTATTTCTCAAAGTTCTGGAGATTGGAAAGCTGAAATCAAGAGATTAGGAAGCCAGCACTGTTGGGTTCTCAGTGAGGGACCTCTTTCTAGTTATGTCTTCATGTGACCTTTCCTTGGTGTGTACACACAGGAAGATCCTGTGTCTCCTCTTACTTCTTTTTCTTTCTTTCTTTCTTTCTTTTTTTTTTTTTGAACATATAATGTACAATTAGTTTCAGAGGCAGAGGTCAGGTATTCATCAGTCTTTTATAATACCCAGTGCTCATAACATCAAGTGCATTAAGGAAGGCACAGGATCTCCTGTCCTTTTTATAAGGACACTAATGCTAACATGAGTGCCCTGCCTTCAATGACATAATCTAACCCTAATTATCTCCCAAAGGACCCACCTCCAAATACCATCTTACTGGAGGTTAGGGTTTCAACACATTAATTACAGGGGGACGTATCACCTTCCTCCAGAGATCCCTGTCATAATAAAAGGGAGTATTTAAATGCAGAAAACCTAATCAAAGATAAGGAAGAAAGAGAAGGAAGAGAAAACAAGAGGGGCATGATGGCTAAGAGAAGTTAAACACTGTTCAGGACCAGATGGGACTGTTCACTGAGACAAATTGAGCCATAAGCTAGGGTGTGCATAGATGTACAGAGGACACTTCCACTGAAGGAAGAATTGTCCTGCCCAATAGGACACAGATATGAATCCCTCTCCAAATCTCTTATGACCAGGTGTTCATGCAGGTTCTGTGTCCTTTATCTATTGCGGTAGGAATAGGCCAGTCTTCTCTTGTAGGCATTCCAAATATTTATTTATTTATTTATTTAGTCAGTCAGTCAGTCTCTGTGTCTGTCTGTCTGGGGGATACTGAGAATTTCCTTTGCCTTTCCTTCTTAAGATTTTCCTTTTCTTTGTCAGGAAAAACTATTTATCAAGGAAATAATATTTTTCACAAGGCCAACAATAGCTCAGATAACTCTGATTACCCCCATCACTTTTACTACCATAGTCCTCTTCTCATGTAGTCTACGGAATAAGGAAGAGGGGTGCTGGTCTCTGTGATCAGGGGTTTGGTTGTTGCTTCTTGGAAAGCCTTAGGGGTCATTGGACAACACTGGCCCCAAAGTTGGTGACTTTAAGGTTTCTCTTTAGACTATAAGTGACGTAGGGTATTTTAACTAAAACTTTCGGACTTAGATACAATTTACAGATGATGAGAAATAAGTCACTTACAGTCTAAAGCTCAGTTTGGAAAATAGGATATTTATGGTGGGCTTGATTTGATAGACACTACTGCATAACTACAAGCGTGGAAAAACTTGAAGATATAATAAAAGGATAGAACAAAAGATAAGCATAATTAGAAATTCTAGAAATAACACCTAAACCAAAAATTAATAATAATCTATTTCAAATGTAAAGCTAACTGAAGCATGGTATGATTTTGAACTTTATTTTTTTTTTCTGATTAGAAAAGAATACGTATTTGTACTGTTGTTAAGAACATCTTCCTTGGAATAGCCTGGTGGTGGTCAGTGACATTAGAACTGATGTGAAGTTAAAATACAAAGACATTCCTGGGCTCTGTCTTAGCTCGGTTTTCAAACTGAGTTAAAATCAACCCAGAAACAAATTATAGCAGATTAAACTAGGAGGCTCTCACTCTCAGGGTTCTTGGCCCACAAGATCAGCACTTGCTTTGTTTTGCTTTCTTAAATTTTAGGTCCCTACTGCCTTACTCATCTGACCCTAGCCCCAGTGCTCTCTATATATTCTGAACTGCCGTGTAATACTACTTGATTTCACCTTTCTGTCATAACCATGGAGAGGTAACGGGCATCCCCTAAGCTCGCTGCTCGAAGAGTGGTCCAGCACCAGCAACAGGAGCTTCATCTGGAGCTTTGTTTGACTTGCAGAATCTCAGAGACTTCTGGGTGGCTCAGTGGAGCCTCTGCCTTCAGCTCAGGTCATGATCCCAGAGTCCTGGGATCAAGTCCTGTATCAGGCTCCTTGCTCAGCAGGGAGCCTGGTTCTCCCTCTGCTTGTCTTTCCCCCTGCTTGAGCTCACGCTCTCTCTCTGACAAATAAATAAAATCTTTTTTAAAAAGGTGGGTGAGGGGGGAGGAAATAAATGCAGAATCTCAGGTCCTACTCCTGACCTACTAGATTAGTATTTTCATTTTAACAGAATTTCCCAGATGAATTGTATGTTCACTGAAATTACATATCACTGCCCTAACCAACCCACTTCCCTTCCTGAGGAACTTGCCACTCTTCAATGTATTAAAATTAGCTGTTGTTGTTTTAAAGCAGTCACTATAAAATAAAGGAAAGTTGTATGGAACCCGAACTACAGAGGAAGAATAATACAGTGGTTAAGGTCACACAATTTATAGTAAGACACAGCTGACCTCAAGTTTCGGCTTTACTACTCAGTAGTTGGGCACCTACTTAACCTCTCTTTTAACTTCATCCCCCTACCCTTTCTTTCTTTTTTTTTTTTCTTTCAGAACAAAACAACTTTTATTTCTGCAAGTAGAAAAAAGTGAAAGCTGTCTGCAGTAGCTTACAATAACCAAGCAAAATAATTATTACATGGCAACCTCTGTAGGCTCCATCTAGCTACGCTCCAGTTCTCGTGAGAGTGTTTGGAATCCCATCAACACACAATTCAGATCATGAAATAGGAAATGACCATGACAAATTAATGTAGGACACTGAACTGCTGACCAGTGTTCATTTCCTTTAAATGGTACATTAGTCGGTTTAGGCTAGGCTGCACTGTGTAACAAGTCATCCCTAAATCTCAGGGTTCTTTTCTAATATGTCAGCATATGGCTCTGACTCTCCACTGTATTGTCTTTACTTTGAAACCCAGGTTGACTGGGCACCTAGGTCTGGGACTTTGTTGGTCTCATGGTAAAGAAAGAAGGAATATGATATGATGGAGCAGGCAGACTCTTAAAGCTTCTGCTTCACAGTGACACCTGTCAGACCCACTCACCTGCCACATTGCTAATTCTGCCTTCAGTGAACATAGGGCCTAATCCTCTGACTGGGAGAGACACTGCAAGGAGGGAAACAGGGAAGAACAGTAATGCAACTCACAGGGAAAAGAATCATAGTAGTTTGAGAATTGAATGAATGGAAGGCATGAGCTGTCCTTGATACTTTGTTTGGTAGCCGAGTGGCTATTTTGCCTTTCTGAACTTGAGTTTCTTATTTGTAAAATAGGGATAGTAATACCAACACCTAAAAGGAATGATTGAGTAGCACATAGTAGGCACCTAATGAAAAGAAACTCTGAATGTAATAGGAGTAATTACCCCCCTTTTAAGCTCTCAGAGGTAGAAACCACCTAATCCTTCCAGAAATCCCAGAATTGGAGATGCTGGAGAATACGTAAACAGCCATGAGTTCCTTTATTCTCTTGTTTCCTCTGGATTTGCATCCTTCCTTGCCCTAGTTTGACAGGAAGGCTGCTCTCCTGTGGAGGCATAGGATGGAAGAGGGTGTGTATTCTCAGAGATAACATGGGGCAAGTTCAGGGGTTACTAATTGAGTTTCTGTTTACTTTTCATATTCAGACTCCCAACCAGAATAAGGATGAGTTACAGCAGCTCCCTTTCTCTCCCTCAACCTCCTCCCTCCTCTGCTGACTGCACTCACATCTCTTCCAAAGTCGCTTCATCACTCAAATTGTAACTCCAATCAGAAACTGATGTGACAGCAAAATTGGGGAAAGACAAATATGTGGCCTATGAGGATAGTTCAAGATTGGATTTGCTAGCAGGTTATAAGCTCATAGAAAGGATTTTAAAACCTCTCCCAGAAATGGAATCTGCTGGAGCCCCAACCCTCTGTTTGTCCATACAGATACTACTTGTGGTTTGAGAGTGGTTCAGAGAATCCAGAATACTATGCCTAATTATACAGATCTTTAAAGTTTACAGATTGCTTCACTATGGTATGACTGATTCAATTCTCCCATGAACTCTGAGGAAATGAATGTAGCTGTCACGGTCCCACTCTATAGTCAAGGACACAACAGGTCAGCAAGGTAAAGCAATATGTCCACAGGGCACAATTCGAAAGTGGTGAAGGCAGGGCAAAAGTCCATATCACCTGCCCCCCTTGTTTTACTTTCATTCCTTATACCATGTTTCTTTCAGAACCCCATAACCTTTTAGGGTAGAGATAAGGTAGAGTTTCTGGAGCCAAGAAACTGAGAAGTTAGGTAGAATGCAAGGACCCCTCCTTTCATCTCCATATTCTAATTGATAAGGTTTTCATTTCCTCATCACCTCTCTCACTGCCGTCACCTAGCCTCTTGGTTTCCAAACTCTTTCTACAACCATCATTATCCAGAGGAAATTTCAGGTGCAAATCTGGCCATGTCTCTTCTTCCATATATCCCTTCAAGAGATTGCCTGCAAAACAAAAGGCTCTTTGACATGGCCTTTGATGCACGTCATCCCCTACTACTCTCTATAACCACAAACCTCTACATTTCTCCCTTCTCGTGTTTGTGCTCGAGCTAGACCATGTCACTTCAAGAAACCGGATTAGCCCAAGTTTCTTCTACCCCTCTCCCTATATGTTTCTTTTCCCATTTGTCTTCCTCTCTAATCACCATTCACTTGTAGAGGCTCACTTTTAGAAGTACCTCCTTATAAGAGCAGATGTTTTGATAGCACTCTTTTTCCCCTTTAACTCAGTACTTTTTACTGAACTAGAACTGTCTCTTTGTAACCCCTCCTTCCTCAACCCCATCATACACACTAACCTAGAATTGCTTTGAGGACAGAAACTTTCTTGTCCCCTTTTGTATCACAGCTCCTAGTGCAAAGTCCACAGGGAGCCTGGAAAAATGCCTAGAATGAATAAATGAATGAAGGAGAAGATCTAGAGCCAATGGCATTTGTTTTTCTAAACTTCACACTCCCACTACATCTACAAAAATCTGGGGACAGATTTTAGATCCCATTCTTCCTCACCTTTTGGAGGGAGCTGGAACCAGATATTTGAACAGAGAATCCCTATAATAGTTTGTAGGAAGTTAGAGACAGGTTGAAGATAAAATTCATACCACCTAGTCTTTCAGGCTTTGGAGATAGGCAGAAGGGGTTGAAGGTGGGGACATTGAGCATCTCCCTCTGAGGTACTCTATATATATCCAAAGTATGTTCTCCTGTTACAGGTAGTGATATCCATTCATTTAGCTGTGTGTCCTTCAGCACCTGACTTGACCTCTCTCTACCTTAACTTCCTTATCTGTTAGATGAAGTGAGAATTACACTCTTTCAGACTATTGCAGGAAAAGAGAAACTTAAGAGATATGAGCCAATTCATTGTGTGGATTTTGGCCTGATTCAAACAGAAAGACTGTAAAAAAGATATCTTTGAGGCAATTAAGGAAATTTTAATATGATCAGGTCCTTGATATTAAGGAATTATTGTTGATTTCATTCAATGTAATAATAGCATTGTGGTAGATAGATAGATGATAGATATCCATAGCTAGATAGATAGAGAGAGAGACTCTCAGCCATTAGAGAATGATACTAAAATATTTATAGGTAAAATGGCATGATGTCTTAAAATTTGTCTTAAAATATTACAGAAAAATAAATAAAATTCCATAGATAAAACAAGATTGGCCAAATGTTGGTAATTGCTGAGAATGGGCGACAGGTACATGGACATTCATTATAAATTACAAATATTCTCTAAAAATTTTTCTATAATAAAGTGTAAAAATATATTCTACCCTCACAGAGTTTATGAGAAGTTAATATTTATAAAAATGTGGAAAAGTGCTTCCCATATAGTGTTATTATAGTGTATTAAATGCATATATCTCATTTACTTGCACCCGCATATTCACTAGTCACATTCCTTATTTGAACACATTTACTTATATACAAAGTTATGCACTAATAATAAAAAAAGTGAGGTAATAAGACTGACAGCTAATATTAAGGGGGCACTTATTCTAAGCCAGAAAAGTAGGTACATTGTCTTCTTCGACCTTGATGGGAACTTCAGAAAGTAGATAGTATTTTAATCCCCATGTTACAAATGGGGAAGCTGAAGCACTGAAAGATGACATCATTTACTCAAGGTCACCCAGTTGGTCAAACCTAAACTGCAGCTCAAACCCAGGTCTGTCTGATCCTAAAGCCTTGACTAGCATCAACACAATGAAAGTCATGGTATGAATGAGAGCAAAACTGGAAGACATTTAAAGATGCTCACTTGGTCCTCTGTGTTGGTTTGATCTAGTGTGAAAGCCAACTTCTTAATAAGATTATGGAAAAAATTCTCAACTCTCCTTCCCATCCTCTTTTGACCCAGTCCCTTGAAGGTGAACTGATGTGAAATAAATGAATGACCTCTAGTCTCAGAAAAGTAAGTCTAATCATACCTCAGTCAATCTGATTAAAACTCTCACTTAGGATGGTGAATCCCTCTAACTCAGCCCAGATCGCAGAAATGTAGAATGTGAAGGTACCCCAGTTTTTATGTCCTCCCTCTCTTTCAAATCCTTTGAATTTAAG